>NC_141136.1:37601635-38236635 GCF_053477565.2 Lygodium microphyllum | reverse complement strand
AGAGGTACTCTCCCCCTCCATCTGACCTTAGGCATTTTATTTGCAGGCATGTTTCTTTTTCAACCATAGCTTTAAGAGTTTTGAAATGCCCAAAAACTTCACTTTTCTTTTTCATAAAATACACCCAAACTTTTCTGCTATAGTCATCAATAAAAGTAACAAAATAATGAGAGCCTCCAAGAGATGCAGCTTTAGTAGTCCACACATCAGAGTGGATTAATTCCAATGGCTTCTTACTCTCTTGAACATGTCTAGGAAATGGTTTCCTTGCCTGTTTTCCAAATTGACAGGCTTCACATACCTTATGCATTTCTGAAACCTTGAATTTAGGCAATCCTGCAACAATATTTTAGGCCTGCATTGATTTAAGTTGATGTACATTAACATGCTCTTTTGGAGTATATGGGAGGCTCATAGAGACAATAACCCTTATCTTTTTAGGGTTATTCACAATACCAAGTTGAACTAACCATATGATCGAGTAACAACCCATAGGACACTCTAAATGCGCACTTTCTAGGGTTAAGAGTAATGTAGAACTATCTACAACACTCAAAACATTTCCTAAGAATAATTAATTATCGCTCCTTTGTGGTGGCTACCCCTAGATTGTAAATAAAGACTTTTAACTCCTCTGGGGAGATATCACCAAAGGCCTTATCATCTGTTTGCTTCCAAGATCTAGGTGCATTGCATAGACCAAAGGCCATCACATGATATGCAAAGGTGCCAAAGACAATAATGAGTGTCGTTTTCAATTTGTCCTCCTTTTCAATAGCTATCTTGTTATATCCAGCAAAGCAATCTATAAACAAATAGATTTCCCTACCTGTTAACTGATTCAGAATCTGATCAATGAATGGAAAGGGGTAGTAATCCTTAACCATCTGCTTACTAAGCTCTCTAAAATCTACACAAAGACGAATCTGATTGTTCTTCCTCTTCTTGATAATAGATGGTGAACACCATTCTGTGTGTTGAATTTGAAATATCAGGCTAGCCTTTTGTAGCTTTGTCAATTCTTCAAATAGCCCATCCTTGAATTCAAAAGGCATATGCCTTACTTTCTATCGCGCGAGGAATGCCTCTCAGCTTTATCATAACTCTGTCACAACTCCAAGCAAAAATATCACAAAATTCTTGAATCAAGGACACATAGTACTTCCTTTCTTTTGAATTGAGCATGGACCCTAATTTATTTGTTCGTGAATCATTCATCCTACCAAGGTCAAGCTTAATTGCATTCACATCCCTTATCCTCTCTTGGGCCTCGAACCATTGGCTCATTCAAAGTCACTTGCTAAATATCCTCTGTAGTGAACCCTTCATTGGATTCGTCACTTGATGACATCTCACTAGCAGATGGAGCATCTGGCATATCACGCTCTGAAAAAGACAAAGGAACTCTCTCACTTTGAGGTGATTTGGGATAAGCATCTATTACTACGCATCTAGCACCTCGACCAAAGATCAATAACGGGTATATCAACCTGGCAGTCTACTTGTATGATCCATGGCCTACCTAGCAACACTTGATAGCTAGGTCGCCATGCAAACCTAATGAATCTAATTTCTAGAATGCATTCCACATTGGCAACCATCACTTGGACTTTAGTAATGAAACCTTCAGATTGTCTTAAACTGTCAGTAGTCACCCACCATTCGAAGGATCATGGAGGTTAATTTCTAATCCCACTCTCTCCATCAATTCTGAACACATATTTTTGACAGAGGATCTGGTGTCCACAATAGCATGGTCCACTAATATTCCATCAACATATGCTGCTACCCTAGGACAATGCTTTTCAACATGCTCAAACCAATCATCTCTCCCACTCGTGTTATTTCCAAGGGCTTAATGATATACCTAGTGCATAGGATCTTCCTTGCCCAACCCTGGAGACAACTTAATCAACTGTAGGAGATTTACATCTGAGTTAACTTCACAAAAAGAGAACTCACCAAATTGAATTCATACTATCTAGGAAGAGCTCACTTTTCTCGCCAAACCATTCTCTCCTTTAGTCTTTGAACCGACTTTGGTGCTTCTTTCTTAGCTTTTACCTTCTTATTTCGCAACTCCTTATCCTACTTGGGGTCAGATTTACCATCTATGACTTTGAGAGGTATGCCTTCCATATTGGGATTAAGGACTTGCATCCCCTTGTAATCTTATTTAGGGTTTCCCTCGACAAGTTGTGCCTTAGTTTTATCAACCTCTTTATCCTTTTGTCCTCTTGTAATAACCCATAGTTTAGAATCTTTAGTTCCATTGATGCAAACAGCTTCTATAAGGCTAACTCCACTACCACTAGGTAGCTCTTCTACCATAGCCTTCCCTCATTGTAATATTTTCTTTGATCCTTCATCTTGTTAGAGATTATTCCCTTGCACCCAATGATTAAATAGACCTAGCTCTTTACTTCTTGGCTAGAGAGAACTAACTTTAATCCAATAGGTACTAGCTAAACGACCAAACTTCCCACATATGCCACATTTGGACAATCCTTAGGGAAATGTTGGCCACCACACCACTTACAGCTAAATCTTGAGGGGTCACCCTCTTTAGGGTGTCGAATACCTATCTAATTCTAATGCTTCTTAAGGAAATTAACATCAAAAGCTATTTGTCTATATTATTCACTAAGCATATCAATATAGTGCTTCATCATATCTTTAACTTTGCCAAGGACATTTGAGGCACTTAACTCATAACCGCGATCATCTACCTGTCATTACATTGGCCTAATCACTTGATTAGAGATTGTCTATTGATTCCTTGGTACAACGATAGGATGTATCATTGGGCTTTCAACAATTGGTGGAGCCATTTGACTCGCCATCATCATGGTCACACTAGGAGGAGCTAGTAACATGGGCACATTTGGAATTATGCTTCCTCTCCCATTAGGAGGACTCATGGGCATCCCTTGACCTCCATTTGTTAGCGCTAAATCATTTCCAAACCCTAATTTAGATTCTACTTTGACCTAGAGGCATAAGACACTTTAGAATTGATATAATGAGTTACAATCTCTGGGAAAAAATATGGCACAATCTTCCCTTGTTGTCCACTTGTTTTTTTCTACTATTTGGAATTCAAAAACACTCAATCATTTATGCTCAAGACAGATAGAGAGGTGATAATCCAATAACCCTAAATCTGTGACTTGCTATTCACACTCTATTGTTCATGCTCAAGAAGAAGCAATTTTTGGATTCTCCACACAATTGCTGCTATCATGCTCCATGGTTCATATTCCCTTGGGTTCATGCTACTCATTGAAGCAAGATATCTTAGCTTGATAACTAATCACTACCATGTTAATCTCGCATTCTAAGCACTATATCCATGCTGGATAAGAAGACCACATTTTTAGTGCTCTTGATCGATGCTCTTGATTCTACATACTTTAGCTGATAAAAGTGAGTCAACACTTGGTTACAAAACTCAACAATTGTGCTCCATTGCGCATCATTACCCTCTATACATTTTACCTCATTAAGGCTTCTACATCATTTACATTTGACCATTGTCATAGAGCATATCACGATGTGATACCATGAAGAAACTTCAAGTAAGGAAAGATAGAGATGGAGCAAGTAGAGGTCAGCATCTATATGATCTCCTCCTCTTCATTATTCTTCAACCATTTCCTATTTTTTCATAGTCTCTCTACACACTGATGTTGTTGAGATATCGAGCTCCACTCGTGATATGCTAGGGTGACCGTTGTGCATTTATGTCACTGACTTGTTAGCTGCAGATGCGGTTGGTACACCGCTCATGAATAATAGCTAGATGATAGCTATCCTTATCTACTCTAGTTTGTGGCTTAGTTAGTATGCCACCTTAGTTAGTTGAGTTTGGTTTGAGACCCATATATAGGGTTCTTCTATTTCTATGTACGTATGTTCTTTTGGCTTACACAACTAAGAAGAGGAAAACTATTTCCAGCCTCCACCTGTGTGTGTATTCCCCCATTGTGCAAGCAAGAAAGCTACAAGTGAGACTCCTTCCTTCTCTCTCACAATCTTGACATGGTATCAGAGCCTTGTTTGTGGTAAGGAGCTCAAGAAAGCAAACCAAGTTTGCGGTGTTGTGGTAAGAGGACCAGTGTTGCTTTCATTTTTCTGTTTTGGGAGCAAGTCTCTGCAGGTAGCACATCCGGAAAGTGCAAGAGTGCATTGTCTCAGATTGAGACGCCCTTCGCGGTGTAGCAAGAGGGCAGTATATGCTGCGAGAATGGGCTTTAACCCTCGGTTACCCTGTTTTTCTGATTTGAGGCCATTTCGGGGCCTGTTTTGGAGGCGAAAGTTTTCCGCAAGCACTCACGAAAAGGCGCTGTTTTTGGCTGTGTGACCACTGTTCTACAAGTCGATGAAAAGTTACTGTAGAAATTGCATTGTATGCCTGTGCGTAGAGACATTGGGAGGTAAAGTATCATCCTTGTTGCATGTTGATGCAAAATCGTCACTAGGAAGTGACTGTGTGGTCAAATACCACTTTCGTCAGTTTTGCAGATTTGCCCTTGTGAGGCTGAAGCTGTGTTTTTTGCAGTGACAGAATTCTTTGCAGTGTTTTGTAATGGCGTCTGATTCTCTTTTACAGATTGTAACTGAAAATCTTGACAAGAACAACTTCCAAGCATGGAAGTTTAGAATGACCAATTTCCTTATGGGAAAAGGATATTGGGAATTCGTTGCAAGAAATGAAGAAGAACCATTTCTTCCTGATGTTCCCAATCAATAGCAAATGCTGGCATTTAAAGGATGGCATGAGAGAGCCAAAAAAGTTATGTACTGGCTATCTATCAATATTTCAGACTCTATGATTGTGCATATTCAGGATGCAAGTACGCCAAAGGAGGCATGGGATACTTTGTCAAAAATGTATAGCACAAATACGCAAGTCAGGAAAATGTAGCTCAAGCAAGAATTGCACAATGTGCAAAGAGAAAGTATGAGCATCAATGACTACCACATGAAGGTGAAGAAGATTGCAGATGCACTTGCTTCCATTGGGTCGCCAGTGGAAGATGATGACTTAGTTTCTATGACCTTGAATGGTCTAGGAAAGGATTATGCATAGTTTCGAACATCCATTTCCATCCGTGAAAGATTTTCTAATTTTGAGGAGTTGATTGCTCTTCTAATTTCTGAGGAGCAGAGAAATGGTGGTGCATCTTCTTCAAGAGGAACTTCAAAAGAAACTGTCTTCTACTCAAATGCTAGAAGAGGTAGAGGTAGAGGTAGAGGAGGCCGATCTGGAGGCCGTGGTAAAAATCAAAATATGCAGCAAACTCAAGAAAACCAGTCCTATGGAGGAGGACATGGTAACTCTAGAGGCAGGGGGAGCCAAAGAGGTCGTGGTGGATGGCAAAGAGGCCAAAATGCAAACAACAATGTTGAATGCTACTACTGTGATAAAATGGGTCACATGGCTAAAGACTGCTATAAAAAGCAGAATGACATCATGAATGGAAAATTGCAACAAGGGAATTATGCATCTTCTAGTAGACAGGGTGATGACAGAAATGAGCATTTATTTATGGTGCAGCACATGAACAATTCTTTGACAAGTGCAGAAGAAAGCAACAAAGTGTGGTATGTTGACTCAGGTGCGTCAAACCACATGATAGGTCATGCAAAATGGATGCAGGATGCAAGGAAAATGGAAAAACCAGTTGGAGACTGGTGATGATACTGCATATCCTATTGTGCTGATTGAAAAAATTCATTTGTCTATGCAGGATGGAAAAAAGAAATACCTATCGGATGTATTTCATGTCCCGAATATCACCAAGAATCTGGTTTCTGCTGGTCAAATGGTTGAGCAGGGCTTGCAAGTCAGATTTAATCCTCATGGATACTTTGTTGAGGATATGAAAAATAAAGGTCGCTTGATAGCAAAAGGAAAGAAGAAGGGTAGAATGTTTACATTGGATGCAGACATGCCTGAATTGAGTGCAGTAATGTTTGCACATGGGACGGTGTAATTGCAGATATTGATATCTGGCATAAACGCATTGGTCATGTTAATGTACAGCGACTTAAATCAATGCACGCCCAAAATATTGTTGCAGGATTGCCTAAATTCAAGGTTACAGAAATGCATAAGGTATGTGAAGCCTGTCAATTTGAAAAACAGGCAAGCAAACCATCTCCTAGACATGTTCAAGAGAGTAAGAAGCCATTGGAATTAATCCACTCTGATGTATGGACTACTAAAGCTGCATCTATTGGAGACTGTCATTATTTTGTCACTTTTATTGATGACTATAGCAGAAAAGTTTGGGTGTATTTTATGAAAAAGAAAAGTGAATTTTTTGGACATTTCAAAACTCTTACAGCTATGGTTGAAAAAGAAACATGCCTACAAATAAAATGCCTAAGGTCAGATGGAGGGGGAGAGTACCTCTCAAATGAGTTTGCAAGGTTCTTGCAGGAGCATGGCATAAAGCAGCAATATTCATGCAGTCATAACCCACAACAAAATGGAATTGCAGAAAGGAAAAACAAGCATATTGTAGAGGTATCTCATGCCATGCTCAACGAAAAAGACCTGCTAGATTTTTATTAGGCTAAAGCAGTTGCTACAGCAGTCTACATAATGAACAGGACTCCCACTGTAGCAATACATGGGATGACTCCAGAGGAGAGGTATACTGGTAGGAAACCAGATATTTCTCATTTGAAAATTTTTTGTTGCATTGCCTATGTTCATGTGCCAGATGAGTTGAGATCCAAGTTGGATCCAAAAGCTGAGAAGTGCATCTTTATTGGTTACTCTCTGCAATAGAAAGGGTATAGATGCTATAACCCTTCTACTAGTAAATTTACAGTGAGCAGAGATGTCGTTTTTTATGAGATGAGTAGCTGGTATAAGACAATAAATGTGCTTGATAATGTAGATGCACAAAATGATAATGCTACACAGAATTCACAACAGTAGTCACAAGATATTAGTGGACCTGGAGTGTCCTCTAGCAATGGTTCACATTCTTCACCATAGACAGGCAGATTGAAATCAGGAGAATCTTCTCAAAACAATGAAGGTAGTGATATTCAGGTATCACGAAAAGGAAAAGATAAGGTAGATCAGCCCATGTTTGATGTGAATGTAGGTCACTCTTATGTGGATAGTGAATCTAGTGGCTCAAAACAGAGCATTGATGATGAGTTGGTTATTCCTTCTATTGTTACACCTAGAGTAAGGAAGACCAGGGATGTTTTGAGAGCATCTGGAAGCGAGCCTACTTTGCACAGGTCTATTAGAGCTAGGTATCCTGTGGATAGGCTGAAATATGATGGATTTACAGCCATTCACTATGCCTATATAGTCAAAGTGATACAGGAACCAAAACCCACTTCTTTTGAGCAAGCCATGGGAAAAGAAAAATGGGAGAAAGCCATGGATGAAGAAATGGATGCTTTGGAAGCAAATGCTACATGGGAATTGGTACCTTTGCCTAAAGATAAGAATGCAATTGGTTGTAAGTGGGTTTATAAGGTGAAGCACAATGCAGATGGCTCTGTGAATAGATACAAGGCAAGATTAGTAGTTAAGGGGTATGCACAAACATATGGCATTGATTATGAAGAAACATTCAGTCCGGTTACAAGGATGCCAATCGTAAGAGCAGTCATTGCTATGGCTGCATCAAAGGGATGGTCTTTACATCAGATGGATGTAAATAATGCCTTCTTGCATGGTGATTTGCAAGAAGAGGTCTATATGGAGCAGCCACCAGGTTATGTGCATGCTGTTCATCCTGAGTTTGTTTGCAGGTTGAAGAAAGCCTTGTATGGCTTGAAGCAAGCACCTAGAGCATGGTCTGACAAGATAGGACAGTATCTTGTCACTATTGGCTTTCAGATTTCCAAGGCCGATTTCTCACTTTATGTGAGAAAAACAGAGAAAGTTATTATGCTGCTTGTCATTTATGTTGATGATTTGATTATCACAGGTGATAGTGATGAAGATATCCTTCATGTGAAAATGCTATTGAAGCAGAAGTTTGAGATGAAGGATTTGGAAGAGCTGCGTTATTTCTTGGGCATTGAGGTGATTACTTCACCAAGTGGGATATGGCTCTTGCAGAGGCAGTATGGATTGGACATGCTGTCCAAAAATGGGATGATAGGCTATAAGCCTATTTCAGTTCCTTTGGAGCAGAATGTGAAGTTGAGCGCAGATGCAGGTGAGCTTCTCAAAGACCCTACTATGTACAGACGCATAGTAGGAAGTTTGATTTATATGACTATTACCAGGCTAGATTTGAGCTATGTTGTTGGATTGGTAAGTCACTTTATGCAGGCTCCAAGGAAACCACATTTGGATGCGGCTAGACACATACTTAGGTATGTGAAGTCCACATTGCAGTATGGACTATTTTATGAGATTGGGGTTCAAATACAGTTGCACGGATACACTGATGCTGATTGGGCTCGTAGTATTTCTGATAGACGATCTACCAGTGGATATGTGTTCTCTTTTGGGAGTGCTGCAGTCACTTGGAGCAGCAAGAAACAACCTACAGTTGCCTTGTCGAGCACATAGGCTGAGTACAGGGGTGTAGCAATGGCTGCATGTGAGGTAGCTTGGTTGCATAAGCTACTTTATGATATGCATCAATCTCTACAGATGGGCCAGTTGTCATTTATTGTGACAACATGAGTAGTATACACTTGGCAAATAACCCAGTCTATCATGCTAGAACAAAGCACATTGAGGTGCATTATCACTATGTGTGAGAGATTTTTACTAGGTCTTATTGATCTAGTTTATGTCAACACAAAGGATCAGGTAGTTGACATATTTACGAAGGCGTTGGGCACAGAGAAGCTACGCAAGTTCAGAGACCTGCTTGGTGTGCAGGAATTGGGATTGAGCTCGAGGGGGAGTGTTGAGATATCGAGCTCCACTCATGATATGCCAAGGTGACTGTTGTGCATTTATGTCACCGACTTGTTAGCTGCAGATGCGGTCGGTACACCGCCCATGAATAATAGCTAGATGACAGCTATCCTTATCTATTCTAGTTTGTGGCTCAGTTAGTATGCCACCTTAGTTAGTTGAGTTTGGTTTGAGACCGATATATAAGGTTCTTCTATTTCTATGTACGTGTGTTCTTTTGGCTTACACAACTAAGAAGAGGAAAACTATTTTCAGCCTCCACCTGTGTGTGTATTCCCCCATTGTGCAAGCAAGAAAGCTACAAGTGAGACTCCTTCCTTCTCTCCCACAATCTTGACAAATGTAACAACCTAGTTTATACAACTCAACCACATCAACTAACTCAAGTCAATCTACTTGCTCGGCTTGTTTAGAGCACACACATATACCTACTAGTACTAGCTAGACTAGACACCTGTCATATCGAGGATACAATACTATTGATAGGCTTGACTCTCTCAATAGATTAGTTGCCACACTGTTTGCTTGTGGGTAGTATGGGGAGAATTTCTTATGAATTACCATGTAGAAGGAAGTCATATTCTTGATGACCTCATTTACAAATTGACTTCCTCATCAATCACTTATCAATTTGATCAAAAAACCATATCAAGTGAAGATATATTTGAATATGCACTTAGCCATTGCATGTGTTGAATTGTTCAAAAGTACCCACTTAGTACAATAATATATTACAGTAGTGAAGATTATACCTATTTTTTGTGTAAGATGCTAGAGGTTTGATATCACTGATAAAGTCGAGTCCCCATTTCTAAAAAGGTTCCAATGACAATATCACATAAAGGGATAACCGATTCGGAGATAGACATTGACCAAGACACTACATGAATCACACTTCTTGATAAATTTGCTGACATCTCCATGCATGGTAGGTCACTGAAGAAGGAAATTCAATATGGCAACCTCTATACTATGCCAAAGTCCCTTTTGCCACAAATTGAATGAGATAAGGGCACCACCTAGTCATGGAAGAGCGGACAAGGATGTTATGCAAGAGGGACTATGTCATGGAAGAGCCATGACATTATCAGCCTCACATGCCCTTTGGAGGCTTCAAATCCATTTCATGTCTTTTCTTTTCACATCACACATTTTCCCTTCACCTTCCTCCATTGATCTTTACTCTTCACCCCCCCTTGGTAAACTGGTCCATGAAATATTTCCATCTAGTGATTTCTTGGATTTTCCAAGAGGTTGTTCGCACCCTCTTCTTTATTTCAAACCTCCAAATGTACAAAAAATCAACAAAGTGTTAGACAAATATTTTTTTCTGATTTTCTCGGATCATATAGCCCCCCCCAACCTGGCTAGAGGTATTTATGCCTCTAGACACTCTTTGGTATCTTGAGCTGACCCCACCCTGATGTGATAGGGTTTTAAGCGCCATCCATTTACCTTGGTCTTGTATACTTTTCCCTCAATGTCTTGAATTTTGTAGGAGCCATTGTTGAATTTTTTTTGTGACCCAAAACGACCCCTCCCACCGGTAGAGAAACTTGCCATCCTTTCTTTTATGAAAGCGATTGTCATATCGAAGCACTAAGGATTCCTCCTTGATTTTTTTTAATGTTAGCTTCTTGTTGAACTTTTCTCTATGCTTCTCAGCTTCCTGGGAGTAGTGGTTGATTGCGTCTTCATGATCCAATTGTAGCCTCTCTAGGTCCAGTAATGTTTGATGTAACTTCTCCTTTTGAGAGCCTATTGTGACACCTAATACCCGAAGGCTAGCTAATTTCACCTCAATAGGCAAAAGAGCCTGTTGTCCATAAACTAGATGAAAAGATGTGAACCCTAACATGGTTTTGAAGGAGGTTTTGTAAGCCCATAGAGCTCCACTAAGGTGCTTGTCCCAATCCCGGGGCCTTGAATGTACCTGTTTGCTGATGATTTTACAATCATTCCATTTATCTTTTCCACCAATCCATTGCATTGAGGGTAGTAAGGGGTAGAGTGTCGTCATTGAGTATTTAGCTTTTGCATGAGTTCACCCACCACATTAGCTCTAAACCCTGGTCCTCTATCTGATAGTATTTCAAGAGGGGTACCAAACCTAAAACAAATGTGGTCAAAGATGAATTTACTCACTTCCTTAGCCATGATTCTTCTAGTTGGCATAGCCTTGGCCCATCTAGTCATGTAATCTACCCCCATGATAATATACTATTTTCCTGATGGAGTGCGTGGTAGAGGCTCTATGGGATCAATTTCCCACTTCTCAGAGGGTCCATAGACCTTGATTGGGGTTTGGGACTTTGCTACGAGCCGTCGTGGTCCTAATTTCTGACATTCTTCACATGTTTGACACCAATATTTGACATCTCGGTGTAGACTAGGCCAAGTAAAGCTAGTTTGTAGAACCTTTCTACTTGTTATGTCGTGTGCAAAGGAGTCTCACTTGTGATGGTAAGATTTTAAGATTTCTTCAATTTCCCATTTTGAAGGCACTTTCCTAAGCACACCATCCTTACCAAGACAATACAAACTATCATTTACCATGCAATATCTTGTAGCCTTCCGAGCTAGCCACTGTCTTTCTCCCTTAGTCAGGTGTTTGGGAGCTTCTCCTTGCTCTAAGAGGTGTAGAATATCTTCTAAGTCTTCCTTGCCTTGCTGAAGTGGGGGTTTGATACCCACTTCTCCCACCATTGACCCATTCAACTTTGATGATGCTAGATGGTCGGTGTCCTTGTTCTGGTCTCTTGGCACATGATGTACTAGGGAAACATATCCTCCACAGTGATGATCACAAACCTCTTTGGAAGCAAATATGGCCGAAATTTGGTTACTGCAAACATGAGGGCCAACACTAGTTGTTCCATGGAGGTGTAAGCCTTCTCTGAGGCTTTCATGAGGCAGCTGGCAAAATACACATGCCTCATGAAGTATGTTTTTGGATCTTTTTGTAGGAGAGCAGCACCAATGGCCTCTTCTCCCACGCTAGGGTTTACAAAGAATGTTTCTTTCCAACAAGGCTGGAGGATTATAGGAAGTGATCCCAACATTTTCTTTATCTCCTTAAAATGTCGTTCACTTTGTTCACTCCATACAAGTGTTTCTTGGCGTGTCAGCTCTGCTGCAGGGGATATATGGCCTGAGAGAGTAGGTGTATAAATCTACCCAAATATCTTAGCTTTTGTAAGAAGGAGACTAATTGTTTGATGGAGGTTGGGGAAGCTATAGCTAGCAACGTTTCTACCTTTTTTGGATCTACCTCAATTCCTTCAATTGACACTACATGCCCTAGTAGTGTAACCTTGCTTTCCCCAATATGACATTTATCATTATTTAGTTGTCCACCTAGCCTAGCTAAGCAAGTAAATCCTTCATCAACCTTGTGTAGATGTATGTTCCTTGAGCTGTAAATACAAAATTCATCTATGAAAACCCTTATGGACTTACCAAAGTAAGGTTGGAAGACCATATTCATGAATCGTTGAAAGGTTGCTAGGGTATGCAGCCCCATGGTGTGATGAAAGTGGTCTTCTTTTGATCCTCCTTTGCAATGCGAATTTGGAAGTAGCCAGAGTAGCCATCACACACTGTATACTGCTCATGTCCTACTACTTCATTCAAGATTTCATCTTGAAATGGGAGAGGGAAGTAGTCCCACTTTTTTGCAGCATTTAGTGGCTTGTAATCTATGCATACTGGCCACTTACCATTTTTCTTTGGCCTCACTACTACTGGGGAGACCCGTTCTAAATCTTCCATTGGGTATATGAATCTTGCATTCAAGAGTCTCTTCACCTTCGTTAACAGTGCATCCTATTGCACAACACCCAGTCTTCTCAATCTTTGTACTACAGGTTTGCTTCCTTCTTTGAGTTGGATGTGATGCTTCACTACAATGACACCTATAATGTGAGTGTAATCAGAAATAAACAATGATGCATGATTCTTGAGAACATTCACATCACCCTTCCCTTCTTCATCCTTTATATCCTTGGATATCATCTTCTCTAGGCTAGCATCCCACACATCTTCTCCTTGGATTCTTGGGTTGTCTTCTGATGAGGTAGGTTCCTTTAAGGTGACGCCCATAACTTTGAGAGTGCTATCACTCTCTTCACTTGAACTCTCTTTCTCTTCTACCAATGAAGAACATCCACTTGAGTTCCACTCATCAGCATATGTTTCTAGTTCAAGGTTCTCTTGACGCCCACTCTTCAAGTTGTAAACCACCTTTTGATCGTGGGCACCCACTTTACGTGGCCTCAACTCCAGATCCCCGGTTGCCTAATCTTGCCTAGCTCCGATGCCCATAAGCCAAGGTCTCCCTAGGATGAGGGGATATCCTTCTCCCTTTACTGGGATCACATAAACATCCACTGCTGCAGTGATTCCAAAAATAGAAACTCTCAAAGCTTTCACTACACCCACACATGTGACCACATCATTGTTGGCCATCTTTGCCCTAAAGGTGAGGAATCCATTACTTCTAAGCCTAATTGATGCATAAGCTTTTCTGTCATGACACAAACCTCTTCTCCACTATCGATGTATGTTTTTCGAATCTGTTGACCTTTGATTTGAGCCTCCACTAAAGGCACTATATCTTTGAGGCCATATGCCTTGACTGCACTAACCATTTTACCTTGCCTTGATCGTGTCCTTACCATTTTTGACCATTGTATTCATAGCTTTGGAGAGGCATGAAGTAGTTGTGGCCAAGTACTTTTTGGCCCTTGAGAGCTCACATTTGCTATCAGATGAAAAGTTTGTTTCCGAGAATCCAAAGGGAAGTGGAGGATATCAATTTTAGACCTAGTTCGAGTCTTTCTCTTCTTCCCTTCATCTCTAGGTGCTCGTGATGTACTTGCCTCATTGATTGCTTCCTTGCTTGCCTCAGTTTGGACACGTACCCACTTGATAGGCATGGTCTATACTACATCTACCTTCATCCTACCTCTCCCTATTTCTTCTTGGAGCCTTCTATCCCTGACCACCTCCTCTATTTTTATGACATTAACATTTGGTTGAACAGCAGGGGTTTCAGCTTGAACATAAGGTGGTTGTAAAATTGCAGGTCCTGATTGCTCTTGCTCGAGTCCTAGCATGAGGAGGGCTTACTTGTTGTCCAAGACCTCTGGCAGGGTGATTGTATCTTCGAGGGTGAGGACAATTGCACATGCCATGTCCATTTTTTCCACACTTGTAACACAACATCTCCCTTGCTTAACGCCGCATTTGTGGTCCATTCCTACCATTCCCCTCGATAGGTCTTCTTGCACCTTGCACAAGATTCACTCTCAAACCCTCTAGTTGATTAGTAAGATTGTTTATTTGTTGGATCATGTCTTCTTGACCTCTAAAAAGGCCTGGTGCATTAGATACATTTGGGGGAACTTGAGAGGCCTCCATAGTTGTGATGTTGTTTCCCAAAACTGCTTGGCTAGCTTGGGCTTGGTAGAGAATCTTTCAATTCTTTTCCCTAGTGATTCTCAAAGCATTTTCAAAAGTGTTTGGAAATTTCATCTTTACCTTCTCCCTAAGCAAGGGGTACAAACCTGAAATAAATTGATCCTTTTGAAGGTAGTTTGGAGCTCTCTCACCAGGATTCAATGAGTCTGCCCCCAAAGCTTCAAAAACCCTTTCTCATACGTTGCATAACCATAAGGATCACTTTGATGGAGGGCCAAAAGCCGTTCCCATAACTCTTCAGTTGAGTTATTTTGTTGAAATCTCTGCAAGAAAGCTGCCTTCAATCCCTCCCATTCAGCTCTTTGGGTCGGATTTAGAGTTTGAAACCACATTCTAGCTTCTTCCTTGAGCACCAAAGGAAAGTCCCTCAACTTTAATGCTTCATCATCCCTCCCAGAGACAAGGAATGCCATCTCAAGGTTGTCCAAAAAATCCACTGCATTTTTTCCATTGCACCCAAAAAAGCTTAGAAATGCCATGTTGCCTTAGTAGAGTAGAAAGATGAACACGTCTAGACTTAAGTTGTATTTTATGAGGGGAAGGATGAATGGGTTCACAAATGCATTGATTTCAGCAAGATGTCTAGGCCGCAGTATGCTTCAGAGTTCACATCTGTCAAATCAAAAGGTTGTTTCGGAGAACCCAAAGGGAAGTGGAGGATATCAATTTTAGACCTAGTTCGAGTCTTTCTCTTCTTCCCTTCATCTCTAGGTGCTCGTGATGTACTTTCCTCATTGATTGCTTCCTTGCTTGCCTCAGTTTGGACACGTACCCACTTGATAGGCATGGTCTATACTACATCTACCTTCATCTTACCTCTCACTATTTCTTCTTGGAGCCTTCTATCCCTGACCACCTCCTCTATTTTTATGACATTAACATTTGGTTGTACAGCAAGGGTTTCATCTTTAACATAAGGTGGTTGTAAAATTGGAGGTCGTGACTGCTCTTGCGCTTGAGTCCTAGCACAAGGAGGGCTTACTTGTTGTCGAGGACCTTTGGCAAGGTGATCATATCTTCTAGGGTGAGGACAATTGTACATGCCATGTCCATTTTCTCCACACTTGTAACACAACATCTCCCTTACTTGTCGCTGCATTTGTGGTGGATTCCTTCCATTCCCCTCGATAGGTCTTCTTGTACCTTGCACAAGATTCACTCTCAAACCCTCTAGTTGATTAGTAAGATTGTTTATTTGTTGGATCATGTCTTCTTGACCTCTAACAAGGCCTGGGGCATTAGATACATTTGGGGGAACTTGAGAGGCCTCCATAGTTGTGATGTTGTTTCCCAAAACTGCTTGGCTAGCTTAGGCTTGGTAGAGAATCTTTCAATTCTTTTCCCTAGTGATTCTCGAAGCATTTTCAAAAGTGTTTGGAAATTTCATCTTTACCTTCTTCCTAAGCAAGGGGTACAAACCTGAAATAAATTGATCATTTTGAAGGTAGTTTGAAACTCTCTCACCAGGATTCAATGAGTCTGCCCCCAAAGCTTCAAAAACCCTTTCTCATACGTTGCATAACCATAAGGATCACTTTCATAGAGGGCCAAAAGCCGTTCCCATAGCTCTTCAGTTGAGTTATTTTGTTGAAATCTCTGCAAGAAAGCTGCCTTCAATCCCTCCCATTCAGCTCTTTGGGCCGGATTTAGAGTTTGAAACCACATTCTAGCTTCTTCCTTGAGCACCAAAGGAAAGTCCCTCAACTTTAATGCTTCATCATCCCTCCCAGACACAAGGAATGCCATCTCAAGGTTGTCCAAAAAATCCACTGCATTTTTTCCATTGCACCCAAAGAAGCTTAGAAATGCCATGTTGCCTTAGTAGAGTAGAAAGATGAACACGTCTAGAATTAAGTTATATTTTATGAGGGGAAGGATGAATGGGTTCACAGATGCATTGATTTCAGCAAGATGTCTAGGCCGCAGTATGCTTCAGAGCTCACATCTGTCAGATCAAAAGGTTGTTTCGGAGAACCCAAAGGGAAGTGGAGAATATCAATTTTTGACCTAGTTCGAGTCTTTCTCTTCTTCCCTTCATCTCTAGGTGCTCGTGCTGTACTTGCCTCATTGATTGCTTTCTTGCTTGCCTCAGTTTGAACACGTACGCACTTGATAGGCATGGTCTATACTACATCTACCTTCATCTTACCTCTCGCTATTTCTTCTTGGAGCCTTCTATCCCTGACCACCTCCTCTATTTTTATGACATTAACATTTGGTTGAACAGCAGGGGTTTCAGCTTGAACATAAGGTGGTTGTAAAATTGCAGGTCGTGACTACTCTTTCTCTTGAGTCCTAGCACGAGGAGGGCTTACTTGTTGTCCAAGACCTCTGGCAGGGTGATCATATCTTCGAGGGTGAGGACAATTGCACATGTCGTGTCCATTTTTTCCACACTTGTAACACAACATCTCCCTTTCTAAATGCCGCATTTGTGGTCCATTCCTACCATTCCCCTCGATAGGTCTTCTTGCACCTTGCACAAGATTCACTCTCAAACCCTCTAGTTGATTAGTAAGATTCTTTATTTGTTGGATCATGTCTTCTTGACCTCTAACAAGGCCTGGTGCATTGGATACATTTGGGGGAACTTGAGAGGCCTCCATAGTTGTTATGTTGTTTCCCAAAACTTCTTGGCTAGCTTGGGCTTAGTAGAGAATCTTTCAATTCTTTTCCCTAATGATTCTCAAAGCATTTTCAAAAGTGTTTGAAAATTTCATTTTTACCTTCTCCCTAAGCAAGGGGTACAAACCTGAAATAAATTGATCCTTTTGAAGGCAGTTTGAAGCTCTCTCACCAGGATTCAGTGAGTCTGCCCCCAAAGCTTCAAAAACCCTTTCTCATACGTTGCATAACCATAAGGATCACTTTCATAGAGGGCCAAAAGTTGTTCCCATAACTCTTCAGTTGAGTTATTTTGTTGAAATCTCTGCAAGAAAGCTGCCTTCAATCCCTCCTATTCAGCTCTTTGGATCGGATTTAGAGTTTGAAACCACATTCTAGCTTCTTCCTTGAGCACCAAAGGAAAGTCCCTCAACTTTAATGCTTCATCATACCTCCCAGAGACAAGGAATGCCATCTCAAGGTTGTCCAAAAAATACATTGCATTTTTCCCATTACACCCAAAGAAGCTTAGAAATGCCATGTTGCCTTAGTAGAGTAGAAAGATGAACACGTCTAGAATTAAGTTGTATTTTATGAGGGGAAGGATGAATGGGTTCACAGATGCATTGATTTCAGCAAGATGTCTAGGCCGCAGTATGCTTCAGAGCTCACATCTGTCAGATCAAAAGGTTGTTTCGGAGAACCCAAAGAGAAGTGGAGGATATCAATTTTAGACCTAGTTCGAGTCTTTCTCTTCTTCCCTTCATCTCTAGGTGCTCGTAATGTACGTGCCTCATTGATTGCTTCCTTGCTTACCTCAGTTTGGACACGTACCCACTTGATAGGCATGGTCTATACTACATCTACCTTCATATTACCTCTCGCTATTTCTTCTTGAAGCCTTCTATCCTTGACCACCTCCTCTATTTTTATGACATTAACATTTGGTTGAATAGCAGGGGTTTCGGCTTGAACATAAGGTGGTTGTGAAATTGCAGGTCGTGACTGCTCTTGCTCTTCAGTCCTAGCACGAGGAGGGCTTACTTGTTGTCGAGGACCTCTAGCAGGGTGATCATGTCTTCGAGGGTGAGAACAATTGTACATGCCATGTCTATTTTCTCCACACGTGTAACACAACATCTCCCTTGCTTGTCGCCGCATTTGTGGTCGATTCCTACCATTCCTCTCGATAGGTTTTCTTGCACCTTGCACAAGATTCAATCTCAAACCTCTAGTTGATTAGTAATATTTTTTATTTGTTGGATCATGTCTTCTTGACCTCTAACAAGGCCTGGTGCATTAAATACATTTGGGGGAACTTGAGAGGCCTCCATAGTTGTGATATTGTTTCCCAAAACTGCTTGGCTAGCTTGGGCTTGGTAGAGAATCTTTCAATTCTTTTCCCTAGTGATTCTCAAAGCATTTTCAAAAGTGTTTGGAAATTTCACCTTTACCTTCTCCCTAAGCAAGGGGTACAAACCTGAAATAAATTGATCCTTTTGAAGGCAGTTTGGAGCTCTCTCACCAAGATTCAGTGAGTCTGCCCCCAATGCTTCAAAAACCCTTTCTCATACGTTGCATAACCATAAGGATCACTTTGATGGAGGACCAGAAGCCGTTCCCATAACTCTTCAGTTGATTTGGTTTATTGAAATCTCTGCAAGAAAGCTGCCTTCTATCCCTCCCATTCAGCTCTTTGGGCCAGATTTAGAGTTCGGAACGACATTCTAGCTTCTTCCTTAAGTACCAAAGGAAACTCCCTCAACTTTAATGCTTCATCATCCCTCCCAGAGACAAGGAATGCCATCTCAAGGTTTTCCAAAAAATCCATTACATTTTCCCCATTGCACCCAAAGAAGCTTAGAAATGCCATGTTGCCTTAATAGAGTAGAAAGATGAACATGTCTACACTTAAGTTGTATTTTATGAGGGGAAGGATGAATGGGTTCACAGATGCATTGATTTCAGCAAGATGTCTAGGCCGCAGTATGCTTCAGAGCTCACATCTGTCAGATCAAAAGGTTGTTTCGGAGAACCCAAAGGGAAGTGGAGGATATCAATTTTAGACCTAGTTCGAGTCTTTCTCTTCTTCCCTTCATCTCTAAGTACTCGTGATGTACTTGCCTCATTGATTGCTTTATTGCTTGCCTCAGTTTGGACACGTACCCACTTGATAATGTTAATGTTGATAGGCTTGCCTCATTGACTGCTCTTGCTCTTGAGTCCTAGCACAAGGAGGGCTTACTTGTTGTCGAGGACCTTTGGCAAGGTGATCATATCTTCGAGGGTGAGGACAATTGTACATGCCATATCCATTTTCTCCACACTTGTAACACAACATCTCCCTTGCTTGTTGCCGCATTTGTGGTCGATTCCTACCATTTCCCTCGATAGGTCTTCTTACACCTTGCACAAGATTCACTCTCAAACCCTCTAGTTGATTAGTAAGATTGTTTATTTGTTGGATCATGTCTTCTTGACCTATAACAAGGCCTCGTGCATTAGATACATTTGGAGGAACTTGAGAGGCCTCCATAGTTGTGATGTTGTTTCCCAAAACTGCTTGGCTAGCTTGGGCTTGATAGAGAATCTTTCAATTCTTTTCCCTAGTGATTCTCAAAGCATTTTCAAAAGTGTTTGGAAATTTCATCTTTACCTTTTCCCTAAGCAAGGGGTACAAACCTGAAATAAATTGATCCTTTTGAAGACAGTTTGGAGCTCTCTCACCAGGATTCAGTGAGTCTGCCCCCAAAGCTTCAAAAACCCTTTCTCATAATTTGCATAACCATAAGGATCACTTTGATGGAGGGCCAAAAGCCGTTCCCATAACTCTTCAGTTGAGTTAGTTTGTTGAAATCTCTGCAAGAAAGCTGCCTTCAATCCCTCCCATTCAGCTCTTTGGGCCGGATTTAGAGTTTGGAACCACATTCTAGCTTCTTCCTTAAGCACCAAAGGAAAATCCCTCAACTTTAATGCTTCATCATCCCTCCTAGAGACAAGGAATGCCATCTCAAGGTTGTCAAAAAAATCCACTACATTTTTTCCATTGCACCCAAAGAAGCTTAGAAATGCCATGTTGCCTTAGTAGAGTAGAAAGATGAACACGTCTAGACTTAAGTTGTATTTTATGAGGGGAAGGATGAATGGGTTCACAGATGCATTGATTTCAGCAAGATGTCTAGGCCCCAGTATGCTTCTAATTATACCTTGGAATCTAAGCTTTGTGCTAGCTACAATATGCACAATTTGCATAGCAAGAGTTTGGATTGGTCCATACAACTTGCGGTGATTCATGAGAAACTATTATAATAAAATAAAGACATGTACATTGAAGGATGCATTGTAGTCTAGCATTGGGAGGATTATAGATTCTGGTGATACAAGAATCTCCCTTAATCTTGTAGCCCCAAAGTACATGACAAGATGCTACTGGAAGAAAATATTTCTACTGATGCATACATTAACTCGGATGTTTTGTACAGAGTGGAAGGTGTAGAACTTTGGGCCATTATTATTATTTATAAGTAGAGTCTACTTAAGGGAGTAGAGAGAATGCACTTTCTTGAATTATAAAGGATTTTCCCCAGAGTGTTTCTTTCTGGAACCCATCAACTTTACTATACAAAGAATTTGCTCACTAGTGATTGTTCTTGCCTTAGTGTGTCCATCCTCAGAGCAACATATATTTCATAAGATGTGATGGCCACCTTTTCCACCACACCTAACCTTTGAGCTAGCAATAGTTGAAGGTAGTCTCCATACTTTGCACCTCTACAAAACTCCGCACCATTCATGCATAGTTATCCTCCTTTAATGTGGATTAGGCCAGAGAGAGAGAGGGATTTGATGATTTGGAGACGAGGACCTCCCGAAAGGGCCTTCACTTTGTTTGCAAAACACTCACCACAATTATGAGAACCTAGCAATTGATGGCAACATGATTTTTTCCATTGTGAGAGAATGGAATTTCTAAGGTGAACACCTTTTACCCGCATATGTGCCATCATCTAGTAGGCCTACTTCCTTTCTTGGGCTTCCTTGGGAGACCATTGTGGGAGTTGTGGACTTTGATTAGTTTCAAAAAGAGTTGATGAAGGCATTGGAGAAGAGCCACTTGGAGAACTTGTTGTAGAGGATGCACCACTATGTGTTGTATTGTCTCGCATAAGGAGGTAGAGAATTGTGGATGAGAATATCCTCAGTGGGGGCACCAATTTATGATGAAGGAAATTCGTTATGGCAGCCTCTATACTATGCCCAACTCCCTTCTGCCACAAAGTGAATGAGGTAAGGGCACCACCTAGTCATGAGAGAGCGGACTTTCTCATAGTAACATCAACTGCTGCAAAGTGATCTCAAACAATAGTATGGTGAACTTCTTCCATTACAACATCTTTCTCTGTAGGGAGAACAATGCATTGTAGCAGTCCTAGAAAAGGTCCTAAAACATTGACTTTAGAGAGCCAATCATTTGCATTGATCCATTAGAAGGTATTCTAAGACTTGTCTTGAGTCCAAAAAGATGAGTGTTTCTTCATACCATATCCAAGGAGATTTGGGTGGGTCATCCTCCTACTAGTTGTTATAGAAAACAATTAGGCATATAGAAAGTCATCATTCACTCCTAGAGGAGATTCTCCAAAATCTAGTTGAGAAAGGAAGTCTGCAATGGCATGTTGTGCTTGGGCTCTATGCACCACTTTGAAGTCCAATTCTTGGAGCAAGAGGATCCATCTAGTCAATCTACTAGTGACATTCTATTGCTTGACTAAGTAGACCAAAAGAGAATGATCCATATGAAAAGAAAAGAAATGGCCACATAAATAATGTCTAAATTTCCTAACAAAATAGATCACTCCAAGGCATTCTCTTTTAATAACTATATACATTTTCTTAGTAGAGGAGAGCCATCTACTAGCATAGAAAATGGCCCAAAACCATCCATTAGCATCATGTTGCATGATGACACTATCCATTGCAATATTTAGTACATCAATAAAAATATGAAATTATTATGTCCAATCTGAAGGGACCAAGATTTGGGCCTTAGATCCGAGACATAAAAATGGCATGATACTAGCTTTATGGCTCTAGGAAAACCTCCCAATGCTCACAAAACAACCCTTGTGGTCTCATGGCTAGGAGCATCGAATGGCTATACACTACTCTAAATAAATAACATGTTTGTATCGATTGCAATCCAATAGTATTTCCCTTTCCAACTCCAATAGAGGGAGTATCCCAACATATAGCTGATCAACACCTTGATTCACACACATAAAGAGCTCCCTCGAATAGAATGTTGTGCCTCCTATAGCTCTCTTACACCCTGGAGATTTGTTGCAAAATGTGCCCACATAGAACACGAAAGTAATTGAGTCCTCTCATAATATAAACGTAATGATCTAGGAGACTGTATATATTTCTTAGTTAGTCCATTTTCCTAAGATATCACACTATCCTATCGCAAAGGAAAATCTTACACTCTCAATGTTGGTCATCACCTAGATATAGACTTACAATGCATCTAGGAATTTATCTTTTGATACCATATTGACATTGCATATGCAAAGTGTATGGCACTCCATGCTCAAACAACTTAACAAAAAACTAGCCAACATGAAGTGCACAAACAATCTTTTCATGATTTCTTTCTAAATCACATCATGTTATGTTGTTAAGTATAATATTTGGCTAACCCATGCTAGTGAACCTCTTAAAACTTATATGAACCATAACCTATATGCTAGGGTATGTAAAAAAATCAACACCTTAATCAAATCTCTTTTCATTTCAACCCCACACCCCCTACTGGTTATACTTAGATTGCTTGCACAAATGTACATAATTTTTGTGATAATTTTTCATAGAAACAAGCCCTAGAATATGCACCTCAACACATAAATAAAAGCAAATGAAGGCAAACCCTCATGCTTCATCTTCATTATACACTCACAAATATTCTCCTATTTTTCTATAAGTTTTTATGTACAAAACTATTTTTCTCTAAAATTTCCTAGTATTTCAACCTAAATTATTTTTTTAGAGTTTTTTAATTTTTATAATTTATTTGAAGTGTGATCCATTAGAATACTCATTTTCATACCATGTGAATATCATTCGATCTCCAAAATCCAAAAAATAATCCTAATTTTTCATTAAATCCTATGTTCTTGATTTTGCAATTTTATCAAATTTTATATACAAAAATAAAAAAATACATGTTTTGACATTATAGACATCAACAAATATATTTCAATCATCTGTAACTATTTTTCCATCATATACACTAACAATTCATCATAAAAATGAAATAACGATCACTTACTAAAAAATGCATATACATATGTCTCATAATTCAAGGAAATGGAGCTACTATCACAAAAAGGGATTAAGATTGAATGGGAGCAACCTGTCTATTTATAGATGAGGATGGACCCCTCCCAAATTAGGGTTTCACTGAATTCTCTCAGATTCAAGGGTGCAAGAGGAAGTACTCAAGTAGTGTGCGCATCAATTGAGGTGTATTCAATAGTGTAGAGAGAGTGGAGATTTGAGAGATGAATGTGTACCACTGTGGTACACATAAAGAATAAAAGAATGTATTTATAATTATAGTACGGTACACTTAACAAAGAAGAGGTAGAAGATGAAGACATTGACATGGCAGAGGATACTTCTGACACTGCAGATCCATAAGACTTTGGCACATACCAGAGGATGTGCAGGTTAGGAAGGGGTGGATGTCATGGGATTTTATGTTTATAGTGTGAAAAATGGAAATGCTGTGGATCATGTAGGTCTACATACTTGGTCTACAAGAGCTTCACGATAGGTTACAAGACATAGTGCAGTGACCCTTTAAGTTCATTTTGCTTAGATATCACTTAGATGAGAAAATTGGAGTAAGAAAGAATATGGTAACTAATCCGAGAAAATCACAAAAAAATATTTTTCTAGCACTTTGTTGATTTTTTGTACATTTGGAGGTTTGAAATAAAGAAGAGGGTGGGAACAACCTCTTGGGAAATCCAAGAAATCACTGGATGGAAATATTTCATGGATCGGTTTACTAAGGGGGGATGAAGAGTAAAGATCAATGGAGGAAGGTGAAGGGAAAATGTGTAATGTGAAAAGAAAAGACATGAAATGGATTTTGAGCCATCCAAAGGGTATGTGAGGCTCATAATGTCATGGCTTTGGAGCCTTATGATAATTCAAACAAATGGGACCCTTCTTTGAAGCATTAGTGGAAGAAAAATCAAGCACATGATTTTGTAAGATTTTTGAAAAACACTTCCACTCTGATCCGAAAAAACTTTTCAACATAAAAATTGTAGCACATGAGCTGAAGTTTTTGTTTGTATTTTTTAATAATTTTTTGGAGCTTTGACTCGAGAGATATGGCCAAAATGGTGGACACCAACTTTTTCCAACTGCGGTGGAGACCACCTCCCAATTTTATACACACCCACACTTTCTTCCCCACACTTAACACTTTCATAAAACATTATTCATTAGACTCCCAACCCTTTCCCCTCTCTTCTCCTCTCTCTCAAGCTAATAAACCATTAGAATTTCCCTCCTAAATTACCCTCAAATCATCCTTAATTGTAGTAGTAATGTATGAATTCTCACTACTCTCTCTCCATTATTTCTAGATATGATCTTATTTTATGAAGATTCTCTATATTTATTTATAGGAGAGCTCTTGGACTCAAGCTATTGGGGGGAGAATGGAGACAACTCACCTATGATGGAACTTGATTAAGTACAAAATTGGTAAATAAAACATCTAGATGGAGCTTCCACATTGGTGGAACCACCTTAATGCAGCTTCGGTGGTGTTAATTCCTATTCTATCCTAACCTCCTCCCTAAAAACCCTCAAGGACTATATAAAGAGGCATTCTCCTTTATAATTTGCAAAAAAAAAAGAGAGCCAAGAGGCTTTCTTCAGCCCTATTGAGCCTTCCCCATTCTCTCTCATGAGCTTATGCAGTTCATTCCCTTACTATAGCTTATGCATGCTCTACAATATAATAAGCCCATGCTATTGGTGTCCATATTGTGTATATTGGCTATGTCTTGGGGGTTCTCCATCTCTTGTGCCCTCTTAAGTTTTATTGATTCATCTATTTTTTGTAGTTCTCTCTCTCTCTCTCTCTCTCTCTCTCTCTCTCTCTCTCTCTCTCTCTCTCTCTTTGTGTTTTTCTCTCTTCTCCCTCACAAGCTCCTCTCCCTATCATTGATTTGTCAAATCAACCCTCCCACTCTCTCTCATAGATAACCATATGAGTAAGGAATAAAGAGGAGATAGAAACATGAGAGATAAATACTTAATTTCGATCTTGTGGATTATTGCACCATTCTTCGTGTGAGAATCAAAGTGTTGGCGAGTGAAAAACTAATGGATCTCATGGCAAGACTAGTAGGGAGATGATTGTAGATATAAAAACTCAATCTTTAAGCAGTAGACAAGGGAACCTAAAAAAACACGCCCCCATCTTGTGATGAATTTGTGAAGTTTGGCCTATAATTAAGCTTACTTACTAACCACTCAAGTAACTAGTTCAAATTTTCTAAGTTCACACTTGTGCATAAGTGGTTTCGATTTGGTTGGAAGAGAAAATGATATCGAATTTGCAATATGACTGGATGGGTAACTTTATGACATCAAAATCTATCACGTTAGCCTTTGCCACATGCTTTTTGGCTTTTAAATCCAATAGTGCTTTATAATGCTAAACCTTGTGGTCATTACATGGGGGGTCAATGGACTCCAATTGACAAATGGACACTTGCATTTTGGACCAAAAATGACTCTTTTACGGGTCTAGTGGTCCTTTTGCACTTTAAATTCTAACTTAAAAATCCACTTTCAATAAGAGCCAAAGACATCAACATTCCAAATCTGCCACCTCATTGTAGGTAAAGGTCAAGCATAGATGAAGGTAGCATTCATGGGATTACATTACAATTGGCTGATTCTGAATACTATAGTCCATTGAATGGAGGAAGGAGCCAATAGAATCTATGAGGAAGTATTTTAACAATTAACTATGTGCTTGGTACACTCTCTTCACAGATAAAGTTAGCTTAAACTCCATGTAATAGCATAAAACCAAGAACTTGTGCTACAACAAGATTTTTATCAACATGCTATCTACATTGTATCTTTCAAAAACATAGAGGATGTATAGAAACTAAATACATGGTTGGGATTGGCAACTAGCACCTTGGATAATTTTAACCAAGAGGTCTCACACTAATGACCTTAGAACCAATTGGAACAACTGATACATTTGGCCTTTCAATTTTATATCATACATTGGACATTTCCTACTGTAGGCAAGTGGACAAGGATCTTCAATCCACCATTGAAGCCAAGGCTCACTAGTATCCATTAGATACGAGGGACTAACTACAGGGCTCAATCTCTAGCATGTAGGAATGTATAGCTAAATATTTTAAGCATGGCCTCCAAGTAGCCTTACTGGCAAGAATTTTCTTGTTTGCGAGTGTGTAAGGGAAGCATGCAAACAAAATCTGCATCAACTTTGACTTGTTGCAACTCCAAACCGTGATACTTGCTTTGGCCCTTCATGTTACCGGCCCCTAATGATTGAAATCAAGAAACCAAACATGACTATTCGAAAGGTAGATCCTCAGCCTAATGTGCTTAACAAACGGATATCAGATGTAATTGTCAAGTGTGCAGAAAGACCACTAGTGCCCAAGGAGCCTTTGACTTCCCATGATGAGCACCATAGGTGCAGTGTTGCTAATGAGGCTAATTTCTCAACAAGGCAGATGGAAAAATCATCAAACAACAACGAGCAAATCTTCTAAAAAGTGCCAAGTCCACCTAGGAGTCCCAAATCTCCTACACCCTCTTTTCCTAAATGGACACAGGAAGCACAATAGCATTTGTCAAGTGCAATTTCTCAAACCCAATCTCTATCTTCATTTGAGCTTTCAAATATCCAAGGTGCAAGACATGACACCACCCTTAGCTCTCAATCTAAGGATATGCCTGTGTAATCCAGTATGACTAGCTCAACTAATGCTCGTCTGCATAAGTGAATACACAAAGGGCAACAAAAGACATGACCACTTCTGATCTGTTGAAGGACTTGACATCGCAGTTTGCCAACAGTAGCCAGTCCATTAGACTAGCTGCTACTACTTCCAATCAAGAATCACAGCAATCACAACTTTGGCCATGACAATGCCCCTTGCGAAATGTGTCCTTTTAACAATTCACCTGCAAAAGATATGTCACAACCAACATCCTTGACACCACCAACACTTCCAAAGCACCTAAATCCTAGGCTTGAGGAGAAATCTCTCAAAGATTTTACCAAGGAGATGGCGCATCTAAACAATGAACCAGAGATGAAGTGCCTGATGAAGCTTGATCACAAGCTAACAAACGTCACACGTGTGTATGTCCATGTGGACATTGGAAGGCTAACACTAGAGCACACAAAGCTCATAGCTGAACCCTTGACTTGGGAGGAGCAACAACATGTTTGCTCCTGCTATGTAGCTATTGCTAAGGATGTCATAAAGGACATCTGAAAGGCCACAGCTAGAGATTTGCACTTAATACCCTCACTCTATATTGCTTAATGTGAGAAACAAGGAGAAGCTTGAAGTAATCAAACGAAAAGGGAAAGGACAATGCAAGTTTGTGCAAAAATGGTACTCCAACCAAAGTTTGGCAGCCAAAATTGGCCACCGACTAATGACACTCACTAAGCAAAGGAAATCCCTTTGGACATCAATACATGATCCCACTATGTTTCCTCGACCTCATTAAGAGTGTTGGCAATGGTCCATGAGGTCCAGCTTTCTTCCATTGTCAAAAAACATCCCGTGTACAATAAATTGCTTCTAGAAGAAGATATACATGTGGCTAGTAGGCTAGGAGTAGGGAGCATGATACTTTATGTTAGCATGTATGTCTTCTGCCTTACTCAAGATCTTGCAATCCTAGATCTCTACGCTTCCCATCAATACAACCTAAACTTCTTCAACTAGTTTTGTCCAAGCTTACATGACAGGAATCATAAATTGTCTCTTGGTTCTACACTAGAGTCACCCAAGCCTCCTGAGCAAGAGAAAAACAACTCTAAATACAACACCCGCACTGATAAGAAGCAATGGAGGCATGTTCCAATGGGTAAGGACAAGAGCTTAGAGCAAACACCCCCGACCTAGAGCAACTACCAATGCAATCAGATGAGGGGCTAAACGAAAGAGAATATAGTAAAGAGCTAGAATCTCCACAAAGAGAGGTAGTTGTACCCTCACAACCTAGCGATGTTGTTCACAGCAGGCCACATCTATATCCCATGAGGACACACTAGAGAAAGAGAATGATGAGGCCCAACTAAACACATCAACGACTGACCTAGTTCAGGGTCCTCAGTCTTTTAAGTATACATCTCAATTGCCCAAGAAAAAAAAGAGAAAACAATGAAAACAATGGCATCTGTAAACTCGTGGTAGATGCCAAGAAGATTGAGACCAAGGGTGCTGAAGAACTAAGGAATGAAGCATTGAGTCCACCCATGAATGAACCCATTGTTATCTCTCTTAACAATGGTGAAACCTTAAACACATCCATGTATTCTGATAAGTCAAGAAAACCATTACCATCAATGGTTACTAACAACTCTCAATCCACCGACAACAGGACTTACATTGACCAATCAAGAGTGGATATAACACTGTCACAACAAGTTGACAAAACTATACTAGTCACATCTGAGGAAAACCATGACACAATACCAACAAAGCTAGAAACATGAAAACACTGAGGACATAAGCAATCCTAGTATTAACGAATCTTGCTCATCTAGGACTGAGCCCCCAACTATGCTAAAGCCTAGGCAAACTCCCAAAACCTTGCATGAGATAGCAATTGAGCAAGCCCTCACTGAACATAGAAGTGTCACAAAGTGCTTGACTGACTTGGATGCTAAACTCAAATTATTTGCACATGCCTACATCCTGGGGACATGGGTACATTCCTTAGGGAGCAGCTTGAGGAGTATTTGTCATATCCAATATCCTAGGAAGAGCAAGTGAGAGCGGAGTTTTGAGCTCGGGATGTGCTTAAAATTTGCCAAAAAATCCAAAATTTAGGGGAAAAATATTCAACATCGAAGGCAGCGGCTCTAGCTAGGACGATTTTAAGCACCAAGTGAAATACGACTTTTAAAAGGCGCCGGAGCAACACTTATGGATTTTTGATAATTTTTGAGACTGCCTTGCGGGTTGTTAGGAGTTGCAAATCAATGCGGGATGTCAAGCCGGACGCCTAGGATTTTTCAGAGCTCGAATCGAAGCCAGGACGGGGAAATGGCCACAAAATGGTCAAGATATGAAAAGGTGGACACTTGGGAGGCCAAAATTGGGCATGCCTTTTGAGTTTGAACCCCCCCCCCCCCCCCCCCCCCATGCAGTCCTGCACCAAAACCGAGATCCCGAGATATGAAGCCTAAGTGGTAATTCAATTTTTATGAAAAAAAAAGAGTTTTTATGCTATTTGGTTGAGGAAACTTTGTTCCCATGGGCTGAATATATATTATGATGTTGTTTTCTATGAGTTTTATCAGTTTATGCTCTGAAAATCAGAGAATCATAAGTGATATGACTGAAAAACACGCGTTTAAGAGGTAAAATGGGGTTTTTTACAAAATAAAGGGAAAATATGAGACATAATATCAACAAAACCTGAAATTTTGCTGTCAAGGAACCTAAGGGCCACAGCCCATAATCAATTTTAATTTCTAGTTATTTTTTATTGAAGAAAATAGAGAAAAAATACCAAAAAATGGTGAAAATGGGTCTTAAATGGGAGAAAATTAGGAAACGATAAAAGGAAAATTGCAAAAAATTACGTAAGTGTTTGTGCAATGTATAATGAAGGTAGAGCACAAGGTTGGCCTCGGTTTACCCTCGTTTCTATGTTTCTGTCCGTGTTTATTGCTTTCTCTATAAAGAAATACACATAAAACGACCTTTTTACCTATCAACGAATGCAAAACATTAAACGGTAGGGTGAGAGGGGAGTTTGAGCGTCAAAGTATAATCTTAAATCTGATTTATGTGTTGCATCATGGCTATAGGACGTTGTTTTAAATCAAAGGGAAAGGCAGCATGAGCGTAAGGCTCGGTGTCTCTCCTCGTTTCAGTACATAAACGTTAGTATGGAAATATTGAAAAGAATGTTTGCACATGATGCACAATGCTGATGTTCTTCTGTTTGTGCACTAAACCATTCACACTATGCACTATGCATGGTTCATGGTATCAAAGGAAAAATCTCCTTGATTGCATAGCAATTGTTTTCTTAGGACTTTGACCCATGATTGAAAGTGTGAGGTTATCCCTTGCCGTAGGGTAGAGGGTCGGTTTTCCTAAGGGACTGTTAAGTGAGGAAACATGGTATATCTCCTGGAAATACGAGAAATATAAAAGAGAGGAGTTTGTGTTCATTTGTGTTATATGTGTTAGTAGCGCATCAAAGGGCTAATCTCTGCAATGTAGGAGAGTTGCAGTAAGGCCGCGGTATTTCTACCGAGAGGTTGCCTCCATGTGTGTGATCGTGGCATTGCCAATGTGTAAGGGTTTTCCCTTTGAGGAGCTTATGAAAAGGGAACCGTTGGACTATAAACTATAAACGCATGAATTAAGCTTTAGGGCAGCTTGTCCTTTAGCATTAGATTGACGCTCTTGGTCTGTGAGGCCGTGAGGGTGTTTGTGTGTCATGAGCATGAGGGCCGGCTAGTGCCATAGCCATTGCCGGCCCATTTCAAGTCCCATCAGTGGTGCGTCTACCGGGAGCTGCCTATAAGTGGTGGTTCTCGAATCTAGGGTTTCAAGGGACCCTAAATTATCCATAAAATGGGGTTTGTTCAACGATGGAAAAACTTAGCTTTCCCCATACAAAACTTACTAATGGACTTAGTTAGTTATGTAGAGCATGAGTCCTGTGCAGAAGATAATTTATGTGATGAAAAGAGTAGCCAATCAGTGGTTACCCCATCCTCTAGTATGATGGCATGGGTCAAGGTTCGCCTTGGTGTGGTCTCTACCCAAGAGAAATCATGTTTAACCATCCATCAACCTAGAGGGCATGAAACAAGCAGGTTAGAAACTATGGTAGTCATGGCATCAACAAGTCATCATGCTAAAGCCATAATGCCATGGGAAAGTGCTGATATACGATGGAATATGCTTGTGGTTGAAACATCCTGTGTAATGGGCCACCATGATGACATAGTAGGCATCACAAGGATGTTAGAAGCCCTAGCTCTCAAGGGAAAACCGTTGCTTAAAAAGCACGGTTCCCGAGTTTTAAGAAGTGGTAATGATAAATTTGAATACAATATTAGTGAGTTTGGGAATCTCCCAATTCCCATTTTTTGAATACTAAAAAGGTGAGACTCGGATGACATGCTCATAAGTTTCTCAAAACCATATGATGTGACTTATCATTGGGAAGCACTTAAAAAATGGAATCTATTGAGCTATAGAGCGCTCAATTTGGAGATATAGTGTTCAAGTTATGAAAAATCCAAAGATTTGGCCATGTGTCCCAAACTTATGGAAAATTTCCATATTTGATGGAACCTAGAACGGGCCGGCACTGGCTTGTGCACTAGCCGGACCTCTATCTCACGTGCTCAACAACCCCACGGCCTCGCGGCCAGGAGCGTTGATGACACATAAATTGCCTTCCTAAATGTCTTGCGTTTGTATTACGTCGTTTTGTAGTCCACTCTTCTCTCACCCACTACTCCTCAGAGGGAGTCCCTTACACATTGCCTAATGGCACGAAGCACAGACATAGGGGATCCTCCAACGGCTGAATGCCGCCACCCCTCTGCGACTCTCCTACACCTTGGGGATTGGCCCCTCGATGGGTCGCTCAACATATAAACATTTCGCACAAAATCCACTCAAGGTACCATTTAATTGTATACAGGAATGTACCATTGTCCTTACTTCTCTTTTCCTTAGACCCCACGACTAGCCTATGGCTTAGGGTGTCCTGTCTCTCACTCAACGTGGGTCAAGGTCCTAATGAAAGCAATTGCTGTGCATCCAAGATTTCTGATACCTTTAAATATTCCCATGATGTATGCATAGTGTGGATGCTAAGTGCTCAAACAATTATGAAATCAATATTTTGCACATGTGAAAAACATCCTTTTAATGATTTTCAACTACTGTTCTTATGCGGCGTTGCACGAACCTAGCACCGAGGAAACCCTCGTACTACTAGGCTCTTATTTTATAATTATTCACCGACCTATATGGCATGCCAACAAAAACAACAATCTTTTCATCATGTTACTCCACATTTAGACACATTTTAACCGCTCTACCCTCCCATCGATCAAATATTGCATTATAGTATGGATTTATAGGGCATTTTTCCATCATTTTATGTGTAAAAAACGGAAAAAACACACTAGAACAAGAAGGTAGGGTTGAACTGAGGAAAATCCTCATGCTTCACTCCCCACAAACATTCACAAACATTGTTCTTAATTTTCATTAATTTTCCGCACCCAAAATGCATTTTTCCCCTATTTTTTATGGTTTTTCTCTATTTTCCTTGTATTTTTTCTTATTTTTGCATTATTTTATTACTGAAAATTCAAAATAGGTTATGGGCTGTGGCCCTTAGTTCCTTCTTGCAGTAAAAATGAAAATTTAGTTGGTGTTCCTATTCATTCTTCCATTTTTATGCCCAAAAACATCATTTTTCCTTGATTTTCCATATTTTACGTGTTTTAGTGTATTATTTGGAGCCACAAGATGCATATTTTTCTGATTTTCTGATTATGATCAGCAAGTACTCATGGAAAACAGCAACATAAACAATTTTTAGCCCACATGAACAACATTTTATCAATCAAAAGCCATGAAATCTCAAACTTCCTTTGAAAATATTGAATTACCGCTTATTTGCATGTTTCGGGTTTCATGTCCATGGCTGCAAATCTGAAAATCAACAACACTTCATGCTCATGACGATCACAAATCACCATTTCCAGCCCGGGAAGCAATCCGATCCATGCCGGACAAGCCTCCACCATTCTTTCTTCTTCCTTCTTCTTCCCACATGAACTTGCCTTTAGAAGAGAGAGGGGGAGGAGAGAGAAAGACTAAAATCAGAGATCTTCAAAGAGACCATCATTGTGTGAGCAAAGGGTAGCGAAATGACCAGCATACAGAAGGGAAGCAAGGGCCATGATCATTGTGATGGGTTGTATTGAGGTTGCATGATGCCTCCATCTCCATCAAGCGCATTTTTCGGCCCCTGATGGCACCCTCTTCTTCCACGTTTTTTGCCTCCTCAAAAATGCCACGATTTGATGCCACATTCAAATGCTACATGCCCCCCCCCAAAGGTCATGACCACTTGGCCAACTTTGGTCCACCTTTTCAAATCTTGCCCACTTTGTGGCTATTTCCTCGTCCGGACTCGGAATTGAGCTCTGAAAAATCCTGGGCATCCGGCTTAGCATCCCGCATTGGCTAGTAGCTCGTGTCAACCCACACGACTGTCTGAAAATTTATGAAAAATCAACAAGTGTCTCTCGGGCACCTTTAAAGCACTTTGGTGCTTAAAATCGTCCTAGGTCGAGCTGCCGCCTTTGACGTTGCATATTTTTCCCTTGATATTCATAATTTTTAGCTATTTTTAAGCACTTTTCGGCACCAAAATTCCGCTCTCATTGGCAACCACGGGATAGGGCGACTCAGCCTCTCGAATCCACGAACATATCTGCACATAAACAACCAAAGAAAAATCAAGCTGATACAAACCAAATATATAATAAAACTCAGCACAATGCTCACGCTACCCCCTGACAAACCAAGGCATGACATCAACAAGGAGTAGGCCTAGCATCATCCAATAGAAGATCCGAAGCGAGTCACTAACCAACTGCTCCAACACAACCAAACTGAAAAACCTATCAAAGAGGTTGCCCTAAGTGGTAGTCTGAACTACTTACCAACTAAAGATAACAGAATGAGGAGCTCCTACAAGGCAAGGACTCCTATAGCCTGATCAAGGAGTATTTTCTTTCAGTACATGTCGTCTTTTAGGGTTTGTATTGGATGAACATACTTGGGCATGTAAAAAGGAGGGAGCTGAGCGTAGTGACCCAAGGAGAACAAGGCATCGGCCTCAGGACCTGTCTCGGCACCCAAGAACCTACCAAGCCCTCGCAAGGCGACACTTAATCCTTTTCTAACGCTCACTTTTATTTTCGCTCCAACCTCCCTTGTTTTGTTATTATTTTCAGCAAGAAGCCACCCCTAGGAAGACAAGGTATCGGCCCCGGGTCTAATTCGTCCCCAGGAACCTACCAGGCCTTCGCAAGGCAATGATCAACTGCTTATCTATTGTCATTTCTTTTCTTTTCTTTGATAGGGGCTAGAGCCCCTTTTTACACACCTTCGTATTAATATTCATCTTTTAGGATGTCCAGGGTTTCTTGGCATCATCATTATTATCTTCTAGCAGGCTTCTCTAACTGCCTCACTACTAACAAGAACTCCTAAAACGGTTGCCTAGCAGGCTAGCAGAACAAGGCCACTAAGACTTCCTTCTAAAACAGGTCTTTCGATGCCTGACAATGTCTTTACAGGAGGCAATGACTACTCCGACCTCCCTCAAACATACTTAGCCTAAACTTGGGACGTCATGCCTTGGTTGCCAGTCCCCAACAAAATGTATCCCCTTAACAAGTACAAAGACAGATATAATAGGAAAGAAAGGTACTCGTAAAGGAGAGATATCACCTGGATTGGCCATAAGAAGCTTCCATCGCAGCAAAGGCTCCACCAAATTCCACGAACCACGAAACCTGTCCAGCACAACACTTAAAACAAAAACCCGATTAAACGCACCCGCACTAGACAGGGAAATGGCCCTCTTGGCCTAATGAAATGAAACACTTCACTACAAAACTGAATTGGCCCTCTTGGCCTAATGAAATCAAACAATACTACGCATAATATCCTCCTGGAAATAGCTATGATAGACATCAAAGCATACCATTCCTAGGGGGACAGAGGCTCGTAGCCCTAAACTAGGTGCATTAAATTGTGACCCATCCCTCCTGCGTATATCGCAAGGGGTGTTCGCATCACATGTCGTCTAATCAGTCCGTGGGTCCAAAATAATAAAGGCAGATGAGTTGCGCCTACCCTCTGCATCACCCAGATCAACCATCGTCTGCCAAAGAGGGCATGTTCAGAAAGCATACCCCACAAACAACCAGGCCCTGTCTCACCATCAATAGATATATCGGGACAAGGGCCACAATTAAAGAAGAGGTCTTCTTCATACGCAAAATTAGCCAATGAATCGGCAAACTGATTCTAGTTTCGTGGAATCAGCTGAAAAGACACTCTATCAAATCCGTCTAGCAGGGCTATGGCAGTATGATGGTACATGCAAAGGATGGGGTTTCGTACCATGTACGTCCCATTAAGTTGATTTAAAACCAACTGAGAGTCCCCTTTCACCAATAACTGGCGGATACCACCCTTGTTTGCAATATTCAAACCCATAATCAGGGCTTTGTATTCTACCATATTATTGGTAAAATTCACCCCGAGATAAGCAGCTAACTTCATGACAATGCGTCGTCGGGGGTCTTGGATGACAACTCCTACACTTCCTTTTTTACATGCACCCCTGGATGCCCCATCAAAGTACAAGGTGTATGTCCATAAAGGGTTTACATATCCCGCCATCCTGAACTCTACTCGTAATTATGGTAATCGAAATTCAGCATATTCAATGGGTGGACTATGGGCTCCATCCCTCCATCATCATTAAATTCAACAGGGATGCTCGTCAAAATTTGTAGGCAGTGATGGCAGAAGACCTTGATCTCCCAAATAAATGTCCCGCCTTCTTGCTCAGTCACCTTGTATCCTTTGCTCCACCAAATGAGCTTTCCCTGATGATACCTTTGTTCTAAATACGGGTGTTCTAAATAAGGGATCAAACGACCCATCAACCTCTATCACGATTTCCTTGTAGATGTTTGATCGATCTCGCCTAGACCTGCAAGGCACTCATAGCATTAGTGCAATCAGAAATAATAAGGTTTAATCTTATTAAGATTAACCTTATTTTTAAATTCTATCCCCTCAAGGTCAGCTAACAAAACTGTGGACTTATTCTTTCCTATTCTAACGATCCTATAGGGCCCGTCCCATTTGGGCTCTAGCTTGCCTAGAAATAATTCACGTCGTGCGTCATAATACAGAACAAGTTGTCCTTTCTTGAAGGTGTATTTCTTGGCTTTAAGGTCGTATAACTGCTTCATTCGGCGCTTCACCACTTCTTGGTGTAATAAGCTCTGTAGTTTAAGCTCATCTAAATGTGCCAGTGTCGTCAAGCGCTCAAAAAGTGTGTCTTCATCACTCAAAGAATGATTGATGGCAAACTGAATAGTCGGCAGCTCAATCTCTAAAGGCAAGACACACTCCTCCCCATATACTAACTTGAACGGGGTATGGCCAGTGGCTCGTTTGAAGATCGTATTATAGGCCTACACTGCCACGTATAACTTTTTATCCCAATCCCGTTTCTTTTTCGATACAATTTTGGACAGGATGCCCACAAGCTGCTTGTTGGTGCTTTCAACTTGCCCATTGGCTTGCGGGTTATATGGGGTTGTCTTGTTATGCTTGATTTGCCACATCTCTGTCAAACCTTTGATCACCTTATTCAGGAAATGGGTTCCGCGGTCCGACACTAATTCTTTTAGCAGACCAAACCGGCATATTATCTGCTCTAAAAGGAAACTAGCAGTTTCTTTAGCATCATATTTCCTTGTTGCACGTGCTTCTGACAACTTTGTGAAGTAATCAGTTGCTACAATGATGTACCTCTTTTGCGTAGTCAACGACAGAGTAATAGGACCCACAAAGTCTATTCCCCACTTCTCAAATGGAAGTATCGCCATAATAGGGGTAAGTGGTCGTTTCCTATTCTCTCGACTATCATGTCGTTGACATATATCGCATCTCTTAACATACGAAAACGCATCCTGGAAGATGGCAAGCCACCAATAACCTGCTCTTAAAGCCTTTTGTGCTGTAAGCCATCCTGCAAAATGGCCGCCGCAAGCAGAATCATGGCACTCCTCCAAAATGAATGGCACCTCGTCAGGCATCACACATCAGCGATAGATGTCATCAACCCCTTGCCGATATAATGTACCTGCGATCAAGGCAAACTTTAACGCTTGCTACTTAATTTTCCTTCTCTCAGCTTTAGATAATTCGGATCCCGCCTCTCCCGTCGATAAATAATGCATTATTGCAGCGTACCAGGAGGGAATAGATGCCGTATCTATTTTAAATAACAACTCCATGTCACTACCTTCAGCCACAGATTATTTCGACTCCCCAAAGTCCACAAGACATTCCAAGATGCCTTGCAGCCTTGGTGGCTTACTACGGATTTCATAATCAAATTCCTGCAAAGTGATCAACCACTTTGCTAGACGATCAGGCGGCTGTAGCTTATTCATCAGTAATCGAAGCCTCTCCGCCTTCGTATAAAGCACGACTTTCTCATAGAGAATATAATGCCTAAATTTCTTGGTCCCAAAGACCATCGCTAGACACAACTTCTCCATGTAGGTATAATTGATTTCGGATACCCCCAGCTTCCGGCTAGCAAAAGCAATCGGGTGGTACCACTTCTCTTCCCAAATTTGGGCTAAACAGATACTATACATGGTGGTTGTTGAAAATATATAGAACACCTCGCCTCTTTTAGGTGCTTTTAAAATGGGCGCTCTTGCTAGCTCTTGTTTCACATCCTGGAATGCTACCCTACAAGGGTCACCCCATACAAATGAACAGCTAAAGGACAATAAATTTGTAAGCGGCAACGTTCTTTCTACCAAGGCGTTTATGAATCTACGGTAATAACCAACCGAAGACAAAAAGCTATGAACTTCTTTCGGAGTGCGTGGTGGACCCATGGCAACTATAACTTTGACCTTCTCGGGGTCTGTCGCAATTCCTATCGAACAAACCACATGACCCAGCAATAGCCCATAAGGTACTCCAAAAACACACTTCCGTGGGTTTAGGGCGATGCAAAATTGTCTATAGCACTCAAAGAATTTTCTTAAAATGATAAACTGCCTTCCTCTCATGGTGGCGGCCCCTAAGTCATCAATAAACACCTTCGACTCTTCAGGGGATATGTCACCGAATGTCTTATCTGCTGTTCGTTGCCACGAACCAGGCGGATTGCATAAACCAAAGGCCATCACATGGTACACAAAAGTACCAAATACAGTAATAAAAGTTGTTTTCAACTTGTCCTCTTCTGCAATTGCCATTTGGTTGTATCCTGCAAAGCAATCCATAAACGAATATATCTCCCTACCCGCTAATTGATCCAAAATCTAGTCAATAAATGGCAACGGGTAGTAGTCCTTAACTGTCTACTTATTCAGCTCTCTAAAGTCTACACACAATCAGATTTGATTATTCTTCTTCTTTCTTATCACAACCGGCGAACACCATTCCGTGTGTTGCACAGAAAAAATCAAACCCGCTTTGCGAAGCTTCTGTAATTCTTCAAACAGCCCGTCTCTCAGTTCGAAAGGCATACGCCTTACTTTCTATCGTATAGGACGACTGCCCTCTTTCAACGGAATTGTATGAACAGCAAGACTAGGAGGAATGCCTCTCAACTCATCATAACTCCAGGCAAAGATATCACAGAATTCCTGGATCAGGGCCACATAGTCCTCCCTTTCTGCTGTGCTGAGCATAGAACCTAATTTGATTGGCCGTGAATCATCAGACGTACCAAGGTCTAGCTCGATAACATCTGCATCTCTTATACGATCTTGGCCCTCTATTGGTTTGTTCAAAGTAATCTGATAGATGCCTTCGATGGTGGATCCCTCTTTGGACTCATCACTCGATGATGTCTCACTGGCAGATAAATCTTCTAATGTCTCCAATTCTGTAGAAGATAGAGGAGCTCTCTCACTCTGCGGGGACTCGGGATAAGCATCAACCACCACACGCTGGGCATCTCTACCGAATATTAGTCGACCGGCGGGTATATCTACTTGGCAGTCCGCTTGCAAGATCCAAGGTCATCCGAGTAATACTTGGTAACTTGGATGCCCTGCAAAACAAATCACCCTAAAGTCCAACAGGCATTCTACATTTGCAACAGTGACATGGACCTTAGTAATGCAGCCTTCCGGCTGTCTCAAACTATCATCTGCCATTCTGAGGATTGTGGAGGTATCTTTCTCGATCGCAAGACCCAACCTTTCCATTAGTTCAGAACTCATAATGTTAACAGATGATTCCGTGTCGACAATGGCATAATCTACTAATATCCCATCGGCATAGGCTGCAACCCTTGGGCAATGCTTCTCAGCATTCTCAAACTAGTCATCACCAACTCGCACAATACCCAAAGGTTCTACGATATACCCGGTACGTAGGATCTTTCTAAATTCCTTGCGTACTCCTGGGGAAAGCTTAATAAGCTGTAAAAGATTCACATCCGGCTTGACTTCGCAAAGAGAGCTCGCCAAATCAAATTCATGATAGTTTGACACAGCTCGCTTTTCACGCCAAACCATCTGCTCTTTAGGTTGCTGAACCAGCTTTATTGCCTCTTTTTTAACTTTCACCTTCTTCTTTGGTGGTTCCTTATCGGCTTTACTTTCCACGGGCTTCAAAGGTCTCCCTTCCATGGCAGGATCCAAAACTTGCGTTCCTTTGTCGCCTTGTTTAGGGTTTCCGTCGACAGGCTTATCCTTGTCGGCTTCTCTACCCTTTTGACCTCTTGTAAGAACAGCTCGCAGATTAGAGGTTTCAGCATTATTAACGCGTACAGCCTCAATCAAACTAACCCCACTACCACTAGGTAGCTCCTCCACTGTAGTCTTTGGTCGTTGAAGTATTTGTTTAGGCCCATCTTCTCGCTGGGAATCATTTCCTTGCGCATGATGATTAACATGCCCTGGTTGCCAACTTCCTCGCTGGAGGGAACTGATCTTACTCCAGTAAGTAGCTGCTAAATGGCCGGATTTTCCACAAATGTCGCACTTAACATTTGGGCAATTTCTTTGATAGTGCTGCCCACCACACCATTTGCAACTAAACCTTGAAGGTGCACCCTCCTCTGGGTATCTACTTCCTATCAAATTTTGTTGTTTTTTAAGGAAGTTGACATCAACGGCTATTTGCCGATATTGCTCCATGATCATGTCGGTATAATGCTTCATCATGTCCTTAACCTCACCAAGAACATTGGAAGCGCTCGACTCATAGCCTTGGTCATTACCATGTCATTCCATCGGCCTAACTATTCGATTAGGCACTGGTTGTTGAGCCACAGGCATGGTATTAGAATTGACCGCCTGGCCTCCACCATTTGGAGCCATTTGACTGCTCGTAGGCATCGACATGCTAGGGGGAGCTGGTAATAAAGGCACATTCTGCATCATGTTCCCTCTCCCATTAGGGTTAGCCATCGCTATCCCTTGGCCACTACTACCATTGGCCATTGCCATATTGTTTCCCGATACTAAACCCATATTTGAATTGCCTCGAGAAGCATAGGCTGCTTGTAGTCAGGATTCCACCTCTTGTGCTCGTGTAATGGCAGTATCTATATCCCCCAAGGGGACACTACTCAACTGCAATTGGATATTAAAGTCCAAACCATGTGGGAAATATTGCAATTGGGCAGCTGCGGGGATAGAAATAGAGGTGTCCAACTTACGGAAAACCTCTTTTATTTTCTTCTCATAAGCACGAATATCCTCGTGTGGTTCTTGACGGGTCACGTTGAGTACATGCAACCAATATTGCCCACCCCTTTCAGAGGAAAACTCCCTTCGAAAAGCTCCATAAAATGAATCAATATTCAATATGGTTCCGACTTCTAAACCACAATACCATATGGCAGCTCTTCCTTTGAGAGTCATGTTGAAGAACATCATTAAATGTCATTCTTCTTGAATACGACAATTAAACATCAGCTTTTGAAACTCCCTAATGTGGAGTTCCGCATCTTCCTCAACTAACCCATTAAAAATGGGTAGCGGGTAACCTAGAGCCGGCAAATCCGTCATTCCTGCTAGAATTGCAAGGTTGCGCCATCACAAGAGTTGGATTTACACTAGGAATAGGGGACGGTGGGGTTACACCTCCCACACTTGATGTAGACTGGCTTATGGAAGGAAGGGGAGCACTAGAGCTTCCACCTTCTCCTACCTTACTGCTTGTGGCCCTAGGACCACTAGATCCACTTCCCCGTAAGGGTTTAGCACCGCTCCACTTAGGGGAATATCTCCTAAAAATTTCAACACGCCGCCTAGCTCTTTCGTCTCTCTCTTGCTTTTGGATTTTTGCTAGACGATGCTTATCGATAAATAACGGATCAATTACAGTATCCTTTGGCATAAACTGCTAGTTGGTCCCTAGACAACCAGGATTCAAGGACCGCCACTTTTAAGCGGCTCCCGACAGACGCACCACTGATGGAACCTAGAATGGGTCGGCACTGGCTCGTGCACTAGCCGGACCTCTATCTCACGTGCTCAACAACCCCACGGCCTCACGGCCAGGAGCATTGATGACACATACATTGCCTTCCTAAATGTCTTGCTTTTGTATTACGTCGTTTTGTAGTCTACTCTTCTCTCACCCACTACTCCTCAGAGGGAGTCCCTTACACATTTCCTAATGGCACGAAGCATAGACATAGGGGGTCCTCCAATGGCTGAATTCCACCATCCCTCTGCGACTCTCCTACACCTTGGGGATTGGCCCCTCGATGCGTCACTCAACATATAAACATTTCGCACAAAATCCACTCAAGGTACCATTTAATCTTATATAGGAATGTACCATTGTCCTTACTTCTCTTTTCCTTAGACCCCACGACTAGCCTATGGCTTAGGGTGTCCTATCTCTCACTCAACGTGGGTCAAGGTCCTAATGAAAGCAATTGCTGTGCATCCAAGATTTCTAATACCTTTAAATATCCCCATGATGTATGCATAGTGTGGATGTTAAGTGCTCAAACAATTATGAAATCAATATTGTGCACATGTGAAAAACATCCTTTTAATGATTTTCAACTACCGTTCTTATGCGGCGTTGCACGAACCTAGCACCGAGGAAACCCTCGTACTACTAGGCTCTTATTTTATAATTATTCACCGACCTATATGGCATGCCAACAAAAACAACAATCTTTTCATCATGTTACTCCACATTTAGACACATTTTAACCACTCTACCCTCCCATCGATCAAATATTGCATTATAGTATGGATTTATAGGGCATTTTTCCATCATTTTATGTGTAAAAAATGGAAAAAACACACTAGAACAAGAAGGTAGGGTTGAACTGAGGAAAATCCTCATGCTTCACTCCCCACAAACATTCACAAACATTGTTCTTAATTTTCATTAATTTTCCGCACCCAAAATGCATTTTTTCCCTATTTTTTATGGTTTTTTTTCTATTTTCCTTGTATTTTTCCTTATTTTTTGCATTATTTTATTACTGAAAATTCAAAATAGATTATGGGCTGTGGCCCTTAGTTCCTTCTTGCAGTAAAAATGAAAATTTAGTTGGTGTTCCTATTCATTTTTCCATTTTTATGCCCAAAAACATCATTTTCCCTTGATTTTCCATATTTTACGTGTTTTAGTGTATTATTTGGAGCCACAAGATGCATATTTTTCTGATTTTCTGATTATGATCAGCAAGTACTCATGGAAAATAGCAACATAAACAATTTTTAGCCCACATGAACAACATTTTATCAATCAAAAGCCATGAAATCTCAAACTTCCTTTGAAAATATTGAATTACCGCTTATTTGCACGTTTCGGGTTTCATGTCCATGGCTGCAAATCTGAAAATCAGCAACACTTCATGCTCATGACGATCACAAATCACCATTTCCAGCCCGGGAAGCAATCCGATCCATGCCGGACAAGCCTCCACCATTCTTTCTTCTTCCTTCTTCTTCCCACATGAACTTGCCTTTAGAAGAGAGAGGAGGAGGAGAGAGAAAGACTAAAATCAGAGATCTTCAAAGAGGCCATCATTGCACGAGCAAAGGGCGGAGAAATGGCCAGCATATAGAAGGGAAGCAAGGGCCATGATCATTGTGATGGGTTGTATTGAGGTTGCATGATGCCTCCATCTCCATCAAGCGCATTTTTCGGTGCCTGATGGCGCCCTCTTCTTCCACATTTTTTGCCTCCTCAAAAATGCCACGATTTGATGCCACTTTCAAATGCTACATGTCCCCCCCCCCCCCGAAAGGTCATGACCACTTGGCCAAACTTTGGTCCACCTTTTCAAATCTTGCCCACTTTGTGGCTATTTCCCCGTCCGGACTCGGAATTGAGCTCTGAAAAATCTTGGGCGTCCGGCTTGGCATCCTGCATTGGCCAGTAGCTCATGTGAACCCGCACGACTGTTTGAAAATTTATAAAAAATTCAACAAGTGTCGCTCGGGCACCTTTAAAGCACTTTGGTGCTTAAAATCGTCCTAGGTCGAGTCGCCGCCTTTGACGTTGCATATTTTTCCCTTGATATTCATAAATTTTAGCTATTTTTAAGCACTTTCCGGCACCAAAATTCTGCTCTCAATATTCCCCAATATGGTGTTTCTGCTTTAGATAAGGACCAAAAGCTCTTATATAAACCCGTTATGGACTTTCCTTTTAAAGGGAAAGGTATGGAAGACCCTCTAAGAGGGGATCAAAAGGACATGTTGAAATTTATAGGACTCCCTAGACCACTTAGTGAGTTGGCAGAAAGGGATGTCAGTGACCCTACACCGGAAAGGGTGGGGATGGAAGAGGTTAAAGATCCTAAGAGGTTGGACCCAGATCATGGTGAATATGAAGATTTTAATGACCCGGTGTTGATCCCAAAGGAGAGGACTAAATGTCTTCCTCTTTATAGGAATCTCCCAGTGTTTTATGGGTTGCCAAATGAGGATCCAATGATTCATTTAGAGAATATGACCTAACTTGCATTGCAAGTGGGTTCGACGATATCCATCGGATGCTCGTATTCCCAAGTACCGTGAAGGGAGAGGCAAGGAAATGGTATTAGAGCCTCCCAAGAGGGTCGATCAGATCATTTGATGAGTCTTGTGATAGATTTCTAGATGAGTATGAAAAGCAGCTTCCTATGATTCAGGTCTTAGGGCAGCTTATGCAGTTTAGACAGGAGTCTTATCTGCTGTTAAAGAGTATGCTAGAGCCTTTGATAGTACTCTTACGCTTTGGCCAAGAAGAGCCAGTGCATTACCAGATGATGTGCTATGTGAGCTCTTTCTAAATGGCTTAGAGATTAATACGCAAATCCAAGTGGGATTGCGGAATCCTAAGTCGTTAAGGGAAGCAAAACTACATGCCATTGATTATGAGGATCATATTCAGAGATTTTGGGAAAACTTTTGGAGTTTTCCCCACTCAGTACAAGTGCATCCTAGCTTCCAACCATTTCTGCAAGAAGACAACTCACTTGTTGATACCAAGGCAGCCTATGAGGGGAAATCCGGATATATTTTGTCGAACCCCCAAGAGGATAAGACTGGATATACATTTGACAATATACATTACCTTGGGATACACCCATGTGATGTGCCTAGGCTTGAAGCTCCACCTAGTTTGGGTCGCAGCACTGATTTATGTAAAAACCCAAATAGGGGAGGTTCGAATGAGTATAAAGCTATGATTATTTCTGCTAAAGGAGCCACTCAACCGCTTGAACGACTAGTTTATTCGAATGACAATAAATGTGGGACATGTGAGCCCACTGAGGCCGTTCATTTAGCTCATAGTGCCCAAGAAGGGATCAGCCTTATTGATGAGTAATTTGTGGAAAGGCTTGGATTAGTAGCTCTACAAAAAAAACCTAAGATAAAAAAATACAAGATTAAGCTTTTAGCCAACTTGCATGAGTAGCATGGGGCTAGTCAACCTATGATATGCTATCCTTGGCACCCTGGGTAGTCTGATAGGGTGTGATGTATATGCCAAGGACATCAGCATTACCTGGACTAAAATGACCTATCTAGTTTTAAGCTAGGAAGGCTAGATGCTTTGGATATTACGTCCATATTTCATTAGGCCAAGAGGGTTAGTTGTCTGTTTAGTGCAGGTGCGGTTAATGGTTTCTTGTTTTAGTTCTGTGCTAGACAGGCTTGAAGAAGAGCTTGGAAGGAGCCTTTTGTTGCGTGGAAGCTTCTCGTGGCCCTATCCAGGTGATATCTCTCCTTTATGAGTACCGTGTTTTTATGCTATTTGTGTCTGTGTACTTGTAGGGGTTTTTCTTTTCTTGTTGGGGACCGGAGTCCAAGGCATGAAGTCCCAGGTTTAGGTTCAGTATGTTTGAGGGAGGTCTGAGTAGTTGTTGCCTCCTGTAAAGACATTGTCAAGCATCAAAAGACCTGTTTTAGAAGGTAGTCCTAGTGACCCTGTTCTGCTAGCCTGTTAGGTAGCCATTCTAAGAGTTCTTGTTAGTTGTGAGGCAGTTAGAGAAGCCTGCCAAAAGGGAAAAATGATGATGATAGAGATGAAAAGAAACCCTGAATATCTCAAAGAACTAAATATATACAAAGGTGTGTAAAAAGGGGTTCTAACCACCTATCAAAATCGAATAGAAAAGAAAAGAAAGGCAAATTTATAAGCAGTTGATCATCGCCTTGTGAAGGCCTGGTAGGTTCCTGGGGATGAACCAGACTCGGGGCCGATGCCTTGTCTTCCTAGGGGTGGCGTCTTGCTAGAAAAGAAGAAAGTAAGGAAGGTTGGAGTGAAAATAAAAGTGAGCGTTAGAAAATGATTAAGTGTCACCTTGCGAGGGCTTGGTAGGTTCTTGGGTACCGAGGCAGGACCTGAGGCCGATGCCTTGTTCTCCTTGGGTCAATACACTCAGCTCCCTCCTTTTTACATGCCCGAGTATGGAAGAATAAAAACCCTAAAAGAACAAATGTGCTGAAAGCAATTACTTCTTGATCAGGCTATAGGAGTCCTCACCTAGTAGGAGCTCCTGATTGAGTTGTCCTTACTTAGGCAGGTAGTTCAGACCACCACATAGGGCAATTTCTTTGATTATTCTTTTTAGTTTGGCCGTGTTGGAGCAGTTGGTTAGTGACTTGCTTTGGACCTTCTATCAGATTATGCTAGGCCTACTCCTTGTGGATTTCATGCCTTGGTTTTGTTAGGGGGTAGGGTGAGCATTGTGTTGTGTTTTAGTATGTATCTATTTTATATCAGCTTGATGCTTCCTTTGGTTGTTTTGTGCAGATTTGTTGTGGGATTCAACAGGCTGAGTCACCCTATCCCATGGTCACCAATGAGAGTGGAGTTTTGAGCTCGGGATGTGCCTAAAATTTGCAAAAAAATCCAAAATTTAGAGGAAAAAGATTCAACATCGAAGGCGGCGACTCCAGCTAGGACGATTTTAAGCACCAAGTGAAAGACGACTTTTAAAAGGCGCCCGAGCAACACTTGTGGATTTTTGATAATTTTTCAGACTACCTTGCGGGTTGTCAGGAATTGCCAGTTAATGCGGGATGTCAAGCCGGATGCCCAGGATTTTTCAGAGCTCGAATCGCAGCCAGGACGGGGAAATGGCCACAAAATGGTCAAGATATGAAAAGGTGGACACTTGGGAGACCAAAATTGGGCATGCCTTTTGAGTTTGGACCCCCCCCCCCCCCCCCCCCCCCCCCCTTTCAAAATTTCAAGCATACAAGATGAAAAAACGTGGAGAGAGAAGATGAAGAAGGAGGAGATGGAGGCGCCAACATCACGCCAAATTTTGCGCCCTCTCTCCTCTCTCTCATGATTGGGGGATTGCATACAACCCATGGGACAGATCTTGGGCCTTGATTCCCCCCTGTGGGCCGAGCATATCGCCGTCCTTCGCTCGTCCAATGATGGCCTGGATGGAGAATTCTGATTTTAGTCTTTCTCTCTCCTCCCTCTCTCTCCCTTAAGGGGCTATTCTTGTGTGCAAGAGGAAAATGAAGAATGGTGAAGGAAAGTTTGTCCGGATGAGATCGGATTGCTTCCGGATCAATGAAGACATGAAGATTGCTGATCTTGAAGATGTTGGACATTGAATGAGGGCTGACACGCAGTCCCCCACCAAAACCGAGATCTCGAGACATGAAGCCTAAGCGGTAATTCAATTTTTATGAAGAAAAAATGAGTTTTTATGCTATTTGGTTGATGAAACTTTGTTCCAATGGGCTGAATATGCATCATGATGTTGTTTTCTATGAGTTTTATTAGTTTATGCTCTAAAAATCAGAGAATCATAAGTGATATGGCTGAAAAACACGTGTTTAAGGGGTAAAATATGAGACATAATATCAACAAAACCTGAAATTTTGCTGTCAAGGAACGTAAGGGCCACAGCCCACAATCAATTTTAATTTCTAGTCATTTTTTATTGAAGAAAATAGAGAAAAAATACCAAAAAATGGTGAAAATGGGTTTTAAATGGGAGAAAATTAGGAAATGATAAAAGGAAAATTCCAAAAAATTAAATAAGTGTTTGTGCAATGTATAATGAAGGTAGAACACAAGGTTGGACTTGGTTTACCCTCATTTCTATGTTTCTGTCCGTGTTTATCGCTTTCTCTATAAAGAAATACACATAAAACGACCTTTTCACCTATCAATGAATACAAAACATTAAACGGTAGGGCGAGAGGGGAGTTTGAGCGTCAAAGTATAGTCTTAAATCTGATTTATGTGTTACATCATGGCTATAGGACGTTGTCAAAGAGTTTACTGTTCATAATATAAATCATAGGATTCTTATGAACACAGAAGAACTTCACTGGGAGTTATATGAGGAATTTGCATACAAAACTCAGACATTGTTATCCAATAACCAACTTAGTTATATAAGTTCTTTTGTATTTAGCATATAATTTTTAGTTATACCATGTATATTGATGAAAAATAAGTCTATGGGAACCTACAACTTGGTCAACTGGAAGTAATTGACAGTCTGCAAGATAAATCACATTGATTCAGGTGTAAAAATATGGTCAGAACTCAAGAAAATTGCCAAAAGTTGCCAAAAGTTCACTAGGTTCACAGGGGACCTGAAGTAATAGACTAAAGTGACCAACAAGTGACCTGAGTAGGTCAAAAAGTGACCTCGGCCTGAGCAGGGAGCAGCCCGCATTTTTCGGCGCAAAATGCGGGCTGCACAGCCTGAGCACAACTGGAGAAAGCTGAAGCTATGGTGCATGCTTTGGAGCATGCAAACTGGAGATCAACAGGACTAGAAGATGAAGATGTAAACACGGTGAGAGCTCCACTTATCTGTCCATTTGTCCTTATGAAAATGCATGTTATAACAGTTTATAAAAGGGGGAAATCTGAGAGAAAAGTATTCAGCCTGCCCTTATGCATGACTTCTCTCATTTTGTCCACCTCAATCTTGGTCCAATGAAGCCCGACTTGTACCCAAGTACTTGAGTGACTTTGGGGCAAACAAAGGGTGAGGATTTTGAAGGTGTATGGGCTGTTATGGGCTGAAATAACCAGTCATAAATAGGGCAGCCCACTGTTCTTGTCCATTTTTATGAGCAAACAAGAGATTTAAGTGGTTGTAATGGAAGAAAATGACCTCTTTTTATCAGGTCTTTGTTCATTAATGAATAGAGGAGCTTCTTCATGAGTTTATGCACTCATTTTGAGCTTGATTATGGGCTGAAATTTTATGTTTTAAAACAAGGCTGAAGCTAAAAGTATGCTCCTTCAATGCATTTCATGTTCCATTGGCCCAAATCTTGAATGTATTTGAAGTCTATCAATATACTACTTGTCCCAAAGGGTTGAAATCCATCTATGAACTTGAAATAAAAGCCATTAGAACTTGCATTTGATATTCATAATTAAATTGAGAATCTGAAAATATCCTTTATGTTATGGAGTATGTATCCATAGGCATTTGATGTAATCAAGATAGAGTTATTTCTTTTGTTAATGTATGCTAAATGTTGAGATATCGAGCTCCACTCGTGATACGCCAGGGTGACCGTTGTGCATTTATGTCACCGATGTGTTAGTTGCAGACGCGGTTGGTACACCGCCCCTGAATAATAGCCACATGATAGCTATCCTTATCTACTCTAGTTTGTGGCTGAGTTAGTATGCCACCTTAGTTAGTTGAGTTTGGTTTGAGACCTATATCTAGGGTTCTTCTATTTCTTTGTAAGTGAGTTCTTTTGGCTTACACAACTAAGAAGAGAAAAACGTTTTCAGCCTCCATCTCTGTGTGTCTTCCCCCATTGTGCAAGCAAGAAAGCTTCAAGCGAGACTCCTTCCTTCTCTCCCACAATCTTGACATGGTATCAGAGCCTTGTTCGTGGTAAGGAGCTCAAGAAAGCAAGCCAAGCTCGCGGTGGTCTGGTAAGAGGAGCAGTGTTGCTTTCATTTTCTGTTTTGGGAGCAGATCTCTGCAGGTAGCACAGCCGGAAATTGCAGGAGTGCATTGTCTCAGGTTGAGACGCCCTTCGCAGTGAAGCAAGAGGGCAGTATATGCTGCGGCAGAGGGCTTTAACCCTTGGCGACCTTGTTTTTTTGATTTGAGGCCATTTCGGGGCCTGTTTTGCAGACGGAAGTTTTCTGCACGCACTCAGGAAAAGGCTCAGTTTTATGCTGTGCGACCACTGTTCTACAGGTCGGTGAATAGTTACTATAAAAATTGCATTGTATGCTTGTGCACAGAGACATTGGGAGTTACAGAATCATCCCTGTTGCCTGTTGATGCAAAATCGTCACTAGGAAGTGACTGTGTGGTCAAATACCACTTTCGCCAGTTTTGCAGATTTTCCCTTGTGAGGGTGAAGCTGTGGTTTTTGCAGTGACAGAATTTTTTGCAGTCTTCTGTAATGGCATCTGATTCTCTTTCACAGATTGTCACTGAAAAGCTTGACAAGAACAACTTCCAAGCATGGAAGTTTAGAATGACGAATTTCCTTATGGGAAAAGGATATTGGGAATTTGTTGCAGGAAATGAAGAAGAACCAGTTCTTCCTGATGTTCCCAATCAACAGCAAATGCAGGCATTTAAAGCATGGCATGAGAGAGCCAGGAAAGTTATGTATTGGCTGTCTATCAGTATTTCAGACTCTATGATTGTGCATATTCAGGATGCAAGTACGCCAAAGGAGGCATGGGATACTCTGTCAAAGATGTATAGCACAAATACGCAAGCCAGGAAAATGCAGCTCAAGCAAGAGTTGCACAATGTGCAAAGAGAAAATATGAGCATCAATGACTACCACATGAAGGTGAAGAAGCTTTCAGATGCACTTGCTTCCGTTGGGTCGCCAATGGAAGATGATGATTTAGTTTCTGTGACGTTGAATGGTCTAGGAAAGGATTATGCGCAATTTTGGACATCCATTTCCGTCCGTGAAAGATTTCCTGATTTTGAAGAGTTGATTGCTCTTCTAATTTCTGAGGAACAGAGAAATGGTGGTGCATCTTCTTCAGGAGGAACTTCAAAAGAAGTTGTCTTCTACTCAAATGCTGGAAGAGGTAGAGGCAGAGGTAGAGGAGGCCGTTTTGGAGGCCGTGGTAGAAATCAGAATATGCAGCAAACTCAAGAAAACCAGTCCTATGGAGGAGGACGTGGTAACTCTAGAGGCAGGGGGAGCCAAAGAGGTCGTGGTGGATGGCAAAGAGGTCAAAATGCAAACAGTAATGTTGAATGCTACTACTGTGGTAAAATGGGTCATATGGCTAAAGACTGCTATAAAAAGCAGAATGACATCATGAATGGAAAACTGCAACAAGGGAATTATGCATCTTCTAGTAGACAGGGTGATGACAGAAATGAGCATTTGTTCATGGTGCAGCACATGAACAATTCTGTGACAAGTGGAGAAGAAAGTAATGATGTATGGTATGTTGACTCAGGTGCATCAAACCATATGACAGGTCATGCAGAATGGATGGAGGATGCAAGGAAAATGGAAAAACCAGGATTTGTGGAGACTGGTGATGATACTGCACATCCTATTGTGCAGATTGGAAAAATTCCCTTGTCTATGCAGGATGGGAAAAAGAAATACCTGTCCGATGTATTTCATGTCCCGAATATCACCAAGAATCTGGTTTCTGTCGGTCAAATGGTTGAGCAGGGCTTGCAGGTCAGATTTAATCCTCGTGGATGCTTTGTTGAGGATATGAAAAATAAAGGTCGCTTGATAGCAAAAGGAAAGAAGAAGGGCAGAATGTTTACGTTGGATGCAGACATGTCTGAATTGAGTGCAGCAATGTTTGCACATGGGACCGGTGTAGTTGCAGATATTGATATCTGGCATAAACGCATTGGTCATGTTAATGTACAGCGACTTAAATCAATGCAGGCCCAAAATATTGTTGCAGGTTTGCCAAAATTCAAGGTTGCAGAAATGCATAAGGTATGTGAAGCCTGTCAGTTTGGAAAACAGGCAAGGAAACCATTTCCTAGACATGTTCAAGAGAGTGAGAAGCCATTGGAATTAATCCACTCTGATGTGTGGACTACTAAAGCTGCATCTCTTGGAGGCTGTCATTATTTTGTTACCTTTATTGATGACTATAGCAGAAAAGTTTGGGTGTATTTTATGAAAAAGAAAAGTGAAGTTTTTGGGCATTTCAAAACCCTTAAAGCTATGGCTGAAAAAGAAACAGGTCTGCAAATAAAATGCCTAAGGTCAGATGGAGGGGGAGAGTACCTCTCAAATGAGTTTGCAAAGTTCTTGCAGGAGCATGGCATAAAGCAGCAATATTCATGCAGTTATACCCCACAACAAAATGGAATTGCAGAAAGGAAAAATAGGCATATTGGAGAGGTATCTCGTGCCATGCTCAATGAAAAAGACTTACCAGATTTTTATTGGGCTGAAGCAGTTGCTACAACAGTCTATATAATGAACAGGACTCCCACTGCAGCAATACATGGGATGACTCCAGAGGAGAGGTATACTGGTAGGAAACCAGATATTTCTCATTTGAAAATTTTTGGTTGCATTGCCTATGTACATGTGCCAGATGAGTTGAGATCCAAGTTGGATCCAAAAGCTGAGAAGTGCATCTTTATTGGTTACTCTCTGCAGCAAAAAGGGTATAGATGCTATAACCCTTCTACTCGTAAGTTTACAGTGAGCAGAGATGTTGTTTTTGATGAGATGAGTAGCTGGTATAAACCAGTAAATGTGATTGATGATGTAAATGCACAAAATGGTAATGCTGCACAGAATTCACAGCAGCAGTCACAAAATATTAGTGGACCTGAAGCGTCCTCTAGCAGTGGTTCACATTCTTCGCCATGGACAGGCAGATTGAGATCAGGAGAATCTTCTCAAAGTAATGCAGATAGTGGTATGCAGGTATCACGAAAAGGAAAAGAGAAGGTTGATCAGCCCATGTTTGATGTGAATGCAGGTCACTCTTATGTGGATGGAGAATCCAGTGGCTCAGAACAGAGCATTGATGATGAGTTGGGTATTCCTTCTATTGTTACACCTGGAGTAAGGAAGACTAGGGATGTTTTGAGAGCACCTGGGAGTGAACCCACTTTGCGCAGGTCTACCAGAGTTAGGTATCCTGTGGATAGGCTGAAATATGATGGATTTACAGCCATTCACTATGCATATATGGTCAAGGTGATACAGGAACTAGAACCCACTTCTTTTGAGCAAGCCATGGGAAAAGAAAAATGGGAGAAAGCCATGGATGAAGAAATGGATGCCTTGGAAGCAAACACTACATGGGAATTGGTACCTTTGCCTAAAGGTAAGAATGCAATTGGCTGTAAGTGGGTTTATAAGGTGAAGCACAATGCTGATGGTTCTGTGAACAGATACAAGGCAAGATTAGTAGTCAAGGGGTATGCACAAACATATGGCATTGACTATGAAGAAACATCCAGTCCGGTTGCAAGGATGGCAACCGTAAGAGCAGTCATTGCTATGGCTGCATCAAAGGGATGGTCTTTACATCAGATGGATGTAAAGAATGCCTTCTTGCATGGTGATTTGCAAGAAGAGGTCTATATGGAGCAGCCACCAGGTTATGTGCATGCTGTTCATCCTGAGTTTGTTTGCAAGTTGAAGAAAGCCTTGTATGGCTTGAAGCAAGCACCTAGAGCATGGTCTGACAAGATAGGACAGTATCTTGTCACTATTGGCTTTCAGATTTCCAAGGCAGATTTCTCACTTTATGTGAGAAAAACAGAGAAAGGTATCATGCTACTTGTCATTTATGTTGATGATTTGATTATGACAGGTGACAGTGACGAAGATATCCTTCATGTGAAAATGCTATTGAAGCAGAAGTTTGAGATGAAGGATTTGGGAGAGCTGCGTTATTTCTTGGGCATTGAGGTGATTAGATCACCAAGTAGGATACAGCTTTTGCAGAGGCAGTATGGATTGGACATGTTGTCCAAATATGGGATGACAGGCTGTAAGCCTATTTCAGTTCCTTTGGAGCAGAATGTGAAGCTGAGCACAGATGCAGGTGAGCTTCTAGAAGACCCTACTATGTACAGACGCATAGTAGGAAGTTTGATTTATATGACTATTACCAGGCCAGATTTGAGCTATGCTGTTGGACTGGTAAGTCAGTTTATGCAGGCTCCAAGGAAACCACATTTGGATGCGGCTAGACGCATACTCAGGTATGTGAAGTCCACATTGCAGTATGGACTATTTTATGAGACTGGGGTTCAGATACAGTTGCATGGATACATTGATGCTGATTGGGCTGGTAGTATTTCTGATAGACGATCTACCAGTGGATATGTGTTCTCTTTTGGGAGTGCTGCAGTCACTTGGAGCAGCAAGAAACAGCCTACAGTTGCCTTGTCGAGCACAAAGGCTGAGTATAGGGGTGCAGCAATGGCTGCATGTGAGGTAGCTTGGTTGCATAAGCTACTTTATGATATGCATCAGTCTACAGATGGGCCAGTTGTCATTTATTGTGACAACATGAGTAGTATACACTTGGCAAATAACCCAGTCTATCATGCTAGAACAAAGCACATTGAGGTGCATTATCACTATGTGCGAGAGAGGGTTTTACTAGGTCTTATTGATCTAGTTTATGTCAGCACAGAGGATCAGGTAGCTGACATATTCACGAAGGCATTGGGCGCAGAGAAGCCGTGCAAGTTCAGAGACCTGCTTGGTGTGCAGGAATTGGGATTGAGCTCGAGGGGGAGTGTTGAGATATCGAGCTCCACTCGTGATACGCCAGGGTGACCATTGTGCATTTATGTCACCGACGTGTTAGTTGCAGACGCGGTTGGTACACCGCCCCTGAATAATAGCCACATGATAGCTATCCTTATCTACTCTAGTTTGTGGCTGAGTTAGTATGCCACCTTAGTTAGTTGAGTTTGGTTTGAGACCTATATCTAGGGTTCTTCTATTTCTTTGTAAGTGAGTTCTTTTGGCTTACACAACTAAGAAGAGAAAAACGTTTTCAGCCTCCATCTCTGTGTGTCTTCCCCCATTGTGCAAGCAAGAAAGCTTCAAGCGAGACTCCTTCCTTCTCTCCCACAATCTTGACACTAAATACATAGAGAAAAAGCTTGAATTCTTCTTCTGTACCTAAATCATTTCTAAATCCCGGATCTTATTAAACCCCAATCTATTTCCCCTTCCTAAACTTTGAATCCCATAGTCCTCTTTTGCACTAAAGCCCTGGTAGTAGACCTTCAGCTCTTAACAGACGACAGTGTGAACCCAACGTGAAGGTCCGTTGTGAAAGAAGAAGTGCAATGGGGGAGTCATCAAGTTCAGGAGGAGATGCATTGCAACAGTTGGTTCATCTGATGCAAGAAAGCCAACAACAACAATTGCAATTTCAGCAGCAACTGCAATTGCAACAACAATGGAGGCAAGAAGAAGAGCGGATTGATGCTGCTGCCATTAAAGCTTTGGAAGCAGTTGAGCAAGAGCTCAAGCAATTTAATGGGCAAAATGTGTCCTCTTTTATCCGCCTCTATACTGACAAGATGGTCTTCTTTGGAGTCCCTCAACATGCCTGGAGCCGCTATTTTGCCCATCTGGCTGTGCATGGTCTCCAGGACCAAATTCATGGTCTTTTCCAAAAAGATGCGGGATGGACCATGTTCAAGAAGGCTCTTCGAGAAGAATTTTTTCTTGAAGATTCTGGCCTAATGACAAAGAAAGTCTTCACCGAATGGGTTGAAAGGCCCAATAAGGGTCTAACTGCCACTACTCTTCATCGAGAATTTGAAAGCAAATTTGCCCAACTAGATCCTGACGACCAACAAGGTATGGAAAGTCAAAAGATTGAATTATTTCTAAAGGCTGTAGATTCTTCTCTTCAGGAGAAATTAACTGATCAACTTGAAGACCCTGGCTCTGAGATGGGATTGAAGACTGCTTGGAGTGATGTCACTAAAGCAGTCAATATGATTGCTCGAAGAGAGCGGTTGCACCTAAGATGAGGATCAACCCCTGCAACAACTGAATCCATGAAGGAGCCTGTTCCAGTTTCTCGACCTCCTGTCTCTATGGCCGAGCAACCAAGAAATTATGTTGTTCCATTTCCAAAGAAGGATGTCATGGACGAGCTAATTAAAAGCATGCGGGATCTCCATCTTAATCTAACAGAGATGAATTCTAAAGTGAAAAGGCTTGATGTAAAAGTAGAAGAAAGGGGTCGGTCAATTGCCCAAAGGCCTATACGAGAAGGCTTCAAAAGACGTTGTATTTGGTGTGATAGCCTACAACATGACAAAAGGGAGTGCAGTGCATTCCGTGAGGCTGAAGCACAAAAACTAGTCTTTTGGAAGGATGGTAAAGGCTTCAAAAGACGTTGTATTTGGTGTGATAGCCTACAGCATGACAAAAGGGAGTGCAGTGCATTCCGTGAGGCTGAAGCACAAAAACTAGTCTTTTGGAAGGATGGTAAAATTCATGCAACCGAAACCGGGCTTCCTCTTGAGCCAAACTTTGGTAACGGTGGCATAAAGAAAATATTGGAGGATTTGGCAACAAGAATAGCCTATGCAACAACCTATGGGCTACAAATTGAACCAACTAATGAAATTGTTAAAGCATGTAAAACTAATGCTAAATCTAAAGTATGGATGCAGGCCTTGGATCGCATGGAGCAAGGCAAGGCAACTAAAGATGATTTAACCACTACCAGTCAATGTATCCGAGGAAGAACCGATTGGACCAAGCCTGTGGATTCATTTTCACCTTTTGCCCGGTTAGCTGAAATTAATAATCATGAAGCTATGATAGAAGAAAATAGAAGAAGAGATGATGATGTTGCCGGTCCTTCTAAATGCGTAACAAGAAGTAAACTAGACCAACAAAAGACTGCTAAAAATCCTCCATCGCCAGAGCTTGACATGGGAGATGCCCTCAAGCAAAGAAGACAAAAGGAAAAAGAAAAAGCAAACATCCCAGTTACAAGTTTCAGTCAGACATAAAGACCACAAGGGATCTAAAATGGATGCTAGAAGAAAGGATTCTTGGAAGTAGAATTGAATTTACATTAGGTGAAATTCTCGGAATTGCAAAACGAGGATTTCATGATGTAATAATTGATGTAATTAAACGAAAAAGAAAATATGTTGGTGAGGAAACTGAAGAGTCTGTACATGCTTTTTTGCAACCACTTCATGTGTATTTGCAGGATGAAGAGAAGCTGAAAACTGAAGGGATTCGATTGGAGGCAATCAAAGAATTGATTGCAGTCATAGAAGCCAAAGATGAAGACATTTATGAAGCAGAAACTGAAGAAGCCATTATGGTGGGGACTTCTCAATCTAAAGTGTAGCCCATGTGTAAGAAAGAAGCTCGTCTTCACAACATGCAAGAAGAAAGTGATGCTCACTTTATTCCTAGTAGTCACTACTCCCGTACCCATTGGGCAAGGGCGACCACTGAAACCGTTGTTAAAATTGGAGAAAAAGAAACTCCATGCATTGCCCTTATAGACCATGGTTCGGAGATTAATGTTATGTCAAGAAGTCTCTATGAGAAAGGCAGATGGCCCATTGATGTGGACCCATGATGGCGCATGAAGGCAGCCAATAACTCTTCTGGTGATCTTTATGCAACATGCCCTTATGTACAAGTTACTATTGGTAATGTAAAAGATGAATTTCATTTCTTTGTTCAAGATTCCTGTAGCTATCCTATCATTCTTGGGCAACCATTTATTTCCGAGTATCGTTTAAAGACAAAGGCTCTTGATGATGGTTCATCATATGCTCAGATAAGAAGTAAGGATAATGACAAAGCTGTCCAATTCCTGACCGTCTGTGTAAATCACCACCGGAATAGGGATCGATTGAGAGATCATCTTGTTTCTTCTAATGCCCTAGAATTTAAGGGTTTCGGGTAGCGCTGCTATAAGTGGAGGCTATGGCAGTGCATCAAGTCATAAAAAATTGCCTCCACCTATAAAGAAGGCAAGGCCAAAAGCTAATTTGCATGTTTTTACAGCCAATAGTATGGGCTGTTATAAACAGTTTTCAGCCATGAATAGGGTTGAAAGAAAGTATTTGTGTCATCTGGAACAAGAGCTGAAGCAAATTGATATTTTACCTAAAGATCAAGAAATTTTAGGGCTATTTTATGGGCTGAATTATAATGATACAATGGTTGAAATTTATACAGCCATTCATGTAGAAAATCAAGCTGAAAATCAGTCCATACAGGTATGTACATTGGATATGTATGACATAATTAATGGCAAAGCTTTTTCATTTCAGCCACATGAAATTGGTTGTGTGGATCTAAGCATTGTGGCACCAATGGTGATTTTTACGGTCCCACATGTTCCTTGGAATCTTAAACCAATTTCGGTACCAAGGGCTCATTTGCCTAAGTTATTGGAACTTCTAAATGAAAAGATAAAAATGAGAATTTTGGAGCCATCCTCACCTCCATATTCCAACCAATGGTTTACCGTGCCTAAGAAGAATGGATCTTTGTGATTCATTCAAGATTTACAGCCTATCAATAAAGTCACTATTAGAAATGTTGGATTAGGGCCAATTTTGATGAGTTTGCTAAAGCTTTTGCCGGTAGAGCAATCTATTCCATGCGAGATTTATATTCAGGCTATGACCAATTTCAGCTTGCTTTGGAAAGCCGAGACATTACCACAATGAAGACGCGTCTTGGCTTAGTCCGCATGTGTACTCTACCTCAAGGGGCTACGAATTTAGTAGCTCACATGATGAATGCCATGCATAAGGTATTGAGGGATTATATTCCTCAATTAACTCTACCTTTCCTTGATGATGTTCCAATCAAAGAATGTGAAGTTCATGAGAAAAATGAAGAACTCAATGAACTTGGATGTCGTAAATTTGTTTTCCGATCATATTAATGATTGTGCTCAAATCTTGTCTAAATTGGAAGAAGTCCATCTTACTCTTTCAGGAGCTAAATCTATTTTTGGAGTCGAAGTTCTTGCGGTCGGGCATATGTGTGGTCCATATGGCCGAAAGCCTTCTCCATCCAAAATAGATGCTATCAGCAAAATGCAGGAAATATGTACAAATGTTTCAGAGGTGAGAAGATTTCTTGGTGCATGTGTCTTCTACCTTATTTGGATACCACATTTTGCTCATGTTAATGAAAGAATTTATCAACTGCTAAGAAAAGGCCAAAAGTTTATATGGGAAAAAGAACATACTCAAGCTATTCGGAAACTCAAGAAAATGCTGATTTCAGCCCCCACTTTAAAGAGGGCTAATTACTCTAATGGACAGCCCATTATACTCACAGTGGACACGAGTCCTATTGGAGTAGGATGGGCAGTTGGTCAAGACAACCTTTATGTAATCCGCTTTGGAGCAAAGGTTCTTAATGAATGACAAAGAAGGTATGGTCAAATTAAAAGAGAACTTTGGGGAGTAGTAACTACATTGAAATGTGACAAGGAGTACTTCATGGGCGCACATGTAATAGTTGAAACAGATTGCCTTCCACTCTTGGGCATGATTGCCAACTGTTCCGCTCCCGATATAGCCATGCTAAGATGGATAGCCTATATTAAAACCTTAAATCCCGATTTGAAACATATTGCAGGAAGAGATAATCCAGTTTTGCTGGCATGCTTTCGCGTGCCATATATAAGGATGAAGAAGAAATGATGGATGAAGAAGAACCAGAGTTTATAAATGATGCTGTAAATCTAGGTACAAATCTGAAAATAGAAAGTACAGCTGAATCTAATGTTGATTCAACATACAAAAATGCAGGTACAACATTAATTACAACAAGTACAACAGGTTCACCTGCTAAAACAAATTTTACATTAGCAAGGAAGGATGAAACAACCAAGGAAAGACAGTGGGCAACTAGTAGATAGCATGCTCAATGTTTTGTTATGGTTTGTTCACACTTTAAAGAAGAATATTATGCAGACGATTGGCTAAAAATTGGCCAATTTTAAGCACTATGATAAAGAAGGAAGATTGGACTAATGAAGAGTTCAAGAGAATTAAGAGAAAAGCTTCTGGCTTTTTTCTTAAAGATGGTTACTTTTGGAGGCATGCGAAAAAGAAAGGAAGGGCGCCTATTCGTGTCTTAGGAGACAAAAAGACTCAAAGACAGGTTATGCAAGAATTTCATGAAAGCCTACTGGCTGGTCATAGAGGCATATGGGGCTCTTTTGCTAAAATAAAAGAAAAATTTTGGTGGTAAAACATGTATAATGACATTGAGCATTTTGTTGAGTCTTGTCATGTTTATCAAATGTACTCTATGGTAAAGCATAGAGATGGGCTTCAGCCTACCTATCCTTTATCCATTCACTATAGATGGGTTATTGATTTAGTAACCATGCCTACAGGAATTTGAAACATGAGATATCTAGTACTTGCCAGAGAAGATCTCACAAATCAAGTGGAAGGAAAAGCCTTGACAACAAAGTCTACTCATGCTGTTTGTAGATATTTACTTGAAGAAGTATTTTGTAGGTATGGATGTGTTGCCAAAGTAACTGCTGATAGAGGAGAATTGGATGCTGATGAGGCTCGCCATTTCTTTGCTCAATTGGGAATCAAGCTATCTCTTACTTCAGCCTACAATCCTGAAGGCAATGGTAAGAGCGAAAGAGGTCATCAACCAATTCTTAAAGCTTTAGCAAAATCATGTAAAGGAAAGATGAGGGAATGGCCTAGAATGCTACCATTCGCATTATGGGCTGATAGAACTACCCATAGTGCAGTAACATGTTATATGCCGTCTGAACTTATTTATGGACAGCCACCTATTATGCCTATTGAAGAGTCCATTGTCACATGGAGTATTTTACCATGGGATGAAGGCATGGATAGAGAAGAATTGCTGACTCTACGCATAAGGCAACTTGAAAGAAGGCCTAAAGATGTCAAGACAGCCATTGAAAGGCTGAAAACAACAAGATTAAAGAATAAGAAGAGGTTTGACAAGCATCATCGACTCTGTCCAAGAGCTATTCAAGAGAATGATTGGGTACTTTTCTATGATAGCAGCCTGGACAATCAATATAGTGCTCATAGGAAGTTAGCCAAGTGATGGTTTGGATCATATGTTGTAAAAGTTGTACATAATAATGCTACTTACTCTTTGGCTGAAATGGATGGGACCATGATTAAAATACCAATAGCTGGGAAACAAATCAAGCTCTTCAAATGAAGAGAATCTTCAACTTATGAGCTTGATGACTTAGATATGAACCCTCTACTTGAAGACAAGCAGGAAGAAAGAGACTTAGAATATGAAGATGAAGATATATTAGAAGAAGACCCTCCTTAACCTGTAATCTTATAAAATGGCACATGCCAGAGGATGTGCAGGTTAGGAGGGGATGAATGTCAAAGAGTTTATTGATCATAATATAAATCATAGGATTCTTATGAACACATAAGAACTTCACTGGGAGTTATATGAGGAATTTGCATACAAAACTCAGACATTGTTATCCAATAACCAACTTAGTTACATAAGTTCTTCTGTATTTAGCATAAAATTTTCAGTTATACCATGTATATTGATGAAAAATAAGTCTATGGGAAACTATAACTTGGGCAACTGGAAGTAATTGACAGTCTGCAAGATAAATCACATTGATTCAGGTGTAAAAATATGGTCAGAACTCAAGAAAATTACCAAAAGTTGCCAAAAGTTCACTAGGTTCACAGGGGACCTGAAGTAATAGACTAAAGTGACCAGGAAGTGACCTGAGTAGGTCAAAAAGTGACCTGGGACTGAGCAGGGAGCAGCCTACATTTTTTGGCGCAAAATGCGGGGTGCACAGCCTGAGCACAACTGAAGCTATGGTGCATGCTTTGGAGCATGCAAACTGGAGATCAACAGGACCAGAAGCTGAAGATGTAAACACGGTGAGAGCTCCACTTATCTATCCATTTGGCCTGACGAAAATGCATGTTATAATAGTCTATAAAAGGGGGAAATGTGAGAGAAAAGTATTCAGCCTGCTCTTATGCACGACTTCTCTCATTTTGTCCACCTCAATCTTGGTCCAATGAAGCCCGACTTGTACCCAAGTACTTGAGTGACTTTGGGGAAAGCAAAGGGTGAGGATTTTGAAGGTGTATGTTATGGGCTGAAATAACCAGTCATAAACAGGGCAGCCCACTGTTCTTGTCCATTTTTATGAGCAAACAAGAGATTTAAGTGGTTGTAATGGAAGAAAATAACCTCTTTTTACCAGGTCTTTGTTCATTAATGAATAGAGGAGCTTCTTCATGAGTTTATGCACTCATTTTGAGCTTGATTATGGGCTGAAATTTTCTGTTTTAAAACAGGGCTGAAGCTAAAAGTATGCTCCTTCAATGCATTTCATGTTCCATTGGCCCAAATCTTGAATGTATTTGAAGTCTATCAATATACTACTTGTCCCAAAGGGTTGAAATCCATCTATGAACTTGAAATAAAAGCCATTAGAACTTGCATTTGATATTCATAATTGAATTGAGAATTTTAAAATATCCTTTATGTTATGGAATATATATCCATAGGCATTTGATGTAATCAAGATAGAGTTATTTCTTTTGTTAATGTATGCTAAATACATAGAGAAAAAGCTTGAATTCTTCTTCCGTACCTAAATCATTTCTAAATCCTGGATCTTATTAAACCCTAATCTATTTTCCCTTCCTGAACTTTGAATCCCATACTGCTCTTCTGCCACTAAAGCCCCAGTGGTAGACCTATGGATTTTAAAATAAAGGGAAAGGCAGCATGAGCGTAAGGCTCGGTGTCTCTCCTCGTTTCAGTACATAAATGTTAGTATGGAAATAATGAAAAGAATGTTTGCGCACGATGCACAATGCTGATGTTCTTCTGTTTGTGCACTAAACCATTCACATTATGCACTATGCATGGTTCATGGTATCAAAGGAAAAATCTCTTGGACTGCATAGCAATTGTTTTCTTAGGACTTTGACCCACGATTGAAAGTGTGAGGTTATCCCTTGCCGTAGGGTAGAGGGTTGGTTTTCCTAAGGGACTGTTAAGTGAGGAAACATGGTATATCTCTTGGAAATACGAGAAATATAAAAGAGAGGAGTTTGTGTTCGTTTGTGTTATATGTTTAGCAGCGCATCAAAGGGCTAATCCCTGCGATGTAGGAGAGTTGCAGTAAGGCCGTGGTATTTCTATCGAGAGGTTGCCTCCATGTGTGTGATCGTGGCATTGCCAATGTGTAAGGGTTCTCCCTTTGAGAAGGGAACCGTTGGACTATAAACTATAAACACATGAATTAAGCTTTAGGGCAGTTTGTCCTTTAGCATTAGATTGACACTCCTGGTTTGCGAGGCCGTGAGGGTCTTTGTGTATCATGAGCATGAGGTCCAGTTGGTGCCATAGCCAGTGCTGGCCCATTTTAGGTCCCATCAGCAAGAATACCTTCATGAGCACTATGATAAGCTCCTACATGAACACATGCAACTCATCTCTAATGAGGAAGCCATCAAGCTACCCTTAACTGTGACATTCAACAAAGTGCTTTGCCAACAAAATCTCTTAAAGATAGAGAAACTAAAGCGATAATCAGAGGGTGGAAGAAATTTTGAAAATGTTGGTTTGAGAACAATGCTACAAAGGTCGGAACTTGGAGCCTATATTATAAAAGTCTTAGAGAAATGATTGGTCAAATGGCAGTCTCAAACAGACCCAACCTATGTGGTCCTAATTTCCTTTCGAGTACTGACTACCATTCAGGGTGTGGACTTAGCCAAAGCTAGCCAAGAGAACTCTCTGATTGATAAAATTCTCATTGAGGAGGAGCTACACGTTGCTAGTAGACTCAAAAAAGGTAACATACTACTCGATGTTGCAAAATATCTGTTGTTATTGAGGAGTACTACATGTGTGTACTACACTCTAGTAAAATCTTGAGTTCTACAATTTGTTTTTATCCTCACGAAGTGGCATGGATTTATGAATGTGTATATAAATAAACAATGTGTTTTGTGATTGTGTATAGATAATACCAAAAATGCAAAGCCAGCACACCACAAGCAATGATAATCAATCATAGGTGATATGCGTCGAAGTCAACACCACATGATTCATATAATGTATGCCTCTTTGAGTTGCATTTTTTCATTATTGTTGAAGCATATGACTTGCATGTACTCTCACAAGTTGTCAAGTGGATATAGGATGACATAGGTCTGTGTATGAAAGCATTCAATGTCCAAGTCACCACAAGACCACCAACCCGACAAAGAGCCATTACAGAAAAATCAACAAAAATACCAGGAGCAAAGAGCCATGATGGAAGCCCCGCTGATGGAAGAGAAAATCACCCCTATAGAAAAAGCACACATTGCATTTGAGCAAGGCCCAAAGCATAGTCATTGGCTATTCTCTCTTTCTTGGCCAAACTCTATATCTAGCTCACTGTAGTTGCTACTTTAATTGTACCGATGTCTCCCATGTTACAAAGAGGTGTGCAAAATCTCAAGTGTATCTCTCCATCTCAACAATTGTTCCTCTAGCATCGAGGCTAGTAACACAATCATCCTTGTAATATCCAATTTTCAAAGCCTATGGATCTCGACATTTCTCAGTCCAAGTGCAAGGCTGACAGTCTCAATGTATTGCATTGGTCGTGCTCATTTTATTTGAAAAAAAGAAAAAAAAGAGAGAAAACAAGAAGACAATAAAGAAAAGAAAAGAAAAAAAATAGCACTCACAATCACAGCACAACACCTAGGGGTCTTGAAATTGGGTACATCCGGTGACCTTGGTTGATTGGCTCTGTCCCTAGCCCCCTAGCCCTCTACACATCCGCCACAATTGTTCAGGGCACATCAAGGGCAGGACATACCTAGGGAGCTCGTCTTGCCTATGGTTAGACCTGTCACCCTGAACCATTTGCACAATGCTTTGTCACAATCCATCTTAGTGCCATTGAAATCAACAGTGGTAAGCAATGCATGAAAGACCATGGAAAGTACACCATACTCTTCAAACACTACGAGTAACCACTAGCTACTGAAAGCTAAGGCATCAATGAGCTCAATTATGCTACATCATGCTGCCAAAATCACAAATTATGTCTCAAGAAGCCTTCAAGGGTACTTCTCCTCAACATCGATAAATGTTTCCACCCATTGTGTTAAAATATTGAGGATGCATGGTAAGGAGGATCACTAATTAGAAAATAGATCATCTTAATGAGGCATAAGCTTTGACAAAGAAGGACAAATCATATTATCTAATCATAATACAAGTGCAACTGATGAGAATGACTGATAGAATGAGTGTGGGGACCATTGCCTTTTATAGTCTTACAGTAGGTGGTATTGGTAGGTGAGAAAAGGTTGAAAGTGACTGTGGTATTCACCAATTGTGGTTTTAATCAACCATGTATACATGACCTAGTCTAAGGCTTTATTTGCAATGTGTTTCTTTGCCTTGTTTGTTCCTTACAAAGAGGCTATGGTGGATGTGATTGCACATTTCTCAATACCCCTCCTCAATCACAACCATGAAAGACACGGAGTATACAAAGGCTATCACGAGTAGAACCTTGCTAAGTGTAGACATGGAAAGAACCAGCCATACAAATCTAGAGGTTGTTACAAGGCCTCACTAAGTGTGTAGAGGCTGTAGTGTGCAAAGGTTACATGAGGAGTATAGGAGTTTATGGTAGGAACATTAGGCAAGTCCACATTTTAAACTTAAAAATGTCTATCAGAAAATGAACTACAAAAGAGGGACTGGTGAGTCCTATCCTTTTGTTCTTGGGTGTCTTCTCCTTCTTCTTCTTCATTATTGTCTTCATCTTCTTTGACTGTAGCAAGATATGCTCTTTGAGACCTTTTCTTAGCATGGCAATATTTCTCAATATGCCTAGTTTTCTTACAAAAATCACAGACTATGCTCTTCTTCCCTTTCACATAGAGGGGGGATTTATTTTTTTGCGAGCTTTCAATTTCGTTCTTTTGCAGTCAATCTCATTTTTCGAGCTTTTTTGTGCAACATACATTCATAGCATGATTACTAATTCATAGTCATACAAACTATAGACATGAAGTCACATAAAAATAAAATTATAATTCTTTATTATTACTAAAATAGTATGAAAATTTGTATTTACATGAACACGCATTAAGAAAACAAGACCAACATGGTATATTCTCAGCATAACCAACCAAATCAAATATCCTAATGCATGTGATCCCTTAGCTAAAGTAAAGATAGGGAAAGAAAAACCAATATAGTCACATGCCAACAATATAGTTGAATGATATGGTGTCAACACAACCAACCACAAAGCATAATGTCAGACTAAACAATGTAATAAGTTTGCATACAAGGGTGGATAAACATTCCCTCTCTCCCTGAGCATAGTACAAGCATGGATAACCCTCTCTCCCTCCGCATAGTACCGGTCCACATACAAGGGTGGATAAACATTCCCCATAGAGCACATCATCTACCTCTAGACAGATGCAGTGTCTCATCTCCTCTGCACTGGCCTGTGCAAAACCACCACACCCCACAAACAAATCCAAAACATAGTCGTAGCACTTTGTAAATGTAGCTAATAACCACCTAACCATATCACCAATTATGATACTAAACGTTTGTAGCCATGCAAGTAGAAACAATGAAATAACTATACAATGAAACCTGAGAGCAAAAACATACAAAACTACTTACCGATAAAAAAGATGAGACCTCTCTGCCCCACCTCTAAGAATGACACCATCAATATTTGTGGGAAAGACAGAATCATCCAGCATGTAGCTATGATATGCTAGAAACAACCTCTCTAAAATCTTCTTCCCAACCTCTCTATTGTAGCAAGGTACAACATGACATGCACAATGCAAAAGACACATTGTAAGATCAAGTACCTATTCATGAGTGGAAATAGAATACGTGATTAGACCTTGTTTACAACATATAACAATATGTTTAAAGCATCCAACTTTGTTACCTTACTACCTCTCTAGAAATAGGGTGCTCATAAGCCTTGGAATTACACATGAGCATCCAAGTGTAGTGAAGCACAAGCCCCACTCTCGCTACATCCAGAATGAACTCACCTATATGCTCTGCCAAGCACATACTAACCAAGAATCCCTCGTCGGCCAAATACACATGAGCAAGATCCATGCAACCCGTTGTCGTCGTGTTGGGGTCAAAGGTCTACCACCAGGGTATGGAGCAAAAGAGGAGTGAGAGATTCAAGGTAAGAAGAGAGAGAAAAGAATGGGGTTAGATAGGTCTTGGGTTTTAGAGATGATTGTGTTGGAGAAGAAGACCTCAAGCTTTTTCATATACTTAGCATACATGAATGGCATCAAAGACTTTGACTCGATTACATCAAATGCCTATGAGGTTAATAGACCAATACATGTAGAGATTTTATCTCAGATTTAATCCAAATACATATTTCAAATGCAAGCCCAAACGATTACAATTTCATGAATGCCAATGAACAACTCCAAGATACAAGTATTTGAATGGTAGATTCCACTACTTCCAAGACATAAACCAAAAGCTCTTGAAATGCACTAACAAAGCTTTTAAGTCACTTCAGCCCTGTTTTATAACAGAAATTTCCAGCCCATAAACAAGCTCCAAAAATGCACATAAACTCAATAATAAGCCTCTCTAATCACTCACAAATGAAGCCCTGATATTTAGAGGTCAATACCAACACTTGCAACCACATAGATCACTTGATTTCCCTTCAAGTAGACAAGAACAATAGGTTGCCTTGTTTATGATAGTTTTTGGGAGAGCCTATTTAGCCCATACATTGGCGAAAATCACCTCTTCACTTTCCCCAAAGTCACTTAAGTACTTGGGCACAAGAAGGGGCTTCAATGGTACACGGATATGGTAAGAGAATGGAAGAAGACACTCATAAGAGCAGGCTGAAAATGAAAAACCCTATTTTTCCTTGTTTGGGACAGCCACTTGTGGCTTGATTCATAGCCAATGCATGAAATGAAAGAGCCCTTACTTGACAAGTGTTGGAGCATGATCTCTGTCCAGCCTTTGCACTTGAGTTGCATGTTGATCTTCGCCTTTGTGTGCTTGGAAATGCTTCAGCCATTGTATCCTCGAACAGGCCCTTCAAGTGCGCCAAAAATTGCAAGTTGAACTCCTCTTCTCCTTCCACACAAAAAGTGGACCATATAGGTCGCTTACTAGTCACACAAGTCTCTTACAACCATTACTTCATGTCCCATACAAACCAAATGGACTTTGGGCACTCTTCTTGACTTCGAAGGAAATACACCTCATGAACCAATGTGACATAACCTGTAAACTGTCAATTACCACCTGTTGATCAAGTTGAAGGTGCTCATAGACTTAGTTTTTGTCAATTTACATGATACAAACTGAAAATTGCATGCCAAGTTACAAAGGAACTTATGAGATTAAATGGCATCTAAGATAAATGACTGAATTATGTATGAGAATTTCTTATGTGGATCCTAATGAAGTTCTTGTGAAACATAAGAACTCCATGTTTTATGCCATGAATAGAAGATCCTTTGACATTCACCCCCTCCTTACCTGCACATCCTCTAGCATGTGCCACTTCATGAATTTGTAGGTTAAGAAGGCTCTTCTTTTGACATATCTCATCTTCATCCTCTAAGTCTTCTTCTTCTTCTTCTTTGTCTTCAAGTAGATGGCTTACTTCCAAGTTATCAAGCTCATAAGTAGAAGACTCTCTTCGTTTGAAGATCTTGATACGTTTGGCGACTATTGGTATCTTGATCATGGTCTCATCCATTTCAGCCAAAGTGTAAGTAGCATTATTATGTACTACCTTCACCACATATGGTCCAAGGCTAGCTTTCTATGAGCACTATATTGATTGTCCAAGCTGCTATCATAGACAAGTACCCAATCATTCTCTTGGATAGCTCTTGGATGGAGTCGATGACATTTGTCAAACCTCTTCTTATTCTTCAACCTTGCTGCCTTCAGCCTTTCAATGGCTCTCTTGACATTCTCTGCCCTTCTTTCAAGCTGCCTTATGCGCAAAATTAGCAACTCTTCTCTATTTATGTCTTCATCCCAAGGCAAGATACTCCATGTGATAATAGACTCCTCAATAGGCATAATAGGTGGTGCACAGATCAATCGCCATATGCGCACGTAGTGAGCGTCATAAGGTCCCCAAGAACAAAAGAACTCTACTTTTTGCACACAAATCAAAGAAGAAAACTTGCACGACATGAACAAGAGACCAATTGGATGCAATCTCCCCCCATGCCTTGTGTGAGCGCTCCACAAAGCATGTATTTTATATATTATTCATCTTCAAGCTCAAATAATGGCCCAAATTACAAAATAGCACGCTTTAGCTTTTGAGTTTGCTTTTGTGCCAATAAAGAATTAAAGCTAATGGGCGCCCAAGAAGTCAGGTGGTACCCAAATACAATGTCCAATACAAGTATTTAAATTGCGCGCCCATGCGCATACAAAAATAATAAATAAATATCAAGTGCTTTGACAAATAAACCGAATAAAATATAGGTGCCATGCCTAAGATACGCGCCCATAAAAAATATTGACAATAACTTGAATGCACGCTATCCTCCAATGCTTCTCAATGCCACCACTGCTCACTCTACACATCAACTGAAGCATTCACAATTGTTAGAAAAATAATACAATTAAACCGACAAAAGTGAATACCTAACAATCTTCAGCTACATAAATAAATTGGTTAGAAATCAATCCTAACCTTAATTTATTACGAGTGCGCACTCTAAACTCATAAACATTTATTAATTTAAATATGTATTTTGTGGAATCACCCGCTATGGAATCACCCATGTACGTATAAAATTAACAAAATGCCCAAAAAGAATAGGCATCCCCATCAACTTCTCACACAAAGAATCCACTTTGTGTATGAGCCCTGGTAATAAAATTTTACGAAATCCACCGCAAAACCTCACGGAATCCACCGTGGTACGAAATCCACCGTGGAATATGCCTCCTGGCATCATACCCTTGGGGTGGGATAGCAATTGTCCTCAATTGCTATTAGCTCAATGTGGAGCTAACAGAGTGGGGAAAGCATTTAAGTCTCTAGCATTCATCCATTGGGCCTCTTCAACAGGATGGTTTTTAAACTTGACCAAATATCTAGAATATCTACGGCCAATTCTAGTGGTCATAAAGTTAGTATCTATAATAGTTTCAAGCTCAAGGATTTTAGTTTCATCATCTAGTAAAGAAGGGTTTTCATAGACAGGATGCACATGTAATTGGCTCTTGTGTTCCATTATATCTTGTGCGTAGGAATGTTGCTTTAATGTGATAATATGTAGAAATAGTTTGTAAATTCAATTCTTTCACTAACTTTGCAGAAATAAAATCATGTGTGCTACCATCATCATGCAAAATAATCTTTTCTTTACCATGCACAAAACATTTCATTGTTAACAAAGAATGTGGAGTTGGCATACCTGGCAAAGTATCCGAAGTAGTACCAATATCGTCATCATCTTCCATAAAGTCAGGCATTTCCTCACGTTCTTCATCTTCCATTGTTCTAAGATAATTGATATGGACAGGTGGCTTTTTCGATTGACAATTGGCTGCTAGATGTCCAGGCATACAAAAATAATAAATAAATATCAAGCGCCTTTATAAATAAGCGCGACAAAATATAGGCGCCATGCCTAAGACACACACCCATCAAAATATTGATGATAAATTTGAATACACGCTATCCTCCAATGCTTTCCACTGCCACCACTGCTATCTCTACACATCAACTGAAGCATTCACAATCGTTAATAAAATAATACAATTAAACCGACAAAAGTGAATACCTAGCAGTCTTCAGCTACATAAATAAATTAATTGGTTAGAAATCAATCATAACCTTAATTTATCACGAGTGCATACTCTAAACTCATAAATATTTATTAATTAAATATGTATTTTGCGGAATCACCCGCTATGGAATCACCCATGTACATATAAAATTAACAAAACGCCCAAAAAGGATAGGCGTCCCCATCGACTTCTCGCACAAAGAATCCACTTTGTGTATGAGTCCCGTTAATAAAAATTTACGGAATCCACCATAAAACCTCACGGAATCCACCGTGGCATGGAATCCACTGTATAATATGCCTCCTGGCATCATTGGCCTCTAAAAGGTCGTAGTAAACTGATATGGAAGGTGTTGTGAATTTTCCAATGTTGTGGTAATTCTAGTTTAAATGCATTGTCATTGATTTTGTGTATAATATTGAATGGTCCATAAAATCTAGGTGCTAATTTCACAACTGGGTGTCTATCTACACTTTGTAATCTTCATTTTTCTATTCGTAACCAAACAGAATCATCAACTTTAAAATTCATAGTCTGTCTTTTCTTATTTGCTTGTTTTGTATATGATTGTTGGGCTTTGGCAATCATATCTTTAACTTCATAAAAAATAGTGGCATGCATGTTAGCAATATCATCAGCAGTTTGAATTTTGTTTGATAATGATGCAACAGGTGTAGGCAATCGATATCCATAAATAACTTCAAATGGTGCTTTCTTTGTAGCTGTATGTGGTGCATTATTATATGAAAAGTGAAGTAAATGTAGATCTGTATCCCATGTGTGTGGTTTTGAAATGGTGTAAGCACACAAAAGATCTAAAATAGTACTGTTAGTAGCTTCTGTTTGACCGTTTGTTTCAGGATGAAATGCAGATGAAAAATCAATCTTTGTTCCTAAGTTAGCAAACAAAGTAATCCAAAAATTATTATAAAATCTAGAATCACGATCAGAAATAATGACGTTTGGTAAACCATGGTTAGTGAAAACAGTTTTCAAAAACATTTAAGCAGCTTGAGATGCAGTTAAAGTTTTCTTGCATGGAATAAAATATGCTTGTTTACTGAACCTGTCTACAACAGTCCAAATCATATCATGATTAGCTTTAGTGTTAGATAAACCAGTGATAAAATCCATTGAAATCTGTTTCCATGGTCGTGATGAAATAGATAATGGCATTAGTAAACCATATTGTTTACCATGGTATCTTTTAACTCGTTGACAAATTAAGCATTCAGATACAAAGTTAGATACATCAATGTCCATATGTGGCCAATAAAAATCTTCAGTCAATGTATGCAAAGTAGATATAATTCCTCTATGACCTTGATATGGAGGACAATGAATTTCATGCAAAACAAATGATCGAAATGGAATAGTCACACATAATCTTTTTTCATAAAATATGAATCCATTATTGTAAGATAGTGAATCAATAGGAATCCAATTATTTGCAGCTAGTTTATTCCAATCAGCTTGAAAAGTAAGATCCTGATGATAAGTATCTTTCATAAGGATAAGGGAATCAAATGATATCACATAAATATTATGAATTGTCGGTCTTCTACTCAAAGCATCAGGTACAACATTCTCTTTTCTTGATTGATATTGTATAAGGAGATGAAAACTTTGAATAAAAGCGGCCCATTTAATGTGTCAGTCAGATATTTGTGGTTGACTAAGGAGATGTCTAATGCTTTGTTGGTCAGTTTTGATCATAAATTCAGATCCCATTAAATAATGTTTCCATTGACGTAAGGCTTGTACTATAGCTAGCAATTCTTTATTATAGGTAGAATATTTAAGTTTAGATGTTCTGAGTTTACAGCTACACTACAAGATATAGGTCTTATACCGACGTTTAAAGCGACGAAAATACAAACAACAAAATTTGTCCCCGTTGTCGCAAAAAGCGTCGTTATTGGCGACGCCATAGAACAGTCGGTATTGGCGTCGCTATTAGCGTCATTATACACGCCGCAAACCATCACTATAAGCATCGGTATTGGCGTATAGCGATGGTTTGCGACGCGCATAACGACGCCAATAGCGACGCTAGCAGTAAAATTTATGATGCTAATAGCGACGGTAACAGGGAAAAAAAAAATTGTGGCACATATAGCACTGTGTGCTTTATGAGAGCCATACAAAATAGTTTCTGCACTACTGTGTACAATGCGCTTGCAAACAAAAATAATGTATACTAAAATCATAGAATTGATACATGAAATAAATACATGATCACATAAAAAGCAATTGGTACAATCATAACATGATATCACTAATACATAGAAAATGTCTACATAGATCAGGCGACTCAAAAATAAAGGTGTGTGAGCTCCAGGGATCCAAGGGCGAGCTACGCATCCTCGTCCCCCGAAAGCTCGTCCCGCCGCAAAGGAGCATCGAACGGACTCTGCAGAAAAAGAAACAACATATCAGTCCACTATACAATAATGCATTCAAATATCTCATGGTAACTACGGACAAGAAATATGCGTGACTTACAGGGCCGCCGCGTCTATACAATTGGTCGATCAATGCAGTGAGACCATGCTTCTCTGCAGTGAGACCGTGCCTCTCTACATATCGGTCTCAATGCAGTGAGACCGTGCCTCTTTGCATATCGAGTCTCAAGGCTAGTCGGATCGCGATTTGTAATGGAGTGCTGCAAAGAAAACAAAATGCTAACTGTTAGAAACATGATTGTCAGTAAAAAAAATATTTCAAAAAAATAACAAGCAAAACAAAAGAAAAACTTACAAAGTCCTCCAAATATGTCATGTGGCCGCCACTCCCAAGATGATGGACCACTCCAGCCTCGAGTCATGCCCTCGCCGCCTCGCGCTACTGACTCCAACGTCCTGGAAAATCTGTAGCCTCCTCCCTCAGTCGGCGCTAGCCGTCTGCATCTAACCACTCGGGCTTTGCAGTCCCACTCTTGATTGACTTGTGTGCATCCGATCGTCTATGTGACATGTATGCACGCATACAATCCATCATCTAGCCCGTAGAGAATCTATCTACTGTGGCTGGCACTGAAAACTTCTCATACAAGGATGCTACTATGTAGTCCTTGCTCCCCTTTGGTATGTTCTTCCAATGATCCAAGACGTTGTGCCGAAAAACTTGTTGGCACAACTCTCTCATGAGAGCCATCACCCTCCTCCCCTCATCATTCATGATGATGGCTCCTGACCTACTATAAACTAGATATCCATAACCCCTAGGAGTATGCCTAAGATGGGTCCTCTTCCATCTGCATCCATGCTCCTGGGCATATCCAGGAGACCCCTCTACATCCGGTGTACCGACGGGGGTAATCTCTCTCGGAGTGGCACCCATAGGGGTGCCACCTGCTGCTGCTGACGGCTGTGCAAAAGCCGGAGTAATTGGAGTAGACGTCCCCACAGGTGTGACAAATCCTGGAGGTGACACAGCTCGAACTGAACGATGAGATGGAGACACCGCGTCCATGTCTGCACAGCAACCACCTGAGCCACGAGAGTGAGGAGTCGCACCTGTATCACGTGTCGACCGTGGGCTCACTACCTCTGTATCTCTGTAGCATTCTCCTAATCCCGATGCACTCTCTCCCTCTGGCCCAAGTCGTGAGCATCGAGATCGTCTGCTCGAAGCTGAAGCATTCGATCACGCTAAAGCAAATCTAGCAGAGCACCCCAACGAAGACCGAGACAGCTCCTCGTCTGCCATCTCTCTGAATCTGGCGATCTGGTCTAGAGACATGCATGCGAAGATTTCCTTTAACTCCTCATCGCTCATCCCTCGACTCATCCTGAAAATGTCACCTGCATAGATAAAAAATAATGTTAGAATAATCAATTTAAATCATACAAAGCACAATAATATAAATCATTTAAAAAAAATCTCACTTAAAATGTATATCTTATGTACCCTTATAAGTGATTGGTCAACGAATTGAGTAAGTGGATGCTCCAAGTATGAAGTATCCTATGGTCCCATGTTAATCTCCTGACACAACTTCGCATACACTGGAAGGTCGATAGACATGTCACCACAAAAGATTGAGTCCACCTCGTTCTCAAAGAATTCTTGGACTCCTGTATTTCCATCATTGTTAGCCGATGCTAGCTCTAAGCTTTTGGCGGCCTCCACCCCTTGCAATATCGACCCCTTTATTTGCATATTATCTTCATCTATGCTCGAAACATCGCTTTGATCATATACTCTCGCACTTCGGGGAGTTGAAGGTATAACATATCACCATCGAGGTTGTTGAGGGTTTGGATAGAAGATTACTTGTTCACAAACACGTACAAGAGAGTTCAAACCATTGTGACATAAACCATGTCGTAATACAATTAGCAAGCAAATGAGTCCATGCACCTGTTCACAATGGGTTGGCAACACAAAGGTGTTGCGCAAATCCGTCCCTTTTTTTTCGGAATCTATTTCGAGAAATCTAGATGGACCTCGTCGAACTGTTGCTCCAACTCCTCCAAGTACCACTTTGAACCACTGTACATCGAATAGTATCATGGAAAAGCTACGGTAATCCACCGTAACAATACTTTGCAAGTTTCCAAAATACTCAATCTCATCCACAACCATGTTTGGATCCGTTGCTCGTCGCCAGCTCTCTTGCTCGAAACTTGCCATGATACCACAGTCCATTGTGGAGCCCATTTTGTCAATACGCTCCACGCAAAAATGTCGTCCGTGTGACCATGCTACACTATATATTTTGTATTGTACATTGAAACACTCAAATTAGATGTCGCATATAAAATTTAGATACGATAGATTCTAAACCCCTCATCACCTTTGGACTAGATCCCTTCGAGAATTCCCACTCCTCCATTGAGACCTCTGTCCCTTCACGAGACGCTGAGGTCAAAGCTCCATGCAACCATCGTGTTGACATAAACCGCGGCATCATCTCCATGTCCTCGGGATATCGAATCGGTTGATGACGCGTACTACGTCGGAATTCAGCTCTCGCTTCCTCTCGATCTTGCCTAACGATCTGGTATTTGGTGAGCCATGTCTCCATAGAGGCATGGTGCAACATACAAAAGCGATTCATTTTCTCTTCCATTGAGGCATCCATTCTTTTTTCTACCCCATTCCCAACCACCACATCTCCAGTCAGTCTATCATCGTCCTTCAACGACCATTGCATTTCATTGTCTGGTTCCACCATTGGTAGCCATTGTGAAATATGCACTAGCGCCTCAGACACCAACCAACCTTCGGCCATGCTACCTTCTGGCCGAGCTCATTGTCGCACAAAGCCTTTCAAGGTTTTCATGAAGCACTCCAAGAAGAATATCCATCGCGTATGGATAGGTCCAACAATCTCCACTTCATCCACAAGATGCATAAGAAGGTGGATTTGTATCGTGAGCATGCTGGTGGGCAGGTATTTCTCAAAGAGACAGACTATCTCCATTGCTCCCCGCCTCGCAGATTCAATAGAGGATGTCTTAATCTCCTTCTGTGAGATCCATTGCACCAAAGTCGACAAATTGTAAATGGCCTCACATATTTCTGGAGTAAGACATCTTGCGATCGCGATTGGTAGTACAAACTGCCACAAATGAGAAAGAATTATGAATAATGGCTACATTCCAAATAGCAAAATGTCCATGCTAATTACAATCCATTCGTAGTACAAACATGACATATCTTATGCCAGTCATGGGATTTTATCCCTGATAATAGGTCGTCTTTAGAAAATGCGGACCTGAGAGAATGCATCATACACGTCGGAGTGTGGATAGACTTAATTACTTGCTTCACAATGCGCTCTTCTTTAGTGGACAAAACCCAAGGAGCACGAGGAAGCTGCATGCAACCATCAACACTCGACTACGACCAAATCGCCTCCATCTTACCTATCTCCTTCAAATCCATTCATGCCCCTATAGTATCTCTCTTTCCTGTGATGTGGTCCCATAATAAGCTACCCACATTCTTGAAAATATGCATGGGATCCAACAAGTGGTTGACCCGTAAGTGGGTCCAATATGGCAACTCATAGAAAACTGAGAACCGCCGCATTCCATTTGGATGTGATTCAGCGTGGACCATTTTCAGCTCGTACCAGCTTGCGGCGTTCATACGTGTTGGAGGTCGTCCAAGGAAACCTTCCCTGAGTTCATGATCCTTCGACAAGAAAGCAGTGTGTCCTTGATATACCATCTTCTTCATGGTTCGTGACCTTCGGGAGTCTAACTGTGGCCCGCACAATGGACATGCATGATAACCTGAGGTAACCAGACTTGTTCCAACACCAGGACCTAGTGAATACTTGATTGAACGAGATAAAATATAGATATTACCAGTGATAACGGAGGCCTGCTCACCTGAGCACTCTCCCAATCCCCCAAAGTCATGCATCGTCCACATGAGAATGGCTCGAATATTGGCTGACCGCCGACCATTGCGCCTGCTCATATCTTGCACAGTGACCCCCTCCTCCCATAAAATCTTAAGCTCATCAACTAATGGATGAAGATACACGTCCATATTTTTTACTTTCTAGTGGCCTGGGACGAGCAAGCTAAGGATGAGATGTCCTTTCTTCGTAGAAAGCCATGGAGGGATATTATAGTTGACAAGGACTATAGGCCACACACTGTAAGAAGTTGAGTGTAGACCGAATGGGTTTATGCTATCCATTGCGAGACCGAGCTGAAGATTCCTTGGCTCTCGAGCAAAGCTTGGGAAGGTAGAGTCAATGTGGCTCCATGCATGCGAATCCGCTGATATTCGTTGAACTCCATCCGTGGACCTATTCTGTGCATGCCACGTTGTCAAGCTTGCCATGTCGGATGTACGAAACATGTGGTTTATGCGGGGGATAAACGGAAAGTGTCTGAGAACTTTTTGAGGGATGGTTTGCCCTTACGAGTCCTGTTGATACCTGTGAGCACCACACTTTGGACATGTCTCCATAGTCTCGTATTCTCCTCCAAATAGATAGCAATCGTTGATACATGCATGGATGTTATTGTAGTCCATGCCAAGCTTCTGTAAAACATGTCATGCATCATCACAAGACTCAGGCATGGTGTTTGCAAGTGGTAATATATGATATTTTAATAACTTAAAAAAAATCATAAAATACCTTGAAAAAGCACAAATTTTTGTAATAATAGTGCCGAAAAAAAAATCAATGAAGCGTATGTACAAGGTACATGAACAACTCGGTCACACTCGTATCGCTCCACCTGTATTTTTCTTGCACACTTAAGAGTGTAAGCAGTGTCTTCAGCCAAGATACTCGGCACCCATCATATAATGGTATGGATGCTTCCTCTCTAAGAGGATCAGAACTCTTGACATCCATGAGAATCAATGCATTGATCATTGCCTCCATCTCAGGCTCCAAGATTGTAGGTAGGTCTAGAAGGTTGCCTGTCTCCTCTGGCATTGAAAGTATAGATTGGCCTTGCGAGTGGTGGATTGGCTCCTACACTCTATCCATTGCACGCCCACGTACTCTTCTAATTGGCCGCAAAGGGTGCACTCCCCCTTGGAACGAGACATCACCTCCCTGGATAGAAAATTTGCCAACAAGACCCAATCTTATTGTATATGGTATTCAATTAGCTTGCGAGTACAATGCATGATTGATATTAACTTCAATTTACCATTTGCTGAAAATCTGCAATCGCTTGATCAATGATCTCAAATTGAAACTCGCCAAATCATCGTACGTGCTCTATAGACAATCAGCGTTTTTGTCTAATTGCCAACTTGCATTGAGAGCAAGGACATGGGACATGCTGATTAAGATACACCTCGCGATCTTGAACAACAGGACCTTCTTCGTTTTCCATCTTGTCTACGTTACAACAAACAATTTAATGACTTGTAATACAATTTGGGAAAACCCTTCACTCATTGTTTATTGGAGGTCATTTATACTTCTCGAGATGTTTATTTGATGTGAGATCACTTGGAATGCTATGTCAATGTCTTAGCATGCTATTGGACTAATTTGAGCACTCATTTACTCAATTTTATAGAGGTTTTCACTTCTATAATAAGTAGGGTTGAATGCTATTTTGTCAGAGAAACTTCATGCTTATTGCTTGTTGATGCTTATTGATTACTTTGCATGCTACACTAATGTCTATTGTTGATGCCATATACTTGGCCATGCTTCTAGAATGCACTTGGATTGAGATTGAAGCTTAGTCTCATTGAGTTTGACTGCCACTTCTCACATCAAGCATTAATTTAAGACACTTCATGCCTCTTATCATTGGATGATACATGAGTCATTTGTTAGATATATTATAGTGAGACAATAGGACTAATTGTGACATGTACATGCTCTCTTGATACTCATTGGATGCATTACCCCTATTGTAGGATGGTTTGATGTTTTGTCTTGGATCTAGTACTTATATTTGTCATAGTGTTGTGAGTGGTATTTATATGCTTCTAGGTTATGTATTGAGCCTTAGTGCCCTCTCTCATTTCCTTTTCTCTCTCCTCTCTCTCTCATTTTTTCTCTCTCCTCTCCCTCTCTCATTTCATTTTCTCTCTTCCTCTCCCTCTCTCATTTCATTTTCTTCCTTAAATGTTTTATTTGGAAAATATCTCCCTCTCTTCCTGCTAGCTTTCACTCAAGAGGCCCTTCCATTTAAATGCTCCTAACACTCTCCAATGAGTTGCGTTTAGATGAGTTACATTGTGAGTTCAATTTGAATGCAACCCATAGGGTGTTTTATCTAGAGAACTAATTTCATGTCGTAAGCAAAAAACTTTCACTAATCTCTTTCCTAATACAATTGATAAACATTAGATATAACTAATCCTCCATAGCAATCATTAGACATAATAGTAGACATAACTAATTTCTTTTCTAATGCAATTGATAAACGTTGGACATAACTAATCCTCCATAGCAATCATCAATCAATGCAATTCGAATCTCTACTACAAATGATTAGAGAGTTTTTTTATAAAAAATTGAGTTGTTGATTTCTATCTACTCTAATACACTCAGCCAATCAAATCATCATCTTTAATCAATTCAGCCTCACAATCCAAGCATGGCTCCCTCAATTGGTTATGCCACTCCATTTTGCAATCCATCCATTCCTCAAGTACTCCTACAAAGAGAGGAAGCATAGAAAAGAAAGAGGGATATCCCAACCTCATCTCAACTCCACCTCTCACCCTTCAAATTGTAGAAGAAGAAGGGGAAGAAGAGAAGAATGCAAGATAGGAGAGAAGCTTCACTCTTCTAGTTCCTCACTTAATTCCTCTCTCACTCTCCCTCACCCTCACCCTCACCCTCACTCTCGCCCTCAATGTGAAGCATAAGAAGATAGGATACAAGGAGAGAGAAGAGAGCTCTCAAGTTTACACACACAAGAATGATCTATGCATGCATCCTATGTTAATTTGAACACTTCAAAAAAGTGAATAGAGAGTTTTGCCCACAACTTCTTCCATTTTCTCCCCCTCCCTCCCTCTCCCTCTCCCTCCCTCCCCCTCCCTCTCCCTCTCCCTCTCTTTCTCTCTCATTTCCTCTCCCTCTCACAATATATCCTAACACTCTCCAAAAGCAAAAGGGAGAGGGAGAGAGAGAATGCACTCTCCCTCCCTCTCCCTCTCCCTCTCCCTCTCCCTCTCCCTCTCCCTCTCCCTCTCCCTCTCTTTCTCTCCCTCTCTCATTTCCTCCCCCTCCCTCTCCCTCTCTTTCTCTTTCTCTTTCTCTTTCTTTTTCTCTTTCTCTTTCTCTCCCTCTCTCTTTCTCTTTCTCTCCCTCCCTCTCCCTCTCCCTCTCTTTCTCTCTCATTTCCTCTCCTAAACAAGCAAAAGAGAAAGTGATTTAAACCCTAAACAAGCAAAAGAAGGAGAGAATAGACTCACCCAGAAGTCGGATATGACCCCATTACTACAACTTCAGGAGCTTCGCTACGAAAGTTTTAGAGGCTCCACAGATTTCATGTCGACAACCAGATAGGCTGCCATTGGCATAGATCTTGGAACCTCACCGTCCAATGATCCATGCCCACTACCTCAAGATCTACGAATCGCTTATTAGCACCACAAGCCTGAAGACTTTCAACTCAAAACTGAAGGTCCTCTACGCCCAGACAAAAGTTTTCAACCTAGGCCACAGCTTTTCAAGGCAAACAGCGTTTGGGGGGTTTCTCCAAAATAAATCCCTCCAATACCATCCTCCTAAGGGAGTGCTTCTTGTTTTAAGCGTTTTGGATACTCAACCGACGACCGGCTCCATAAGGGCATCAGAACAGTGAGAAAGATGCCGAGACTCGTCAGGAAAACTAAAACACACTCGAATCTCTCCTGGTCATCGTCATCACACCCCATCACCTCTCATTCACAAGCCTCAGTGTCCTCTACCCACTTGTTACACCTAGCAATAGCATCATCTATCCCACTACTTCCCACCACTGTGCCATGGGACTGGCACTCGTCTAGGAGGGGGGTAATGTTAACCCCAACAGGAAGAAAGCCCAACACAAAGAAAGCAAAAGAAAGCGGAAAAGACAAAAGTCCAAGGCAAATGCCGAAGGGGAAAGGTGCATTTTAAAATGGAAAAAGCGCACCCTGAAATATTGTAAAAGAGCGCAACCTGTGCAATTTGTAAATGCAGAAAGGCAGTGGAAAGGAAGCTAGGAGGATAGACGGACAATGAGAAAAGGGGCCTAGGCCAAGGGCCGGCCATGTAAAAAAGGGGGATGACCGCCCATGGAAATTATGGCATGTATATAAAGTTGAACAATGAATGAGAAGAGTATCCTCGCATGTGGCAAATAGCATCGTCTTCTTCTCCTCTTGTTTCTTACCTTCTTGCCTCCTTGCTTGTGCTTGAGAGAGGGACTGAGAGCGTGTGAGGGAGTGAGGGAGTGATCGTGGGAGGGCAAGGGATCTTGGAGAAGAAGCTCTCCATCTTCTCTCTTCATCTTCTCCTCCTCTCTTCTCTCCTCTTGTCTTGAACGTGGCTATGGAGGATGAAGCTCATGGGAGAGGGATTGAGGTTGCTTGAGCTTGCCTCAAGGATCGTGGAGCTGCAGGGGTGCAAGAGAGAGGAAGGTACTCGATCGAGCATCAAGGTAAGCTCACTACACCCACAAGGTAGGCATTGCGCGACGGCTATGTGAGAGGTAGTCATGGCTGCTCAGTTCGAAACACTTGAGTAATAAGTGGTCCGTAGGTCTCAGGGTAGAGCTCGAAGATCTCCCACACTTCTTGACATGACGTTGATCTCCGAACCATAGTCTATAAGGGCAATGCATGGAGTCTCTCTTTCTCCAAACTTGACAACGGTTTCGGTAGTTGCCCTTGCCCAATAATGGGTACGAGAGTAGTGACTACTTGGAATTAAATGAGCATCAATCTCTTCTTGCATGTTGTGAAAATGAACTTCTTTATTATGCATGGGCTGCTCTTTGGATTGAGAAGACCCCACCATAACATTCTCTGCAATAGCTTCTTCAATTTCAGCTTCATAGATGTCTTCATCTTTGGTTTCTATGGCTGCAATCAATTCTTTGATTGCCTCCAATCGAATCCCTTGAGTATTCAGCTTCTCTTCATCCTGCAAATACACATGAAGAGATTGCAAAAAAGCATGCACAGATTCTTCAGTTTCTTCACCAACATATTGTCTTTTCTGTTTAATTACATCAATTATTACATCATGAAATCCTCGTTTTGCAATTCCGAGAATTTCACCCAATGTAAATTAAAATTTTCTTCAAAGAATCCTTTCTTCTAGAATCCACTTGAGATCCGTCGCACTCTCTATGTCAGACTACAGCTTGTAGCCGGGATGTTTGCCTTTTCTCTTCCCTTTCGTCTTCTTTGCTTGTGGGGCATCTTCCATATCATGCTTTGGCGGTGGTGATGGATTTTTAGCAGCCTTCTGTTGATCTGGTTTTACTTCTTGTCACACGTTTGGTTGGCCCTGAAGAGGAGGGACCGGCAACATCTTCTTCTCTTCTTCTCTTTTCTTCTACCATAGCTTCTTGATTATTGATTTCAGCCAACTGAGCGAAAGTTGAAAATGAATCAACCAGCTCGGTCCATCCTATTCTTTCTCGGATGCATTGATTGGCAATAGTCAAATCATCTTTGGATGCCTTGCCTCGCTCCATGCGATCTAAGGCCTGTATCCACACTTTAGATTTTACATCAGTTTTGGATGCTTTAACAATCTCATTGGTTGGCTCAATTTGCAGCCCGTAGGTAGCTGCACCAACAGCTGCATAGGCTGTTCTTGTTGCCAAATCCTCTAGTCTTTTCTTCATGCCACCATTATCGAAATTTGGCTCAAGAAGAAGCCCAGTTTTTGTCACATGAATTTTACCATCCTTCCAAAAGACCAGTTTTTACGCCTTAGCTTCACGAAATGCATTGCACTCCCTCTTATCATGCTGTAGGCTGTCACACCAGATACATCGTCTTTTGAAGCCTTCTCGTATGGGTCTTTGGGCAGCTGTCCGTCCTCTTTCTTCCACTTTCACATCAACCCTTTTCACCTTGGAATTAATCTCTATAAGATTAAGATGGAGATCCTGCATGCTCTTGATTAGCTCGTCCATGACATCCTTCTTTGGAGGTGGAACAACAGGATTTATTAGTTGCTCGGCCATAGAAACAGGAGGTCGAGATATAGGAACATGCTCTTTTATGGACTCAGATGGTGTAGAGGTAAAACCACACCTTAGGCGCATCCGCTCTCTTCGAGCAATCATATTAACTGCTTCAGTGACATCACCCCAAGCAGTCTTCAATCCCATCTCAGAGTCAGGATCTTCAAGTCGATCAGTCAACTTCTCTTGAAGAAGAGGATCCGCAGCCTTCAGAAACAATTCAATCTTCTAGCTCTCCATACTTTGCTAATCATCAGGATCTAGCTGAGCAAATTTGCTTTCAAATTCGCGGTGAAGAGCAGTGGCAATTAGTCCCTTATTGGGCCTTTTAACCCATTCAGTGAAGATTTTCTTCGTCATGAGGCCAGAATCTTCAAGAAATAATTCTTCTCGAAGAGCCTTCTTGAATGCAGACCATCCCACATCTTTCTAGAAAAGACCATGAATCTGATCTTGGAGGCCATGCATGGCCAAACGGGCAAAGTATCAACTCCAAGCATGATGAGGGACCCCAAAGAAGACCATCTTGTCAGTATAGAGGCGGATAAAAGAGGACACATTTTGCGCATTAAATTGCTTGGAGCTCCTGCCAAAAGCTTTAATGGTAGCAGCATCATTCCACTCTTCATCTTTCCATCATTGTTGCTGCAGTTGCATCTGCTGCTGAAATTGCAATTTTTGTTGTTGGTTCTCTTGCATCAGACGAACCAACTGCTACAAGGCATCTCCTCCCAAACTTGATGATTCTCCATTGTGCTTTCTCTTCTGCTGCCAACCTTCACATCAGGTTCACCATTGTCATCGTGTTGGGGTCGAAGGTCTACCACCACAGTATGGAGCAAAAGAGGAGTGAGAGATACAAGGTAAGAAGAGAGAGAAAAGAATGGAGTTTCATAGGTCTTGGGTTTTAGAGATGATTGTGTTGGAGAAGAAGACCTCAATCTTTTTCATATACTTAGCATACATTAATGGCATCAAAAACTTTGACTCAATTACATCAAATGCCTATAACATTAATAGACCAATACATGTAGAGATTTTATCTTACTTAATCCAAATACATATTTCAAATGCAAGCCCAAATGGCTACAATTTCATGAATGCCAATGAACAACAACTCCAAGATACAAGTATTTGAGTGGTAGATTCCACTACTTCCAAGACATAAACCAAAAGCTCTTGAAATGCACTAACAAATCTTTTAATTCACTTCAGCCCTGTTTTATAACAGTAATTTCCAGCCCATAAACAAGCTCCAAAAATGCACATAAACTTAATAATAAGCCTCTCTAATCACTCTCAAATGAAGCCTTGATGTTTAGAGGTCAATACCAACACTTGCAACCTCATAGATCACTTGATTTCCCTTCAAGTAGACAAGAATAGTAGGCTACCTTGTTTATGACAGTTTTTGGGAGAGCCTATTCAGCCCATACATTGGCAAAAATCACCTCTTCACTTGCCCCAAAGTCACTCAAGTACTTGGGCACAATAAGGGGCTTCAATGGTACACGAATATGGTAAGAGAATGGAAGAAGACACTCATAAGAGCAGGCTGAAAATGAAAAACCCTATTTTGCCTTGTTTGGGACAGCCACTTGTGGCTTGATTCATAGCCAATGCATGAAAAGAAAGAGCCCTTACTTGACAAGTGTTGGAGCATGATCTCTGTCCAGCCTTTGCACTTGAGTTGCATGTTGATCTTCACCTTTGTGTGCTTGGAAATGCTTCAGCCATTGTAGCCACGAACAGGCCCTTCAAGTGAACTAAAAATTGCGGGCTGAATTCCTCTTCTCCTTCCACACAAAAAGTGGACCATATAGGTCACTTACTAGTCACACAAGTCTCTTACAACCATTACTTCATGTCCCATACAAACCAAATGGACTTTGGGCACTCTTCTTGACTTCCAACGAAATACACCTCATGAACCAATGTGACATAACCTATAAACTGTCAATTACCACCTGTTGATCAAGTTGAAGGTCCTCATAAACTTAATTTTTGTCAATTTACATGATACAAACTGAAAATTGCATGCCAAGTTACAAAGGAACTTATGAGATTAAATGGCATCTAAGACAAATGACTGAATTATTTATGAAAATTTCTTATGTGGATCCTAATGAAGTTCTTGTGCAAACATAAGAACTCCATGTTTTATGCCATGAATAGAAGATACTTTGACACTGTAAGACCCTTTGAGAATGTATTCCACTTGGGAATAGTCATGTCTTGTAAAAGAAATACAAGGGTCTTAACATATGGGAAGTGTTTTTTATGTAAACCTTGTATGAGAGAAAATGTAGCTTACCCAATGAAGCGGGACCTAGAGCATCCACAAGCAAGCCCATAGGAAAATCTGCAAATATCAATCGAGTTACCTCTTGACGTGGAATGCCATTTTTGCAATAAAGATGTGTCTTCTATGTTGCAAAAAACTTGTTGATGCTATTCAAAAAACAACACAAAGTCATTGATGCCAAGTAAAAAATGATGCAATGCTACATGCAATAGATAAATTGAGGTTCTTGCAAAACATGGTCACCATCTTTATGTATCAAGGGCAAATCTATCAATCTGAGTCACATCCACTAGCAAAGCATCAATGTATGTTTGATATTGAAACCTTGCAATAATTATTTCAAGTAAAATATTTCTAATTGTCAAACATGTAAGTCTTTCTATCAAGGGCGCCGAATAAAGAAAATGAATTTCAACTTAATATAAGATCTTCTTTTCCTCTTCCAGGAGTGAGGCATTGATATTTTTAATTGTCATACATGTAATTCTTCCTATCAAGGGCGCGAATAAAGCAAATGAATTTCAACTTAATATAAGATCTTCTTTTCCTCTTCCAGGAGAGAGGCATTGATATCTAGAAGCTTCGACTTTGGCATGTCGATTAATGTGGTAGACACATTATCAAACTTGAGTGGAAGACTCTTGAGAAGCACTCCAATGCAAATGTCTTCATCCATCTTCAAGTTGATTCCTACAAGTTGTGTCAACAAGCTTTCCATAAAATTCAAATGAGTTGCAAGTGAGGTACTACTTTTCATGTCAAGCCTAAAAAATTCAATTAGTAAGCCATATTTGGAGGATTTTGAATGAGCTCCAAACAAGGTTTCTAATTGATCCCATGATGCTTGAGAGGTTTCACAATCATCAACCTGATGAATGTAGCCATCATAAAATTCGAGCTTGATAATAACTTGAGCCTTATCATCATTTTTATCCTATATGACTGAAAGTGCAGCTTCCCTTGGTTTCTTCTCTTTACCGCTTGTGATTGACCACAAGCCTTTCTTCAGTAGGATTAGTTTGATCCTAGTTTGCCATATATGGAATTCGACACCATTGAATCGGGATGTCAGTGAGTCCTTGCCCATGTTGAGGTTGAAATATTAGCAAAAAATCAGCTCCAAAAATTTAAATTTCAGTTGAGCACAAGGGCCAAGAAGCACTAGGTGATTAGTATGAAGAGATACTAGGTGATTAGGTAACTAGTATGCCCTTTGAACTTGGGATCTTCAAGGTCTTGCAAGTTCAAGTGTTCCCCTTGATTTGATGCTGGAGTAACACAAAAAAAACTCAGATTTGATTAGAGGCAAAGATGTTTTTGTTAGATAACATAAGTGCTAAAAGCACTAGATGAGCATCAATGGACACTGTACTTGTATCTTCTTGGATTGAACTTGAATCTTCCACAATGTCCCCTTCTTGCTGGTTTGATGCCTCAACTATTACTCAAATTTAAGTGAGAATTATAGCCCAAGTGAAAAAATCTCCAATTCACTGAAAAGAGTGAGAAAATGAAGTGACATAGAAGCTTGAAGTTTGATGGCTATGGAGTCTGCATTAGGGTTTTTAGGGGCAGCTTGGTTTTTCAACTCATGTGAAATGAATAGTTCATCATTTTCAAAATTGATAGGCTACCAAAGCCCCATGATCATCATTAGCATCGCGGCGTGTGTAGGTGGATTGAGTAGTACGAATGGAAATGGCACAGATCTAGTAGCGATTCATTGTAGGTGGAATGCTGGAGTTGAGAGGTGACAATGTCACGGCCTGAGATGATAGGGAGGAGCGCCCTGAGGCAAGGAAGATTTTCCCATAAGGAAGTATCAGCTGAAATGGCCTAAGAAGAGAGATTCAAGTCCTCCACTAAAGGTAAGTAGCTATGGAGGTAGGTAAGAGATTCATGGGAAAGTGGAGGGAGCCCAAAATTTCGAACAAAAGTGACCCAATCAATGGCCTAATGACTCATTACCTTGAAATCTATTTTGATACCATGTTAAAATATTGAGGATGCATGCTAAGGAGGATTACTCATGAGAAAATAGACAATCATAATGAGGCATAAGCACTGAACAACTGATATTATCCAACCATAATGCAAGTACAACCAATGAGAATGGCTGATAGAATGAGTGTGGGGATGAGTGCCTTTTATAGGCTTACAGTAGGTGGTATTGGTAGGTGAGGAAAGGTTGAAAGTAACTGTGGTATTCACCAACTGTGGTTACATACATGACTTAGTCTAAGGATTTATTTGCAATGTGTTTCTTTGCCTTGTTTGTTCCTTACAAAGAGGCTATGGTGGATGTGATTGCACATTTCTCAACATTCTTCTTTAGGACTAGAGCAGATTATGGTTGATGTTCAGAAGCAAAAAGTACAAGAAGATCAGAAAGCCGTGAAAACAAAGGATCTAAGGTCAAAAAAGAAACCCAGATTCAAGCTGCTTTTTGACATTGAGATGACTACAGACTTGAAGAAGATGCGTGAGGATTGGATTCTTAACTGCAAAATTGAATTCACTCTTGAAGAAGTCTTGGGGATTTCCAAAAGAGACTTTCACGATGTTATTGATGAGCCGACACAAGATATGATCAATCGAGAGGCTTTAGTAGTTTCTAAGGCTATTATCTATGGCTTCAGGTTGAGGAGATTGATTCTGATGAGATTACTAAGGAGTCTACAAATGGAGCTTTATGTAAGCAGTCAAATAAGACTCTTCAACCTTTACTTCAACCCATACAGTATGCAAAAAGTGATGGCACACCTAGATTGGTACCTTGTAGCCATTTTTCTTGTAGTCACTACTAGGCTCATGCGACTATGGAGATGGTAATCAAGCTCGATGAGTTGGAGACCCCTTGTGTTGCTCTTTCGGATCATGGCTCTAAGATTAAGGCCATAGTGTGTGGATTGTATGATACTGGTAGATGGCCAATTAATGTGGATCGTGGTTTTGGCGCATGTGTGTGGCCAACAATACTGCAGGAGATTTGTATGTTGCTTGTCTGAACTTGAAGAATTCTATTGGAGATATGGATGAGACTTATCATTTCTTTGTGCAAAACTCATGTTCCTATCCTATTATTTTGGGGTAGCCATTTATTGCTGAGTCTCGAGACTAGTAAGGTTCTGGATGATGGGTCTTGAAGTAAGGATGGAAAGAGGGTTGTCCAATTCATGACAATTTGTGTCAACCATCAGTGGAATAAGGATTCTTTGAGGGATTCCCCTCTTCCAATAGGAGAGCCAGATTTTTGTTAGGTACCAGTGTCTTGTGAGATGATGGTGGTATGAGACAAGGAAAGCTCTCACCTCCTGGTAGTGATAGTTTTTCCTTAGGAGTTTATGGTGTGTCTGATAAAATTACTTTGTGTTTTTAGCATATTTCAGGCATGTCTAGAGTTGCTAGACAATACTTGAAGAGAAAAGGAAAAGAATAGAAGGCTGCAGGTCTTTTACAGGATGAAGATAGGGTAGATGGTCTCTATGATAGGCTATCATGCTCAAATACTATGGAGGAACTTTCAAAATTGTTGAAAATTGAAAATAAAGAGTTGGCATATGTCTTACAGGTCCATTCTCTGGTGATGTATTGCGAAATTGTTGATTTCATGCTATAAGAGAATTTGGGTACTAAGATTTCTCAACAAAAAGTATTATTTGCTAAAATATTTTAGCAAAAATAGTTAAAAGGTGTTGTTTATATACATCAAAATTTTTGTTTACTAGGAACACCATATTAGTGAATTTGGGAATCTCCCAATTCCCATTTTTGAAGACTAAAAAAGAGGGGCATGGATAACATGTTAGTTTGTTTCTCAAAACCCCATCAAGTAACCTATCATTGGAAAGCGCTTGAAAAATGGAATCTAAAGAGCCATAAAGCACTCATTTTGGAGAAATAATGCTCAAGTTATGGGAAATCTAAGTTTTTGACCATGTGTGATCAGATCAGCCCCTTAAACGAGAGAGGAGGAGAGAGAAATATTGATTTTTGATCTCATCAACTTGGCAATCAGAGAAGTTCATTGGTATGATCTGTTCAGAGGGTTTTTCTCTCCCCCAAGATTTCCCTCTCATAAAAAATGCCGCCAACAATGGCAGCATCACAATGCATCATTCAAAACAGCGCCCCCCTCCCCCCAAAAAATTCATTTTTTTAAAAGGGGACCTTGGCCCCCCCAAAAGGCCATTGTCTAATGCCCAAGATTTGTTGCCCTTTGGCCCTTTTTGTCTTCGTCTTGTCCGGCCTCTTGCATTTTGACTTTTCCACCTCCTTTTTCGACTTCTGAAAATTCATGCCTACTTGGCTCGGGGTCCTAGCACTACTGGCCACTTGCTATGGCTCAATCAGGTGTCTGGAAAATTTATGAAAAATCTACAAATTCTCTTTGAAACTACTTTGAAATCCCATCTTCCGCGGCTTGAAAAATTTTAGCATGTGGAAGCCTATTTATGTTATTGATTTCTCTATCTTTAACTTGACATGGAAGTCCACCAAAGTTAAATGGTTGGTTTATTATTTGGAAATTAGTCCCTTGTACTAAGCAGAATTTGCCTATTTTTAATAGGAGATTGTGTGCAATTACTTGTGTGATTTGTGTTGAGAATGCTACAAGTGGATACTACAATGTGTGGAAGAAAAGAGATTGGATGCAGCACCAAAATTCACAAGAGAGTAAATTGATATCTCTAACATGAATACTATGTATTCTCCATTGTTACACGAGAGAAGATCGACAACATGGGAGGGAATGTTTGTCCTTGGTGGCTCAATTACCCCATAGGAGTTGTCCCAAAGCAAGAGAAAGATCTGCATGTGAGAGTAAGTACTTTAATTCATATAAAGAATCTTGTCACTTATGTAGAGATAGTTTCTGTACCCATGCATGGGAGTCTTTAGGTTGAATAATGCTTGTAGGGTTCATAAAGGAAGTTGCTACTCATGATTGACTTACCACGCCCACTACTATAGAGGAAGTACAAAAGGAAGTACTCAGGCCACTAAAGCTAGCAAGGTTGCTACACAAGCGATTGAAGCTAGCAAGAGTGCTACACAAGCTACCCAAGGTACGCAAGGTAATGAGTAGGCTACTCAAGCTATCCACTAGAGCCCCTGCTTCTCCTCTTGCTAGCATTGTTGAAAAGAGCGGTAGAGGGCTTATGCCACAACCAAGCACCTCTATAGATCTATAGAGAAAAAATGTGTTAGAGCCCTCTATGAATGGCACCCACCACCTCCTTTGTTGTAGAGTCATCTCTTGGATGGAAGAAGTGACCTATGACTCACTCAGTCATAGGTGAGTAGTCTTTTTCAACTTGAAATTCATATGCTTTGTTGGTTTCTTGTCCATGAATGTAGTCATCTATGATTATTAAAAATGCATTACTCAAAATAGTTATTGAAGGGCTCCAATATCAAACATATCTTGATGCTTTGCTAGTGGATGAGACTCAATTTGACAGATTTTCCCTTAATAGATAAACATGACAATGAAATATTGCAAAAACGTCATTTTACATGTTTTATGTAGCATTGCCTTATTGTTTATTTAGCATCAAGATGTTGCCCTCAATATGGCTAGTGTCAAGATTGTGGGAGAGAAGGAAGGAGTCTCGCTTGAAGCTTTCTTGCTTGCACAATGGGGGAAGACACACAGAGATGGAGGCTGAAAACGTTTTTCTCTTCTTAGTTGTGTAAGCCAAAAGAACTCACTTACAAAGAAATAGAAGAACCCTAGATATAGGTCTCAAACCAAACTCAACTAACTAAGGTGGCATACTAACTGAGCCACAAACTAGAGTAGATAAGGATAGCTATCATGTGGCTATTATTCATGGGCGGTGTACCAACCGCGTCTGCAACTGACACGTCTGTGACATAAATACACAATGGTCACCCTGGCGTATCACGAGTGGAGCTCGATATCTCAACACTCCCCCTCGAGCTCAATCCCAATTCCTGCACACCAAGCAGGTCTCTGAACTTGCGCAGCTTCTCTGCGCCCAATGCCTTCGTGAATATGTCAGCTACCTGATCCTCTGTGCTGACATAAACTAGATCAATAAGACCTAGTAAAACCCTCTCTCGCACATAGTGATAATGCACCTCAATGTGCTCTGTTCTAGCATGATAGACTGGGTTATTTGCCAAGTGTATACTACTCATGTTGTCACAATAAATGACAACTGGCCCATCTGTAGACTGATGCATATCATAAATTAGCTTATGCAACCAAGCTACCTCACATGCAGCCATTGCTGCACCCCTGTACTCAGCCTCTGTGCTCGACAAGGCAACTGTAGGCTGTTTCTTGCTGCTCCAAGTGACTGCAGCACTCCCAAAAGAGAACACATATCCACTGGTAAATCGTCTATCAGAAATGCTACCAGCCCAATCAGCATCAGTGTATCCATGCAACTGTATCTGAACCCCAGTCTCATAAAATAGTCCATACTGCAATGTGGACTTCACATACCTGAGTATGCGTCTAGCCGCATCCAAATGCGGTTTCCTTGGAGCCTGCATAAACTGACTTACCAATCCAACAGCATAGCTCAAATCTGGCCTGGTAATAGTCATATAAATCAAACTTCCTACTATGCGTCTGTACATAGTAGGGTCTTCTAGAAGCTCACCTGCATCTGTGCTCAGCTTCACATTTTGCTCCAAAGGAACTGAAATAGGCTTACAGCCTGTCATCCCATATTTGGACAGCATGTCCAATCCATACTGCCTCTGCAAGAGCTGTATCCCACTTGGTGATCTAATCACCTCAATGCCCAAGAAATAACGCAGCTCTCCCAAATCCTTCATCTCAAACTTCTGCTTCAATAGCATTTTCACATGAAGGATATCTTCATCACTGTCACCTGTCATAATCAAATCATCAACATAAATGACAAGTAGCATAATACCTTTCTCTGTTTTTCTCACATAAAGTGAGAAATCTGCCTTGGAAATCTGAAAGCCAATAGTGACAAGATACTGTCCTATCTTATCAGACCATGCTCTAGGTGCTTGCTTCAAGCCATACAAGGCTTTCTTCAACCTGCAAACAAACTCAGGATGAACAGCATGCACATAACCTGGTGGCTGCTCCATATAGACCTCTTCTTGCAAATCACCATGCAAGAAGGCATTCTTTACATCCATCTGATGTAAAGACCATCCCTTTGATGCAGCCATAGCAATGACTACTCTTACGGTTGCCATCCTTGCAACCGGACTGAATGTTTCTTCATAGTCAATGCCATATGTTTGTGCATACCCCTTGACAACTAATCTTGCCTTGTATCTATTCACAGAACCATCTACATTGTGCTTCACCTTATAAACCCACTTACAGCCAATTGCATTCTTACCTTTAGGCAAAGGTACTAACTCCCATGTAGCATTTGCTTCCAAGGCATCCATTTCTTCATCCATGGCTTTCTCCCATTTTTCTTTTCCCATGGCTTGCTCAAAAGATGTGGGTTCTGGTTCCTGTATCACTTTGACCATATATGCATAGTGAGTGGCTGTAAATCCATCATATTTCAGCCTATCCACAGGATATCTAGCTCTCGTAGACCTGCGCAAAGTAGGTTCACTCCCAGGTGCTCTCAAAACATCCCTGGTCTTCCTTACTCCAGGTGTAACAATAGAAGGAATACCCAACTCATCATCAATGCTCTGTTCTGAGCCACTGGATTCACCATCCACATAAGAGTGACCTGCATTCACATCAAACATGGGCTGATCAATCTTCTCTTTTCCTTTTTGTGATACCTGCATACCGCTATCTGCATTACTTTGAGAAGATTCTCCTGATCTCAATCTGCTGTCCATGGCGAAGAATGTGAACCACTGCTAGAGGACGCTCCAGGTCCACTAATATTTTGTGACTGTTGCTGTGAGTTTTGTGCAGCATTACCATTCTGTGCATCTACATCATCAATCACATTTACTGGTTTATACCAGCTGCTCATCTCATCAAAAACAACATCTCTGCTCACTGTAAACTTACGAGTAGAAGGGTTATAGCATCTATACCCTTTTTGCTGCAGAGAGTAACCAATAAAGATGCACTTCTCAGCTTTTGGATCCAACTTGGATCTCAACTCATCTGGCACATGTACATAGGCAATGCAACCAAAAATTTTCAAATGAGAAATATCTGGTTTCCTACCAGTATACCTCTCCTCTGGAGTCATCCCATGTATTGCTGCAGTGGGAGTCCTGTTCATTATATAGACTGTTGTAGCAACTGCTTCAGCCCAATAAAAATCTGGTAAGTCTTTTTCATTGAGCATGGCACGAGATACCTCTCCAATATGCCTATTTTTCCTTTCTGCAATTCCATTTTGTTGTGGGGTATAACTGCATGAATATTGCTGCTTTATGCCATGCTCCTGCAAGAACTTTGCAAACTCATTTGAGAGGTACTCTCCCCCTCCATCTGACCTTAGGCATTTTATTTGCAGACCTGTTTCTTTTTCAGCCATAGCTTTAAGGGTTTTGAAATGCCCAAAGACTTCACTTTTCTTTTTCATAAAATACACCCAAACTTTTCTGCTATAGTCATCAATAAAACTGACAAAATAATGATAGCCTCCAAGAGATGCAGCTTTAGTAGTCCACACATCAGAGTGGATTAATTCCAATGGCTTCTTACTCTCTTGAACATGTCTAGGAAATGGTTTCCTTGCCTGTTTTCCAAACTGACAGGCTTCACATACCTTATGCATTTCTGCAACCTTGAACTTAGGCAATCCTGCAACAATATTTTGGGCCTGCATTGATTTAAGTCGCTGTAAATTAACATGACCAATGCGTTTATGCCAGATATCAATATCTGCAACTACACCGGTCCCATGTGCAAACATTGCTGCACTCAATTCAGGCATGTCTGCATCCAATGTAAACATTCTGCCCTTCTTCTTTCCTTTTGCTATCAAGCGACCTTTATTTTTCATATCCTCAACAAAGCATCCATGAGGATTAAATCTGACCTGCAAGCCCTGCTCAACCATTTGACCAACAGAAACCAGATTCTTGGTGATATTCGGGACATGAAATACATCGGATAGGTATTTCTTTTTCCCATCCTGCATAGACAAGGGAATTTTTCCAATCTGCACAATAGGATGTGCAGTATCATCACCAGTCTCCACAAATCCTGGTTTTTCCATTTTCCTTGCATCCTCCATCCATTCTGCATGACCTGTCATGTGGTTTGATGCACCTGAGTCAACATACCATACATCATTGCTTTCTTCTGCACTTGTCACAGAATTGTTCATGTGCTGCACCATGAACAAATGCTCATTTCTGTCATCACCCTGTCTGCTAGAAGATGCATAATTCCCTTGTTGCAGTTTTCCATTCATGATGTCATTCTGCTTTTTATAGCAGTCTTTAGCCATATGACCCATTTTACCACAATAGTAGCATTCAACATTACTGTTTGCATTTTGGCCTCTTTGCCATCCACCACGACCTCTTTGGCTCCCCCTGCCTCTAGAGTTACCACGTCCTCCTCCATAGGACTGGTTTTCTTGAGTTTGCTGCATATTCTGATTTCTACCACGGCCTCCAAAACGGCCTCCTCTACCTCTGCCTCTACCTCTTCCAGCATTTGAGTAGAAGACAGCTTCTTTTGAAGTTCCTCCTGAAGAAGATGCACCACCATTTCTCTGTTCCTCAGAAATTAGAAGAGCAATCAACTCTTCAAAATCAGGAAATCTTTCACGGACGGAAATGGATGTCCGAAATGGCGCATAATCCTTTCCTAGACCATTCAAGGTCACAGAAACTAAATCATCATCTTCCATTGGCGACCCAATGGAAGCAAGTGCATCTGCAAGCTTCTTCACCTTCATGTGGTAGTCATTGATGCTCATATTTTCTCTTTGCACATTGTGCAACTCTTGCTTGAGCTACATTTTCCTGGCTTGCATATTTGTGCTATACATCTTTGACAGAGTATCCCATGCCTCCTTTGGCGTACTTGCATCCTGAATATGCACAATCATAGAGTCTGAAATGCTGATAGACAGCCAATACATAACTTTCCTGGCTCTCTCATACCATGCTTTAAATTCCTGCATTTGCTGTTGATTGGGAATATCAGGAAGAACTGGTTCTTCTTCATTTCCTGCAACAAATTCCCAATATCCTTTTCCCATAAGGAAATTCGTCATTCTAAACTTCCATGCTTGGAAGTTGTTCTTGTCAAGCTTTTCAGTGACAATCTGTGAAAGAGAATCAGATGCCATTACAGAAGACTGCAAAAAATTCTGTCACTGCAAAAACCACAGCTTCACCCTCACAAGGGAAAATCTGCAAAACTGGCGAAAGTGGTATTTGACCACACAGTCACTTCCTAGTGACGATTTTGCATCAACAGGCAACAGGGATGATTCTGTAACTCCCAATGTCTCTGCGCACAAGCATACAATGCAATTTTTATAGTAACTATTCACCGACCTGTAGAACAGTGGCTGCACAGCATAAAACTGGGACGTTTCCTGAGTGCGTGCAGAAAACTTCCGCCTCCAAAACAGGCCCCGAAATGGCCTCAAATAAAAAAAACAAGGTCGCCGAGAGCTAAAGCCCTCTCCCGCAGCACATACTGCCCTCTTGCTTCACCGCGAAGGGCGTCTCAACCTGAGACAATGCACTCCTGCACTTTCCGGCTGTGCTACCTACAGAGATCTGCTCCCAAAACAGAAAATGAAAGCAACACTGCTCCTCTTACCAGAACACCGCGAGCTTGGCTTGCTTTCTTGAGCTCCTTACCACGAACAAGGCTCTGATACCATGTCAAGATTGTGGGAGAGAAGGAAGGAGTCTCGCTTGAAGCTTTCTTGCTTGCACAATGGGGGAAGACACACAAAGATGGAGGCTGAAAACGTTTTTCTCTTCTTAGTTGTGTAAGCCAAAAGAACTCACTTACAAAGAAATAGAAGAACCCTAGATATAGGTCTCAAACCAAACTCAACTAACTAAGGTGGCATACTAACTGAGCCACAAACTAGAGTAGATAAGGATAGCTATCATGTGGCTATTATTCATGGGCGGTGTACCAACCGCGTCTGCAACTGACACGTCTGTGACATAAATACACAATGGTCACCCTGGCGTATCACGAGTGGAGCTCGATATCTCAACAGCTAGGTGGTTACTGGACATATTCACAGAGAACTATGACTATGTTTTGGATGTGTTTGCATGGTGTGGTGCAATGCACAAGAGATGAGACATTGCATGTGTCTAGAGCTAGACGATGTGTTCTATAAGGAGTGTTTGTCCACCATTGCATATGGACCAATTCGGTGCTAAGGAAGATAGATTTTTTTAAAAAACTCTAGACATTTCATCTTTTTGCCGCTTTTATATGTTTATCATGTACTTCTTCATGCTTAAGAGAGTGTACCTTGTGACTATATGCCACATATATTTTACTAGTTTTTGTTTGATTATGTTTAGAATATGCCATGTTTGTTTTTTTTCTTGATATGTGCTCATGTAAATGCAAAGTGCCATACTCTTTTAGTAATAGTGAAGAATCACTATTTCTTGTTTTGTGTCACTTCATGCCTATAGTTTGTATGACTATGAATTAGTAATCGTGCTATGAATATATGCATGAATATCATGTATGTCCTAGGATACTTCCATGTGGGGATATGCTACATAGAGATATTTATATGTAGAATCCTTATGTTGCACAAAAATTCTTTTTAAAAAATGACTCATTGCAAAAAAATGAAAATGAAAACTTGCAAAATTAAAATCCCCATTGCGAGGATTGTGTAAGCTAATGGCAAGTATTTGGATCTCTAAAATGCCCTCATATGCTTGATTGATCAAGATATTTGTTTTTTTCATCTATGTAGATGTTATTGAGTTTTTTTCATATTCACATTTTTTGGACTTTAGCATTTCCCCTTTGGTGAATATGTCTCTTGTCGTGCCCTAAGGCATGGTTTAGGGTTTTACCTCTAGTCATCATTGAGTATTGCAGAATTCACTAATTTACATCTTGATTGTAATGTCTTGCGATGAGCAAGTTGATATAAGTATTGCCTTTTGATTTCTCTTCTCTCTTTCTTTTCAATCTATATACTATCATGTTAATGAGAATTTATACTTTGGTATAATATACTTCTTTTCTTTTTCTAAATGGAAATTTCTTATTTATGTTTGCTTTTTCTTGTTTGAGTGAATGAGAGATCCATGGTGCTTCTTATTGGCTATGATGTTGGTGCATATTTATTTGTGCACCTCCATTGGTGCATATAAATTATTTTTAGATTCATAGACAAATATGTAGATAGGCATATATTTTTTGAAAAATATTTGCACCTAGAAATAAAAATTCTAGAAATGTATAGATAGGTCTCCATATAAAGGCAATATTTGTACCATTTTGGGAGGCCTTGTATGCAAACAAAAATCCATTTATTATAAATAGGAAGATTTGGTTGTAAATAATTTTCATGTTAATGCATTATTAATGAGATGAAATACATTAGTTCATAGCATTTTCCTCAATCATATCTAAAAGATTGGGATTTGCTATTGATCCATTAGATAAGAATCGTAATACATTAGTTCATAGCATTTGCCTCAATCATATCTAAAAGATTGGGATTTGGTATTGATGGGTTAGGTAAGAATTTTAATATTCTAATAGGCTTGAAGAACAAAGAGTATTTTTTTAATTCAATTATGTGTGTACTAAGATGACATAAAAATTTGCTAATGCCATAACCATAGCCAAGCGAAGACATGTGTTGTGACATGTAAACCATAATGTTCAATTTTATTTGAGACTCCTTTAAATGTTTAATCCTTTTAGGAGTTCATGTTTTCAATGTAATTTTTAGGATCCAATAAGGCTAGGTAAGCATAGGCTTAGGATTTGTTAGAGGAACACGAGGAATACACTTAGCCTAGGCTACATTATGGATATTTTAGGCTTTGCTAGGCTAGATCTAGACTAAGCAATGGCTACACTATGCATATATTAGGATGTGGCTAAGGTTAAATTATTTGAGGCTATATTTATGGTACATAAGAAATAGATGTCGGCCATGCTAGGGTTAGGATTTTGATATGATATGATTGGAGTTTAGGCTATGCTAGGCTTAATATGTAGTAGACTATTCCCAAGCTTAAGCTAGTTAGAAACTAGGTTGGGGGCCCTTGTACCTCCCCTTCCTAGGAGGTCACCCATCCTAGTCTTCTTCATACTAGTGTGCAATTAATGGAAAGTTTTTCATAATTGGGCTAGCCATCTATCTCCCAAAACCTTAAGGTGATGGATAACCACTAGTCTATCCAATTATGGACATCTTCCTCCATTCGGCCTAGGATTCAAACCTAGTCTCAACACATCATCGCTACATCGATAGTGAACTAGTTTTCTCTAGCAAGTGTGGATTGCATTTCCAACACCCCCCTCGAGACACACATTGGTTGATGTCCTAGTGCCACCCAAGCTTAGCAACATGGGCTTTGATACCAAGTAAGAAATCATAGTGCAAAGTGGATAGAATTTGAGCGAGTAGAAAACACATAGCAAATATGAGAAGAATAGATACTTCTTTAATTTCAAACAAACTAATACATAGATGACTCTATCCACTTGTGCGCTTGCATTGTGAAGCTTAGATGGTAGTCTAGATAGATGATAGATGAGGAGCTTGGGATAGCTAGAAGAACTCTAATTGGATGAAAGATTGATTGATGATGGCTTTAGAGGGTTATCCCATTTATAGCTTGGGGGAAGATAGTCTAATTAGCAAGTCTGACCATATTATGAACCTTTCCTATTTGGCTGAGGAATATTTAAGGGAATTTTGAAATTGTATGTGATACTATAGTCAATAGCTCCCTTCAAATATCTAAGCACCCGCATCCCAACTTTCCAGTTACTTTCTCATGGTTTGTTTGAGAACCTTCACAAAACGCCAATAAAAAAAATTATATTTGGCCTGGTGTTACACAAGTAGATGAGGCTGCCCACCAATCTCCTGTACCTCCGAGTCTCTCCTAGTGCTAATGTATCCTTAATGGATAACTTCACATTGACCTCCATAGGTGTAGCTATCTCCTTGTACTCGATCATGCCAAATGCTTTTAAGTTCTTCCATACATACTTCTTTTGAGAGATGAAGATGTTTCTAAGGTCTTGGCAAACTTCAATCCCCAAACAATAGTAGAACATGCCCAAGTCTATCATTTCAAACCTAGAGCTCAAAGTCTTTTGACTCTGTTGGATCATATCTTCATAGTCACCTATAATAAGAAGTTCATCCACATATAGGAAAATCACTATAGGCTTTTTACTATCCCTATAAAAATACAAATTAGCATCTGAGGCATATCTTTTGAAATTTAAACCTAGAAGAAATTTATCTACCTGCTAGTACTATGCTCTAGGGGCTTATTTCAGCCCATACAGTGCCTTCTTCAATTTACACACTTTGTTCGTTGAATGGGGGGCCTTAAACCTTGGTGATTGAACCACATATACCTCCTCCTTGAGATCACCATTCAAAAATGCTTATTGGACATCCATTTGGTAAACAGTCCACTTCTAATGAGCAACCACTGCACGTAAAGTGTAAATAGTGGTCATTCTAGTAGTTGAAGCAAATGATTCTTGCAAATCAAATCCTTCAATTTGCAAGCATCCTTGTGTAACTAATCTATCTTTGTACTTTTCTAATTTTCCATCAGCCTTGTACTTTACCTTCTAGGCCCACTTACTACCAATAATCTTCCTCTTTTCTAGTTGATCCAATAGCTCTCAAGTGTCATTCCTCGTGATGTTGTGATACTCAGCTTGCATAGATGCTCTTTATGCTAGATCGAAAAGTGTCTCTCCCAAGTCTGCTCACTCCTTTACGTCTCTCATAATCTCAGCCTCATCAAGGCCATATTAACTATGTGAACAACAGCTTTTCTTTACTCCTCTATTGTCAAAGACCTCCTTGGTCCATCTGCCTTTTCTACAACTATGAGAGGCATAGAATTTCTACCATCATAAAGCTACTTCACCCATCATAGCAATGGCTTTTTTATGGAACCATTGTAGGTTGGTGAACTTTGTCCTTATCATCCAAAGACAATGCTTCCTCCTCCTTGAGAGTAGGGATAGCTTCATAGTGGACTACATCTTTGCTATATGATAAAGTGGAAAAACATATATTCTCCTTCTCTACTATTTATGAATACTCTTTGAACACCACATCACAGCTTGCTATGATCTTCTTTTCCTCTTGGTCATACGATCTATAAGCCTTTTGCTCATCATTATAACCCAAGAAGATACATTTTGTGCTTTTTGAAGCTAACTTGTACAAATGGTTTCTTACTGGAGTAGGCCTCATGGGGATTTTTTACCTTTAGAGCCTTTGTCTAACTCTAATTGAGAATATAGATTGTAGTATTAACAACTTCTGCCCAAAATTGGTTAGGAAATCCATTTCCCTTAAGCATACACCTTGCCATTTCCACAATGGTGTAATTTTGATATTCACAACTATGCCATTCTCTTGACGTGTTGAGGCATCACCAATTGACACTTAATCCCTTTGTTGTTGCAAAAGTGTTCAAACTCCATTAAGTTGAATTCACCACCAACATCTATTCTAAACTTCTTGAAACTTTTCCCAATTTCATTCTCAATAAGTTTCATCCATTCTTTGAACTTACCAAAATCTTGATCCTTATCACGAAGGAAGTACATCCACATCTTCCTATTGTAGTCATTTATGGTTAGCATAAAGTATAAAGATTCTCCCAAGGATTTTGTAGGCATTTGACCACACAAGTCAGCATGCACCAACTCCACAAGAGCCTTTGCTCTATTCTTTCTCTCTTATGAAAATACCTTTCTATGTTGCTTGCCCATCATACAAGCTTCACATGGTTTCTTCATTTCAGTTTACTGTAGGCATGTGAGTAACCATACCTTGCTTATGTATCTCCTTCAACACTACATGATCAATGTGACTTGTGGCAGAGCTGCAGATGCAGCCTTGCCACAGTTAGAGCCACACAGGGCTAAGAGAAAATTCCTGCTGTCAAAGAAGTTAGACAATCGATCCCAAATAATGACAAGACTTTGTAAACAAGTACTTTCATGACATTAATTAACACAAATGTGCACTGCATTGATAAAGAAAATAACATAACTTAAATTGAGAAGTGCTACTGTGACAAAGCAAATATGTATATAATGACAGATTTCTCAAATTAGAAATGATATTTATTACTACTTACCGGCCCTCTGCGAGCATAGAGCTTCTCGATCAAGGCACTCAAGCCATGCTTCTCCCCGTATGTCACCTCTAGTGCAATCGGGTCGCGATTCGTAAAACCTTGCTGTGGCACACAAACATTGAAAAACAACGTACTTGAGATTCATGTTCGAAATACATACATCAACATGGATGTCATTAAATTAAAGTACCCTACCCTATTAATACTTACGAAATCTGCCAAGAATGTTGCGTGGCCGCCGCTACCAAGGTGATGCACCGATCCTGCGTCCAAGCGCACCTTTGCTGCATCCTTCTGTTGCTTCCACTTGTCTGGAGTGGATGTCGCCTCATCCTGGAGATTACTCCAGTCCTTTGTATCTAGCCACTCCGACTTCAATTTTCCCAGCTTGACTTCTTCACGTGCATTAGACTGCCTATGCGACTGATAGTCATGCATACGTGTCATCATCCACCCTCTCGAAAATCTATCATTTCTATAGGCCTGAGGGAACTCTCGATACAATGTATCGATTATGTACTCCTTGCTAGCATCTGGGATCTCCTTCCACTTGTCTATAATGTTGTATTGAAATACTTGTTGGCACAACTCATGCATCCTAAAGATGACAGCTTTTCCCTCATCATTCATGTATAAATGGCCAGTGGCCTTATCTATGAGATACGAGTAACCTGCAAGATTTTGCAAATGGGTACTTTCATGACATTAATACAACTGTGTCAAACACAACTTGAATTGATAAGTGTTACTGCGAAAAAGGATGCGAAAATACATACCTGGAGGAGTGGGTTTCGTGTACTTCTTGTCGGCCCTAGGAGTGATCGGTGGGGTGCGTGAAGGAGTGGGAGCAGTAGATGTCTGCCCGCCACCGCCAGTGAAAGACGATGTCGACTCCCTAGTGGCAGTGCGAGTGGAAGAGACTGCATCTGTATCCCCACAACAGGAGTTGCCTTCTCCTCGACTACGTGAAGCATCAGACTGTCTAGAGTCTACCGATCGTGCTGAGGTGGAACGGAAAAGCTGTGCATCGGCTCTATCTCTGACTCGTGCTAGCTGCTCCAGTGAGAAACGCGCTAGCATCGCGTGAATGTCATCATCTGTAAAATCGCGACTCATCCTGCCGTCCGTGCCCAAATCCTAAACCTGCACATACAAGGAAAAATAATAATATTAGATAATGAATTGCAAGACATAATAAAACTAAGACTTAATTTGCAAGACTTCATTTTAAAATAATTAAAAAAATAGATAATACAAAACACCATACTCCAAAAACATACAAACTGTCCTAACCGATTTGCAAAAAGTGGCATTGCTGTAGTGGGAGGAACGTTTTAATCGAGTCACTTTTGTTTAGGGTTCCACAATTTCATCTTGACATAGCTCAGTATACACCGGGAGATCTATACAAAATTCTCCACAAAATGAGGACTCTGCTTCATTTTCAAAAAACCCATCCTCTATCTCCATAGGTGAGATGTCTTGGTCCTCCAGGCGGTTCATCCTAGTTTCTTGTATGCCTTTTGTCATTGCCGCTATTAAAGGTGTCTCTTCTACGATCGGTACGGGGGTTCTGGCAAACATGGGGATACTCCTAGATGTCATGGGAATGACATAACACCATTGAGGTTGTTGCGGATTAGGGAAAAAGACGACCTGATCCATATTATGATTAGTATAAAAGTCCACTTTGAGATTGCTAAAGCGCGTCAAGTATTAGGGACTCTTACCTGCTCACAGTGATTTGGCAAAACAAATGTATCACTCAAATCGGTCCACTTCTTCGTTGAGTCAATCTAAACAAAGCCACTTGGCCCTCGCCGAACAGTTGCACCTGCTCCTTCGAGAGTAACCTTGAACCATTGCACATCAAATATGGTCACGGAGAAACTTTGATAGTCCACTGCAAGGATACTCTGTAAACATCCGAAATACTCCATCTCTGCAACTACATGGTTTGGATCTGTGGCACGTTGTCGGCTTTCCTGCTCAAACATTGCCATCACTCCACAGTCCATTGTCGAGCGTAACTTGTCGATGTGCTCTACTCTGAAATGTCGTCCACATGACCATGCTACACTATGGACCTTATACTGGGAGAAAAACAAGTATATTAGTTGCGATTTGCAGTATAGATTGTAATTTCTTGGGATTGCATCCACGTGAGAAGTCCCACTCTTCTTCAGTAACTGTTTCTCCATCTTGAGATGCTTTGGTTAGGGCCTCATGTAGCCATCCAATGGACATGAGTAGAGGCATCTCCTCTAAGCCCTTCAGATATCGAATGGACCGTTGACGTGTACTCCCAGATCTTGCAGACTCTCGCTCAGCTCGAGCATCCTCATACCATTGTAGCCACTTCTCCATCGTAGCGCTATGCAGCATACAAAATCGGTTCACCTTGGACTCCATGGATGCATCCATCTTCTTCTCTATTCCGTTTCCCACTAGGACATCTCCATTCAGACGATCATCCTCCTTAAGTGACCATATCAAGCCTTTGTCCCGGTCCACAATGGACAACCACTTAGAAATGTACACCAAGGCCTCCGACACTAACCAACCTTCAGCCATGCTACCCTCAGGACAAGCCCATTGTCACACAAATCCCTTTAAGGTCTTCATGAACCATTCAAGGAAAAACATCCATCAACTACTATGGACTAGACCTGCAACCTGCAATTCATCTACAATATGCACTAGAAGATGGGTTTGTATCGTGAGATTGCTAGTGGGAAGATACTTCTCCAAAAGATAAGTAGCCTCTACTGCCATGCATTTCACGGATTCAATCGATGATGTGTGAATCTCTTTTTGGGAGACAAACTGAACCAACTCGGACAATTTGTAAATGGCTGTCCGTACCTCCGATGTTAGAGACCCACCGATTGTGATCGGCAATACAAACTGTGAAAACCATGTAATTAATATTGTGTATAAACAAATGGAGATTCTAAAATCTAATATGTAGAATCATGCCATACGCAGCCTCATACCGTACATACCTGGCACATCTTATGCCAATCATGGGATTTGAGTCCTGTCAGTTGGTCATCCTTTGTGAATGCTATCTTGAGAGAATGCATTAGGTCAGTCGGCGTGCAAAAGGACTTGATGTTTTCCTTTACTCGTCGCACTTCATTGCCAGACAAAACCCAAGGAGCGCGCGGCAATTGCACTCAACCGTCGACGCCACTTACAGGCCAATATGGTTCCATCTTTCCCACTACTTTCAAATCCATCCTCACTCCTAGTGTGTCTCGCTGCCTGGTGAGGTTGTCCCATAGCAGGCTACCCACATTCTTAAAAATGTGCATGGGATCTAAAAGGTGGTTAATTTTTAGTTTTTTCCAATAAGTCAGCTCATAGAAAATTGAGAAGCATCGCATTCCACTGGGAAGCGAGTCTTGGTCCACCATCCTGCAATCAAACTAGCTCAGTGCGTTCATTCTCGCAGAAGGGCGACCAAGAAATCCTTCTCTCATGACATGACCCTCTGGCAAAAAAACCCGATGTCCCTCAAATACCATCTTCTTCATAAATTTTGACATACAAGAATCCAACCTTGGTCCACACAGAGGAAATACATGGTAACCTGACGTGACTAGCCCTACAGAACACACATGTACAATGAGGTATGTCATAACACCAACATCACTCAAAGAAAACTAGAAAAATAAGAAAACATGCTTTACCAGAGCATTCTCCATAACCTGGAAAGTCATGCATGGTCCACATAAGAATTTCCCTTATAGTTGCGGATCACCTACCAATATGTTTGCTCATGTCCTCCACTACAATTCGCCCCCACAACTCCTTTAGCTCATCAATCAGTGGAGAGAGGTAGGCATCCATATTCTTGACTTTGTATCATCGAGGCACAAGCAAGCTGAGCAAAAGGTGTCCTTTCTTGGTGGAAATCCATGGTGGTATATTGTAGTTAACAAGGACCACGGGCCATACACTATAGGAGGTGGAACATAAACCAAAATGATTTACCCCATCCATGGCAAGACTAAATCGTAGATTCCTCGCCTCCTTTGCAAAGTCAGCTGGTGTACATTGTACACCATCAGTGGATCGATTTTCCACATGCCATGTAGTCAACTTTGCAAAACTCTTGGTCCGAAAAATGTGACAAACACGCGGTATCAATGGAAAGTGTCTCAAAACCTTCTGTGGAACAGTCTATCCTTGCAAGTCATTTCGATACCTATCCGCACCACACTTGGGACATGTGGCCAACAATTCAAACTCTCCCCGGAAGAGAACACAATCATTGAGGCAAGCATGAATGCAATTATAATCCATGCCTAGCTTTTGCAGCACTTGTCTTGCATCACCACGAGACTCAGCCATCGTGTTTTGGGTAGGCAAAATGTAAGATTTCAACATTCTACAAATTGCAATGAAGCACATTATTAGAGTACTACATAGCACATTTTAATGGCTTTCAATAAAGAATCATACACATCATAATATACCTGAATAGCTCTGTCACACTCGCATTGCTCCATCCATACTTTGTTTGTATGTTCAACAATGCAAGAAGTGTCTTCAAATGGGATACTTGACTCCCATCATACAATGGGATGGCAGCCTCCGCAATTAAAGGATCTTGGGATTCTGAGTCCGTCAAAAGCAATGATTCAATCATGTCCTCTAACTTGGGATCCAAAAAAGCAGGAGGATCGTCCATGTCTCCAGCATTCTCACTCATAGAAGGGGGTTGAGAGTTATCACCTTCTATGAGACAGTTAGTTATCTCGGACGGCATTTGTATAGAGCACGGACGAACTTGTCTTACTGGATGCAAGAGATCTGCAAACTGCAATGTATCAACATGGCTCTGACCCTGTGAAGGACGTTAAGGAGCTAACTTCTAAGATAACCCCAAACTGTTATACTTAAATCAAGTACATGTCATATAGTAATGAGAGAGAACTTACCGCAATCTCCTAATTCAAGACTACTTGGTCGATTATCTCAACTCAAAACTCTCCATACCGTTGCACATGCTCTATGGACAAACGATGTTTTCGACGAATGGCCAATTTGCATTGTGTGCATGGACAGGGGACACGTTGATTGAGACAAGCCTCACGATCCCCACCATGTTGGTCGTGAGTGCTAGACATCTTGACTGCGATGTAATTGAATGATAATTTCATAATGATTCTATATTGTATATTGGAACCACTCCACTATATATATTTCAGGTCTTTTTTTTAAATTTTCGTACCTATCTCTTTGAGTTCCTTTCGGCTCTAAAATTATCTATCTTTGAGGTCGGCTCTAAACTATGCTCACACACATACATTTTTATAATAGTTAATAGATCTTCCACTATGCCTTGAAAGGCACAACTCCTTTTGAAGCTTTTATTGGTCAAACGCTAGTAGTGAGTTGTTTGAAAGTTTTTGGAAGCATTGCTTATGCTCATAGAAAGAAATTAGACTCTAAATCTCTCAAACATATTCTCATGAGTAATAGTAACATCACCAAAGCATTTTACTTTTGTGATCCTAGAAAAAGAAGTATTTCTACATCTAGAAATATCATTGTGGATGAATATGTAGTTTAGAAAGATCTTGCAAAAGATACAATCCAAAAAAAACAAGCATCTCATTTCTCTTTCTCTACATCTCTATCTCTCTCACTCTCTCTCTAAAATTATAATCAAGCAAAACAAGCATCCCCCTTCACACTCCTTTCCATTTCTCTTTCTTTCTACACTTCCTACCCTATATACATTGCAAAGATTGAAGAGAACCAACACAAGAAAAAATATAAAAACACTCTCTTCCATTTCTCTCTTTCAACACTTCCTAACCTACATTGCAAATTAAAGCAACACAAAGATTGAAGAAAAACCAACACTTTCTAACCTACATTGCAAAGAATAAAAACCAACACAAGAAAAAATTTGAAAACACTCGCTTCCATTTCTCTCTCTTTCAACACTTCCTAACCTATATTGCAAAGCAACACAAAGAAACACAAAGATCGAAGAGAAACCAACACTTTCTAACCTACATTGCAAAGCAAAACTAAGATTGTAAAGAAACCAAAATAGGGCATACTCTCGTGCTCTCTTCTTCTTCCACGACCTCTTCGTGCGGGCGACGCTCCTCTCTTCGCATGCGGCTCGTGGCTTGCTTCCTTGCTCACCTCCCTCTCTTGCTCACCTCCCTTTCTCTTTCTCTCCGCCTTTGCCTTGCTTCTGCAGCTCGCATGCGCGTTTGAAAGAAACATTCGGGTTTCCGCAAAATGTTACCAGAGTAAGTCGTCGCTATTAGCGTCGCTATTTACATCGCTAAATAGCAACGCTAATAGTGACATTTTTAGCGACGCTAATACCAACGCATTTTTTGACTTAAAATATTTCGAGGATTAGCGACGTAAATAGCGACGCCGAAAAAAAAACGTCGCTACTTAGCGTCGCTATATGTGTGTACCCTTGTAGTGCACTTTGCCAAATGGTCATGAGGTTGTAGCTTATTCATCAGCAGTCGTAGCCCTTCCAACTTTGTATAAAGGAAAACCTTCTCATAAAGGATATAGTGCTTGAAATTTTTAGTCGCGAAGACCATTGCAAGGCACAAATTTTTCATATAAGTATAATTAACTTCGAATACACCCAGCTTTCGATGATTAGCAAAAGCAATCAAGTGATACCACTTCTCTTCCCACATCTACGCTAAACAGCAACTAATGCTATGCATGGTAATTGCTGAAAAGATACAAAAAATTTCACCCCTCTTCGGTGCTTTTAGCACAGGTGCTCTTATGAGTTCCTGCTTTACATCCTTGAAAGCCACCTTACAAGGGTCACTCCACATAAAAAAATAGTTGAAGGATAATAGATTTTTCAATGGCAACATTCTTTCTACCAAAGCATTTATGAACCATCGATAATATCCAATTGATGATAGAAATCTGTGGACTTGTTTGGGGGTGCATGGCGGACTCATGGTGACTATAGCTTTAATCTTTTCAGGATCCATGGCAATCCCTACCAATCTAATTACATGGCCCAGCAGGAGTCCATAAGGTACGCTAAAAATGCACTTCCTTGGATTGAGAGCTATGCAAAATTATCTACATCACTCAAAACATTTTCGTAAAATAATCAACTCAAATACCTTCACCTCCTCAGGGAAAATGTCACCAAAGGTCTTATCAGTAGTTCGTTGCCAAAACCAGGTGCATTGCATAGACCAAATGCCATCACATGATACACAAAGGTCCCAAAGGCTATTATGAACGTCGTTTTGATTTTATCCTCTTTTGCAATCACCATCTGATTATAGCCTGCAAAACAGTCCATGAATGAATATATCTCCCTACCTGCCAACTGATCCAGAATCAGGTCAATAAAGGGTAATGGGAAGTAATCCTTAACTGTTTACTTCTTCAACTGTTGAAAGTCCACACACATCTGGATTTTATTATTTTTCTTCTTCATGATTACAATTGGTGAACACCATTCAGTGTGCTACACAGGGAAGATCAAACCCATTTTCCGTAATTTATGTAACTCCTCGAACAACCCATCCTGCAACTCAAACGGCATATGCCTGACTTTCTGTGGCATAGGATGGCTTCTTTCCTTCAACGGAATTGTATGGATAGCAAGGCTAGGAGTAATGCCCCTAAGTTCATCGTAACTTCAAGCAAAAATATAGTGAAACTCTTGGATCAGAGTGACATAATCCTCCCATTCCTCCGTACTAAGCATGGATCCTAGCTTTATTGGTCACTCATCGTCTGGCGTACCAAGGTCTAGCTTGATAACATCTGCGCCCCTTATTCTATCTTGAGCTTATAATGGCTCATTCAGTGTTACTTGATAGACATCTTCTATGGTTCATCCCTCTTTGGATTCGTCAGTCGACGACGTCTCACGTTCAGACACATCTAATTCCATTGTCTGTAACTCTGTAGAAGACAGGAGAGCTCACTCACTTTGAGGTAATTCAGGATATAGATCGACTACCACACGTCTAACACCTCTCCCAAATATCAATCTACTAGTGGGTATATCTACTTGACAGTCTGCTTGCAAAATCCAAGGCTGACCAAGCAATACTTGGTGACTCGAACGCCTTTGCAAATCGGATTACTCTAAAGTCCAAAAGACATTCTACGTTTGCAACTGTCACGTGGACTTTAGTAATGAAGCCCTCCGACTGTCTCACTTTATCGTCAACCATTCTATGGATTGTGGAGGTATCTTTATGAATTGCAAGACCCAACCTCTCCATCAATTTAGACCTCATAATATTAACCAAGGATCAAATGTGTCAGCGATAGCATTATCCACTAGAATCCCATCAACATAGGCTGCAACCCTTGGGTAGTGCTTTTCGGCATGTTCAAACCAGTCATCCCCTATCTATGCTATTCCCAAGGGTTCTACAATATAAATTGTATGCAAGATCTTCTTAAATTCTTTGCGTACTCCTGGCGAGAGCTCAATTATCTGCAAGAGATTCACGTCTGGTTCAACATCGCAAAGGGAGCTAGCTAAATCAAATTCGTGATAATTTGCTAAAGCTCACTTCTCAAGCCAAACCATCCGCTCTTTAGGACATTGCACTGGCTTTATTGCCTCTTTTTAAACTCTCACCTTCTTTCTCAATACCTCTTTATCTCTCTTGGTGTCAGCCTTACTCTCTACAGGCTTCAAAGGTCCCCCTTCCTTGTCAAGATTTAGAACTTGCGTTCCTTTATCATCCTGCCTAGGGTTTTTGTCGACAGGTTTTACATTGTCTTTGTTGCATTCTCTATATTTTTGGCCTCTTGTTATGGCATGTAGGCTAGAAGCTTCAATGCCATTAACCTGCACACTCTCAATGAGGCTCACCCCACTACCGCCTAGCAGTTCTTGGATAGTAGCCTTACCCCTTTGGAGTATTTGTTTCGGCCCATCATCCTTCTGAAAATTGTTTCCTTGCACACTATGATTAACAGGCCCTGTTTGCCGACTATCTTGTTGGAGAAAATTGATCTTGCTTCAATAGGTGGCTGCTAAATGGCCGGACTTCCCGTAAATGTCAAACTTGACATTTGGATAATTACATGGATAATGTTGCCCACCACACCATTTGCAGTTGAATCTAGAGGGTGCACCCTCTTCGGGGCATCAACTCCCTATCAAATTCTATTATTTCTTTAAAAAATTAACATTAATAAATATTTGCCAACATTGTTTAGAGATCATATCTATGTAGTGCTTCATCATGTCCTTGATTTTGCTAAGGACATTTGAAGAACTCAACTCATAGTCCTAATCATCTACCCGTCAATCCCTTGGCCACACAATTTGACTAGCCATAGGTTGCATTGGTTGTGTGACCCATAAGAACGATGTTAGGGTTCGTTGCTTGGCCTCCCACATTTGGAGGCATCTAACTAGCCATAGGCATAGTCACACTAGGCGGAGCTAGCAATAAAGGCACATTCGGCACCATATTCCCTCTCCCATTAGGGTTGGCCATTCCTCTCCCTTGGCTTTCACTTCCATTGATCAATTGCGAATTATTTCCCGATGCTAGACCCATATTGGAATTGATTCAAGAAGCATAGGCCACTTGCAGTCAGGATTCTATTTCTTGAGCTCGTCTAATGGAAAAATCTATATCCACCAAGATGACACTACTCAACTGCACCTGGATGTTAAAATCAAGACCATGCAAGAAGTATTGTAACTGGGTAGTAGGTGAAATAGGGATAGAGGGATCCAATTTACATAAAACCTCTTTGATCTTCTTGGCATATGCTCGTATATCTTCATGCGGTTCTTGGCGTGTCAAATTCAACACGTGCAGCCAATATTGGCCACCCCTCTCATGGGAAAAATCCATTTAGAAGGCTTCATAAAATAAATCCACATTGGTTATGGTTCCAGCCTCAAGGCCGTGATACCATATAGCTGCCCTTCCCTTCAGGGTCATGTTGAAGAAGATCATTAGATGCCCTTCCTCTTAGATGCCACAATTAAACATCAGCTTCTGGAACTCCGTGATATAAAGCTCTGCATCCTCTTCCACTAACCCATTAAAAATGGGTAGGCAAACCTAAGGTTGGAAAATCCATTGCTAATGGAATCAGGATAGGCAAAGATGTCACACCACTTGAAGTGGGCATATTAATTGGGAGGGGGGAAGTACTAGAACTTCCACCTCCTAATGGACTTTGATTCAAGCTAAGGTTACTAAGACCCCGCCCTTGAATAGATTCATGACTACTCCTTTTAGGAGAATAACGCCTATTGATTTCGGCCCTCCATCTAGCCCTCTCGGATCTCTTGTGTTTTTGGAGTTCGGCTTGATAGATCTCTTCAAAGGACATCAACTAACAAGTAGGTCCCAAGAGAACCTAGATTTGAAAACCACCTCTTTGAGATGGCTCCTGGCAGATGCACCACTAATGGGACCAAAAACGAGCTGACACTGGCTATAGCACTAGTCGGAAGCTCATGCACACAACAGTCACCTCCATCACCACATGGCCTTGTAGGCTAGGAGCATCTATAATAAATAAATGCTCACTAGATACATCTAATATTGTGTTTGTAGCTAGATAAGAGTCCAATGGCACCTTCCCCAAAAACCACTCAAAGGGGCTATCCCATACATATTGGAAATAAGTGCCACGTATCACAGACATAGGAGGCACCTCATTGGTTGATTGTCGTCGCCCCACTACAGCTCTCCTACATCTTAGGGATTGGCCCCTAGATGTGCTGCTTTTACATATAAACACATTCACACAAGACTCCTCTTTTTTTTCAGCGAGATCCAAGAGATACCATGTTCCCTCACCAATAATCCCCCAAGAAATGAATGGCTAACCTATGGTAAGGGGAATCTCACCCTCTCAAGCGTGGGTCAACTATATTTTGAACAATTGCTATGCATTTCTAGGAGTTGATACCACTTGTATGATCAATGTAATAGTGGATGTCTCATCATGCACAAGCAGTTATGTTTCGAAATCAGCCTATGTGCTAGTACGCAAACAGTCTTTTCATGAATTCCAACTAATAGGGTATGCTTCGTTGCAAGAATCTAGTACCAAGGCAAACCTTGTGATTCCAAATCCCTTATTTCCAAATAGGCCATTTCCTAAATGCTATGCATAGAAAAAAAATAGAATTTATATTATTTCAACCCTCAAACTGTTGCACAAAATCCTTCTCTCCCTCACCGTTTTAGTTTTGCTTCATTGCATGGGTGTATAGAGGTTGTTTTTTCATGGTTTAGTGTATAAAGAGTAATAAATCACACACTATAACAACAAGATAGGGAAAACTGAGGCCAAACCTCATGCTTTGCCACTATCATACGTCCACAACCACTTATTGTAAATTTTTCTATTTTTATAAGGCATATTCCTATTTTTCCTCTTATTTTTCTCCATTTTTCTCTATTTTTTGCTTTTTTCCAATAGAAATATTATTATATTCTTAGAGTTGTGGCTCTTGATTCTTAGAACAGCAAAAATATAGATTTTATTAGCATTTTATCCCATGTGTATTGGTTTATCCCATCTGAAAACACAAAAAACCCCATTTTTCTTATAAAAATCATATTTTACGGGTTTCTAAAAATTATTACTAGCATTTTAACTTTATGTTTTTTGATTTTTTCACTATACAAGCATAGAAGAAATAGTAAATAGCATGTCTACCAATTTTCACTCCATAAGAACAATATTGGCTCAATCAAATATAAAAACAAGCAAATTTTCTTTGTAAAATAGAGTTACCGATTTTTTCCTTCTTTGTGGGTTTTAAAATCTGATACGGGACTACAGATCACCCCTCATTTAAGGCTCAATCCACCTCAAAATAGCCAACTCTAGCCCTCCATCGATCCGAGAGTCATCCGGTACCATGCCGGACAAGCATCCTTCAACCGATTCTCTTCTTGGTTTTTCCCACATGAATTGCCTCTTGGAAGAGAGAGAGGGAGGAGAGAGAAAGACTCAAATTGGAACTCAACAACTGGGCAACCATTCCACGCATGGAGACTCGAAATAGGGAGCATAGGAAGGAGGGAGACCATGCATTCAATCACTTTGGGGGATCCTTTGAAGCTCTCCTACCCCCTCCACCAAAAATTGTCGCCTCCATCCATGGCATGGCCTTCCTGATCAGCCGCCAAAAAAAACACCCCCCCCCCCCCACCCATAAAAATCAAATTTTAGGGGGCTCCAAAGGGAGCCCCCAAAAATTCTAGGCATTCTTCTCGAAGTCTTGCACTGTGAGGCATCTCCAGAAGTCCCGTCTAACATGCCAAAAATTTATGAAAATTCACCAACCGCCACAAGTGGTGCATCTTTAAAGCACTTTTGGGCATTGCCGCTTAAAATCATACTGATTGCAGCTACCACCTTCGAGAAGTCTATTTTTCCCCTAAAATTTAGAATTTTTGGCTATTTTTTAAGCACTTCTCGACATAAAAAATCATCTATCAACCTATAATAATCGACTTATCCACATAGATGACTATGATGACCAATCTTGCATCTCCCTTTCACACATAAAATGAGTGGTCAACACATCAGAAACATAAAATCCAATGTTACAAAGATACTCTTTCATCTTGTCAGACCATGCTACAAGTACTTGCTTTAGCCCATAGAGCATTTTTGTTAACCTACACACATATATGGCATGCTCTAAATTCTTATAACATGTTGACTAGTCCATATATACCTCTTCTTGTAGTTCACCATGCAAGAATATATTCTTGACATCCATTTTCTACAAATTCCAACCTTTGGTTGCACCAAAGAAATCATACATCTAATAGTTGTTATCCTAGCAACTAGGTTGAATGTCTCTTCATAATCTATGGGATATGTTTGAGCATAGTCTTTTGCAACTAGCCTAGCCTTATACCTACTAACCAAACCATCTTCATTATACTTGATTTTTTAGACTCACTTACAGCCAATAGCTTTCTTAGCCTTAGGCAAGGTTACAAAATCCCAAGTCTTATTGGCTTCTAATGTAACCATCTCCTCATCCATTGTTGCATCCCAATGAGCATGATCAACCGAATTCCCAAAATAAGTGGGCTCAAGTTCCTCAAGTACCTTTACTATATGAGCATAATGATGATTTGTATAACCTTCGAAACCAAATCTTTTAATTGGGTATTTGACCCTGCTAAACCTTTGTAGCACCCTGGGGAGTCCACCTTATAGAACATGTAAGATAGCATGTGAGTTCAAAGAAAATGATATTATATTTAGTAAAATCTAAAAGAGTATATTTACAAAAAGAAAAATTTAATTAAAATGTTAAGAAATCTGTAAGTGTAGTAAAGTAAAATGGGTCATTTTAAGGCCTTGTAGTATGTAAAGAAATGGTATTTCTTAATATTCTTTGAACACACATTATATAGATGATTTCTTATACATGGACCCCCTAGTTGTACCACTGGACTAGTTAATGGAGCCTCTGCATTACCATGTGCTCTCTATATACCTAGTGTCTTGATAACAAATACCAAGCTCATCATCGAAATGCTCTTAACCACTTGAATCTCTATCAAATCCCACATGACTAGTAGATGCATTATTACCATCCAACGCTTTCTTATTTCCTTTATCCTTACCTACAACACTTGTATATCCACCTAAAGATGTGGGGCTACTTTTTAGTCTTGCAGACCAAGGTCTAACTGTATATGTAGTATCGGATTATATTTTTGGTATACTAAGACTTTGTTATTCTTGCTTTTCTATTTGCACATAACTATCATCATCATCTAATGCATCACCACTAGATATATACCAGCTGATCATCTCATAAAAAATAATATCCATGTACACTTTGAACTCACTTTTGATATGTTTATAACAATGATACTCTTTCTCCTCTAAAGAGTATCTAATAAAGATTTATTTTTCATCCTTTAGATCAAACTTCTTTTGTAGTTCATCTGGCACATGAACATATGCAATATAACCAAACACTTTCAAGTGTGATACATTAGGCTTCTTGCTTATAAATCAATATAATCAGGCTTCACTACAAGATATAGGCCTTATACTAACGTTAAAAGCGACGAAAATATAAATATCAAAAAAATTTCCCGTCGTCTCAAAAAGTGTCATTATTGGTGACGCCATAGAACAGTCGGTATTAGCATCATTATCAGTGTCCCTATTTGCGCTGATATCAGTGTCGCATTTCATTGATAACGGTGCTCTGCAATGCTAATAATGATGCCAATAACGATGCGTACAGTAAATTTATGACACTAATAGCGACGGTAACAAGGGAAAAAAGCCATACAAAATAGTTTCTGCACTGAGTACAATGCTCGTGTAAACAAAAACAAAGTATACTTAAATCATAACACTGATACATGAAATAAATACATGATCGCATAATGTAAGTGACTCGTACAATCATGGCAAGATATCACTACTACAAAGAAAATATCTACACAGATCAGGCGACAAAAAAAGAAGGGTGTGTGAGCTCCAGGGATCCAAGGGCGAGCTATATATCCTCGCCATCTTAAAGCTCGTCCCAGCGCAAAGGAGCATCGAATGGACTCTGCAAAAAAAAAAAACAACTACACATCAGTCCACCATACAATAATGCATTCTAATTAAACATAGTAACAACGGACAAGAAATATGAGTGACTTACAGGGCCGCTGCGTCTATACAATCGGTCGATCAATGCAATGAGACCATGCCTCTCTGCATGTCAAGTCTCAAGGCTGGTCGAATTGCGATTTGTAATGGAGCGCTGCAAAGAAAACAAAATACTAACAGTTAGAAACAGGATTGTCAATACAAAGGATATTGCAAAAAAATAAGCAAGCAAAACAAAAGAAATACTTACAAATTCCTCCAGATATATCATGTGGCCGCCACTCCCAAGATGATGAGCCACTCTGGCCTCTAGTCATACCTCGCCGTCTCGTGTTGCTGACTCCAACGTCCTGGAGAATCTGTAGCCTCCTCCCTTAGTCGGCGCCAGTCGTCCGCCTCTAGCCACTTGGGCTTTGCAGCTCCACTCTTGAGTGCCTTGCATGCGTCCGATTGTCTATGACATATATGCACGCATGCAGTCCATCATTCAACCCGTAGAAAATCTATCTGCTATGGTTGGAACCGGAAACTCCTTATGCAAGGATCCTACTATGTAGCCCTTGCTCCCCTCCGATATGTTTTTCCAATGATCTAAGACGTTGTGCCGAAAAACTTGTTGGCATAACTCTCTCATGCGAGCCATCACCCTCCACCCCTCATCATTCATGATGATGTCTCTTGATCTATAATCGACAAGATAGGCATATCCCTCTAGGGTATGCCTAAGATGGGTCATCTCCCACCTGCATCCACACTCTTGGGCATTTCCAGGAGACCCCTATACATCCGCTGTACCGATCAAGGTAGTATCTATCGTTGTAGCACCCATAGGGGTGCCACCCGTAGACGACTGAGAAAAAGCTGGAGTAACTGAAGTACGTGTCCACACAGGTGTGAAAAATCCTAGAGGTGACGCAACTCGAGTAGAATGACAAGACAGGAACACTGTGTCCCTACAGCCATAGTAACCACCTGAGCCACGGTCCTCCCTAGAACCGCCACGAGAACGAGGAGTAGCATCTATATCCCATGTCGAGTGTGGGCTCACTGCCTCTGTATCTCTATAGCATCCCCTTGACCCTGAAGCACTCCCTCCCTCTGGCCCAAGTCTGGAGCATTGACCTCCTCTGCTCGAAAAGCTGAAGCATGTGATCGCGCCAAAGTAGATCTAATAGAGTAGCCTAATGATGTTCGAGACAGCTCCTGGTCTACCATGTCTGTGAATCTCGCCATCTGATCTGGAGACATGCACGTGAAGATATCCTGCAACTCCTCATCGCTCATCCCTTGACTCATCCTGATGATCTAAGTATCCAGAAAGGTCACCTGCACAAACAAAAAATGATGTTACCATAATCAATTTAAATCATACAAAGGATAGTAATATAAATCCTAAAAAAATGATCTCACTTAAAATGCATATCTTATGTATCTTTATAAGCAATTAGTCAACGAATTGAGTAAGTGGATGCTCCAAGTATGAAGTATCCTATGGTCCCATGTCAATCTCCTAACACAACTCCGCATATACTAGAAGGTCTATAGACATGTCACCACAAAAGGATGAGTCCACCTTGTTCTCAAAGAATTCTTGGACTCTTGTATTTCTGTCATTGTTAGCCGATGCTCGCTCCTCTACATTCGCCAAACTTTCGGTGCCTCCACCCCTTGCAATATGGACCCCTCTATTTGCATATTGTCCTCATGTATGCTCGGAACATCGCTTTGATCATATACTCTCACACTTCGGGGAGCTGAAGGTATAACATACCACCATCGAGGTTTTTGGGGGTTTCGATAGAAGATTACCTATTCACAAACATGTACAAGAGAGATTAAACTATTGTGACATGTACCATGTCGTAATACAATTAACAAACAAATGAGTTCATGCACCTATTCACAATGGACTGGCAACACAAAGGTGTTGCGCAAATCCGTCCTTTTTTTTTCGGAATCTATTTCGAGAAATCCAAATGGACCTCGTCAAGCTCCTTCAAGTATCACTTTGAACCACTGCACATCGAATAGTATCATGGAGAAGCTACAGTAATCCACCATAACAATACTTTGCAAGTTTCCAAAATACTCCATCTCATCTATAACCGTGTTTGGATCCATTGCTCGTCGTCGGCTCTCCTGCTCGAACCTTGTCATGATACCACAGTCCATTGTGGAGTGCATTTTGTCAATACGCTCCACGCAAAAATGCCGTCTGTGCGACCATGTTGCACTATATATTTTGTACTGTACATTGAAACACTCAAATTAGTTGTCACATATAAAATATAGATACGACAAATTCATCACATTTGAACTACATCCCCTCGAGAATTCCCACTCCTCAATTGAGACCTCCGCCCCTTTCGCGAGACGCTGCGGTCAAAGCTCCATGCAACCATCGCGTTGACATAAACCGCGGCATCTTTTCCATGCCCTCAAGATATCAAATTGGTTGATGGCATGTACTACATCGAAATTTAGATCACGCTTCCTCTCGATCTTGCCTAGAGATCTGGTACCTGGCGAGCCACGTCTCCATAGAGGCATGGTGCAACATACAAAAGCGATTCACCTTCTCCTCCATTGCAGCATCCATTATTTTTTCTACCCCATTTCTAACCACCACATCTCTGGTCAGTCTATCATCGCCCTTCAGTGACCATAGCATTTTGTTGTCTGGATCCACCGTTGGCAACCATTATGAAATATGCACTAGCACCTCATACACCAATCAACCTTCAACCATGCTACCTTCTGGCCGAGCTCGTTTTCGCACAAAGCCTTTCATTTTTTTCATGAAGCGCTCCAAGAATAACATCCATCGCATATAGACAGGTATAGCAATCTCCACTTCATCTACAAGATGCACAAGAAGGTGGATTTGTATCGTGAGCATGCTAGTAGGCAGGTATTTCTCAAAGAGATAGACCGTCTCCACTGCTCCCTGCCTCATGGATTCAATAGAGGATGTCTTAATCTCCTTCTGTGAGATCCATTGCACTAAAGTGGACAACCTGTAAATGGCCATGCATATTTTTAGAGTAAGGCATCCTGCGATCACGATTAGTAGTACAAACTGCCACAAATGGGAAAGCATTATGAACAATGGCTACACTCCAAATAGCAAAATGCTCACGCCAATTACAATCCATTCATAGTACAAACCTGACATATCTTATGCTAGTCATGGGATTTTAGCCTTGATAATTGGTCATCTTTAGAAAATGCAGACTTGAGAGAATGCATCATACCCGTCGAAGTGCAAATAGACTTGACTATTCGCTTCACAATGCACTCTTCTTTAGTGGACAAAACCCAAGGAGCGCGAGGTAGCTGCACATGACCATCAACACTTGACTACGGCCAAAGTGCCTCCATCTTGCCTACCTCCTTTAAATCCATTCGTGCCCCTATAGTGTCTCTCTTTCTTGTGATGTGGTCCCATAGCAAGCTACCCACATTCTTGAAAATATGCATGGGATCCAAGAAGTGGTTGATTTGTAAGTGGGTCCAATATGGCAACTCATAGAAAACTGAGAACCATCGCATTCCATTTGGATGTGACTCCGCATGGACCATTTTTAGCTCGTACCAGCTTGCAGCATTCATACGTATTGGAGGTTGTCCAAGAAAACCTTCCCTGATTTCATGACCCTCTGGCAAGAAAGCGGTGTATCTTGGATATACCATCTTCTTCATGGTTCTGACCTTCGAGAGTCTAACTGTGGCCCGCATAATCGACATACATGATAACCTGAGGTAACCATACTTGTTCCAACACCTTTATCTAGTGAATACAAACTTGAACAAGATAAAATATAGATATTACCAATGAGAATGGAAGCTATTTACCTGAGCACTCTTCGAATCCCAAAAAGTCATGCATCGTCCACATGAGAATGGCTCAAATATTGGCAAACCATCAACCATCGTGCTTGCTCATATCTTGCACGGTGATCCCCTCCTTCCACAAAATCTTAAGCTCATCGACTAATGGACGAAGATACACGTCTATATTTTTGACTTTGTAGCGGCCAGGGATGAGTAAGCTAAGGATGATATGTCCTTTCTTTGTAGAAAGCCATGGAGGGATATTATAGTTGATAAGAACTATAGGCCACACACTGTAAGAAGTTGAGCGCAGACAGAATGGGTTGGCACCATCCATTGCAAGACCGAGCTGAAGATTCCTTGTCTCTTAGGCAAAGCCTGGGAAGGTAGAGTCAATGTGGCTCCATGCGCGTGAATGTGCTGATATTCGTTGAACTCCATCTGTGGACCTATTCTGTGCATTTCACATTGTCAAGCTTACCATGTCGGGTGTACGAAACATGTGGTTTATGGGGGGGATAAGCGGAAAGTGTCTAAGAACTTTTTGAGGGATGGTTTGCCCTTGCAAGTCCTGTCAATACCTGTGACCACCACACTTTGAACATATCTCCATAGTCTCATATTCTCCTTGAAACAGTATGCAATCGTTGATATATGCATGGATGTTGTTGTAGTCTATGCCAAGTTTCGTAAAACATGTCGTGCATCATAATGAGACTCGGGCATGGTATTTGCAGGTGGTAATATATGATATTTTAGTAACCTTAAAAAAATCATAAAATGCCTTGAAAAAGCACAAATGTTTTTAATAATAGTGCCAAAAAGAAATCAACGAAGCGTATGTACAAGGTACCTGAACAACTCGGTCACACTCGCATCGCTCTATCAATATTTTGCTTGCACACTTAGGAGTGCAAGCAATGTCTTCAGGCAAGATACTCGGTACCCATCATATAATGGTATGGATGCTTCCTCTCTAAGCGGATCAGAAGTCTCGGCATCCATGGGAAACAATGCATCGATCATTGCGTCCATCTCAGGCTCCAAGATTGTAGGTAGGTTGGGAAGGCTACGTGTCTCCTCTAGTATTGACGGTATAGATTGGGTAGTACCTTCCAAGTGGTGGATTGGCTCAGCACTCCATCCATCGCACGCCCACAAACTCTTCTAATTGGCCGCAAAGGGTGCACTCCTCCTTGGGATAAGACGTCACCTCCCTGGATCGAAAATTTTTCAGCCACACCCAATCTTCTTGTATATGGTATTCAATTAGCTTGTAAGTACAATGCATGATTGATATTAACTTTTTATAACATTTGCTAAAAATCCAAGATCGCCTGATCAATGATCTCAGATTGAAACTCACCGAAGCGTTGTACGTGTTCTATAGACAATTGATGTTTTCGTCTAATTGTTAGCTTGCATTGAGAGCAAGGACATGGGACACGCTGATTAAGATACGCCTCGCGATCTTGAACAACAAGACCTTCATCGTTTTCCATTTTGTCTACGTTACCACAAACAATTTGTTTTTGTTATCATTCTTTTTTTCTTTCTTAAATTGTTTGAGAATGGATTTCTTCTCTTGTAACTCAGCAAAAATTAACGTATGTAAAGTCTCCACCCACACACCCATAGATTAACATATATATGTTGGAGTGTTTTCCGTCTCGTGGTGTTGCACCGGACCTCGCCACCACTCTCTCTTTATTTTTTATCCATTCATTATCTCCTCTCCTTCCATCTCTCTCTTTTTCTCTTTCTTTATTATGCTGTATGTTTATTCACTCTCTCTCGTTCCTTCTTCTTTTTTCTCTTTCTCCTCCTCTCTCATTTTCTTTAATGATTACGACTATGACTACGACGAAGACCATGACCATGACTATGACTACGACTATGACCACGACCATTACCATGACCATGACCACTACGACTACGATGACCACAACCACCACGACTATGACTACGACCATGACCATGACCATGACCATGACCACGACTACCACTACCACTACCACTACCACTACCACTACTACAACCACGGCTATGACCACCACATCCACCACTACCACTACCACAACTACAAGCACTATAGTAAACAAGAATTTTTTTTTTAAAAAAAACAACAAAAACTACTACTACTACTATAATAAACAAGAAAAGAAAAAAAAACTACTACTACTACTACAAAAGAAAAAGAAAACTAAACAAAAATAAACAAGGGGGAAAAAAAAATACTACTACTACTACAAACAACAACAATTAATTTCCTTATCTCTCTTTCTCTCCCTCTCTCATTTCCTCTCCTTCCCTCACCCTCTCCCTCTCTTTCTCTCGTTCCCTATTAGGTTTAATGCTTTTTCTCTCTTTTTCTCTCTCCTCTCCCTCTTTCATTCTTTTCTCTCTCCTCTCCCTCTCTCATTTCCTTTTCTCTCTTTCTCTCCCTCTCTCATTTCCTCTCCCACCCTCACCCTTGCCCTCTCTTCCTCTCTTTCCCTATCAGGTTTAATATTTTTTCTCTCTTTTTCTCTCTCCTCTCCCTCTCTCATTTCCTTTTCTCTCTTTCTCTCCCTCTCTCATTTCCTCTCTCTCCCTCACCCTCACCCTCTCTTTCTCTCTTTCCCTATCAGGTTTAATGTATTTTCTCTCTCCTCTTCCTCTCTCATTTCTTTTTCTCTCTCCTCTCCCTCTCTCATTTCTTTTTCTCTCTTCCTCTCCCTCTCTCATTTCCTCTCCCTCCCTCACCCTCACCCTCTCTCTCTCTTTCCCTATTATGTTTAACATATTTTCTCTCTTTTTCTCTCTCCTCTCCTTCTCTTATTTTTTCTCTCTCCTCTCCCTCTCTCATTTCCTTTTGCTCTCTTCCTCTCCCTCTCTCATTTCTTCTCCCTCCCTCACCCTCTCCCTCTCTTTCTCTCTTTCCCTATTATGTTTAATATTTTTTCTCTCTTTTTTTCTCTCCTCTCATTCTCTCATTTTTTTCTCTCTCCTCTCTCTCTCTCATTTCCTTTTGCTCTCTTCCTCTCCCTCTCTCATTTCCTCTCCCTCCCTCACCCTCTCTCTCTCTTTCTCTATTATGTTTAACATTTTTTCTCTCTCCTCTCCCTCTCTCATTTCATTTTCCCTCTTCCTCTTCCTCTCTCATTTCCTCTCCCTCTCTTTCTCTCTTTCTCTATTATGTTTAATATTTTTTCTCTCTTTTTTCTCTCCTCCCCCTCTCTCATTTCCTCTCCCTCCCTCATTTCTTCTCCCTCCCTCACCCTCTCCCTCTCTCCCTCTCTTTCTCTCTTTCGCTGTTATGTTTAATGTTTTTTCTCTCTCCTCTTCCTCTCTCATTTCCTTTTCTCTTTTCCTCTCCCTCTCCCTCTCCCTCTCTTTCTCTCTTTCCCTAGTATGTTTAATGTTTTCTCCTTCCTCTCCTTCTCTCATTTCCTCTCCCTCCCTTCCTCTCTTTCCCTATTATGTTTAACATTTTTTCTCTCTTCCTCTCCCTCTATCTTTCCCTATTATGTTGAATGTTTCCCTCTCTTTCCTCTCCCTCCCTCTCCCTCTTCCTCTCCCTCTCTTATTTCCTCTCCCTCCCCCTCTCTTTCTCCCTTTCCCTATTATGTTTAATGTTTTTTCTCTCTTCCTCTCCCTCTCTCAAATCCTCTCCCTCCCCCTCTCTTTCTCTCTCCCTCCCTCTCCCTCTCTTTCTCTCTTTTCCTATTATGTTTAATGTCTTCCTCCCTCTCCCTTTCCCTCTCTCATTACCCTATTATGGTTAATGTATCCCTCTCCCTCTCCCTCTCCCTCTCCATGTCTCATTTCCTCTCCCTCACCCTCTCTTTCTCTCTCCCTCCCTCTCCCATTTGCTCCCTCTCCCTCTCCCTCTCTCATTTCCTTTCCCTCCCTCTCCCTCTCTTTCTCTCTCATTTCCTCTCCCTCGCTCAATACACACGAATTATACAAAAAAAAAGTAAAAGAGAGAGAGAAAATACAAAATCAAAGCAAGAATGGACAATGCACTCACCATAAAGGCTCGAAGAAGGGTTTGGTGGCTCCTCTTCGCGACGGTGGCTCCTCTTCGCCCTCCGTACACCTCCTCCTCTTCTTCGCGAACGGTGGTGGCAATGACGGTGAGAAGCCTTCTTTTTCCCTCTTTCTCTCCCTCTCAAATGCAAGATGTTCGCTCTCTCTCTCTCGCTCTCCCTTTTTCTCTCTCTTTTGTGGATACGCGCAAAATGACGCGCTCAGGTTTCAGCCCGCGTTTTTTTCATCGCCAATAGCCTCGCAAATAGTAACACCGCTATTTCTCATCGCCAATGGCCAACGCTATACCCTCATATCCTTGTAGTGCTTCAGACCAAAAAAATTTGGGCATATTCTTTTTAGCCACATCAATAATCGTGAAACTTTTACGATATACCTATTTTTCCTTTCTATAACCCCATTTTTTTGTGGGTTATACGTGCAAGTAAAGTGTCTTTTTATCCCATAAGACCGTAGGAAGACACTAAAGTCATTCGGAAGGTACTCTCCCCCTCCATCTAATGTTAAGCACTTAACTTTTAAGCATGTTTCTGTTTCAACAACAACCTTAAAACTTTTGAGATACTCAAATATATCACTCTTTTCCTTCATGAAATATACCCATTCCTTCCTTGAATAATCATCAATGAATGCAACAAAATATTTGCTGCCACCAAGAGCTATATGTTGTGTAGGCCCCAAAACATCTATAATATGCACAACATCAAGTATGTTTTTACTCACATATTTGTCATGCAAAAATGATTTTCTTTCCTACTTAGCAAACTAACATGCTTCACATACTTTATGAAAATTTGCAAATCTAAAAGTAGAAATCCTATAACCAATCGTTTGGGTTGCATTAAGTTTAGTCTTTGGACATTTTCATGTTCAATACATTTTGCTATATTTCAATATCTACAACCACTCCTTTTCCTTTAGCATACATATACAAACATTCATTGCAAGAATTTCAACATCTAAAGTGAGCACACATCCTACTCTACTTCCTTTTATGATCAACCTGCATTTATAATTAAAGTCTTCTATAAAACAACATTTGCATTAAATCAAACCTATAATCCTTACTCTACCATTTGTCCACCAGATACTAAATTATTTCTGATTGATGGCACATGTAATACATCTAACTGAATCTTTGTCTAGCCATTATGCAAGGACAAGGGAACATTTCTAATGTGTGAAATTTGGTTGCATGAATCATCACTTGTTTGCACATAACTTAGATTTTTAAGTTCTACATCTCTCTAAACCATTCACCATGATTGGTCATATGATTAGATGCACATGAATCAGCATACCATACATCATCATGTGTCCTCTTTTCTGTAACAAGATTCAACATGTGTTGCATAACAAACAAATGCTCATTTGTTTCTTCATTCTATCATGAAGACAATGAATAGTTTCCTTGCTATAATTTTTCATTGCAAATATCATCCTTCTTAGCATAACAATGGGCTGTAATATGACTTTTTTTCCACAATAATGGCAAATAATAGTAGAATTTTTAGAGCCTTTGTTCTACTATCCATCTCTTTCTCTAGAGCTCCCCTTGCCTCTAAAGTTTTCATGGCCTCCTAACACTTGTATTTCACTCAATTGTTAACTTAATATATGTTGCTAGTTATCACTAGCATGTCCCATACTATGGCCTCTGAAAGAGGATTTGCCATGTCCTCTTCTTGATCTTGAGTAAAATTCTTGTATCTATTCACTATTTCTTTCAAATGAGTCACCCTGCATATTGATCTCTTTAGTAATTATGAGAGAGACCAACTCATCAGAATCTGCAAATGGCTTTTGTACCTATACAAAAGTGACAAATGATTTCTAAGCTTTATCATTATTAAAGCCACCCAAAGTAGATGAAACCAAATCATTATCATTAAGAATTGAATGAATTGCTAGAAATCATTTGCAATGCTCCTCACCTTTAAAACATACTCATTGACACACATTTTCCCTTTCTTCATGGTATTCAACTCTTACTTGAGTTGAATCTTCCATGTCTTTGTATTTACTAAAAACAAATTCTCAAAAATTATCCAAGTTGTATGTGAAGTTTTTGCATTCCTGATATGTCCCAAAATAGTATTATCAAAAAATAACTACAAATAGCCAATACATTACATTTTTGTCCTTTGTATTCCATTCTTTCCATGCCTTTAATTCATATGCAGTCGCAAGGTTACTCTGATCTAGCTCATTTTCTTCACTTAAAACAAACTCATAAAGGTCCTTTTCAATAAGAAAAATCATAATACAAAACCTCCATGATGGGTAGTTATTCTTATCTAGCCTCTCAATGATAGAATTTTCACTATTCTATGCTATTATCACAAAAATGATACAAAACAACAAGCAAGTCTTTTGTAACATTTCACAACAAGTGCACAACAATACTCAAGCAACCTTTTTCATTTATTACTCAATAGTATATGTAATCTACAATGTGTTTGTAGATAAAACTTATGTTTTCTTCCTTGTTGCAAATATACCAAAAATTACAAATTTGAAATCCACAACCTATGCATTCACATTCAATCGATACAGTCGAGATTGTAGTATACCTTGAAACTATTGTCTACAACCTTACAACTCTAAAACAAGGCCTAAAAGAACCTCAGATACCCAAAAAGTAGTGGCAAAGCCCTAAAGGACATATCTATAGAATACATGATGCTCTTCTTGTAGATAAAATCTCACAAGAATATGAGATTTTCACTTTGCCCTGCTTTCGGTCCTCCATAGGCACTATGTAAGAGAAAGAGTGAAAGAATGGGAGACCTTCTTACCTATTGCTTTCTTGCTCTAATCCTTTCTCCTTCTCCTTCACTTTAGCCTTCAAAACCAACCTCTCTTAGTGGCACTACTTTGATGCCATGCCAAGAATCATGTGGTGGGGGACTTACTTGAGCTATTGTGCCAAACACATACCATACATACAAAAGGAATCTCCCTCAAGAACACAAGAAGAGAGATGGGTGCAAAAATGTTTTCTTTCTAGTTTCTTCTTCTTCTTCCACACAAAATACAATGTAGTATAGATATGATATAACATAAAGGAAAGTGGCATATGAGTCAAGTAGTGCATAGTTGACTATACTAATTGACTTGTGCTATAACTATGCGAGATGTAGATAGAGGAAACAAACTAAATATAATAAGTGATAAGTTAGTGGAGCCATGTGAAAATCATAATCACTACCAACATGCCAAGTCTAGATGTGCAGACCCATCTAGCCAGGCAATCCATCATCAATATATGCACATGTTGAGCTTTCCATCTCAACAATGAGTCTACAAAATACCTTCTCCAAATAATATTTGGAACATTTTTAAAATCCATCTTTTAGCATAAAGAATTAGATAGTCCGAAACAATACAATCATCAACAAACAGTTTGTAGTAATGGCTTTCAATAGCCTGCAAAGCTTTTGTAAACATAGATTCATACTTCATAGACACTACTAATCTCACATCATTAAATGATCCTATAAAGAAACTTGAAGCATCACCCATCCTGCAACCCTACTCAAAGGCTTCACATTAGGTTCACCAAATATGTTGAGGGATTAAGTTTAGGGTCTTATTATTAATCAAAGAAATTCAAAATAAAGAGTTATAGAGAATAGGGATAAGAAAGTTCAAGAAGAAGAATAGGAAATGTATTTGAGACACAAGAATCGCCCTTTAAAAATTGTAGTGAAGTCCTTGATTTAGAACTTAGTTAGCAAAGATAAACCTTTACATGCATTATTTGAAATAATAGCTCAAACTCTATCTACTGGGATGATAGCCCAACGTGAGTCAATTACTCACATAATACTCTATTTACATCAAAATATCTACTATGCATAAGAGCCAATTCCAAGCATAAACTTCATAAAGAAAGATATGACCCAATATTCACTATTCACTTAGCTTATGAAAGATATTATCAATCAAGAATGATTCCAATTGACAGTACTATGTATAAAAAAATAGGCAAAACCCTTTGTTTGCTTAAGCTCTACTGACTTCAAACCTAATATTTAGTGATTTATAATAGTAAATATTCAAGCTTATGATGCCCAGAAGATATATACTAAACTTTATTAAATTAGAAAACCCTATTTTAGCATGTTTAGAGAAATCCATAGAACATTCAAAAGCCTCCTTTCAATCACCTATAGCAATAGATCTTTGGAGTCCCCAAATTTGTTGATTAGTACCCTCTTCTTGAGTGCACAAAATTGTTTAAGAACAAGCCCGAAAGCTTTACAAATTTGGAATCAATGTGGGGAACAATAGTATTTCCCTTATTTTACTCTATTTACAACAATGAATTGTTGTTTTTTAGTGCATTCACTCACCCATTTTTTCACAAAAAGTCCCTCTTGTATCCTTTTCAATATTGCCCATTCTCTTCCCCCCTTTCATGCTAGATGTGAGACATTGAATGATACGTAATGCAACTTTTTCTTTCTTTAACACAATATTAGTGAGTTTGGGAATCTCCCAATTTCCATTTTTTGAATACTAAAAAGGTGGCATCCGGATAACATGCCCATAAGTTTCTCAAAACCATATGATGTGACCTATCATTGAAAAGCGCTTGAAAAATGGAATCTATTGAGCTATAGAGCGCTTGATTTGGAGTTATAGTGTTCAAGTTATGACAAATCCAAATATTTGACCACATGTCCCAAACTTATGGAAAATTCCCATATTCCCCAATATGGTGTTCTTTATAAAGAGAGAGCTTTCCAAATATATCAAGCATGGAAATTTGAAACAATAAATAATCCTTTCAAAGTACAAGTTAAATGTAAAACTGTAAACTTGCTGTTGTAGAAAACTAAAAATGTCTAGAGTCTATCATTTACAGCATTTAAAGTCTTTTACATCAAGGGAAAATATATAAGCCTAATCCCTTGTAGTGTCACTCCAACTTTATCCAAAAAATCTATATGAAGGGAAAGATAGTAGCATTAAATATCATTATAAGGATAATAAATACCTTCAAGACTATAATTTTACTAGCAAGACCAATCTTGTTTGAGACTCTTCCTAATTTTCTCATTAAACTTATGCATCATCCACTCAAATATTTGAGACTTATTAACTCCCAGCCTAGTGGGACACCCAAGTATCTAAGGATTTGGACCTTCCCAATGATTTTAAAGCATTGATAGCTCAATTCAGAATGTATATTTATTCTAGTGTAGTAAGATGAACTTAGTATTCTCTTTGAAGATCCAATAGCTTTAGCAAAATAATCATAGGTTCTTATGATCTCAGTAATCAATTATCTTTTAGCTACTACAATATTGGAATTATCTGATAAACAAATAATTATGGTGCAAATATGTAACCATTTGGTAAGGGAGACCTTTAATAGAAATATCTTGAATCTTAGAATCTAATTTCTATAAAATAGACTTTGTAACTAGAGAAAAAAGATATGGGATGAGTGGGAATTCTTATCCAATGAATCTTTTCAATTCAAAAGGAATAGTGAATTAACCAATTACACTAATTATAGCTTTAGCATTAGAAAATATTGCATCTTTTATTTTGTAAAAAACGTTCCAAAAGCAACACCTTTGTAATACCATCAAGATAAACTTCTAAGAAACCCTCTTAGGGAAGTTACTATCTATATGGGAACCTTGGGCAATATATATTGGACTCTTGGAGCCATTTCCTTAGGCATTAACTCATGTGACAAATTTAACATTGTTAGAGGGTATAATTGTCTACCTTTTTTTCCTCAAATATTTCTTAGGGATTAGCTTAATTACACCCTAATTCTCCATAGGATGTATTTTCCTAGAGATTAGTATGCATGAATAATCACCATACTACTTGAAAAATATGATATTACATTCAATGGGGGTTTCAACTCACCCAAGGTATTTTCCTTTCTTCATGCAAGAGATAGCAAAAGGGTTTTCCTTCCTTTATAAGGGTATGTCTAATAGAAGGAAAAGCCCTTTATTGAAAAAATCCCTGGTGGGATCCAAAAACTTTTTAATGATGTGGTCCCTATCTACATCATCCTTAGGGACCCTCCCTAGAATAGCACAAATGTGCCTTTGAAAAAAAAAACAATTTTCACCTCACGCTTCACAATTATTCCATCTACATTCTCAATATCAATGAAATAATTCTTTTGTTTATCCATAAGGAGTTGAATGACCTTCTTACTAGGATTTTCTCCACACATTAGATCTTAAAGGGTAGTTGAACCTAGCCTATTGAAATTTTTATTAGCTTTTCGATCTTTGATGTAACCCTTAATGCATGTAGGGTGCAAAGTGGAATATAATCCCCAAGGGAGAGAAGAAGGGAGTTTAGAATATGACTTATAAACTACATAACTCTATACAAAAAATCAATCCCCAATTGATATTGAGGTCTTTCTTAATAGTAAGCATTAAGCCCACCTTAGCATTCATATACTGGAGATTGATTTACCAGATGCCCTTGAAAAAATGTGATTCAAGGAAGATCTAAGTAAATACATGTGAGCAATCAATCATAGAAGAATATTGTGCTAATTTCATTTAGTATCTATTTGATGGAATTCCATCATGATTAACCAAATATGAGTGGAGGCTACTCAAGGGGTCTTGGTGGAGTCATACGAGTAAAAGCATGAAGAGGTCGTTCAACAGTGAGCATCATTGTGATTGACCTCACACTTGGAAGTGGCAATTGAGTTTCTATCAATGCCTACCTCATAGATAAATTTCATTATGCATATTTTTAATTATTATTGTATTGATTATCGAATTTTTCAAGACAAGTGGAAGTAGGAGGAGGAGGCATGAGCATGCATGGAAGCATGATCAATCTTGCACTTGGGGAGTGACAATTGATGTACCTTCAATGACCTCTTTTGTAGGTAACTTGAATTTAATATCTAATGTATGACAATGCTTTATTGATTTCCAAGGATTGCTAATACAATTTTTATTTTTTGAATTGAGTTTTTAGAATCATACATAGATAAGGATTTGACTAATTTGGATATAAAGTATGAAAGAAATGTTGCCTATTCATTCTCATCGATAAGGTGTGGTCTCATGAGACATGCTAGCACACTTGGACTCTTGAATTCAATCAGTTTATTCTTCATCATTTTTTAGATTGAGAAGTTTTATTTATAAATATTGATTTAAATGGAGGTTTTTTTTTAGGAATCATTTGCAATTTCACTAATATAGATTCTTAATTCTGTGTCAATGTTAAATATTCACTTTTGTTGCTAGATTGAAATGCATTCCATATGATTTTTGTTGTCGTTTAAACATGACATTTTTGTGTTTAAAGTACTTTTTAATTGATTTTCTTGGATTGTTACTAATGATTTTTGGGGGAGATATTTGGTATGCTAGTAGAGTGAGTGGACCTTGAGAATAAATATTTTTTCCTACTCCTTGATTCTCTGGAAAACTCAAGTCTCGTTGTAAATGTATAATACTCAACTCAGTGGGCTGAAAGTAATCAGCCTTCAAGTCTTCAAACTACATAGAATCAGACTGGAAGGCTAAAAGTAATCAGCCTTCCAGTCTTCGAACTACATAGAATTAGCCCTATACTCTATATGGTCGAGATAAATGAGCCCTCAAGAACTCTTGTGACTAAAACCAATGAACTAACTCTTTTCTTTACTGATATATTTTAGCACTCCTTTATTTGCTGAGATTTCTCAACCTCTAACTTGGTCACATAACTACATCAATCACAAAATACATGTTCTGGGAATGCACTAGTACAACACTAGAACTACTCAAATCCTCAGGTTCTTGCATATTCCCAATCTCTATATCATAACATCTCCATAAGTCAAACCATGACATACCATCTATGTGCTCCTCATCATGTAAAACACCTATGTCCCTAAATGCTTTCATCCTCTTATACATCTATTTCCTAGCAACTCTAGGCGTATTTGAAACCTTTTCATAAAAATAAAACTATTAGTAAAAGCTCAACAAAAGTAGAAGTTAAAATTCCACTATCAAGAGATGAGAAATGCTCCCACCTCTCGAATCACCCTCATCCCATATGAGAGATGTACCTAATGAAAATCCAAAGCTCTCATAGCTAGAGGAGCATCCTATAAAGAGCCTTTGTTCCTAGGATGGTTTACACACATTGTCATGAATTGAACTACCCTCATCCCATCTCTACTACAAACTACGACATAAGAAGATTCATTACGCATCACTTTTGTGTCCATGCATACCTCTATAACAAATGGTTGACCTAATATGACAACATATAAGCAAGTGTTTTACACAAAGAAATGAAAATCCTCCTATACATCACCTCTGGACATCTCGATATTCCAACATGTAGCATATAAAACCGCTATTGTATCATTGGCGATTTTCATCTACCACAACCGTGATGCACATCAACTGGCCACTTTTTCACTCTCATAGACTCTATGCAAAATAAGAATAAGTTTGGACCCATGTTCAAACAAATTAATACATGGAATAGCCAACTCACCTATTTTGATCACTATCTTTGTAGTGGCATGAGCCTAATGATTCCTAGAAAAGTTACTATGATATATCACAATAGCTGTGTCATCATCCAAATATGTCACTGGTTGAGCACTCCTAAAGACAATGGAATATATAGCATTCTCCTCATAAGACTTTTCCTCATGCTCAAACTCCTCAATTTGGATACTCTATTCTTTGATAGTTTGCACCACCTGCCTCTTCCTCACTTTACGATATTGATGATCTCCTCATGAAATTGATTCTTAGCTATTCCCAAGATCTTGTGCAGAGTGAACTCTACTTTACAATTTTAATCTTATCTTCAAGTTCTCTCTTAAGGCTTATAGCATTCTCAATGTCTTAAAATAACTTATACCTAGGCTATTTCTTGGGTTGCATCTCCTACTTCTGCTCCTTTTTCACGGCATCATCCACAACCTGCTCAAAAACTAGCCTATGAGGCACAATAGGAGACTCACCCCATCAGGTCTTCTTCGAAGTACTAGGAGCATCATCATCTTGTCTCCCCTTTTCCTAATCAAGGACCTCAATTCCTTGGGAACCAAGTATGTATAGATAGACTAAGTATCCATTCATTTATCCCATCTAGTCTCTTTACGTATGCTCTATCCTACATTAGACAATTCTAACTATTGCATCTTCACACTATGAGCTATCTCCAATCCAAAACTCCATAGTTTTGACCTACTTTGTGATCCCTTAGACTCAATCTATATACTATAGGTAGAATCATTGCCTATAGCCACATAAGAGCTCCATGTTGCCATGTTCTCAAGAGTTTTCTTTGTTTCTTATTTGCCAAAGTTTGATTTCATACACATACCAATATTTGTCAAGTATATCTTATTTTTAGGCTCCCAAAGCACTAAATTCTTCCTTCTTGCATCCTTGAAAAACTCATAATCCTTTCACTAGTGTTCAGGATTGTCACACCAAATACATCTATTGACTTTGTCCCTTCTCTGAGGCCCCTATGAAGGACGTGCTCTTTCAAGAATTTTAGATAACTCTAGAAATCTAAAAAATTCAAGCCTTGGATCTCTTAAAATTTTAACTATCAATACAAAGTTCAACAAAACTGGAAGCCAAAACTCCACTGCCAAGAGATGAGAAATGCTCCCACCTCTTGGACCACCCTCATCCCATATGAGAGTTGTACCTAAAGAAAATTCAAAGCTCTCATAGGTAGAGGAGCATCCTATAAAGATCATTTGTTCCTAGGATGGTTTACACACATTGTCCCTGAATTGAACTGCCCTCATCCCATCTCTGCTACAAACTAGCACAAAAGAAGACTCATTACCCATCACTTTTGTGTTCATATGTATCTCTATTAACATAATATAACAACATATGAGCAAGTGTTCTACATAAAGAAATGAAAATCCTCCTATACATCACCTTTGGATATCTTGATATTCCAACATTTAGCATACAGATTTGCTATTGTATTATTGGCAATCTTTTTCTCCCACAATCATGATGCACATCAAGTGGCCATTTTTCACTCTCATAGACTCTACACACAATCAGATTAAGCTCAGACCCATGGTCAAAAAAAGAAATACATGTATCCATCTCACCTATTTTGATCACTATCACTGTAGTGCCATGAGCTTAACGAGTCCTAGAAAACTTACTACCAAATATCAGGATAGGTGTGCCATCATCCAAATATTGCACTGGTTGAGCACTCCTAGAAACATTCAAATATTTTAGTAGCATTCTGCTCATGAGACTCATCTTCACTCTTAGTAAAAGAAAACTCCTCAATTTGGATACTCTATTCTTTCATAGTTTGCACCACGTGCCCGTTCCTCTTTATGATATTGATGATCTCCTCATGAAATTCATTATTAGCCATTACCAAGAGCTTGGGAAGAGTGAAATCCACTTTACTATTTAAAATCTCATCATCAAGTGCTCTTTTAAGGTTTATAGCATGCTCAATGTCTTAAAAGAACTTATAGCTAGGCTCTTTCTTGGATTGCATCTCCTCCTTCTTCTCCTTTTTCTAGGCATCATCCATAACTTGCTCAAATACTAGCCTATGAGGCACAATAGGAGACTCACCCCCTCATGTCTTCTTCAATGTATTAGGAGCATCATCATATTGTCTCCTCCTCTCCTCAATAAGGACCTCAATTCCTTGGGTCTTCACCAAGTATGTATAGATAGAGTAAGTATTGATTCTTGTATCCCATCTAGTCTCTTTATGAATGATGTATCCTACATTAGACAACTCTACCTATTGCATCTTAACACAATGAGCTATCTCCAATCCAAAATTCCATAGTTCTAACCTACTTTGTGATCCCCTCTCAATCTATATACCATCAGTAGAGGCATTGCCTCTAGCCACATAAGAGCTGCATGTAGCCATGCCATCAAGAGTTGCTTTGTTTCTTCTTTGCCAAAGTTTGATCTCATACACATACCAATCTCTGTTAAGTATATTTTATTTTTAGGCCCCCAAAGAACTAAATTCTTCCTCCTTGCATCCTTGAAAAACTTATAATCCTTGCACTAGTGTTCAGGATTGTCACAGCAAATACATCTCTAGACTTTATCCCTTCTCAAAGGCCCCTATGAAGGATGACATGTTATTTCAAGAATTGTAGATAACTCTAGAAATCTAAAAAAGTCAAGCCTTAGACCTCTTAAACTTTTTATTACCTCATCTATACAATTATTCATGAGTGTTAGAGTGGTAGAAGATGGTTTCTTAGCCATAGGTATGGATAATGGCATACATATAGGCATAATCATAAAGACAGGTGCATGTATGGAAGTAGAACTAGACAAGAAAGGTGTAGGAATAGTAGATGTAGGCATATAGATAGGAGCCAAGGTAGGGATAATAGAAGACATAGTAACAAGAGGAAGTGTAGGAGATACAATATTATTCTTTAGTCTAGAATTTCATATCTATGGCTTTATCAAGGTGGTGATAGCATCCTTTACATCCTACCAATTGATCCTTAGACCCATACGATGTAATTTGTCCTCTAAAATATCAACTAGCCATGCTTGAAGCACTAAATCTGTAGTAGAAATAATTCCACCTTCTCGAGCTCCAAGGCTGCTTGATATGCAGCATTCATCTTATTAAACCTAAACTCAAACTACTAGAGAAGCTCTGTCACCACCAAGCTCTTATTCAGCTTATATAACCACTCACGAAAGTTACACGTCATATCCATGTGATTATCCTCTAGGAAGTACTCTTCCTTGAAGGCTTTAGAGAAGAAGTCATAGCATAGAGCTTGTTGATATACACAGCTTTAGAGAAAAAGTCACTAAAGAATTCTTCATATGCACAGGCACACTAAAGAACTCCATCTTCAATTTTTAAATATTCAAATAGCTTGAAACATTGTGATCTTCAAAGATCTTCTGGCTTTGTACTGCCTCCATAGCCTTCATAGCTACAACTTCATATTGTGCATTAGCTTGAATGTGCATCTATAGCAGCATCTGCTGCTCATGGTGTTGTTGTTGCTACTACATGTATGCATTAAAGGTATGTATGAGCTACTTAATCTCATCATTAGAATTCAATGTACATGCTAAAAGTGGTGGGTCCCCAATCTTGCAGTCAATGAGGATGTGGCTTTCATATTGAGTTCACCAATAATGTCTAAGGGCAATTGTGTCAAGCCACAAATCCACAAAGGATCAAAAGCGAAGCAAGATGGAAGAAGGGCAATAGATGAATATGAACAAGAATGTAAGCCTTTGTCATGAGTATAACTTCTCTTATGTTAATCCAAGAGCTATATAATCACACTCAAAAGTTGTGCTTTAGCTTTCACAAGTTTGGTAATGTATTCGCTTGGCCTGGTGAAAAGATCAAAAGGCTTTCATTAGGAGAAATATGGAATCTCTTTTTTCCCCTTAATGGGTTTCTCTCACCTCTCTCTCTCTTAAAACAAATTCCAAAATAATATTATAATAAGATATCTTCTACAATCAAGTAAATCTCGTATTTGTATTTTAAATAGATTTTACCTATTATTTTATTCTCAAATTGTAGGATAAGGTCACTTTTTCTCAAAATCCTCATAACTAAAAAAATACAAATCTATTTTCTCTAAAAATGGAGCCAATCATTAATATACAACTCTTTAATGCCCTCATGACTTTTCAACATGAAAATATATTAGAATCATTCTCATTCTTGCTTCTTAAAAGAGTGAAAGTGAGAAACGATATAAAATGATGTACAAATCATATTTTAAGATTATTTTTTACTTAGAGACACCTTTCTGACTTGAAAGTTTCCTTTTAAATTTTTATCGTTGTTGGGACATTTCTTCATTCCCTCTCAAAGCTCTAGTTTTGTTTGAAATTTTGTGTACTCTTCTCCTTCCCTCCAGAATATGGTTTCTTGCATACGAATTCTTCTGAAGCAATACTCAGTATTGTCTACAACATTCTCTACTCTGATAAGTAATCTCAGGAGTGGTTTTGATAGCATTTTCTAAAATCAAATAATCTCTATTTACAACACTCTCTATCTTTTTCTTTAGCACTCTATACTACAAGCAATCAAGTGATAATGGAGGTGTCTTTATTTTTTAATCTCTGTGATATTATTATTCTTCATAGTTATTGTTTAATCCTTAAGTGTAAATTCATATAGAGAGGGAGGGGGAGAGAGAGAGAGAGGGAAAGAGGGAGAAAGGGGGGAAAGAGAGAGGACTGTGTGAGATAAACTAAGAAAATAAGTGATAGAGTGAAAAAGAGTAAATTAGGGTAGAAGATAAGATGATGTTATTATTCTCCACTAGCCAAGCTTTTGTATAAATGTGTTTAAATATCTTTGATCAATTATGAGAGAGAGAGAGAGAGAGAGAAAGAGAGAAAGAAAGTGTGAGAGAATATTTTGGATAAAATAGAAGATAAGATTGGATGCTGATTAGAGGTAGATTAAAAGCTAAGATTATGGGTAGATTGGGGATTGATTAGGGTCTATCATGACTTAAATTGAGAGAAAGAGACAAGATCCAACTAGGTAAAAAAGAACACAGATATAGTAAATCAAAGGGGTGTAATTATGTGATTTGATTGTTAATCCAAATTAACATTGGCATATATTTTTCTTTACAAGACACAGGTGCAGGATGTACTGAGAGAAAGAGAGATATTCACATTCAATTGGGGGATGAATATGCACCAATATTCAAAAGAACTATAGAAAGGGATGATACAATAAGATACAAGATGTAACGAGAAAGAAATGTAAGGGGAAAAAATGTGGACCTTTGGATTGATGGGTGCATTTGTCCACCTGATCTAGTCACCCAAATGCCATCACAATTTGAAGGGCTTATATCATTTGTAAAGTTTTTTTATGAAGGCAATGAAGGATTATATGGATACACATGCAGACTTGTCACACAAGGATTAGTAGGGGTTCATTGAGCCTTCACAAAAAATATACAAACAAGATTACAAAGGGAATATGCAATCTTTGATGAAAAAGGATAAATTATTGGCTGAGAAGGATAGGGAGAATCAGAGCCTACAACAATCAATGTCTATCATTGAAGATGTTATGCATGCTACACATGTGCAAAATATGGAGTTACAGTATAAAGTTATGGACTTGGAGAATCAAAACATAAAGAGGAAGCTCACAAAAACTTTGGAGATTGGGCCCACTTTAAAAACCAAAGAAGCATGTTGGCGCATCCGATTAGTTAGACTAATTTACCAATTAACCAAAGGAATGGGACAATATCATAGACGGATGTATGCTCAATCTACTACAATGAGAAATATGTTTCCTCATGCAAAGAATGATACTATTGCCAAAGTCCTAAGCAAGGATATGGTCAAAAATGCAATGGAAAATCATAAATCTAGGGACATTGTAGATGGTGTTGCAAGTGAAGATCTTAGGGATGTGAGAAACTTGTTTGTTGCTACGGATGCTCAGGGATTATGTGACAAGGTGGGAATGAGTTCTGAGTCATATAGTATACTCTATCAACAATTGGATATTGGATTTAAGCAAGTCTTAAAAAATAAGAAAGTAATGCCTCTACCAAAATCATTTCACGTGAAGAAGACTCAAAAACAACTAGATGAGAAATTTTAGAACTAATTGGTGAGCCAATGCATCTGGAAAATACACACATATTGAAGTATGGTATTAAAGAAGTTGCATTTGTATTGAATGCATCTAACAACTTTGTATTGGATATATGCAGGGTTTAGATTGCTATGGTCAAGTTCTACAATATGTCTATGGAAGAATGTAGAGGTAAGTATGTGCTCAAAATTTAGAGAGTGAGATTACTAAGCAGAAAAAACGTGAACGTGTGAGTATAACACTTATGAATCGAGCATTGGATCCCAACATCGATGAAAACCATCATTTATACTTCAGTGTACAATTAGAGAATGAAATATGGCGGCTTACAACATTTGAAGTACCAAAGGAGAACCATGAAGTACTTAAAGTTTTTTTGAACCTTACTAATATATCTAGTGTTATTCAATAGAAAATAATGGAGCAATTTTACACATCGAGGGCTTTGGGGACTATCAAGTTGAATGGCAACTTGCAAGTGATTTAAAAACATTGAAGTGTATGTTTGGTTTATCAAATGTAGTGAATGCAAAATTTCCGTGCATATACTACATGTGATGAAAAGAAAGAATGTAGGGAAAGATGAAAAGAAAGATGAAAAGAAAGAATGGCTTGTCAATTCAAGACGACAAGGTGCTCCAACATGTGATAAAAAACTCATGAGAAATGGAATGCTAGTTCTAAAGGATCCAAAGTGGCGCCCTATTTTGGAAATATCACTAAAAAGGGCTCACTTTTGCACATTTCATTGTTTGATTAGAGTAATTGAGAAGCAGTATATGAATATATATGCTTTGCACACAAGATGCAGCCTGTGTTAGAAGCTAATGCTACATGCAATAAGGTAGAACAAGTCCTCTCTAAGGTTGGATTGCACGGGGGCCAAGTAGAAATAAAAAAGGATGAGAAAAAATCAAGAAAAATAGTGGAAATGTAAGAAGCTGGGAATAGTTAGAATGCTAATAATATGCCATGTCACATAGACACTGGTATATAAGGAGAGAAGTTGTAATTTTTCACATCTTTTGACAAACCAATACACTTACAATCTTTCTCTTCCTTCTTGCTCCAAGCTTCCATGGCTTCTTCATCTTTCCTGTCTTTCTCTCTCCAATTCTAGTCTTTCTCTCTCCTCATCACTCTATTTCTCTCTCTTTCTGCAGTCTTTCTCTCTCCTCTGCAGTCTTTCTCTCTCCCTAGTTCTCTCTCTGACAAGTGGTATCAGAGCTTCAGTCTTTGATCCATTATCTTCTTCCATTTTCACTCCCATTTTCCTATTTCAAAACCAATTTCAAACAAAAATGGTACAAGACAGTGACTAGTGGAGTGCTGCAGGACAACTACAGTTAGCAATGACTACATCTGGAGATATTCAAGGTCAAATATAGCGGGTAAAGGCTTAAATGGCTGGATGTCATCAAATTTTATGCAAAAATGGAGGTAACTAGGGTAAAGGATGGTTAACCGGGCTTAGTTTGAGAATAAACTGTGGTTACTTTGAAAAGAGGGGTTTCTCTTTCCCCTTTCCTGGAGTTTCCTGCAGGTTTCATGGAAGTTCAGCCCTGAAGATCAGCTCATATCTCTCTTATCCCTGAGTTTCTTGGTCAAGTACCACATGGAATAGTTCCCTCAGATCAAGACCTTCAGAATGAGCACAAGGTTGCTCAGTTTTGCATCAGCCATGGAGCAGGAAACAGCCCCGAAAATTGCGGTGCAATTTTCGGGCTGATTCCAGCCCTGCCTTCTACTCAGCTTGCTTCCCCTCAGCCTTGGCATTGTTCCTGGTCCATTTCAATCATAATCCTCAGCAAGATTAAGGCTCTCAGCTCCATTCAAGGATTCTTCAGCTCTTCCTAAACTCTACATGAACAGTCCATGGGCAGCCATGAAAGCTTCAGCCCAAGCTTCCATTTCTTGACAATTTCTTGAAGATTCTTCATCCTTTTGGCCCATGGAATCATTTCAGTAAGGATTCTTCAACAAATTGCAAGGATTAAGCACGGGATGGATAAAGATTGAAGATCAAGAGCTTCTATGGAGCAAAAATTTGGGGGAAACGGGTTTAATGCTTCAATTTCAAGCATTTGAAGCTTCAAGATTGGTCTCAACCATCAGATAAGCAAGCCTTATGGATTATTTTGCTAACATTGGACAATCGGGAGCCCTATCAAGCATTCGGCAAGTTATTTTCAGCCATGTCAAGGTATTTCTCTTCAATTTTTAATCTCTCTCATTAATCCAATTGCTGAGCTTAAGCCATTTGACTGAGAGATTAAAGAATTGAACATTTTCATCAAGTTCTCAGCCAACCTTTGCTTGAATTCATATATTCAAGAATGCAATGCTTGCCTAATGCATATTAGCTTCAATTAGTGAATAAAAGGCCTCAATCTCAGATTTCAGCATAACATTTGAATCTTATTGACTGAATACATTGATTGATTCCTTTGTTTACTCTAATCCAATTGATTGGTTGATTCTCTTTTGCCTAAATTGGAAAATTGTAAAGGATAAGTACTAGCAATCAGTGAGTCACTGAATTGCATAGGTAAAACCCTTCGCACACTAGCCTCTGCCATGTTGATATTCCCACTGACGAAAAAGGTGGATGCCGGGGGAGATAGTGGGACAAAAGAGAGGTGACCCTCCCTCACTATCGAAGATCCCGAAGGGGTGCAACCAACCGACCCGGGGGGAACTTTGCCCACCTCCCAGTGATTCGGAGCCTGTGTAGGGAGCCCGTCCTGCCGTTTTATCCCTCACACAGGTACAACGAGTGGAGAATTGAAGATTGAAGACTTTCCAACGTCTCAAGTACCTACTGGATTAAAACAGGGTAAAACAGGGCATTTTCAGGTTACCCACAGGGTATTTACAGGTGGATACAGGTACACCCTTTGATACTGAAGCACAGGTGCAGGTACTACAGGGTACCCACAGGTCCTATATACCCCTTTGCAGGGTTTGGTAGCCATTTGAGGTTACTTTCTTGCATTACAGGGTCAAAACAGGGCACTTACAGGTCTAAACAGGGTGCAGGACTGGACAGTTCAGACTCTGAAATTCAGTTACAGAATTTTCTGTCCTAAACCTGTTATAGCGTGCTATAGCTCATCTTGAAGAGGGCATTGTTAGCTTCGATTTGCACAAAAAAGTTTTGCAATCGAAGTTTTCTAGCCAAAGTTATAGCCGTTTTACTGACAGGGGGTATTGCAAGACTGCACTAATATGGCAAGACATAAAGGCAAAAATAAGGTCCAGGAGGATTATGCACAACAAATCAGGGATTCCATTATGGAAAGCACACTTCAAGAGAACCCTGAAGAACCTCAACAAGGAGAGATTAGTATTCTCAATGACGCTTTGTGTGCCCATGAACTAAGACATAAGGAACGTCATGAGGCTATTTTGTCAGCAATGGAGCATATGATTTTATCATTTGGTCAAACGAAGTCTACAATGGAGCAAATGATTTTATCTCATGGACAAACGAAGTCTACCGTTGATAAGTTGATGGAATCAACTACCCAAACCAAGGCTTCCATTGACAAATTAGTAGAATCCAATGCTCAACTTATGGCAAAATTTTCTCAATTAATGCCGTCGCAAACGGGATCAAAAGAAGCCAATGAGAAGGCTTGTTCAAACAGTGACCCTTCAGTCCCACTTTAGCCATCCAACCAAAATGGTTATGGAGATGGAATCATTGGAAGAAGAGGTATTCCAAATAGTCAGTATGAAGTAGGAGAAGCTTCACAAAGGCATGATGACTATTTGGGCAGTTTGAACGGAGCCAATACTCAAGCTTTTGGACTGCATACTCAGCATTTTAGGGGTTCCTTACCAACAGGACGATTACATGGTAATTCTCAGCCACCTGTTGGAAGATTTCAGTCTCAATTTGGGGGTTCTGTACTTAGAAATCCTGATCAGCGAGTTTTGGGACAGCAACCTTTTCATGATAGAGAATTCAAGGACAAATTTGTTTTATCCAAATTCAATGGCAAGTCTTCTTCACCATCAGAATTAGAGGAATGGACCTCTAAGATGGAGTCCTATTTTGACATATTTCCTAAAACTGATGATATGAAGATACACTTTGCCTCCTTGCACTTAGAAGGATTTGCCCACACTTGGTGGAGGTATATCAAGAAAGAGAATGTACTTATTGAGAATTGGGAAGCTTTCAAGGCACTTATGGCTGAAGTCTTTGTTTCACCTCTTGAAAAATAGAAGTTAGAACGAAGATGGTATGGTTTGGAACAAAGGGGCCTAAGTGTAAGAGAATATACAAACCAATTCCTCAACTTGACCATGTATGTGAAAAACATCAGTGATGAGGCCAAGTTACACAAGTTTATGTATGGTTTAGAACCATCCTTGTCAGCTGATGTTATGGCGCAGAATCCTACTTCACTTTTCAAGGCTATTGATCTTGCAGAGTGCTATGGAAGGAAGTATAAGAAAGAGTCTTCATTTCAGCCAAGTTATGGACAGCCAAGGACTGTTTTAAAGCAAGGGCAAGTTGGTAACAATTATGGCAGCAATCATATGCCTAGTGGGAGCTTACGGATACCAACTTATCCTCCATTTAATGCTTCTAGGCTTCAAAGCAATTTCAGGACAGCAAACAGTCCAAAGGTTGAATTTAAACAAGGTGACAATAAGCCTAAGTCTACTTCAGCCAATACAAATTCCATAAATATTCCCATGGATATTTACAAGGAAAGAAAGGAAAAAGGCTTATGCTTCAAGTGTGGAGAAAAGTATACTCCTGACCATGCTTCAAAGTGTGTATACAAAAATGCCAAGCCAAAAATTCAGAGTATGCTAGTTCTTGAGGACTTTGAAAATGACATAGATGAAGTTAATGCAGTCACAATCAATGCTGAAAATGAAGATTTCGAGGATGATGGTGGACAGGAGTACTTCTATGATCCATCTGACTCTTTTCCTTTTGATCCAGGTGGTGATATCCCATTTGATCCTGGTGGATTTTGTAATGAGTTGCCTGCTGCCACTAGTTGTTCTATCTCTATGGATGCTTGGACGGGATCTAAGAGCCCCAATACACTTCGTATGAAGGGAAGCATATGTGGAAAGCCAGTGTTCATCTTGATAGATAGTGGTAGTACTCACAGTTTTGTAAATAAATCTATTATGTACAAGTTGAATTGTGTTCCCACTGACTTACAGCAGCCTATTCTAGTACAAGTGGCTAATGGTGAAGAGGAAACCAGTACGCAGATTTGCCCACAGGTTTCTTTGCAGATGGCTGAAAATTTTGAAGTCAAAGTAAACCTGATCACTTTGGAAATGGGGCCCATAGATATTGTACTTGGTTGTGATTGGTTGATGACCTTAGGCAGGATTACTATGGATTTCTCACAGTTATATATGGAGTTTTTCTCCAATGGACAGCTCATCTGTTTACAGGGGATCCCTAGTAGATCTGATTTTCAGCTTATCACCATTCAACAACTAAAGAAAGAGTACAAAAATCACTCACAGATATTTGTATTGCATTTGAACAAAGATACACAAGATCAGCCCAATAATTCAGCAAACCATCCAGCCTTGACAGCTCTTCTTGAGGAGTATAGAGATTTATTTGAAGTACCTACTTCATTGCCTCCTAAGAGAGCGGTGGATCACCCCATTGATTTGGAACCCAACTCAAAGACAATCAATAAGCCACCTTACAGACTATCAAAATATGAACGAGAGGAAGTAGCCAAGCAAATCAAAGAGCTTCTTGAAATGCGATTTATTAAACCCAGTTCTTCACCGTATGCATCCCCAGTCCTGTTAGTCAAAAATAAAGATGGATCTTTCAGAATGTGCATTGACTATAGGGATCTCAATAAGATAACAGTGAAGAACACGTATCCTATACCCAGGATAGATGATTTGCTTGATGAGCTTAAGGGGGCTCGATTCTTCACGAAGATTGATTTGAGATCAGGGTATCATCAGATTTGCATGAGAGAGGGTGATGAGGTTAAGACTGCTTTTAGGACTGATCGTGGGCTCTACCATTTCTTGGTGATGCCATTCGGCCTTACAAACGCTCCAGCTACCTTTCAAAGCCTGATGAATAAGATTCTACAACCTTTCCTCTTTCAGTTTGTCTTGGTGTTCTTCGACGACATTTTGATCTACAGCAAGACTTTTCAGGATCATTTGTCGTATATGAGGAAGGTTTTTGATGTGTTGAGACATCATAGGCTTTTTGCTAAGGAAAAGAAGTGTTCTTTCATGCAGACTGAAGTGGAATACTTGGGACATATAGTCAGTGAAAAAGGAATACAGGCTGATCCCAAGAAGGTGCAATGCATAAAAGATTGGCCAACGCCTACTACTACTACCTCTCTTAGAGGATTTCTTGGTCTATCTTCATTCTATCGCAGATTTATTAAGCATTATGCGGCAATTGCAGCCCCTTTAACTGACAAGTTGAAGAAAGAGGCTTTCTTTTGGGATGCTCTTGCAGATAGCAGCTTCAACCAGTTAAAGGAATTACTTACCTCTGCTCCTATTCTTATATGCCCGGATTTCTCTAAAGAGTTTACTATACAGTGTGGTGCTAGTGGCCGTGGCATTGGGGCTGTTTTGCTTCAGGAGCATGGAGTAATTGCATTTGAAAGCCGTAAGCTTACTGATAAGGAGATGGCCACGAATGTTTATGACCAGGAAATGTTGGCTATTCTGCATGCAATCAAGAAATGGCACCATTACTTATATGGCAGGCGATTCAGAGTGCATAGTGATCATCGGGTACTCAAGTATTTCCTTACTCAGTCAAATCTTACTCCAAAGCAACGACGATGGGTAGCAACATTACAAAATTATGACTTTGACATCACTCATACAAGGGGCAAAGATAACATAGTGGCTGATTCTCTCTCTCGTATGTGGGCCTGCAAAGTATCAGCCATAACAGAATTACATAGTGATTGGATTGAAGAGCTACAAGAAGCATATCTCTTAGATGAGGAATTTAGCCAAATCTTTCATAAATTACAGCAAGGTCTTATGGAAGAAAACTCACATTACCAGTTTAAAAATGGTCTTATTTGGTGGAAGGGCAAGATTGTTATTCCCTCTACTTCTTCTTTCAAGCGAAAAATTATGGAGGAGTTGCATTCTTCGCCTTTAGCTGGACACTTGGGAGTTTTCAAGACTTATGACAGGATCAGCAAGAGCTTTTATTGGAAAGGACTGTGAAAAGATATCAAGGACTTCGTTATGAAGTGTATGCCTTGTTAGCAAAATAAGGATAGCACCCATAAGCCAGCAGGTTTGTTGCAGCCATTGCCTATTCCTACAGGTAAATGGACTCATATTACTATGGACTTTATCACTGGCTTACCTACTACCAAGAAGGGGTGGAATAGTATTTATGTGGTGGTTGACAGACTCACCAAAGCAGCTCACTTTATCCCAACAAAAATTCTGTTTACTGCTTCTCAGGTGGCCAACCAGTATATGGAGCATATTTTCAGATTACATGGATTACCGCAGGTGATTGTCCATGATAGGGACTCAAAGTTTATGAGTAACTTTTGGCAAGCGGTATTTACATCTATGGGTACTAAGTTGGCTCCATCTACGGCTTATCATCCCCAAACTGATGGACAGACAGAGAGAGTTAATAAATGGTTGGAGACTTATCTTCGCCATTTTTGCTATGATGTCCAGACCTCATGGGATTCTTGGTTACATCTGGCTGAGTTTGCTTATAATAATTCCACTCATACGAGCATAGGAGTTTCACCCTTTGAGGCTTTGTATGGTTACAAGGTGCCCCTACCCACAGTCATTTTTAACGAAAAGATCAACCCTCATGGGAAGGAAGAGTTGGAAAGAATGCAGACCCTTCTTCAGCAATGCAAGGTGAATCTAAGGAAGGCTCAAGATCAGATGAAGATGTATGCTGATGAGAAGAGGAGGCCTTTAGAGTTCCAGGAAGGAGAGCTGGTTTTGTTGAAGGTGCCCAAATCCAAGTACTCTACATTGAAAGATGGATCCAGTAATAAGCTTGCCCACAGATTCTATGGCCCTTACAGGATCCTTAAGCGGATTGGAGATTTGGCATACAGACTAGAGCTTCCCTCTTCTACAAAGATTCGTAACGTCTTCCATGTTAGTCAACTCAAGCCCTATTATGGTGACCCAGTGGATTTAGTTGATGAGCTGCCACCTATTGATGAAGATGGTATTGTTCAGTACATCCCAGAGGCTGTTATAGGTCAGCGTGAAAAGAAGCTTCGATCACGTTCTATTGTGGAATATTTGATTAAATGGAGAGGTTTATCCATTGAAGAGGCTTCTTGGAGACCTGATTCAATATTGGATGAGTATCCATACTTGAAGGATACATTGGTGGCTGAAGCTTATTGCTTATGGAGCTAGTATTGGTGCAGATTGGTTCAGGACAGCACGCTGTTTTAGAACAGTTTTTGTCGTACTTCATTTTCAGAATTGAGCTATCTACATGAGCTTAAAGTACTCTTCAAGAGCTTCGTTTTGATATGTGGTACATCTCATTTGGACACTTCTATCAAAAGTTATGGCAGATTTGGTCCAGCAAGGACTGTTATTTCAGCAAGCTGTCTACTTTCTTCTGGAACTATTTGTTGAAGATTCTATGGCTCCAATGGCTTCTAAAGTTCTTCAAATCATGTATATAGCAAGGTCCTCTTTCCGTTCTTCAAATTCAGCCCTTGTAATGATAATTCTTCATTCATCTCCCATTTGTAAGCTGTAAAATAGAGTAGTACTCTGCTCTATCCATCTCTTCTTTAGTTCTTTCTAGGTTTGTTTTTTAGGACAAAAACTTTTGGGAAGGGATGGATTGTAAAAAGCTGGGAATAGTTAGAATGCTAATAATATGCCATGTCACATAGACACTGGTATATAAGGAGAGAAGTTGTAATTTTTCACATCTTTTGACAAATCAATACACTTACAATCTTTTCTCCCTTCTTGCTCCAAGCTTCCATGGCTTCTTCATATTTCCTGTCTTTCTCTCTCCAATTCTAGTATTTCTCTCTCCTCGTCACTCTATTTCTCTCTCTTCCTACAGTCTTTCTCTCTCCTCTGCAGTCTTTCTCTCTCCTCTTTCTCTCTCCCTAGTTCTCTCTCTGACAGGAAATATCCCTTGTAAACCATAATTTGTTGGACCCTAGGCTAGAAAGTTTATATCTCCACCTCAATATGAGAAAGACAATATACTTGTAAAACAACCAGAGAAGTATGAAGCATGGAAAAATTTGCACCTTACTGTTCTAGATTGGAGCAATGGGGGACGAATGAGTATTGCAAAGGCAAACATGTGGATACACCTAGATAGATTAGTAGCTCTCTTACAAAAGTTGAGGTTAAGGGATGGTGATGCCAATACATTCAAAGAGATAGTTACTAAATTTCATAAGTCCATGGTGGAGGCATGGACAACAAACAGTATAACACACTACATGGTTAGTATTGTCACCATGGATCCCCAAGAGGAACACCAAGGAAAAGGGGTTTCTAATGCAAGAAAATCTACCTTGTATCATCAACAAGCTTTTATCTCATTCTTTCGAGAACCAAAACAAGGAAAAGAACACACCTTCACACAGCATGATAGTATATATCTCCCACGGATTTAATAGAATCAACCATAATCTTTAGCATCTTCACAGAATCCATCAATTGGACAAGGAACACAAAAGAATACACCATTTCTGAATGGAAATAATCACATAGTATTCATTTTCATTGTCTTCATAGTTCTCTCTCTCATAATAGATACATTGTTTTCAGGCATAGAACTGAGTTTCTCTCACTTCTCTCTCTCACATACTCTTACTCTCTCAATAATACATCATAGCCTCACTACAATACTCAATAATTGTACACAATTCTCCTCTCTTGGTCGTGGATACACCTCCCAAAAGGTATGTCTGATGCAAAGAGGCACCAGAGACATCATAGTGTCATGTGAGATCTGGCTTCTATCATTGTTATTCTGTAACCTTTTGTGAATCTTCAGTAGCCAGCTACTTCTTCACTTCAATTAACTGGAATAGAACTTTCATTCATCATTTCTTAAAACAAAAACACTTTGCAAAACATCCATACATCCAACATAATACTCAACAGAAACTAACAGAACAAAGGGGCTGAAGGATGCTTGTCCGGTTATGATTCGGATTGCTTCAAGATGAAGAGGAGGCTGAGGAAAGAGGTTCAACACTGAAGAATGGTTGCTCGTCGGTCTATGGGTTGCCTAGAATAATTATTAAAAAACCTGCAACATGCAAGACATGCGGTACACTTAAATTTTACAAAGAAATTTGATTGTTTTTGTTGTTTCATGGTCTAAATGTTGTTCATATGCAATGAATTTTTGTTTGAATCTTGTTTGCATCATGGTTGAGGGTTGTAACTACAGAAATAGAGAACCCGAAATGATTTAGAGCCGTTATTAATTCTTTAAAACCCGTAAAATGTCATTTTTAATGGAAATTAGTGGTTTCTTTCAATTTTGAGTTAGGAGAAATGAGTGGAAATTAGATAAAATCAAAGAAAATATTAGTTTTAGTCAAAATAATAATCCAACATAAATAAATCATAAAATTCTTATTTTTTATAAATAATAAATAGGAAAAAATAGTGAAAATGAAGAAAATTGGGATTTTCGCGCTCAAAAAATATGAAAAAATAAGATTTATGTGCGTGAATGTTTGGCAAGGTTAAAGCATGAGGTTAAGCCTCAGTTTGGCTTGGTTCTTTGTGTTATAGTACGTGTTTATTTTTTTAAATACAAAAATGATACAAAACAACCATTTATACCTATGCACCGCAACAACACCTAAACAGTGAGGGGGGATGAAGTTTGCGCGACGATCTAATTGCTGAAAAGATAAAAATTCAGATTTCCCTCTTTATGCATAGCATTTAGGGATCGTTCCATAATTAAATATAGGCGACTAGTAGCATGGAAGTTCTGGTGCTAGTCCCTAAAGAAGCGTAGCACGTAACGCTTAGTTAAAATTCATGAAAGGGCTATTTTTCGCACGTCACATGACTAGTTTTTTAATCATAAAATGGTTGTGCACAATTATCATACACCTTGCATCAAGCATGCCACGTGGTATCACCTAGAATGCATTGCAATTGCTTGATTAACTTTGACCAACACTGAGAGGATAGGAAACCCAAGCTGTAGGTTTAGATGGGTGCTTCCGTTGGGGAAAGTTTTGTGAGCCAAATAAAAATCTCCTTGAATGCTAAATTATGAAAGAGTGGAGTTTATGCGAATGTTATATGTGTTAGCAATGCATCTTGGGGTCAATCCGCGAGGTGTATGAGAGTCGTAGTGGAACCGTGGCAATTAGCAGAGAGGTGCTTCCCTATGTGTATTATGAGGCATTATGCCTATATGTTATGGGATCTCCCTCTGAGGAGAAGGGAAGGTAAACATTGGACTACATATTGGATACAAACGCAAAATCTTCATAAGCATTTAGTGCAAAGTGAGTTTTAGACGCTCCTGGCCCACGAGGCCGTGTGGTGGGGTTGTTTGTCGTATGCATGAGGTCCAGCTAGTACCATAGCCAGTGCCAGCCCATTTTAGGTCCCATCAGTGGTGCGTCTGGCGGGAGCTACCTATAAGTGGTGGTTTTCAAATCTTGGTCTTATAAGGGACATGTTAGCTTTATTATATAGTTGATAGCCGCCTTGAAGCGGTGGATGCTAAAATAAGCGGATTAAAGTTTTAGCCATGAGCATGATGATGAAACCAAGGAATCCCCATAACTCTAAATATATATTATCTATTCTTAATGGTTTCTTCTTCTTTGATTGCAACTAGATAGGCCTTTTGGGACCTCTTTCTTGCGTGGCAGAACTTCTCGATGTGTCTGGTCCTTTTGCAGAAGTCATAGAAGAGCTGATCCTTCTTGCCTTTGTACCTGTTGCCAACATATAATGCATGCTCATCTCTTAAGGTACTTGGTTCTTCCTTAGTTTTTAACTTCTTTTCCTCTTCTAAAAGTGATGTCTAGCTATCAACGAGTTCAGGATTTGGCATGTTGATTAGAATTGTTGATACATTAGGCAAACCCTTAAGTAGAACACCAATGCAAATATCTTCTTCCATTTTAATGTTGATTCCTGCAAGTTGGGTTAGAAGTCCTTCCATGTAATTTAGATGTGTGGCAGGTGATGTGCTGGACTTCATTTCAAGCCTGAAAAACTCAATGAGGAGACCATACTTTGATGATTTAGACTGTGCACCGAACAAGGTGTCAAGTCTCTTCCATGTATCCTATGAGGTCTCACAGTTATCCACATGGTGGATATAGCTGTCGTCTAGCTCCAGTTTGATAATGGCTTGGGCTCAGTCTCATCGTTCTTTTTCCAAGTAGTTGCAAGGTCCGCATCTCGAGGTTTCTTCTCTTTGCCATTTGTGATGGCCCAGAGACCCTTCTTCATCAAGATGAGCTTGATGCGGGTTTGCCAGGTGTGAAACCCAACTCCCTTGAACCGAGCCGTTGGTGAGTCTTTTCCCATGCCGGAGAGCTGGAGCAGAAGCAAATAAGTTCCAAGATTCTCAGATTTTACAAGTGAAAGAGCTGATTACAATGTGTCAAGAGACACAAGTAATGGTAGTGTAAAAACACACTATGTCCGACTTGATATTAAGCTTGAATCTTCCTGTTCGGGTCTTCGATCCTTTGTTGATCTTTTCTGGGTCCTTCCCCTCCTTGATTTGATGCTGGGGAAATAGATCAGAGTGACAGTGGGTTGTTCCAGGTGGCAGGAGAGAGAAAATGATGAGATTTTTTAGCTTTGATGAAAAATGGCTATGATTGACAATTTAGGGTTTCAGACAAGGGCCTGGTTTTTTGCTCTGTGTGGGCCGAATACTTGATCATTTTCCAAAAAAAATTTATGGAAAGAAATCTTATCTCGTGGGCTTTCATTGCCCCATAAACATCATCAGCATCAGGTCGAGCAGCAGCCGCGCAGGGGATGACAAAATGCAGACAGGCGCAAATCAGGCAAATCTCGACGATTTTGATAATGCTAAGGGCAAAGGTGGCTAATGTTAGTGTCTATGGTGTTGAGCTACTGCACCTTAACTAGAGAAAGAGGTCTTTAGAAGGAATCATCAGCTGATATGCTCTATATTGAGAGATCCAATGACTCCAAGTGAGCTGGATCCTATTGGCTATGGCAGACATAGGGCAGAGATTGAGAAAATTGTGAATGCTGAGCTCCAGGGTGTGCAATGCTTAGGTGTGCAGTGCCAAGGAGGAGCTTTGGAAGTAGAGGAACATTTTTCCAAAAGGAATTGTAGTGAGATATGACTTATGTAGAGAGATCCAAGAGCTTGAAGCAAGCAGGGTGTAGGCTCGCTATGGCTGCCAAGAAAGGTCAAGTAGAGATGAAGGTGAGAAATGGAACCATGAGCTGGTCTTGAGTTGACCTGAGGTTAAGGCGAGCTAAGAGAGAACACCAAGCTAAGCCATGCCCGACTGGGCTCTGATACCATGTGAAACTACATGGATCTAGAGCATGGCTATGGTGGTTCAAAGACAGGAAGAAGACTCCTGTAGACATAGACTTAGACACTGATTGTCACACAAGTGAATTAGGTTTCAAGATTGAGACTTGAACTCATAAACACAATCTTGTGTGTGTGGACAATGACATTGACACTTTACTGAAAAGAAAAGAGTACTATCATTGCATTAAGAAAAGGAAGCAAGTACAATGCTTTATAGAAAAGTAGTAAACTGCAATAGGCTCCAATGTGCATATGGGATAGGTAAGCTTGCATGTCCTTAGCCCTGAAGCTCCATACAAAGAGGCTGTTAGTAGGTGTGATTGCCTGAATCTCAACAATCTGTAGAGGCTAGAGACTTGACCATCCATCCTCGGGAGGCTCCAAATCCACATTGCTTAAGGATATATATAAAGCAAATATTTGTTGGTTATACTTCACCCAAAAGGAAGGAGGAGATGACACCAATTCAGTATAATGGACAAAATCATTCTACATGCAATCCATACGCTGCTAAAGGCATTCAACCTTAGCTGAGAACCCATCACATAGTTTAGCTTTTTATTGCAATTGATCAAGCTCCTCTTTGGAAAACAAAGCAGAATATATAGGAGTGGGAGGAGAAATAGAAAGAACATGCACTCTTTGGTTAAGTTCTTCAATAAGTTTCTTTTGGGACTCTACAGTTTCCTGAGAGTGCTGCAATTGTTCCTCACTAGTAGCAAGTTTACTAGTCAAAGTGACCATTTCCTCAAGGGCTGAAATTTTCTCAATCATTAGAGATGCATTCTCCTCCTCCAATTTAACAATCTTAGATTGGTGCACAGATCGGATGCCGTATGCTTGCGTAGTGAATGCCGGAAGGTCCCCAAGAACAAAAGAACTCTACTTTTTGCACAAAACTCAAGGTAAAAAGCATGCACGACATGAACAAGAGACCAATTGGGTACAATCTCCCCATGCCTTATGTGAGCGCTCCACAAAGCATGTATTTTATGTATTAATCATCTTCAAGCTCAAATAATAGCCCAAATTACAAAATAGCATGCTTTTGGCTTTTGAGTTTGCTTTAGCATAAAATAGAAATAAAGCTAATGGGCGGGCGCCCAAAGAGTCAGGCGTACCCAATACAATGTCCAAATACAAATATCATAATTGTGCGCCCATGCGCATACAAAATAATAAATAAATATCCAATACCTCAATAAATAGGCGCGACAAAATATAGACGCCATGCCTAAGGTATCTGCCCATCAAAATATAAGTGACAACTCGAATACACACTATCCTCTAATGCTTTCTTCCGCCACTGCTGCTATCTCTACACATCAACTGAAGCATTCACAATCATTAGTAAAATAATACAATTAAACCGACAAAAGTGAATACCTAGCAGTCTTCAGCTATATAAATAAATCAACTGGTTAGAAATCAATCCTAACCTTAATTTATCACGAGTGCGCACTCTAAACTCATAAACATTTATTAATTTAATATGTATTTTGCGGAATCACCCGCTATGGAATCACCCATGTACACACTAAATTAATGAAATGCCCAAAAAGGGTAGGCGTCCCCATCGACTTCTCGCACAAAGAATCCACTTTGTGTATGAGCCCCGGTCAACAAAGTTTACGCAATCCACCGTAAAACCTCATTGAATCCACCATGGCATGGAATCCAATGTGAGATATACCTCCTAGCATCATACATTCCAGCTCTTGAATAGTTACCTTCTGTGAATCCATTAAGGCTGTGGCAGTAGTCATTTGGTTATGGATATCACTAAGTATAGCCCTTTCGAAAGACAGATCCTCCAGTGCCTTACTCAACTGAGTTGTTAAGGAATCCACCTTGTCTTGCATGGAGGTGTAAACACTTGTGTACAGTGTCTAAAGACAAGAAGTGAGGGAGGTTTCCAGAGTAGACTGGACATTTGAAACCATCTATGGAAGCATGGGTCCAGATAATAGGGTTTGTAAAGATGAAGGAATTTGCAAATCTAACTGTCCTTCCTTTTGGGCTGCAAATAGATTGGTAAAAGAGAGGAATGAAGGAAGGGCACTGCCACAAACAACATGAGTGGATGTGTGTACTAGGGAGTCTAGTATAGGAGGATTGGAAGGACCATTTGTGCGAAGGCATTTCTTGCGAGAAAACCCAATAAGGGACTCTTCATCTTCTGAATTAGGTTGCATAGACCAAGGAGAAGGAATTGAAGATGTAGGCTGCATTGGTAAAGGAGCATGATCGGGCACTGGAACACTGCCAAGAGGAGGTGCAAAAGTGAGGATTCTTTGTAATAAGAAACCATAGGAGACATAACTATTTTGACCCTTCCGTACTTGCTCGAAATGTTGATCCATCTTGGATAATAGGAAGCCTGCCCAATTGAACTTAGCACCCTCTAGAATCTTCACAAAAGCTGTGAACAGTTCTTTGGACCGATACTTGGGTACATACCGGTCCTAGAGGAACTGACATAGCTACTTCCATATGGGAGAAGAGATATGCAACAGATGCCCCTGAACTATTAATGAGCTAGTTAAGGAGCAAGGGGGTAGAAGTTTCCTTCTTCATCAATGTAATAATCTCTTCAACAATGAGTAACTGGTTACCATTGGGCACAAATGAAGCAGAAATGGACAAGCACAGTGCTTCACTGATATCAGCTACAGATAAATAGAATGTGCGATTATAAACTAGACCATATTGGTTTTTGTAAGAAGCCAAGAAGGAGTAAAAAAGTTTCTCATCCACAAATAGCAATGTGAGGGCAACAAATGGGCAGAGGCCTGCATGTCGGATGCAATCCACCTCTAAAAGGAAGGAATAAACATGGACTGCGAGGGGAACATGCTGTACCACAATCGAAGGGGTAGAAGTAGGTGCCATTCAAACTATAGCAAAAACCCACACACACAAAACCAGGAAGACAAAGAGAAAACCTGCAAAACCCACTAACAAAACCTCCACTGAGACCATCGATAGAAAATAGACTAAGGATAACCACCCCAAACAAACCACATCCTACAGAAAATTTGACATGACCTATGCACATATGCGATCGAAAGCTTCATGTTATGCAACAAACATGCACCCGTGACCCCATATCAAGCATGCAAAATAAAACAAAAATGGCACACATACCGTAGCCCAGACACGGACTCAAAAAAAATCATGATTGAACCAAATATTCTAACTAAAAATAGAATAAAGACCATATAACGCCATATTGGGGAATATGGGAATTTTCCATAAGTTTGGGATACGTGGTCAAATCTTTGGATTTGTCATAACTTGAAAATTATAACTCCAAATTGAGTATTCTATAGCTCAATAGATTCCATTTTTCAAGCACTTTTCAATGATAGGTCATATCATATGGTTTTGAGAAACTTATGGGCATGTTATCTGGGTGCCACCTTTTTAGTATTCAAAAAATGGGAATTAGGAGATTCCCAAACTCACTAATATTGTGTTATATGGACCAAGGTCATATTAATAATCACAAATCCCACTTAATGTTCAACTCCTACAGCACGGTGAAGTGGGTGGGTGAAACTAACGATGCATTTTTAATTAGATAATCCATTAAACAAAATTTTATTGTTAAGTTAATTTGTCAATGCATGGTGAGTCGAAAATATAGCCTAGCCTCTCTCAGACTTAACATGACTTGACTTGACTTAGTCTCTACTAATGTAGTTCATTGTTACAATTACATGATGTGTGGCACTTGAGTGCATGTATGCGTGACTTCGGGGGGTTTATTTTAATTGCAAGTTAATGTGTCTATTATGCATGCACGTGTGCACTTGTGAATGGAGTTTAATTTACAAATTACATGTGTTAGGTTGCAAAGGTGCACGTTCAATGGCGGGGTTTCTTTTATAATTAATGTTCGGTTCATTTTAATTATAATGTTATGATATGCATTCTATTAATTGGGTGTGTGCAACGGTCAATGGATTTTATTTACAATTAATGGTGTGTTACCATGCAAGTGAGAGAGGGAGAAAAGAAAGGAACCTGGGAATGTATGGGTGGACACTCGCAAGGTCTAAAACCATGTCCTTCAAAATGGAATGTGCAATCCACGCAAATCCAGAAAAATGGACAAAAGGTCGATTGACAATAGTCATCTTGTTGGATAGAAAAAAACAAAAACTAACTAACACCTTGACTAAACAACAACAATGATACACATGACCAAAATAAAGTAGAAGATGTGGATTTGAATTTTAGTGGGATATTTTGATTTGTATGATTTTTTGTTTTTATTTTGCGTTTTACTTATTTTTATTTTTTATATTTATTTATTTTTTAAATTTTATTTTTCTTAATAGACAATAAATGAAAAGGAGGATTTTTTTCTGTTTGTTTCCTTGGTTTGATTTGTGTTGTTTTTGTATATTTTGTTTTGTTTTATTTTTTTCTTTTTCTTTTTTCAAAGAATAACCAAGAAATCAATTTGTCCCACTATGAGGGTTGAAAACCATTCTGTTTCAATGTGATGGAAATGTTTTTATCATATTTGGCAGTTTCAAAGGATGTATTTATGATAATCACATTGTCATAAGATTTTTTCAAAAACGAAATATTTAAAAAAATATTTTAATATTTTTTCATTCCAAAAAATTTTCCAAAATGAAAAGAAAGTGAACGTGATTTTTTGGTTTTTTTTATTTTTAGGTGTTATTTTGGAATTTTTATCAAATTCCATCATTTTGTGAATAATTATAGGAAATTTGGAGTTTTCGATAATTAATTAATGGCATTTTTCATGAAGAAAAATTTCTAAAACGTGGGAAAAAGTTTCAATGATTTTTTGTAATTTATTGGAATTTTTTTATATTTTATGTTTTTTAAAAATTATGTTGTTTTGTTTGTGGAATTATTTGCATGATTTCAAAAATGAATAGCCAGACGTGTAGTTGAACAATCACGTGTGAACAACAGCAACTACGCACACCCACGAATGAGTCCGATGCGCATCCTCACGTGTGAATGCCCACAAAGACCACGGACTCCACGACCACGCACAGGTAACCCACTTTTAAAAAAACCATGCTGCTATGCGCGAAGAGGGGCTTAAGAGGGGGTGGGGAAAGGGGGGCATAGTTAGGGGTGGGGGAAGGGGGCTTAGTTACGAGGTGGGAAAGGGGGGCTTAGTTAGGGGTGGAAAAGGGGGCTAGGATAGGGGGGAAAGAGGTGGTGGAGGAGGTGGCAGAGGAGGAGGTGGTGGGGGATGCTGGTGGAGGAGGAGGCATAGGAGGGATGGCGATGGAGCAAGCACAAGAGGAGGGATGGTGGTGGATAAGGAGAAGGGGGAGGTCGAAACAGGAGGTGGGCGGTGTGGAGCGGGTGGAGTAGAAGAGGATGAAGTGCGGCGGATGGCGTAGAGGCGGACGAAGGAGGGGAGGACGAAGTGGGGCGGACGGCGATGGCGGGCAGGGAGATACTTCGCCAGCGGGCGGCGACGGCAGGTGCAAATATGGCAACGCCTCCAGTGAGCGGCAGCGGCGGCTCCTCCAATTAGGTGGCAGCAGCGGCTTCGCGAATGGGCCGCAGTGGGAAGGAGTAGAAGAAGAAGAAGAAGAAGAAGAGGAGGAGGAGGAGGAGGAGGAGGAGGAGGAGGAGGAGGAGGAGGAGGAGGAGGAGGAGCAGCAGCAGCAGCAGCAGCAGTTTGACCGTGAGGGCGATAACCTTTTTTTTGGGTTTATTGTTTTTTTTTTAAATAAAATATGTTTTGTGGGTTTTCTTTTTGAATTAAGGTTGGCTTTTTGTTTTTTCTTTTTGTTTTTTTTGGGAATAAATGTTTTTTTTGTTTTTTTTTAAAGGGTTGTTTTAAATGAATTAGTGGTTTTGAATTTGGTTTGTTTGTGGGTGTGTTTTGTTTTGTTTTTTTTTTAATTATGGGTTTTAATAATTTTGGTGTTAAAAAAAAATGGTTTTGTTTGGTTTTATGATTTGGGTCTATGGGTGGGGAATTTTTTTTAAAAAAAGGAAATGAAATAAAAGAAAAGCTCGTAAAAGGGGAGTGTGCCCCCATCCCGTGCGTATGCACAGGGTGGGGGTAAAAAATAAAATTGCATTCACAGGATGGAACACGGCCGGGATGTCGGTACGAAAGAGCGCGAAGGCAACGGGACGTCTCGAGGCACACAAATTTAAAAACGTGCACATTCACGTGTGAGGCAAGGCACACAAGAACACGACAAACAAAGAAAATTTAATAACTCACAAACCGTTCATCGGAATGAAATTCAATAAAAAGGAAAACTAGGCCAGAAGGCAAGGGGGAGATTTAAAAAAAGCACAACGGGGTGTCCGGGATCAACTCAGGGTGGTCCCATGCGAAAAAGGCAAAAAGCAGGCCCGAAAACCCATACAACAATTAATATAAAAAATTCCATTCGCCGAAATGAAACATGGAAAAAAGAAAAATTGCGAGACAAGTCATATTAGACAGGCCTATCATGTCAGAACACAGTTTGGATGGAGATAATACCCATTCACATGGAAAAAACCCAAAAAAAAAAACCCCAAAACAAGATGCAAAAATTAATATAAAGAAAATCTGGCCACCAAAATGAAGAGCACTAAAAAGAAAAAATGTTCGCAAGAAGGGGAGTCACAGGGCTATCACATCAACACATAGTTCTGGGGGAATTAGGAGGGGTTCACAAAAAACACAAAAAAAAGATACCCGAAAACACATGGAAAAATTAATAACTAAAAATCCAGCAGTTGAAATAGGGGGGAGAAAAAAGGGAAAAGGGGGGAGGGGGGGGAAGGTGGCTGGACACTGCTGTCAAATTGAACTGGAAGTCCGGTGCAAACAGGGCATTGGTACATGGGAAAAATATGAAAATTACGCATGAAAATGTCCCGAAAACATACCAAAAATTAATATCGGACCAACCGTGCATCGAAATGATATGAAGTAAAAACAAAAAATGTTAAGGGAAAGGTGATTGTTAGGGATACCATGTTAAATTGCGGTTCTAAAGCAATAAAGGCGTGTTCACATGGGAAATCAACTAATTTATGTGAAATGCGTCAAAAATTAATATCTCAAGAACCGTGTGTCGAAACAAGGGTTGGTAAAAAGGAAAAATGGGCAATTCAAAGGGAGGAACATGGTTGCAAGGTCCGATTTGGATTCCGGTAAACGTAGGATGCATTCACATGCAAAACATCAAAATAAGGGATAAGGAAAATAGTGGAGGAACGGCCCCAAGGGCGGGGTAAAGTTAGACGAGTGGGTGGGAAAGAGACCCCATGAGGGTAGAAATAGGTCATGGCATACACGCATGATCAACTTGAGACATATGCAGGGGGCATACATCATAAACGTGCAGAGATATGTCCCCATACTTAAAACCTTAATGGACATAGTAAAATGCATCAAGATAACCTAAGACTCATCAACCGACTGGACTGTAACGTCCCACACTTAAAACATTACATACACGTGCAATTATAAAGATAGGGTTGGAAAAACTTGGCCCGTTTCGTCGAGCATTACACTTGATGGTTAATGTCAAGGCTTGTGTTGCAGTTGGCTCTACAGGAGGTACCACGGTGTCTCCATAGCATCCATCCAACATGGAAAGGACCACGCAATAGCACCCAGGAAGGTAGCTGATTGATAAAGCTCGTCTGGAAGGTGTCGTGGGACGAAGGATAGTCTCTCACCTTAGAGCAATCAGATGGGAATGAATGAATAGTCACTCACCCCATTACTGACATCACTCAAGATAGTATTGATGGTAACCTAGATCTCACACTTGGTTTAGAAATCGACAAGGGGAACGGTACAGAGGGAGTATGTTAGGGTGCAGAGTTAATGGTGCATTAGTGCATCCAACCCTGTCTGGCATAGGTGCAAGCAAGAAGGCCAAGGAGCCTTATAGTGTAGTGTACAGAATAGAGTGATGTGTCCTATGATGGCAGCAGAGACCCATCCCATGTGTGCATAGGGAAATGAAAATGTACCTGAATCCAGGTGTTGTAACGTCCCTCAATCTCACTTATCAAAATTGATTGAGGAGAAACACCAGTCACACTAAGCCCACACTCTATCTCAGTTAAAAGATACAAAGGGCAGCCCATTCCTGAAACCCATTGATGTAATCCTCACATTCACTTGTGCAGAGGTTGTATGCCTTGTGCACATTTGATGGTGCAATAGTGCATCCCACCATGTGTCGGCATATAGTGCAAGAAGGAAGGCCAGAGAGCCTTATGGTGAAGTGCATAAGAACAGATTGTGTGTTGTGCATTAAGAGGCCCAACTCGTGCGTGCAACACTCCATTCACACATCTCATCTCTCATTTGATTTGAAGGGAAAGACTGGTCACTCCCCCCACCCTATGTCTCACACTCTTTTGATAGATACAGAGGGCAGCCCATACTCACGTCCCCATCTGGTTAAGATGAAAGCTCGCAACACTCAAGTGGTTGATGATGAAGATCGCATTGGTTGTTGTTGTGACCATAGTGTTGAGGATGATGCATACCCAGGGAGGTAGCTGACACATATGGTACTTCAATGATTTGTATGAAAGATTGTCTATTAAGGAGGGCAGACGTACTGATACTACAGAGACAACGCACCGAGGGAGGGGGCTTCAATTTGCTTCTAGAAAGGTTCTGCTGATGAATCAGCTATCGTGACTGCGGGGTGTTATTACCTTTTTCACAGTGAGCTTTCTGTCCAAGGCTATTTCCACCTTTTCTTGGAACGAGGCTTGCTATGACAGGGAATTTCTTCCTTTTCTCCCATAATAGTTTTATTTTATTTTTATTTTCTTTTTTTTGTCTTAACCTATTCATGAGGGTGTCTCCACCTTTTCTCAAAGAAATAGGCCGGCATGGAATAGGGATCATAATCCTTTTTTTCCATAATCGTTATATATATTTTATCTCTCTTTTTTTTCTTACAGAAGGGAAATGGTAGAAACACCATTTGTCAGAACCATCCTCTCCACTAGAGCTGATTGAAAATAGAGGATAAGAGATCAGGGATAGGAGGTGGGCCAGAGGGGACAAAGGGTTGCATGTACCTCTTTAGTGTTAGATATGATCAATGCCCCACCCTCATTAGGTGCCACCAATGATCCATGGTGCTCAAAGTTGTAAGGCCCCCATTATGAGGAGAAGCCAAATGTGAGCCCAGACATTGGTTGAGTCCTGACTTGTATATCAGATGAGGTCTATGTGATCGGATGGCAAAAAGGTGACCGTTGTGGGTCTAATCTTTGGGTTAGATGGAGTGATTAAGTTGGTACCAACTCAAGGCGCATTGCATCGAGTTGCGGGGTAAGGGAGTTAAAAGGGGCCCCTATTGTGGGGTCCGGGGGCTGCGGAAGCGGCCCGTGGCTGGGGGTTTCAGGAATATTCCTTGGAGTATTCCCTAGCCGACTAGTGGAGGCTCATATGGTAGGTCACTCAGGCCGACCTAACAGCCTTCGCGGGCTATAAAAGCTAAACCCCTTCATAGCCATCTATCATTCATCTTTCACCCAGTCAGAGTTGTTATTCCAACTAGCCTTAAGCTCTTCACCTATCTTCTGTCTAGATCGCCATCTAAGCTTCACACAGTGGAAGCGCACGGTGTCGAAGGGTTTTGAAAGCAAAGTCGCGACCACAGAAGACCTTGATAAATTTCAAGATGGAAGATCAATCAAGTGAATAATCCAATGTCAAAGATTGAACTCATCATCAAACTGGTTCTGGCCTTCAACTCTGAATCATATATTTTTAATAGCCATACAACAATTCCAGAACTCAATCAGTAAATTCTTCATGAGCAAAAGCAGTTGTAACTTTTGCTATCCAATATGTAAAGTTTAAAATGGTAAACTCAAGGTGAATTTAAAACAGAAAAAAGCAGTCCATCTGATTACTAGTTATGCCTTCTCAGAATTGCAGAAGGAAAACTGAAGACAGTTGAGAGTCTTTCCATCTTCTTCTTGGGAAAGTATAAGGTAATTTCTTGTCTGCTTAGGCTTTAGCACGTCATACAGGTAGCTTTGTTTCAGTCACTTCTATGTCTGGATTTTTCTTCATACAAGTAGTTTTGTTTTAGACATCTCTATGTCTGGAATGTTCTTCATACAGGCAGCTTTGTTTTAGACATCTCTATGTCTGGAATGTTCTTCATACAGGGAGCTTTGTTGTCGTTCTAGTCATTGACATAGAAGATGGCCAATGATCACACCCATACCACTTCAATGTCCTTCGAAGTAGTAGAAGTCATTTTATTCCTAATGTATTCACTGCTGGTTCGTCTATTGTTCTTTCATAGTTGCAGCGCCTGCTTTGTCACCTTTATTTTCTTCTTCATTTTCGTCCTTGTCCCCTCGTTCATCTTCTTCATGTTCGTGTCATCTTCTCACCTTCTGATCTCGGCACTCCTCTGTCATAGCAGCGTCCACTTCGCACTTCCTTCTGTCCATATTCATTGAGCACTCTGCGATCTTCGTTGTCACCTCATCTTCTTCTGTTTCCCACTGGATGCGCCTTGTGGTGGCGTGGATGGCTCCCTCGCAATGTAAGTCGTGTGAGCCATCGCCTTGGCTAGTCTGAATCCTATTGTCAAAGTAGGTAGGTGGCAGGTCCCAGCTGCTACACAGGTTGCATCGAATATCGTCTTCACCCCAGGAAGAGATGAGCTTTGTATTGTCCAACGTCAAGCTTCCCCTCAACTCCCCTGTTCTTCATGTCCTGAATCTCCCTTTGAAGTTGTTGAGATTTCCCTCCCATCAATCATCTTCAATTTCCCCTCTTTTTGCCTCCGTAGCTTCGTTTTTCCAGTTACCCAGATCTGCCCTGTTTGTGATTTCCCTTTTAAAATTGCAGAGATCCTCCCTCCCGTTGACTGAGAATAAATCCCCCATCTATATCTGTTGAATTCGCGTCCTAGAGACCCGATCCTCTTTTCCTCATCATTCCGAACACAGAGCTCCCTCCTACCAGACCAGGATAAATTTATGGCGTATATGCTCCGGATTCCTCAAAATTGGCTGTTTGGCAGCCCTCTCTATTTGCTAATCACTGTCAGGTGGAAGCAGTACAGCTACCAGCTTCACCTTCTTATCCACAGTCTTTTATTTTGTGTCAACCCTAGCTTCATTATGATCCTTTGCATTACTCAAATCTTGCTGTAAATCAGCAATTCTGCACTCCAATGGCTGAATATCCTCAGCCCTCTGCTCTATGGACTGCATAGGAACAACCCTAAACTCTGGATGCTGAAATATTTCAGCAGTAAACTCTGTTGGCTGAAAGTTTTCAGCCCTCTGTGTCTCTGTAAGCCGATCATAATCACCCAAAAACTCTGTTTACTGAATTTCTTCAGCACTCAACACTTTTTGCTGAGCCACCTCAGCCTCTGATTCAATCTGTGACACAAAATCTGCAATTTCATGAAACATGTCCAGGGATTGCACTAATACATTACTGTGACAACTCTGCATATCAATTTTCAGTATATTTTCCATCTCTATTATTGTATCTGCACAAATCATACTGTCATACATCCCATCTATGTGCTCATCATCCTCTAAAATTCCTGCATTTTTCAAAATTTTCTCATTCTTGCATATGTACTGCCTGGCAGCTCTAGGCAACTTTGAAGTCTTTTGATAGCTCATCGAATTGTTTGCTGAAATCCCAACAAAACTGGAGGAGAAAACACTGCTACCAGGAGGCGAGAACTCCAATCTCCTTTGCTCTGTACCACCGTTGTCTCGCGAAATGGCGGTACCTAATGAAAACCCGAATCCCTCACAGTGGGCAAAGGTGCATCTCTGAGAGTATCCCTGTTTCTAACATGGTTCACACACACAGTCATAAACTGAACTGCTCTCATGCCATCTTTACTGCGAATCCGTGCATAAGCAGATCCATCATCCATTACCTTTGTTTCCATATGCATCTCTGTGATGAATGGCTGTCCAAGAATTATGGGATAAGAGCATGAATCCTGCACAAAGAAATGGAAATCCTCCTCTACATCTCCAATAGAAACTCTGACACTAGGACAGGCAGCATACAAATCACCTGCAGTGTTGTTGGCGGCTCTCATACGCTACCCATGCTCTACATCCATAGGCCATCTGTTGCTCTCATAAACTCCACGAACTATGAGATTAATCTCTGAACCATAATCCACCAAAGCAACATAAGGCACCTGTTTCTCTCCAATTTTTACCATCGTCTCTGTAGTTGCCCTAGCCCAATGACTCCGCGAAAAGTGACTACGCGGTATCAAGACAGGCTCATCAGTTTCAGCATAATGCATAGGCTGAACCCTCTTCTCTATCTGTGGAAAAACAGATGCATTCTCAACCAAAACCTCATCCTCATCCTCTTCCAACTCCCCAATCAAAACTCCCTGTGTATCAGTAGTAGGCAATACATGTCTTTTCCTCTTCAGGACCTCTTGGAACTGATCTTGAAACTCTCTTTTCGAGATGCCCAAAACCTCAGAAATAGTAAAAGTCACCTCACTGCCAAGTATCTTGTCATTAAAGATTTTCTTCATGTCTGTAGATGTCTCAATATCAGACATCAATCTAAACCCTGGCTGCTTTCTCTCTCTAGGCTCTTGCCTCTTTTCTCTCTTTTGAGCATCTTCCATCTGTCGTTCTAGCCCTGGTCTCAAAGACGGTCCTGCAGTAAGTGGAGTAACAAACTCACCCCCTCTAGTCTTTTTAGCTGCACTTGGATTTTCTTCATCCCTCTTACGCTTCTCCTCAACAAGTACATCTGCTCCTTGAGACTTAGCCAAGTAGGCATAAATAGAGTACCTGTCAACAGGCGAATCCCAACCTGTCTCAGATCTAATGCTAGAGCCTGCACTAGTCAAAACAGTTTCTTGAATTTTTCCCTTGTTTGCAGTCTCCATAGCATAAGTCCATAGTGCTGACTGATTCTCTGATCCCTTCTCAATCTGAACTCCATATGCAGAAGCATCTCCTCTAGCTGTCACATAAGAAGTACGCGCAGCCATGTCATCCACTAACTTCTTCATTCCACCTTTCTCAAAGTTGGTAGCAAGCGGAACTCCTGTTTCAGTCAACCAAATCTTACCATCTTGTCCCCAAAATACCAAATTCTTCCTCCTTGCATCCTGAAAAGATTCATAATCCCTGCAATGCTGATGATGGGCACTATCACACCAAATACATCTTCGATCTCTCCTAGGTGCACTAGGAGCACTCCTAGGTGCAGTAGGAGCACTAGAAGAAATAGAAGGCGCAGTTGAAGCAAACTGCTCTTTCAATTTTCCCACCAACTCCACTTTAACTGACTCCAGAGTCAAATCCGTTATGCCTTTGATTATGTCATCAAGAGAGGTAGGCACTGACGGAGTGGATGGTTTTGGAGCAGAAGGTGCTGGCATCGGTCGTGGAACAAGAAGAATAGGAGGAGTGGAAACAGTAGGCACTGGCATAGGCCAAGAAATTGGCTGAGGAGGAGAAGAAATAAGAGGGATAGAAGCAGGCATAGGAGCAGAAGACGGTGTCAGTGTCATAGAACCATTCTGTAGGCGGGTCTTCCATATCCTCCTCTTGGTCAAAGTCGAGACTGCATCCTGGGCATCCTACCAATCCGTTTTAAGTCCCATAGGCTTCGTGCGATCCTCAAGAAGTTCTCCCAATTCTTCCTGAGGAGCGGGATCTGCAGCTTGCAAGAAAAGCTCAACTTTTTCAACATCCAATGCTCTTTGTTCAATGGCATCAAGCTGACTATACCTCTCTTCAAATTCTCGAATCAACTCTGAAGCAGCTAAACCTTTGTTTGGCATGTAGACCCACTCTCGGAATGACCGCCGTGTAGTCATACCAAAGCCCTCAAGGAAATACTCTTCTTTCAGGGCCTTCTTAAAATCTTGCCAATGCGAATTTTGAATAAAAAGATCAGTCACTTTTGCCCTCAAGGTGGGTGTGACAAGACGAAGGAAATACTTACTCAAAAGTCCAGTTGGAACTCTGAAAAACCCCATCTTGATCTCATATGTCTTCAAATATGTTGAAACATTACGGCCATCAAATAGCTTCTTCTCATTCTCAACTGCTCCAATTGCCTTAGTCGCGCTATTTGCATTCTCCTGCTCTGAATATAGTTGCCTTTGCTGAGACAACTGTTGTTAATGCAATTGTTGTTGCTGCTGCATATACAATTGTGTCTGCTGATTTTGAAGCTACATATACATGGACATATTCTGAAAAATCTGCTTTAGATCATCCGTTGAAGTACTTGACGCAGCAATCAATGATGGAGCTGAAGTAGAGGACGCAGCTGGAATTGTAGAAGAGGCTGAAATAGATGCTGAAGTATCTCCCATCCTGAAATTTCTACGACGCTTTCACGTCGGGTTCACCAAAGATGTCGAATGGTTTTCGAAAGAAAAGTCGCAACCACAGAGGACCTTGACTAATTTCAGGATAGAAGATCAATCAAGCAAGAACAGGCTATCCAGGATAATATGTCCATTCTCTAAGCTTCAACATATCTAGCAATACAATCATACAGTTTGCTCTCCTCGTCCAAGTTGCATATGAACTTTTGCAGCAATCCAATCTGGTTTATCTGAATAACCAAGCCTTCAATTCCTCAATTACTGTGCCTCTGGAGTATCCACAGTTTTCTCATTATAATCACTAATGCAGCCTGCCTTGACAGCCAAAACATGGTAGAACTTTCTCTTGAAGCTTTTGCCAGAATTCTATCACTTAGAAGTGCAGTTTACTCTTTGATTTACAAAAGTAAGAATGACAAGTATAGAAAGGACTTCCTCTTGAGAGTTGAGACATTATGGGCAATCTCAGCAGAGAACTTCCTCTTATGCATCATTTGAAGATCTAAATTCCCCTTACAAGAATGCCTTGGCCGTGGTATGATTACGAAAGAAGCCTTAAACTGTTCAGACGAGACCGTTCTGCCATTCTTTTCTTCACACAATGAACTATGAGCACAACATGTCAGGACAGCACTTGCAATGTCTCCTGGGTTTCAAGAAGCATGGCAAAGGCAGGTTTCGAAGTAATACCCTCACAAAGGCAGCAACACTCAATAAGAAAGCTAAGAGGATTGAATGAAAACCACTTTGTTCTGAGGTAAAGGGTGCAATCAAAAAGATAAGAATGTTGACGGAATGGCAACACTAGCCCACATTTGACAAGCATAGAATTTGCAGTCCTTATAACTCTTTGCTCCCATAATATCCTTTCTGCGAACCTGGTCCTTTGTCATTAAGCTCCCCTGTTCCTTTGTAGACTATACGGCATCTGACCCTGACCATGAATCTTTAATATCAACACGTTTCTGTAACAGCAACTGCCCAGTGGGCTCTTGTTTGCAGTAAAGAGAAAAGTTTTCCATATGCACCGTCAGCTCCATACGGGACATTATTTTGAATGGCCTTTGCTTAGAAGGTCTTTGTACTCCTTCCATCCGATGTACTTCACCATCGAAACCTCTGACTCCTTCATAAAGAAATCAGAGAGGAGAACATGGGAGGAAACAGTGGACGAACGTTTGGTATCGTGGAAGGCAAAAGAAGCCGATGACGTTCTCTAATCTGCAAAGGACAATGGAATATATCGAGCACAGGGCACATCTCTGCTAGAGACACATCACTTATATCTGCCAAGAGGGAATTGCAAGAAGAACTCGTATGTTCAAGTATAGGAGTTTCTCCAGAAGGGAATCGATAGGCTTTCCATAGGTCATTCCAATTGTGTCACATAGACTTTCTTCTATTCATCAGCTTCCCACAGGACAGGCATTGCCAGTAGCAGCGACCGACCGTTCCTTCTCGAACACCAAGCAGATGTTATGGTTGACGGCTCAGGTCCCGTGAGTACTGCCCTTCTTCTTAGTAACACGAATATGCCCTAAAAATGCCCTGCTTCTCCCTTCCTAAGCCTGTTTTTTTTTTCTGCTTTTTCTCCCCAGGTGGACTACAACACGCCCTTCTCCCGGATGATAAAAAAAAATGCCGCGATCACGACTACATCTTCCTCTTAATATGGCTCCTCCTCATGTTTCCGTTCCCTATTTTTTTTCTCCCCCCCCTGAAAGCTGGAGTTTAGGCCCCGGAACGTGCCTAAAAATAGGAGAAAAATGGGGAAATGCGGGGAAAAATACCCTATCGCGAAGGCGGCGGCTCGATCCAAGACGATTTTAAGCGTCAAGCAGCCGACGGGCGCCCAAGTGACACATGCAGATTTTTAGTAATTTTTCTGTTAGTCACGACTAGATGCGGGAACTGCAGGCCTATCAGAGGCCCCGAGACGAACTCACAGAAATTTCCAGAACTCAGTTTCGATGCCGGATGCTCAAGATTGCCCAAAACCAGCCGACCGCCCGCAAGAAAGGCCAAAATTTGAGAAATGAAAAGACATAGTAAGTGGGGGGTGCCCTTTGGGGGCTTCCCCCCCCACAAAAATTTGTGCGGGGACGAGAGGAGGTTGTCGACTTGCACGCGCGCGGAAAAAAAACGGCCCCCCCCATGAAATGATGAATGTGGGTCATGAAGACTCAATGTAGGTGATAGCAGGGCCAGACTGCATAACTTCTCGGTATCAAATCGCCACTCCTCGCGCGCAAAACGGTGGATTGATTAGAGAGATAAAATTTCAGTCTTTCTCTCTCCTCCCTCTCTCTCCCCTAAGAGGCAGTTCGTGTGTGGGAAGGAGCAATGAAGAAAGGACGATGAAGGCTTGTCCGGCACGGATCGGATCGTTCCACGAGCTGAAGACGATGGTGCGTGACTGTCAGAAGCATTGAAGGCTGCTGGATTTCCTGATTTGCAGCATGGAAAAAAAACCCGAAACACACGTTTAAGCGGTAAACTAAAAATTACAAAGAAAATTTAGTGTTTTATGCTTTTGATTGATGGAATGCCGTTCATATGGACTAAGATTTGATTATGTTGCTGATTCTTCTGAGTTCTTACTGTTTATAACCAGAAATTATGAAAAAACACGCATTTCATGGCTCGAAAGAATGTCAAGAAACCCGAAAACGCATGAAAAATGGGGAAAAACAAGGGTTTTGGGCGTATAAATGGGAAAAATGTTAATACACATCAACTAAATATCTTTTTATTCAGCGAATGAACTAAGGGCCACAGCCCATGAACCGGTTTTTTATTTTCAGCCAATAAAAAATGGGAAAAATAGGGGAAAATACCCATAAAATGATGGGAAACCCCCAAAAAATAAGAGAAAAACACATTTCGGGTGGGGAAAAAATTAGGAAAATTAAGATAAATGTTTGTGGATGTGTAATAAGGCTGAAGCATGGAGATTTGCTTCAGTTCAGCCTTGTTTGTGTGTTTTAGTGAGTTTTTTTCCATATTTTTACACATAAAATGATAAGGGAAGAAATTCTAAATAGCGAACAACGAAGCAATAAGTGGATAATGGAAGGATGGCATGAAAATTAATTTAAATGCTGCATAAAATGAAGGAAAGTTGTTGATTTTCTTTGCATGGCATATAGAGAAAGACGGTTATTTAATAAAGAACCTAGTAGCACGAAGAATATTCGGTGCTAGGTTCCAGCAACGAAGCACGTGCGTTAGAATAAAGATCATGGAAGGAAATGTTTTTTGCACATTCACAAATACTGATTCTCCTACATGATTGAGCACTTATATGGCATCCACCTATTGCATAGAGCATGGTATTTAAAACGGTATCAGAAATACTGGATGCATAGCACTTGGTTGCTATAAAATGAATGACCCACGTTGAGAGTGTGAGGTTCCCAAGCTGTGTGAAGCCGAGGGTTTAAGGGGAAAGAACAAGTGAGGGAAAATGTGGTACACTCCTGGAACGTCTTTGGTACCTTGAGTGCAGTTTGTTCATATTGTTCTATATGTTATGCGACGCATCAAGGGGCCAATCCCTGCGGTGTAGGAGAGTCGCAGTGGGGTGGCGGCATTCTGCCGTAGGAGACCTCCTTCGTAGGTGAAACGTGGCTCTTTGCCAATGTGATGGGAAGCTCCCTCTGAGGAGTAGTGGGTAAAATAGGAAATTGGACTACAAACGATACAAACGCGATAAAAGATAGGAAGGCAAAATGTGTATGTCCTCAACGCTCCTGGCCGCGAGGCCGTGGGGTCGTTGAGTGGGTGAGAGCGAGGTCCGGCTAGTGCATGAGCTAGTGCCGGCCCGTTTTTAGGTCCATCAGTGGTGCGTCTGCCGGGAGCCACTAAAAAGGGGTGGTTCCGAATCTAGGATCTTTAAGGACCTAGTGATCAGTTTATGTCCTTTGATAGGACTCGTCAAGCCGAAGTTCAAAAAGAAGAACGTGCTGAAAGAGCTAGACGTAGGGCTGAAATATTACGATGTTATTCTCCTCAAAGAAGCAGCCCAATACGCATAAGAGACAGTAGTTCCAGCAACCCAAGTGCTGCAAGAAGCCCTTTGAGCAGAAAAGGGAGTGGTAGTACTTCCTCTCTTGCAGGTAGTCAATCAAGTTCAAGTGGAGGTGTAGGTTTACCTACGCAGCCCCCTATCATTAATCAGGTTGTAGCAATGGCACAATCGATAGCAATCCCAGCAGGAACACCTGATTTTCCAGCCTTAGGAGCCCCATTGCCCATTTTTAATGGGTTGGCAGAAGAGGATGGTGAGCTTCATATTAATGAGTTCAATAAACTCATGTTTAATTATCGCATCCAAGATGAAGGGCACTTGATGATGTTCTTCAACATGACCTTGAAAGGAAGAGCAGCACTATGGTATCACGGCCTAGAAGTCAGAACCATAACGACTATAGTGCAATTTTTTACAGCCTTCTGTAGGGAGTTTGCCCCTGAAAGGGGTGGACAGTATTGGCTTCGTGTATTGAATGTAACACGCCAAGAGCCAAATGAGAACGTCCAGACTTATGCGAAGAAGCTGAAACAAGTTTTACGTAAACTTGATACCTACATTCCTATTCCACTAGCTGCCCAGTTACAATACTTCCTTCATGGGTTGGATTTTAACATCCAGGTGCAGCTGAGTAGTGTCGCCTTGGCTGACATTGATACCGCGGTTACACAAGCAGAAGGTGTAGAGACACGCTTGCAAGCGGCTTATGCAGCTAGAGTGAACTGGAATGGGAATAGTTTGGCACTAACCAATGGGAGTCAAGGAGACCCCATGTCAAACGCAAATGGAAGAAGTGGCATTATGCCCAACCTGCCCATGCTACCAGCACCTCCTAGTGTAGGTATGCCGATGGTTAGTCAAATGGTTCCCTTGAATGTGGGAAACCAAGGAACAAACCCTAATGCAGTCCCAATAAACCAACAGCAGTAGCCAATGCCTAATCAGGTGGTAAGGCCAATGGGACGGCAGATGGACGATCGTGGCTATGAGTCAAGTGCATCGAACGTCCTTGGCGAGGTCAAGGACATGATGAAGCACTATACGGATATGATTGCTGAACAGTATAGACAAATAGCCATCGATGTCAACTTCCTTAAGAAGCAACAGAATTTGATAGGGAGCCGACGCCCTGAAGAGGGTGCCCCATCTAGATTTAGCTGTAAGTGGTGTGGCGGGCAACATTTCCCTAGGAACTGCCCTAATATTAAATGCGACATTTGTGGAAAGTCTGGCCATTTAGCCGCCACATGCTGGAGTAAGATTAGTTCTCTCCAACAAGGAAGTAAACAGCTGGGTCCGATTAATCATAGAGCACAGGGTAATGACCTTCCGCAGAATGATGGACCAAGGCAGATACTGCAAAGGGGAAAAGCCACTGTAGAGGAGCTACCCCAAGGCAACGGAGTCAGCCTCATTGAGGCGGTACAAGTTAACGATGCTGAAACCTCTAACCTAAGAGCTGTGACGAGAGGCCAAAAGGCTAAAGAGGGCGATAGGGATAATATAAAGCCGGCTGAGGGAAATCCTAAGCAGGGAGATAAGGGGACGCAAGTCCTAAACCCTGATTTGGAAGGGGGACCCTTAAAATTGGTTGACAGCAAAGCTGATCTTAAGAAGGATAAAGACGTACCAAGAAAGAAGGCGAGAGCTAGAAAAGAGGCTCCAAAGCCGGTTTCAAAACCAAAAGAAAGGATGGTTTGGCGAGAGAAGAGAGCTTTGGCCACATATCAGGATTTTGATTTGGCAAGTTCTCTTTGCGAAGTCAAGCCAGATGTGAACCTCCTGCAGTTGATTAAATTGTCGCCAGGAGTACGCAAGGAGTTCAAAAAGATCTTGCGGATTGGGTATATTGTAGAACCTATGGGCATAGCTAGAGTAGGGGAAGACTAGATGGATCATGCTGAAAAGCATTGCCCTAGGGTTCCAGCATATATTGATGGGATTTTAGTAGAGCATGCTATCGTGGATACTGGTTCATCCGTCAATATCATGAGTTCAGAGTTGATGGAGAGGCTAGGTCTAGGCATTCAAAAAGATGGCTCTACCCTTCTCAGGATGGCTGATGACAGTTTGAGACAACCAGAGGGTTGTGTCACTAGAGTTCATGTGACAGTTGCAAGTGTAGAATGTTTCTTGGACTTTAGAGTGATAAGATTCGCTGGGTGTCCTAGTTATCGAATATTGCTAGGCAGGCCTTGGATCTTACGAACAGACTGTCAAGTCGATATATCTGCCGATCGTGTGATTCTAGGGAGAGGTACTAATCGGGTAATAGTCAACGCTTACCCTGAATCTCCGCAAAGTGAGTGGGCTCCTGTACCCTCCACTGAACTAGAAACTGCAGATGAGGCATCTGAGGGTGAGTCGTCCTCTAGTGATGAATCCAAAGAGGGATCTACTACAAAGGATATTTATCAGATCACCCTCAATGAGCCAATAGAGGCGCAAGATAGAATTAGAGATGCAGATGTAGTCGAGTTGGACCTTGGTACGCCGATTGATTCGCGACCTATTAAGCTAGGATCCATGCTCAGCCCAGCAGAAAGAGAGGACTATGTGTCTCTTATTCAAGAATTCCGAGATATATTTGCTTGGAGCTATGACGAGCTGTGAGGCATACCTCCCAGCCTGGCTGTCCATACTATCCCAGTAAAGGAAGGTAGTCGTCCTGTACGTCAGAAAGTAAGGCGTATGCCTTTTGAGCTGAGGGACGGACTGTTTGAGGAACTGCAGAAGCTTCGGAAGGCTGGTTTAATTTTTCCTGTGCAGCACACAGAATGGTGCTCACCAATCGTCATCAGGAAGAAGAAAAATACCCAGATCCGGCTCTGTGTGGATTTTAGGGAGCTAAATAAGCAAACAGTAAAATATTACTACCCATTGCCATTCATTGACCAGATTCTGGATCAGCTGGCAGGTAGAGAGATCTATTCGTTCATGGATTGTTTTGCGGGTTATAACCAAATGGCGATCGCAGAAGAGGACAAACTGAAAACGACTTTCATCACTGTCTTCGATACCTTTGCGTACCATGTGATGACGTTTGGGTTATGCAATGCACCTGGGTCGTGGCAAAGAAAAGCCGATAAAACCTTTGGTGACATCTCCCCAGAGGAGCTCAAAGTATTTATTGACGACCTGGGGGCAGCCACTGTAAGGGAGAGGCAATTGATCATATTAAGGAAGTGTTTTGAGCGTTGCAGGCAATTTTGCATCTCTCTAAACCCAAGGAAGTGTGTCTTTGGAGTGCCATATGGGCTGTTGTTGGGCCATGTGGTTAGCTCAGTGGGGATCGCAACCGACCCTGAAAAGATTAAGGTTATCGTTGCTATGGGTCCACCGCGTACTCCAAAGGAAGTACATAGTTTCCTCTCGTCAGTAGGGTACTATCGTCGATTTATCAATGCCCTGGCAGAGAGAACATTGCCACTAACCAATCTCTTATCTTATAACTGTCTATTTGAGTGGAGGGATGTGTGTAAAATATCATTTGAGGATGTGAAGCAGGAGCTTACCAAAGCACCTATTTTAAAGGCACCCAAAAGAGGTGAGATATTTTACATATTCTCAGCAGCAACCACACATAGTATTAGTTGATGCCTAGCTCAGATCTGGGAAGAGAAATGGTACCATCCAATAGCTTTTGCTAGCCGAAAACTGGGCGTATCTGAGATTAATTATACCTATATGGAGAAGTTATGTCTTGCGATGGTTTTTGGGACCAAAAAGTTCAGACATTACATCCTCTATGAGAAGGTGGTTATTTATACCAAGGCGGAAGGACTGAGGTTATTGCTAAACAAGTTGCAGCCGCCTGATCGACTAGCAAAGTGGTTAATCACTTTGCAGGAGTTCGACTATGAGATTAAAAGCAAGCCGCCGAAATTGCAAGGCATTGTAGAATGCTTAGTGGATTTCGGAGAGCCGAAAGATGCCACGGCCGAAGAGAGTGACATGGAGATATTATTTAAAATTGATACAGCTTCCATTCCCTCGTGGTATGCGGCCATAACGCATTATCTATCCACAGGAGAGACTGGAGCTAGCTTGTCGAAAAGCGAGAAGAGGAAAATTAAACAGCAAGCTTTAAAATTTGCGCTTATCGCAGGCACATTGTATTGGAAAGGAGTTGATGATATTTATCGCCGGTGCGTGATGCCTGACGAGGTCCCTTTCATTTTGGAAGAGTGTCATGACTCCGCTTGCGGAGGGCATTTTGCTGGGCGGTTAACGGCACAGAAAGCTTTAAGAGCTGGATATTGGTGGCCGTCCATCTTCCAGGATTCCTTTGAGTATGTTAAAAAGTGTGATACCTGTCAGAGGCATGACAACCGAGAGAACAGGAAACGCCCACTTACGTCGATCATGGCTATACTTCCTTTCGAGAAGTGGGGTATAGATTTTGTAGGTCCCATCACCCCGTCATCCACTACCCAGAAAAGGTATATTATAGTAGCAACTGACTATTTTACAAAGTGGTCAGAAGCACGGGCGACGAGGCAGGACAACGCAAAAGAGACTGCAAGTTTTCTGTTGGAGCAGATTATCTGCCATTTCGGTCCGCCAAAGGAATTGGTATCAGACCGTGGGACACACTTTTTGAATAAAGTGATTAAAAGCCTGACTGAAGCTTGGCAGATCAAGCATAACAAGACGACCCCCTATATAACCCGCAAGCGAATGGGCAGGTAGAAAGCACCAATAAACAACTTGTGGGTATCTTGTCCAAAGTAGTTTCTGAGAAGAAGCGCGACTGGGACAAGAAGCTGTATGTGGCGGTATGGGCGTACAATACGACATATAAACGCACTACCGGCCATACGCCATTTAAATTAGTTTATGGGGAAGAATGCGTATTACCCCTCGAGATCGAGTTGCCTACCATTAGGTTTGCGATTAACCACTCTTTGGGAGACGAGGAGGCACTCTTCGAGCGTTTCACGACAATAGCACACCTTGATGAGCTAAAGTTGCAAAGCGTGTTACATCAGGAGGTGGCCAAACGTCGCATGAAACAGTTGCATGACCTTAAAGCGAAGAAGTATACTTTTAAGAAAGGGCAACTAGTCCTGTACTATGATGCACGTAGGGAGCTGTTTCCTGGAAAGTTAGAACCCAAATGGGATGGCCCCTATAAAATTGTCAGGTTAGGAAAGAATAAGTCTACAGCTCTTTTAGCTGATCTGCAGGGAGTAGAGTTTAAAAATAAGGCTAATCTTAACAAGATTAAACCTTATTATTTCTAGCCATACTAACGCACGAAAAATGCATTGCAGGTCCACGAGGAAGCTGATTTGAGACCTGCTAAAGCGCTTCAATTGGCTGATGGGGCGGCTAATCCCCTATTTAGAACACCCTTATCTAGAGCAGAGATATCATCAGGGAAAGCTGATTTGGTGGAGCGAGGGTTATAAGGTGATTGAGCAAGAGGACGGAACTTTTGTCTGGGAGATCAAAGTCTTCTGCCATCATTGTTTGCGTATATTGACCAGCATCCCTGTTGAGTTCAATGAGGGCGGTGGGATGGAGCCGTCAGTGCACCCTCTGCATATGCTGAACTTTGATTATCATCAGTACGAATAGAGGTGGTAGTGATGGCGGGTTATGTGAACCCCTTCTGGACGTACACATTGTATTTTGACGGAGCATCTAGGGGTCCGCAAAGGAAAGGAAGCGTAGGAGTAGTTATCCATGATCCCCGACGTAGGGTTATTATGAAGTTAGCAGCCTATCTTGGGATAGGGTTTACTAACAACATGGCGGAGTACAAAGCCTTGATTATGGGACTGAATATTGCCAAGTAAGGTGGTATCCGACGGTTGTTAGTCAAAGGGGATTCCCAGTTGATTCTGAATCAGCTAGATGGGACATACACAGTGAGAAATCCCATCCTTTCGATGTATCATCGCACTGCCATGACCCTTCTTGAGGATTTTGAAAGAGTGTCTCTTCAGCTGGTTCCACGTTATTGGAATCAGTTTGCGGATTCATTGGCAAATCTGGCTTATGAAGAAGACCTTTTCTTCAATTGTGGTCCTAGTCCGGATATAGTTACTACTGATGAGACAGGACCCGGTCTTCTATGGGGGATATTATTGGAACATGCTATATTTGGCAGGCGATGGTTGATATGGGTGATGCAGAGAATAGCCGAGACCAATCTGCCGTTACTATCATTGACCCATAGGTTAATTAGGCAGCATATTATTCGTACCCCCCTTGCCTTGTATGCAGGAGGGATGGGTCACAACCTTATGCATTTAGCTTAGGGCTACGAGTCCTCTTTTTCTCCTTCGGATATGGCGTGCAGTCTTTGTATCTTTCCTATCCTAAGGAGGTTTTAGGTGCTGATTTATCTTATTTCATTAGGCCAAAAGGGCCATTTAGGTATGCTTTTAAAGCTTGATTTCGTTAGGCCAAGAGGGCCGATTCTATTTAGAGTAGTATTGTTTGATTTCTCTAGGCCAAGAGGGCCGTGTGTCTGTCGAGTACGGGTGCTTTTGACCGTGTTCTGTTTAGTCTTGTGCTTGACAGGTTCTGTGGAGCTGGAGGGAGCCTTTGGCGCGGCATCAACACTTCTCGTGGCCAGTCCAGGTGACATCCACCCTTTACGAGTACTGAGTTTTGTTGTTGCATGTGTCCGTGTACTTGTGAGGTTTTTTTTTCTTTCTTTGGGGACCGGCAACCAAGGCATGAAGTCCCAGGATTAGGTGATCATAGCCGATAGCGGTCTGTTTAGTCGCAGTCCTCTGTGAAGGCATTGTTAGGCGCCAAAGACCTATCTCAGATGTAGTCTAAGTGACCCTGTCCTGCTAGCCTGCTAGGCAACTGAGTTAGGAGTATCTTCTAGTTGTGAGGCAGATAGAAAAGCCTGCCTAAGAAAAATGAGCAGAATGATAAACCCTAAAAATCAGGAAGATAAACCACCATGCGAAGGTGTGTAAAAAGGGGTTCTAACCCCTCTGATAGAAAAAGAAAAGAAAAGAAAATTATAAGTAGTTATCTATCGCCTAGCGAAGGCCTGGTAGGCTCCTGGGGACGAGTCAGACTTGAGGCCAATGCCTTGTCTTCCTAGGTGTGGCATCATGCTGGAAAAGAATAAATCCAAAAGGTTGGAGCGAAAATAAAAGTGAGCGTTGGAAGAAAAAGGAATATTTTAGTGTCGCCTTGCGAGGGCTTGGTAGGCTCTTGGGTACCGAGACTGGACCTGAGGCCGATGCCCTGTCCTCCTTGGGTCACTACGCTCAGCTCCCTCCTTTTTACACGCCAGAGTAGGGGGGATAAATCCCTGATAGGAAAGAAAAGAAGATAAAAAAGAATATCTTTCGTTCAGGCTATAGGAGACCTCGCATAGGAGGGACTCCTGGTTAGGTTGTCCTTTGTTAGGACGGTAGTTCAGCCCACCACTTAGGGCGACCCCTTTGATAGGCTTTTTAGCTTGGCTGTGTTGGAGCAGTCGGTTGTGACTAGCTCTGGCCGTTTGTTGGACTTCTCCTCGTGGAGTTCATGCCTTGGTTTTGTCAGGGGATGGGTGAGAGCTGCTTGTGTTTTGTTGTGTATCTGTTTTGTAGCAGTTTGATGCTCCTTTGGTTGTTTATGTGCAGATATGTTCGAGGGTTCGACGGCCTGAGTCGTCCTATCCCGTGGTCGCTAATGAAAGCTGGAGTTTAGGCCCTGGAACATGCCTAAAAATAGGAGAAAAATGGGGAAATGCGGGGAAAAATAAGGCAGTCGACGGGCGCCCAAGTGACACATGCAGATTTTTAGTAATTTTTCTGTCAGTCAGGACTGGATGCGGGAGCTGCAGGCCTGTCCGAGGCCCCGAGACGAACTCACAGAAATTTCCAGAACTCAGTTTCGATGCCGGATGCTCAAGATTGCCCAAAACCAGCCGACCGCCCGCAAGAAAGGCCAAAATTTGAGAAATGAAAAGACATAGTAAGTGGGGGGTGCCCTTTGGGGGACTCCCCCCCCCACAAAAATTCGCACGGGGACGAGAGGAGGTTGTCGACTTGCACGCGCGCGGAAAAAAAACGGCCCCCCCCATGAAATGATGAATGTGGGTCATGAAGATTCGATGTAGGTGATAGCAGGGCCAGACTGCATAACTTCTCGGCATCAAATCGCCACTCCTCGCGCGCAAAACGGTGGACTGATCAGAGAGATAAAATTTCAGTCTTTCTCTCTCCTCCCTCTCTCTCCCCTAAGAGGCAGTTCGTGTGTGGGAAGGAGCAATGAAGAAAGGACGATGAAGGCTTGTCCGACACGGATCGGATCGTTCCACGGGCTGAAGACGATGGTGCGTGACTGTCAGAAGCATTGAAGGCTGCTGGATTTCCTGATTTGCAGCATGGAAAAAAAACCCGAAACACGCGTTTAAGCGGTAAACTAAAAATTACAAAGAAAATTTAGTGTTTTATGCTTTTGATTGATGGAATGCCGTTCATATGGACTAAGATTTGATTATGTTGCTGATTCTTCTGAGTTCTTACTATTTATAACCAGAAATTATGAAAAAACACGCATTTCAAGGCTCAAAATAATGTCAAGAAACCCGAAAACGCATGAAAAATGGGGAAAAACAAGGGTTTTGGGCGTATAAATGGGGAAAATGTTAATACACATCAACTAAATATCTTTTTATTCAGCGAATGAACTAAGGGCCACAGCCCATGAACCGGTTTTTTATTTTCAGCCAATAAAAAATGGGAAAAATAGGGGAAAATACCCATAAAATGATGGGAAACCCCCAAAAAATAGGGGAAAAACACATTTGGGGTGGGGAAAAAAATAGGAAAATTAAGATAAATGTTTGTGGATGCGTAACAAGGCTGAAGCATGGAGATTTGCTTCAGTTCAGCCTTGTTTGTGTGTTTTAGTGAGTTTTTTTCCATATTTTTACACATAAAATGATAAGGGAAGAAATTCTAAATAGCGAACAACGAAGCAATAAGTGGATAATGGAAGCATGGCATGAAAATTCATTTAAATGCTGCATAAAATGAAGGAAAGTTGCTAATTTTCTTTGCATGGCATATAGAGAAAGACGGTTATTTAATAAAGAACCTAGTAGCACGAAGAATATTCGGTGCTAGGTTCCAGCAACGAAGCACGTGCGTTAGAATAAAGATCATGGAAGGAAATGTTTTTTGCACATTCACAAATACTGATTCTCCTACATGATTGAGCACTTATATGGCATCCACCTATTGCATAGAGCATGGTATTTAAAACGGTATCAGAAATACTGGATGCATAGCACTTGGTTGCTATAAAATGAATGACCCACGTTGAGAGTGTGAGGTTCCCAAGCTGTGTGAAGCCGAGGGTTTAAGGGGAAAGAACAAGTGAGGGAAAATGTGGTACACTCCTGGAACGTCTTTGGTACCTTGAGTGCAGTTTGTTCGTATTGTTCCATATGTTATGCGACGCACCAAGGGGCCAATCCCTGCGGTGTAGGAGAGTCGCAGTGGGGTGGTGGCATTCTGCCGTAGGAGACCTCCTTCGTAGGTGAAACGTGGCTCTTTGCCAATGTGATGGGAAGCTCCCTCTGAGGAGTAGTGGGTAAAATAGGAAATTGGACTACAAACGATACAAACGCGATAAAAGATAGGAAGGCAAAATGTGTATGTCCTCAACGCTCCTGGCCGCGAGGCCGTGGGGTCGTTGAGTGGGTGAGAGTGAGGTCCGGCTAGTGCATGAGCCAGTGCCGGCCCGTTTTTAGGTCCATCACCCCCCCCCCCCCCCCCCCCCCGAAATTTTTACCTGCGCCCTTGGGATGGAGATAAAGCGCAACGTCATCCCCTTCTGTGCTATCAGAGGGCAAAGGGACGTTCTTGCAGTTACTATCCGACTCAGTTCTTTTCCCCAAACACTATCTGATAGGGTCTCACACCCATCATTGCTGCTTGTCCAGAATTCATATTCCACACTCTCATCAGGATGAGGCAATGATTCTAACCAATCCAATTTCACAGTCATAGTGACTTTCTTGGCTAGCTTTGCCTTCAGCTTGTCACCAAATGTCTTTTCAATTAAGGCAGATGGAATAGTGATATTTCACAGATATTCGACCGCCCCTGCATCCTCTTCAGGGGAGTCCATTGTGATTAAAGGTTCAAAACGATCATCTGCCACCAAAATACAAGCTGCACCAGGATTTTGAGCATGCCATATCTTCAATGCAAAGTAGCAACCTCCCCGGTCCACTAAAGTTTTGAGAAGTGCAGAGCTTGTCAGATCAGGAAGATGTTATTCCGGTGACTGTTGGTTGTCGCACACTGATTATGAGTGCTATCTGGAAGTATAATTATCAGTTGTCTAAGCAAACAGATGGTGGTTCTTGTTCTCTGCAATGATGGCATTCAACTTTCGAAATGCATATAAGCACTGAAGGATATAGATCATTTTGTTACAGTTTGGGAATATCGTGCCAGAATATGGGACAATTCACTGCCATCAATGCGGAACTGAGCTTCCTTCCACACTTTCTGTACATACTAACCCCTTTTTACCTATAGCAGCATCTATGTCTTCATCAAGCCTCTCAAGTTGTTGCTCAGTAGCAATACCGGTAAACTTGCTACAACATAAACCTGATGAGCCTCTCTATGTTACAGCACCATGCATCCTTGAGACAAATGATGTCTCAGAGATAAAAACTTGAGAGACAAGTTGCAACTGCGGTCTTTCAAACTTCAGTGGAGGGCTCAGGGTATTCGAAAGGCATTCCTTGATGAGGTTTCTGCGAGAGGCAGGAACATGTAACACTGGTGTAGCAACAACATCATGCAATGCTCTGCCAATCTCTAAAGCGATAGTACATCCCTTCTCTGCAAGTGAACCACATGCTTGGAGGACACCAAGAAATGTTGGCTTATTGGGACTCATTCCTTCAACTAGCATTTGACTATATAGCTTGCAGAGCCTTCTCTGCCTTATCCAACTCAAAATATCGTGAGATCATAACATTCCATGCAACAATGTCCTGATCAAATAGCCCATCAAACATGCTCTCTGCTTCTAAAATGTTGCCACATTTACCATAGATACTAATAAGAGTGATATTAACAAAAGCATCTGAAGTGAAGCCCTTCTTGTGAGCATCTGCATGTAATGCTCGGAAAATTTCCCAAGAAACTTTTCTTGGTTTCCCATCCATGCTCATAACATCTTCCTTCTCAATGAGGGCACCACATGCTTGAAATGTGATCTTAAATGTCTAGTGATTTGAGAAAATGCCCTCCTCTTGCATCTGTTTGTATAGTTGTAATGTCTTCTCCCCTTGACCCTGCTCAACATAGGCTGAAAGCATCCCATCATGCCTACCATTGTTGAAGGACCTATCAGGTGAAACCCCAGCTGAAAGGAAAGGCAACAAAAGACTCCTCTCTCTACTATACTACCCACGTAGAACAAAAATGCAAACAGAACAACTAAGTATGTACAAAGTAACAAAATGTCAAACACACAACTTTTTGGTGGATTTCACACCTCGAATGCGTAGCAATACGACAACGGGTGGACAGAGCCATCTTTGTATCAGTTGTTTGGAGCTTTGATGGACTAGTAACTGCCCTTAATACTCAGGTGAGACCTTGAGCTTTGAATTTTGAGGAGTTTTGTGCATTATTAATGGAGGAGGAGTTGAGGTTGAAAGCCCGAGAAGGAAGCAACAATGGAGAAGCTACATTCTCTGCCAATGCAAAAGGCAAAGGTGGTTCCTCCACCAAAAATGATGGTGACAAAAAGAAGAAGGGCGGCAAGAAGAAGTTTCAAGGAGAGTGCTTCTACTGCAAGAAGAAAGGACATGCAATTGCAGATTGTCGTGTCAAGAAGGCAGATGAAAAGAATGGTATCCTTAAAAGTAAAGGGAAAGAGACAGCCAATACGGCTGAAGCAGAGTTGGAATTATTCACGGTGACCATTGAGGAAGTGTGCTCCTCGGCACAAGAAGAATCTACCACTGACTCATGGGTGTTGGATAGTGGGGACTCCGGTCACATGACCAACAAGAAAGGTCTATATAGTTCTATGCAGCCTCTACAAGAATCCATCAATGTGACGGTTGGAAATGATGCTAAATGCCCTGCTGCGGGCACAGATACTATTTCTTTTGTTGCTGCAAATGGTGAAGTCAAAAAGCTTTCAAATGTGTTGTATGTTCTCGAAATCAGGAGAAATCTGTTATCAGTTGCTGCTATAACTGATCTTGGTCATGAAGTGAGGTTCAAGAAGACAGGTGCATAAATTCTTGATAGTGCTGGCAAAATTGTTGGCAAAGGAGAAAGAAGGAACAACCTGTATGAGCTAAGTGCTCTTACAGCCACCGTTAGAGTGGGTACAAGTAAGCTTTGGCATGAAAGGTTTGGACACATCGGATTGGCAGTGTTGAAGGAGATGCAAAAGCAAGGTATGGTTGCTCACCTACCTACATTAATTGAATTGTTGCTCACCTACCTACAATAACTAAATTGCAGGAACCATGTGAAGCTTATATGATGGGCAAGCAACAGAGAAAGGCATTTCCACAAGAAAGCAAGAATAGAGCACAGGCTCCTCTAGAGTTGGTGTATGCTGACTTGTGTGGTAAGATGCCTACACAAGCCTTGGGGGGATCTTCTTATTTTATGTTGATTGTCGACGACTACAGTAGGAAGATGTGGGTGTACTTCCTTCGTGATAAGGCTCAAGCTTTTGGTAAGTTTAAAGAATGGCTAAAACTTGTTGAGAATGAAATAGGGAAAAGTGTGAAGAAATTTAGAACAGATGGTGGTGGTGAGTGCAACTCAAAGGAGTTTGAAGGCTTTTGCAAGAGCAAAGGGATCAAGCATCAATTGACAACGCCTCACATGCCTTAGCAGAACAGTGTTGTGGAACGCAGGAATCACACCATTGTGGAGATGGCAAGATGCATGCTAAAGGGCAAGGGATCGCCTAACCATTTTTGGGCTGAAGCTTTTAATACTGCAGTCTACATTCTAAATCAGAGCTACTCAAAGGATCTCAAGGGAAAAACACCTCATGAGGCTTACACTGGTAAGAAACCATCTGTCTCACATCTCAGAATTTTTGGATGTGAATGTTATGCACATGTTCCAAATGAGAAGAGAAACAAGTTAAAACCAAAAAGTAAAAAATGTATCTTCTTGGGTTATAGTGATGAGCAGAAGGCTTACAAATTATATGACCAAGAGGCAAAGAAGATCATCGCGAGCCGTGATGTGGTGTTCAAGGAGGAGCCGCATACGGTGGAGGAGGAGAAGGCAAGTTCTTCCACTTTATCATCAAGCGAAGAAGTAGCCCACTATGAACCTATCCCGAGAGTTGTCCCTATCCTTAAGGAGGAGGAAGCATCATCTTCAGATGATGAGGAAAAATTTCACCAACCTGGCATCACCCCACCGGAAAAGCCATTGCCGCGCTCGGTGAAGCAGCTCTATGACCGCAATAATCCTATGCCTACATCTGTTGAGGAGAAGGCAGATGGACCAAGGAGGTCTCAGAGAATAGAGGAGCAAAGGGGGGCTTCTTCTCACATAGTCAATATGGCCTTGATGGTTGAGATTATGAGAGAAGTAAAGGAGCCAATTGACTTAGAAGAAGCACTTGCAGATCCATCATGGAAGGCTACTATGCAAGCAGACAGCATAATGAAGAATGACACTTGGGAGCTAGTGGATCGACCAACAAAGTGGAAGGTTATTGGCACCAAGTGGATCTGGAAGGTAAAGTACAAGGCTGATGGTACCTTAGAAAAGTACAAAGCTAGACTAGTTGCCCAAGGATTCTCACAAGTTGAAGGGTTTGATTGTCAAGAGTCATTTGCCCCAATTGCCAGAATGACCATTATTCGCACGGTACTTGCAGTGGCTAACCATAAGAAGTGGCCAGTGTACCAAATGGATGTTAAGTCAGCGTTCTTAAATGGTGACCTCAAGGAGGAGCTGTACGTGGCTCAGCCACCAGGGTTTGAGGCCCCCCATTCAGAGAACAAAGTGTGTAAGTTGAAGAAGGCATTGTATGGGCTGAAACAAGTCCCCCAGAGCATGGTACCAGCAGATAGATAAGTTCTTTTTAAACCTAAACTTCAAAAGATGTGCCTCAAATGCTAACTTGTATGTTTACAGGGATGGTAAAAAGTCTGTAGTGATTGTCCTATATGTGGACGACCTTATTACAGGTGATTATGAAGATATGATCAACCAAACTCGAAAGGCTTTGAGTTCTGAGTTTGAAATGACAGACTTGGGCTTGGTGCACTATTGTTTGGGGATTGAAGTCTGGCAAGAGCTAGGAAAGATCTTCATCTCTCAAAAGAAGTATGCATGGGAGATCTTGAAGGCATTTGGCATGACCAAGTGCAAGGAGATAGCTACACCTATGGAGGTGAATGCAGAGTTATCCATCCAGGATACATCAGCACTAGCACACATTGGGAGGTATAGGAGGTTGGTCGGCAGTCTGATCTACTTGTGTAACACCAAACCAGATATCAGTTTTGATATTGGTGTTTTGAGCAGGTTCTCAAACAAACCTCATGAGAGTCATTGAAGGCTGGGATGCGGGTGCTCAGATACTTGAAGGAAACTCTTGACTATGGTATCACATACAGTTTCGAAACTTCTCTTGTGGGGAACTGTGACTCAGATTGAGCAGGATATAGTGATTCCAGGAAGTTAGTTTCTGGTTATTGTTTCTCTTTGGGTTCAGGAATTTTCTCTTAGATTAGTAAGAAGCAGCCAACAGTGCCATTGTCTTCTACTAAAGCAAAGTACAAGGCAGCTTGTTTTGCTGCATGTGAAGTAGTATGGTTGAGAAGGATTCTATGGCCTATGGGAGTGCAGGATGAAGAACCAACTGTGCTAAGATGTGACAATCAGAGTTGCATCACCATTGCCAAAAATCCAGTGTTTCATGCACGCACCAAGCATATAGAGATCCAGTATCACTATGTGCGTGATTTGATAGAGGATGGGATAGTGAAACTGGTCTACTGTTCAACAGAGGAGAATGGAGTAGATATGTTCACCAAAGCACTTACGAAGGATCCGCTTCAAGTTCATCTTCAGAGACTCGGCATTGGGCCGAGGAGATAGTTCACCTATGGGTGGACGCTGAGGGGGGGGTGTTAGATATGATCAATTCCCCACCCTCATTAGGTGACACCAATGATCCATGGTGCTCAAAGTTGTAAGGCCCCCATTATGAGGAGAAGCCAAATGTGAGCCCAGACATTGTTTGAGTCCTGACTTGTATATCAGATGAGGTCTATGTGACCGGATGGCAAAAAGGTGACCGTTGTGGGTCTAATCTTTGGGTTAGATGGAGTGGTTAAGCTGGTAGCAACTCGAGGCACATTGCATCGAGTTGTGAGGTAAGAGAGTTAAAAGGGGCCCGATGGTAAAGGGAATATTCCATGGCCGACTAGTGGAGGCTCATATGGTAGGTCAGTCAAGCCGACCTAACAGCCTTCACGGGCTATAAAAGCTAAACCCCTTCATAGCCATCTATATTTCATCTTTTACCCAGTCAAAGTTGTTGTTCCAGCTAGCCTTAAGCTCTTCACCTATCTTCTGTCTAGATCGCCATCTAAGCTTCATAGAGTGGAAGCGCACGGGTGGACAGAGCCATCTTTGTATCAGTTGTTTGGAGCTAAAGAATTTACTGATTCTCCTCTTATCTGTTGTGTTCTCTCTATCTCTATCTCAGATTTTGTTCGCTGCGCCGTGTAAATTTTACATTCAGGAGTGGTAGAAGAATGGCTATCAGAAGTAGCATCGGAAGAATTAAAGTGCACGTCAATGGGGGAAAGGATGGGGTGACTATGATTGTCAAGATCCCCAAGGAGAGAAGTACTTCTTTAGGCGATAGCCATTAATCATGAAGGGATCATCAGAGGCATCAACGGTCTACAATTGAGTAGAGCCATTAGGGTTGACAGCAAGTACCTTGTACGGGCCCATCCACCATTGTTGAAGCTTGCTAGAAAACTTGCCAAATCTCGAATCATAGTCCAGAACCAGATTACCTTCTTTGAACTCCTTGTGTTTGATGAAGCTGTCATGGTAAGCCTTACGTTGGGCTTGCGTGGCTTCCATGCACTGTAAAGCCATCTTGCGAGTCTCGTCTAAACATTCCAAGTGCATGAGGTAGTCTTGTAGTGACTCATCATCTCCCAAGCATTCTTTGATAGCCGCTTGCAAAGAGGGCAATTCCAGTTCAACCGGGAAAACAACTTTTGTACCATACACCAGTTGGAAAGGAGTTTATCCTATAGCAGCCTTATGGGAGGTTTTGTATGCCCAGCGGGCCTCTATAAGTCGATCATCCCAGTCCTGATGATGTGCGGCAATTGTTCTTGTCAAGATCGAGCAAAGGATGTGGTTGGTGACTTCAACTTGGCTATTGGCTCTGGGGTAGTAAGGAGTGGACTTGAGATGGCGGATCTTATACACCTCTGTCAGCTCTTTCATGATCTTATTAAGGAAATGAGTACTTGTGTCACTTACCATCTCGAGGGGACTACAAAAATGGGTGATAATATTCTCATACATGAAAAGGGCTATGTTGTTACCATCGTCCTGCTTCAAAGCTTTAGCTTCACACCACTTTGTGGCATAATCCGTACATAGCATGATGTATCTGTTCTACTTCCATTTGGTAGGCAGATCAATGGGACCCACCAAATCAATCCCCCACTTCTCAAACAGCTTTAGTGAAAGAAGAGGTTGTAGTGGCATGGCACTTGTTTTGGTGGGTTTCCCCATTGCTGACAAGGGTCGCATCTCTTGCAATAGTCATAGGCATCCTTGTGAAGGCTCGACCACTAGTATCCTACTAAAAAAGAATTTTTTACTATCACTTCTCCAACAAAGTGTCCACCACATGGTTTATCATGGCATTCTTTCAATACTGTGCTGATTTCGTCTCCTGCAACACATCTTCGCAACACTTCACCTTTGCCTTTCTTGTACAGTGCACTGGCTAGTAAGGTGTAGGGGATTGATTCTAATAGAAGTTTCTTCTTCTCACGGCTTGAGATGCCAGGAGGATACTGCTGAGTTTCCAAGAGGTTGGCAATGTTTGCATACCAGGGAGTAACTGTGTCGACTAGAAACAAGGAAGCATGAAGAAGGTCTAGATCATCATGTTCCTCTTCTACAGTTTGAGGGATCCGTGACAGATGATCAACTAGGACATGGGAATAGCCATGCTTAGTGACCACTTCAAAATCAAACTCTTGGAATAGGAACAACCATCTCATCAGCTGTTCTTTGACATATGCTTTGTTCATCAAGAAGGACAAAGCTTCATGATCCACATAGAACTTGAAATGCATTGAGAGTAGATAGTGTTGAAACTTCTCCAGTGCAAACACCATTGCTAAGCACTCAAGCTCTATAACTTTGTAGTTTTGCTCTCGGTCAGTTACTTTCCGACTTGCATAGGGCCTCTTTGACAAGTTCTATGAAGTTGCTGCTGACAACACTGACAGCTTTCAGGTCAGCTTTTCGGCTCAAGGCATCTGCTATTTTGTTAGTAGAGCCGGGCTTGTGCTTAATTTCCAGGTCAAATTCGGCTAGGAAGTCTAGCCAACGGGCTTGCTTTGCTGATAACTTGGGTTGGGATTGGAAGTATTTGAGGGAGATGTTGTCGGTGAAGACTATTGTATGCTTGTCTTGAACATAGTGCTTCCATTTTCTAAGGCAGTGGATGACTGCCAACATTTCCTTCTCATGTGTGCTCCACCTTGTTTCAGCATCCATAAATTTCTTGGACTCATATGCAATGGGGTGCCCCTCTTGGACCAGTACACCCCCTATGCCATAGTCAGATGCATCTGTAGAGATTTCAAAGGGTTTGGTGAAGTTCGGTACCCTTAGGACGGGAGTTTGGCTCATGCACTTCTTCATCTGCTCAAAGGCTTCCTGTTGCGCATTCCCCCATGTAAACGAGTGGTCGTCTTTGGTGAGGTGGGAGAGGGGGGCAGTGATGAGGCTGTAATCTTTGATGAATCTTCGACAAAATACTGTAAAGCCTAGGAATTCCCGCACTTCTCTTACAGTTTTCAGTACAGGCCATTTTTGGACAGCTTCCACTTTCTTAGGGTCCACTTTGATTCCATCTGCTCCTACAATAAAGCCTAGGAACTCCAATTCTTTCACTGCAAATTCACATTTTTCCGGCTTGGCGTATAACTGATGTTGCCTCAACTTCTCAAAAACTTGGCGTAAGTGTTGCTTGTGCTCTTCTAAGGTCTTGCTGTAGACTAGGAGGTCATCTATGTAGATAATGACAAAGATATCTATCTCCGGTCTAAAAATTCCATCCATGAGGCCACAAAATGTGCCTGGCCCATTGCTTAGGCCGAACCCTAATACTAACCACTCAAAACTACCATATCGGGTGCGGAAGGCTGTTTTTGGGATATCTTCTTCGGCTATGCGGATTTGGTGGTATCCTGATCTAAGGTCAATCCGACTAAAGTGCTTGGCCCCATGCAGTCTATCTAAGAGATCTTCCACTAGGGGCATAGGGTATTTGTTCTTTATGGTGATTTTGTTAAGAGCCCTATAATCTACACAGAGTCTAAGTCCCCCATCCTTCTTCTTTACAAACAACACTGGAGCACCAAAGGGGGATTTGCTAGGGCGGATGAATCCTTGTTCTTCTAGTTCATGTAGTTGCTTCTTCAATTCCATGAGCTCAGTGTGGTTCATGCGATAGGGAGCTCGGGCCGGTGGAGAAGACCCTGGAATCAACTCAATCTTGTGATCCACATCTCGTCTGGGTGGCAGGCCCTTGGGTAATTCGGCTGGCATTACATCTTTGAATTCTTCAAGTATTTCTGCCACTTCTGTGTTCCTCTTCTGTTGTTTCAGTTTCTTGCCATCTTCTTCTTCTTCTATAGGTCGGATCATACATAGGTAGACCATATCTCCTTGTTTGACTGATTTCTCGACTTGCTTTGCACTGCATGTCATGATATGTGGCCTGATGACGGTCCCTTGGACCGCTGCTTTTTGGGTCTGGCCCTTTGGTTGGTTTGCAGCTGGTTTTACTGTTTGGCATGATACTCCTGGCTTGTTCTCCTTCATTTGCACCTTGATTGGGGTCCTACCAGGTAGCTGCATTCTTTCGCAGGGTACTCTGACGCCTTCTCCTTGCATATCTAGCATCATTTCATTCACACCCTTACCGAACATTGCAATGACATACTTGTCATAGAATTCTAAGCCTAGTATCACTTCAAAATCATCCATGGGGATTACTAGGAAGTTGAGTTTTGCTTTCCACTTGTCGGCTTCCACTTGGACTGCAAAGACTTGTTTTACCTCCTTGGCTTCTCCTTGTGCGAATGTTACTGTTAATCCTTCTGGGGCTTTGGATAGTTTCAATCCATGCTTTGCTGCACACTGTGGCGTCATGAAGTTGTGGGTTGCTCCTGTGTCCACCATGATAGGTTGGTTTCCTTCGCCCAGTCGACCTTTGATGTATAGATGGTGGACTGCCGCTACTCTGGCTGCCATGCATTGGGGTCGGGCACTAACTGACCCTACCCTTGGGTGGTCCATGCTCTCTTCACTCCCATTTGGAATTTCCTGGATACATGGTGGTTATGGTTCTTCTCCTCCATATGCACAAGCTGCATTCACCCTTGATCCACTCGATGAAGCTGTGTCTTCTATTGGGCATTTGTTTTGGTAGTGTGGACCCCCGCATTTGAAGCATCTGATGCCAGTGGAAGGGCCTGGGGGTCTCCACCATGATGTGTTTGATCCTGCGGGTCCATATGATGAGCTGGGGGTTGGCCTGTAGTGATTGTTTCCCCATCTCCCTGCTGCTTCTCTTGGTACTAATGCGGTTTGGAATACGGCCGTGGTGTTAGTGGTGTTTTGACTCCTTGTATCTGTGAATGCCCCTCTAGGAGCGTTGGGCCTTTGGTTCCAGGAGTTGCTGTTGTTGAAGGTGTTGTTGAAGTTGTTGTTGAACCTGTTTTGATTCCCTTGTGCTGTTCTTCTGCCTTCCAGGTCCACCAGTCGTTCGGCCATTCTCATGGCTTCTGCTAAGCTTGTTGGCTCTTGTCTCTCCACATCTCTTCTAGCCCATTCTTGCATTCCAAACAAAAATCCATGTAGCTTAGTGTCGGTATCCATGTTTGGTAGCTGCAGCATGATTTGCCTATATTTGCTGACATATTCTTTCATCTTTCCCTGTGCTTGCTTGAGGTTCCTCCATTCATCTCTTACTTTGAATTTCTCCAGCTTTGGAATAAAGTAGTCCCTCAGTTCTTCCTGGAGTTCTTCCCATGAACAGATTGTGTGGCCCTGCTCCTGTTCTAACAGGTACCAACTAGCAGCATCCTCCTCCAAGTAAATGGCTGCCACTTCCGCCTTCTTGTCTTCGGTGATTCTTGAATACTTTAAGTACCTATCCACCTCTGCGATCCATTTCTTCAGAACCAACCCATCTCTCTCTCCCTTATACTTGGCGGGTTGGGGCATCTTGAATTTTCCATAATCATCTTCTGAGCTACTACTATCTTCCTCTTCTTTGCGATGGTGCTTCTTCTCCTTCTTCTTGTCTTTCTTTTTGCTTCCTTATTATACTAATTTCTACTTCTCCTTCCTTGTATCTTGCGCCCTCCTAGATGACTCCTCTCTACCCGTTTTATCCATCTCCTCTTGCATTCGGTGTCTCCTCTCCTCTTCTTGTTGTTGACTCACCCATTCTCTATAGCCCTGCTCTACTTCTAGTTTCTTTCTCCTTTCTTCCTCTTCCTCTTTCATCTGCATGTTCCTCCATATTGATTCTAGCATGCCTGACATACCATCTATTTGTCTTTCTAGTCCGGCCACCTTCTCCTCTTGGGCCACTCTCCATTCTTGTCCCCTACTCTTCTTCCTCTCCTCTAATGTCGGGAGGGCGACGTTCTCCCTTTCTTCCTCCATGTGGTTGGTGGTGGTGTAGACGCGGGGAAGCCGCATTTCGTTGGTGGTGGTGTGGGTCGTGCCGCGCGGAAGCCGCGTCACGTCTTCGGACGGTGGGATGTCGAGATTGGGGCGTCACGTCGAGGCGACGCGTCGGGGTGGGGGCGTCGCGACGTGGGGTGACACGACGTGGGGCGTCGCACTGTGGGTCGTTCCGACTTCGATCTCTTCGGGGCACTGGATCTTTCCTCCTGCTTCCGTGAGCACTCCTTCACTCCGAGCAAGAGTTGCTCTGATACCAAGTGTGATAAACCTGCACTCGTTACGCACTCAACACGGCACAGAAAGGTAACACGATATGAGCTCAAGGTATACTCTTGTATTATTCAATCCAAAAGCGGGACAACATAGACACATCCCAGGACTACACCCTCGTGACGCCGCACATAAGAGGGTTCACCACTGGGTATAGGGAATCACACGTAGAGTGGAAACAAGGCAAGGCTTTGAGTCACTACTACTCCCTATATAGGTGCAATCGGTAGCAACGGCATGGTATAGCTACAAAGCCCTTACATCCCCCCCCCCCCGATTTTAATCCCCATAAGGGCCTTGTTTCCCCCCCCCGGGTTTCAAAAATTCCCTTAGCCCTTCCCATGGTTTTTGGAACCACACACCCCCCTAGGATTTTAAATTCCCTTTTTTTTTCCTTAAGCCCCTCCCTTGACTTTGGGAACCTACCACCACCACCCCCCCCCCCCCCCCCCCCCCCCCCCCCCCCGTGTCTTATTCCCCTAAGCCTTATCACCCCCTTATAACCCTTTTAACCCTTTTTCAACCCCCCTCATAACTCTTATTTTCCCACAACTCCCTAAGCTTTCTTCTTAATCCCCCCGTATCCCCATTATTAATTTTCCCCCCTTGAACCTAAAAATCCAAATCGTCATCATGGCCTTGGATGGTATCCCGTAAGGGAGAAATAGCCGTGAGATAAAAGATAGGGAGGGAAAGTAGAGGGAGTGAAAAGAAGGAGTGAAGGAGGAAGAGTGGGAAAAAGATAAAAGAAAGGGAAGGGAGGAGAATAAGTGCTTTCTATTCCTTGTACCCCAAGTCAAAATCCTCCAAGGGTTCCTGTGCTTGCAAAACCACACTCACCCATAAAAAAATTTTGATCCAAGGAGACGGTGGAATTCCAAAAGAAGAGAAAAAGGCTATCTAACATTCGAACTACGATGCCGCCGAAGAAAGTCCAAGGTGTAGCTGCGGGAGGGTCATCTCCAGGTATCCATGTGGATATCTCACCCCAAAACTAGGTTTTTCTTCTTGGCTTTAATTCGGTTTTAAGTCGATTGTGCAAAGAAAAATTGTTAAGGATAGGATATATTTGTTCAAGTTATTTGTAACGAAGGAGTTTAGCTTATGAATGACAATGAATAGAACTTATTTTTCTTCAAATTGCATCAAGCATTATAAATTACGAGCAAGATTATCCATTTACTATAGTAGTATGTTTTAGTTAAATCCTAAGGTGTAGAAATTATATCTTGCACCATTAGTCTTATTCCTTTCGCAACGAATCATTGTAAATGATTAAATTCATGAAAGGTTTCTTTCGATGCTCAAATTACTAGGGAGTTATATTTGCTAATTGCGCATTTTAGAAAGGCAGTTGTTGTTATTTGGCATGAGTTCATCTTTAAGGAAACCGGTGTTAGATATGATCAATGCCCCACCCTCATTAGGTGCTACCAATGATCCATGGTGCTCAAAGTTGTAAGGCCCCCATTATGAGAAGAAGCCAAGTGTGAGCGCGGACATTGGTGGAGTCCTGACTTGTATATCAGATGAGGTCTATGTGACCGGATGGCAAAAAGGTGACCATTGTGGGTCTAATCTTTGGGTTAGACGGAGTGATTAAGCTGGTAGCAACTCGAGGCACATTGCATCGAGTTGCGATGTAAGGGAGTTAAAAGGGGCCCGATGGTAAAGGGAATATTTCCTGGAATATTCCCTGGCCGACTAGTGGAGGCTCATATGGTAGGTCCGACCTAACGACCTTCGCGGGCTATAAAAGCTAAACCCCTTCGCAGCCATCACTCACTCATCTTTCACCCAGTCATAGTTGTTGTTCCAGCTAGCCTTAAGCTCTTCACCTATCTTCTGTCTAGATCGCCATCTAAGCTTTACACAGTGGAAGCGCATGGGTGGACAGAGCCATCTTTGTATCAGTTGTTTGGAGTTAAAGAATTTACTAATTCTCCTCTTATCTGTTGTGTACTCTCCATCTCTTTCTCAGATTCTATTCGCTGTGCCGTGTAATATTTTACATGGTATCAAAGCCCAAGGGGCTCTAGAGATTGGAGAGCATGCAAGAGGCAAAGGCTTCAACAGCAAAGAGAAACTATGTCGACTCCGGGAAGCGGTTCTGGCGCATCAGGAAGCGGTGCAGGAGGTGGTGCTGCTGTACCGGCTATTCAAACACTGAGGATTCGTCCACTAACCTTCAGCGAAGGAAAGTTAGATGGTACAAACTACACCTTGTGGAAGTTCAAAATTACAACTATCCTTGATTCTTATGAGCTTCTGGAGACTGTGCTGGGGACTGACGCAGAACCACAGCCTACCCCCAACCCATCAAATCCTAGTGTGATGATTCCTTCGAATGCAGGTCTTCTACGAGCTTGGAAACGAAGGAATGCAGATGCATTGTGTGCCTTAGTTACAAGCTGTTCTGACAGTGTTTTGACTTTGATTGAGCATACAACCAAAGCGTCAGAGGCTTGGAATGTACTAAGGAGTCAGTATGAAACACGAAACCAAACAAGGATTCAAAACTTGGAGAATCAACTAGCAGCGGAGAAGTTTGCTGAAGGAGAGACGGTTGAAGCAATCATCACTCGGATTAAGAATCTGCGCGATCAGATGGCTGGCGCTGGGATACAAAAGACTAGTAAAGAGCTAGGTCGGAGGTGCCTTCGGATTTGTCCACAAAAGTTTGATGGACTAGTAACTGCCCTTAATACTCAGGTGAGACCTCAAGCTTTGACTTTTGAGGAGTTTTGTGCATTATTAATGGAGGAGGAGTTGAGGCTGAAAGCCCGAGAAGGAAGCAACAATGGAGATGCTGCATTCTCTGCCAATGCAAAAGGCAAAGGTGTTTCCTCCACCAAAAATGATGGTGACAAAAAGAAGAAGGGCGGCAAGAAGAAGTTTCAAGGAGAGTGCTTCTATTGTAAGAAGAAAGGACATGCAATTGCAGATTGTTGTGTTAAGAAGGCAGATGAAAAGAATGGTACCCTTAAGAGTAAAGGGAAAGAGACAGTCAATACGGCTGAAGCAAAGTTGGAATTATTCATGGCGACCATTGAGGAAGTGTGCTCCTCGGCGCAAGAAGAATCTACCATAAACTCTTGGGTGTTGGATAGTGGGGCCTCCCGTCACATGACCAACAAGAAAGGTCTATACAGTTCTATGTAGCCTCTACAAGAATCCATCACTGTGACGGTTGGAAATGATGCTAAATGCCCTACTGCGGGCACAGGTACTATTTCTTTTGTTGCTGCAAATGGTGAAGTAAAAAAGCTTTCAAATGTGTTGTATGTTCTCGAAATCAGGAGAAATCTCTTATTAGTTGCTGCCATAACTGATCTTGGTCATGAAGTGAGGTTCAAGAAGATAGGTGCATAAATTATTGATAGTGCTGGCACAATTGTTGGCAAAGGAGAAAGAAGGAACAACCTGTATGAGCTAAGTGCTCTTACAGCCACCGCTAGAGTGGGCATAAGTAAGCTTTGGCATGAAAGGTTTGGACACATCGGATTTGCAGTATTGAAGGAGATGCAAAAGCAAGGTATGGTTGCTCACCTACCTACAATAACTGAATTGAAGGAACCATGTGAAACTTGTATGATGGGCAAGCAACAGAGAAAGGCATTTCCACAAGAAAGCAAGAATAGAGCACAGGCTCCTCTAGAGTTGGTGCATGCTGACTTGTGTGGTAAGATGCCTACACAGGCCTTGGGGGGATCTTCTTATTTTATGTTGATTGTCGACGACTACAGTAGGAAGATGTGGGTGTACTTCCTTCGTGATAAGGCTCAAGCTTTTGGTAAGTTTAAAGAATTGCTAATACTTGTTGAGAATGAAACAGGGAAAAGTGTGAAGAAATTTAGAACAGATGATGGTGGTGAGTTCAACTCAAGGGAGTTTGAAGGCTTTTGCAAGAGCAAAGGGATCAAGCGTCAATTGACAACGCCTCACACACCTCAGCAGAACGGTGTTGTGGAATGCAGGAATCGCACCATTGTGGAGATGGCAAGATGCATGCAAAAGGGCAAGGGATTGCCTAACCATTTTTGGGCTGAAGCTGTTAATACTGCAGTCTACATTCTAAATCAGAGCTATACAAAGGCTCTCAAGAGAAAAACACCTCATGAGGCTTACACTGGTAAGAAACCATCTGTCTCACATTTCAGAATTTTTGGATGTGAATGTTATGCACATCTTCCAGATGAGAAGAGAAACAAGTTACAACCAAAAAGCAAAAAATGTATCTTCTTGGGTTATAGTGATGAGCAGAAGGCTTACAAATTATATGACCAAGAGGCAAAGAAGATCATCGCGAGCCGTGATGTGGTGTTCAAGGAGGAGCCGCATACAGTGGAGGAGGAGAAGGCAAGTTCTTCCACTTTATCATCAAGCGAAGAAGTAGTCCACTATGAACCTGTCCTGAGAGCTATCCCTATCCTTAAGGAGGAAGAAGCATCATCTTCAGATGATGAGGAAAAATTTCACCAACCTGACATCACCCCACCGGAAAAGCCATTGCCGCGCTGGGTGAAGCAGCTCTATGACCACAATAATCCTATGCCTACATCTGCTGAGGAGAAGGCAGACGGACCAAGGAGGTCTCAGAGAATAGAGGAGCAAAGGAGGGCTTCTACTCACATAGTCAATATGGCCTTGATGGTTGAGATTATGAGAGAAGTAAAGGAGCCAACTGACTTAGAAGAAGCACTTGCAGATCCATCATGGAAGGCTGCTATGCAGGCGGAGTATGACAACATAATGAAGAATGACACTTGGGAGCTAGTGGATCGACCAGCAAAGCAGAAGGTTATTGGCACCAAGTGGATCTGGAAGGTAAAGTACAAAGCTAGACTGGTTGCCCAAGGATTTTCACAAGTTGAAGGGTTTGATTTTCAAGAGTCATTTTTCCCAACTGCCAGAATGACCACTATTCGTACGGTACTTGCAGTGGTTGCCCATAAGAAGTGGCCAATGTACCAAATGGATGTTAAGTTAGCGTTCTTAAATGGTGACCTCAAGGAGGAGGTGTACGTGGCTTAGCCACCAGGGTTTGAGGCCCCCCATTTTGCGAACAAAGTGTGTAAACTGAAGAAGGCATTGTATGGGCTGAAACAAGCCCCCAGAGCATGGTACCAGCAGATAGATAGGTTCTTTTTAAACCTAAACTTCAAAAGATGTGCCTCAGATGCTAACTTGTATGTTTACAGGGATGGTAAAAAGTCTGTAGTGATTGTCCTATATGTGGATGACCTTCTTATTACAGGTGACTATGAAGATATGATCAACCAAACTCAAAAGGCTTTGAGTTCTGAGTTTGAAATGATAGACTTGGGCTTGCTGCACTATTGTTTGGGGATTGAAGTCTGGCAAGAGCCAGGAAAGATCTTCAACTCTCAGAAGAAGTATGCATGGGAGATCTTGAAGGCATTTGGCATGACCGAGTGCAAGGAGATAACTACACCTATGGAGGTGAATGCAAAGTTATCCGTCGAGGATACATCAACACTAGAAGACATTGGGAGGTATAGGAGGTTGGTCGGCAGTCTGATCTACTTGTGTAACACCAGACCATATATCAGTTTTGCTGTTGGTGTTTTGAGCAGGTTCTCAAACAAACCTCATGAGAGTCATTAGAAGGCTGGGATGCGGGTGCTTAGATACTTGAAGAAAACTCTTGACTATGGTATCACATACAGTTTCGGAACTTCTCTTGTGGGGAACTGTGACTCAGATTGGGCAGGAGACATTGATTCCAGGAAGTCAGTTTCTGGTTATTGTTTCTCTTTGGGTTCAAGAATTTTCTCTTGGATTAGTAAGAAGCAACCAACAGTGGCATTGTCTTCTACGGAAGCGTAGTACAAGGCAGCTTGTTTTGCTGCATGTGAGGCCGTATGGTTGAGAAGGATTCTATGGCGTATGGGAGTGCAGGATGAAGAACCAACTGTGCTGAGATGTGGCAATCAGAGTTGCATCGCCATTGCCAAAAATCCAGTGTTTCATGCACTCACCAAACATATAGAGATCCAGTATCACTATGTGCATGATTTGATGGAGGATGGGATAGTGGAATTGGTCTACTGTCCAACAGAGGAGAATGGAGCAGATATCTTCACCAAAGCACTTACGAAGGATCTGCTTCAAGTTCATCTTCAGAGACTCGGCATTGGGTCGAGGAGATAGTTCACCTATGGGTGGACATTGAGGGGGGGTGTTAGATATGATCAATACCCCACCCTCATTAGGTGCTACCAATGATCCATGGTGCTCAAAGTTGTAAGGCCCCCATTATGAGGAGAAGCCAAGTGTGAGCCCGGACATTGGTGGAGTCCTGACTTGTATATCAGATGAGGTCTAATGGTGTGATTCCTGCATTCCACAACATTGTTCAGCTAAGGTGTGTGAGGTGTCATCAATTGATGCTTGATCCCTTTGCTCTTGCAAAAGTCTTCGAACTCCTTTGAGTTGAACTTACCACCACCATCTATTCTAAATTTCTTCACACTTTTCCACGTTTCATTCTCAACAAATGTTAGCCATTCTTTAAACTAACCAAAATCTTGAGCCTTATCATGAAGGAAGTACACCCACATCTTCCTACTGTAGTCATCGACAATCAACATAAAATAAGAAGATCCCCCCAAGGCCTGTGTAGGCATCTTTTTGCACAAGTCAGCATGCACCAACTCTAGAGAAGCGTGTGCTATTCTTGCTTTCTTTTGGAAATGCCTTTCTCTCTCTGTTGCTTGCCCATCATACAAGCTTCACATGGTTCCTTCAATTCAATCATTGCAGGTAGGTGAGCAACCTTACCTTGCTTGAGCATCTCCTTCAACACTGCAAATCCAATGTGTCCAAACCTTCATGCCAAAGCTTACTTGTGCCCACTCCAACGGTGGCTGTAAGAGTACTTAGCTCATATAGGTTGTTCATTCTTTCTCCTTTGCCAACAACTTTGCCATCACTGTCAAGAATTTCTGCACCTGTCTTCTTGAACCTCACTTCATGACCAAGATCAGTTATGGCAGCAACTGATAACACATTTCTCCTAATTTTGAGAACATATAACACATTTGAAAGATTTTTGACATCACCATTTGCAGCAACAAATGAAATAGTACCTGTGCCTACAGTAGGGCATTTTGCATCATTTCCAACTGTCATAGTGATGGATTCTTGTAGAGGCTGCATAGAACTATATAGACCTTTCTTGTTGGTCGTGTGACGGGAGGCCCCACTATCCAACACCCATGAGTCAGTGGTAGATTCATTTTGCACCAAGGAGCACACCTCCTCAATGGTCGCAATGAATAACTCCAACTCTACTTCAGCCATATTGGTTGTCTCTTTCCCTTTACTTTTAAGGCTGCCTTCTTGACATGACAATCTATGATTGCATGTCCTTTCTTCTTACAGTAGAAACACTCTCCTTGAAACTTCTTCTTACTGCCCTTCTTCTTTTTGTCACCATCATTTTTGGTTAAGGAACCACCTTTGCCTTTTGCATTGGCAGAGAATGCAGCATCTCCATTGTTGCTTCCTTCTCGGGCTTTCAGCCTCAACTCCTCCAGAAATAATGCAAAAAACTCCTCAAAACTCAAAGCTTGAGGTCTCACTTGAGTATTGAGGGCAGTTACTAGTCCATCAAAATTTTGTGGACAAATCCGAAGACACCTCCCAACTAGCTCTTCGCTAGTCTTTTGTATCCCATCGCCAACCATCTGGTCGTGCAGATTCTTAATCCCAGTGATGAATGGTTCAACCGTCTCTCCTTCAACAAACTTCTCCGCTGCTAGTTGATTCTCCAAGTTTTGAATCCTTGTTTTGTTTCGTGTTTCATACTGACTCCTGAGTACATTCCAATCCTTTGATGCTTTGGTTGTATGCTGAATCAAAGTCAAAACACTATCAGAACAACTTGTAACTAAGGCACACAATGCATCTACATTCCTTCATTTCTAAGCGCGTAGAAGATCTGCATTTCAAGGAATCATCACACTAGGATTTGATGGGTCGGGGGCAGGCTGTGGTTCTACATCAGTCCCCAGCACAGTCTCCAAAAGCTCATAAGAATCAAGGATAGTTGTAATTTTGAACTTCCACAAGGTATAGTTTGTACCATCTAACTTTCCTTCATTGAAGGTTGGTGGACAAATCCTTAGTGTTTGAATAGCTGATACAGCAACACCACCTCCTACACCACTTCCTGATGCGCCAGAACCTCTTTCGAAAGACGACATTGTTCCTCTTTACTGTTGAAGCCTTTGCCTCTTGCACACTCTTCGATCCCTAGAGCCCCATGGGCTCTGATACGATGTAAAAATTACATGGTACAATACACAGAATATGAGAAAGAGATAGAGATAGAGAGTACACAAAAGATAAGAGGAGAATTAGAAAATTTCTTTAGGTCCAAACAATTGATATAGAGATGGCTTTATCCACCCGTGCGCTTCTACAGTGAAGCTTAGATGGCGATCTAGACAGAAGATAGGTGAAGAGCTTAATGCTAGCTAGAACAACTCTAATTAGGTGAAAGATAGATGATCGATGGCTGTGAAGGGGTTTTGCTTTTATAGCCAATGAAGGCGGTAGGTCGGCATGATCGACCTACCATATGAGCCTCCACTAGTCCGCCAGGGAATATTCCCTTTACTCTCGGACCCCAAAAATAGGGGCCCCTTTTAACTCCCTTACCCAGCAACTTGATGCAATGTGCCTCGAGTTGCTACCAGCTTAATTACTCAGTCTAACCCAAAGATTAGACCCACAATGGTCACCTTTTTGCCATGTGGTCACATACACCTCATCTGATATACAAGTGAGGAATCAATCAATATACGGGCTCACATTTGGCTTCTCCTCATAATGGGGGCCTTACAACTTTGAGCACCATGGATCATTGGTCGCACCTTATGATGATGGGGCATTGAGCATATCTAATAGGGGACCCCAAGATAGTCACAACCAACATTTTTCAGATTACTAATCGGACGCTAGACAATGAAATGGTAGTGCCCGAGGTGGAGGACCGAAAACCAATCAATGTAAATGGACTTTTGTAGAAGGGGATATGACTTGGGAGCCCTTGGGACCCCAAAATTTTGTGTGAAGGGGGGGTTTGATTGCATGAATAAAAAAATGAAGGGGAGAGGGCACATGTAGCAGGAAAACATGGTGAAGGGGGGGCTATGGACCATGGCACCTCAAAGTACTCATATCCACCGATGAGATCAGCCTCTTCCTTGATATTTTTGCTCTCCATTACCACTCTCACCTTCAGAATTGGTTGCGTGGTTGCTGAGATCCAGATCTAGTCTTTCTCTCTCCTCCCTCTCTCTCTTTCAAATGGTGGTTCCCACAAAGGAAATCAAGAAGAAGAGGGACTGAAGGATGCTTATCCTCCTCTTGATCGAATCGCTCCAAGATTAAGAGGAGGCTGAGGGAAGGTGTTCAATACTGAGGAATGCTTGCTGATCAGTCCATTGGCAGCCCATATTAATTAACAAAAAAACCTGCAATATGTGAATAAACAATATGCCTCTTTTTTATAAAAGAAATTTGCTTCTTTTTTATGTTTGATGGTTGAAATGAAATTCATATGGAATGAAAATTTGTTTGGATCTTGTTTGCATCACGATTAAGGGCTGCACATAAAAAGAAATGGAGAATCGTAATGATACATAGTTGTAATAATTAAATTCAAACCCAAAAAGTGCATTTCTAGAGTGAAAATGAAGATTTTGTTGGTTTTGGGTGGGGAAAAGAGATTCACATGGAATAAATTTTTTATAAAACCTATCTTTCAGCTATCATAATCAGTCAATAATCATAGGTAAAAAATACCCTATTTTTATGAATAAATAAATAGTAAAAAATAGAAAAAATGAGAGGAAATTTGGTTTTCTTTCTTTATGAATAAATGAATAGAAAAAAATAGAGAAAATGAGAGAAAATTTGATTTTTATGCTTTAAAAATTAAGGAAAATTATGATTAATGTTTGTGAATGTTTAGCAAGGTTCAAGCATGAGGTATAGCCTCGGCTCATCCTTTTTTGTATGTTTTAGTGAAGTTTTTTATTGCTTTATACATTGAAAATGATAAAAAATCAAACCCTACACCTATGCAACGATGCAACACATAAACGAGAGGGGGAAAAAGGGTTTCTGAAAGTGTCTAAATGCTAAAAATGACGCAAAATTTGATCTTTTGGTTGTGCATGCTATGTAAGACGATTGATTACTTAAGTTAAAGAGACTACTAGCACGATTAAGTTCAATGCTAGTCTCTAGCAATGCAGCAACAACGCCTAGATTGAAAATCATAAAAGGGTTGACTTAACACTCAACTTTGTTGATTTGTTTTAGAATAAAATGTTTGTGCACAATAGGCATCCACATTTGCATTAAGCATAGCATGGTATCAAATCATGGATGCACAGCACATGTATGCCAAACATTGACCAAAGCTGAGAGTGTGAGGAAGCCCTTGTTGTAGGTTAGATGAGTAGTTCCTTGGGGTAAGTTTAGTGAGGAAATATCAACTCTTGGATTGTTCGATAGACAAAAGAGTGGAGCTTGTACATTTATTCTTTATGTTGGAACATCGTATCAAGGGGCCAATCCCTGAGATGTAGGAGAGCTGTAGTGAGGCCACGATGTTTTAGCCGAGAGGTTGCCTCCTACGTATGTGATATGTGGTATATTCTACCAATGTGTATGGGATCTCCCTTTGAGGAGTGGAAAAAGGAAAACGTTGGATTGTGCCATATTACAAATGCAAGATGGGTATTAGAGTTTAGTGTAGCGTGTGCCTTAGATGCTAATGGCTGCAAGGTCATGTGGGGTGTCATGTGTGTCATAGAGGTCCATCTAGTGCTAGAGAGCTAGTGTCAGGCCCATTTTTGGTCCCAACAGATTAGAAGTGCAATGAAGGCCCTGGATAATGTAATTCTAAAAATACATTTTCAAAGACTTGTCAAAGAAATTTGTCACAAACATAGTCTTGATAGTTTTAAATGTACAAGGGCAGCTCTCAATTGCATTTAAGAGGATACATAAGATTTTTTTGATTGATTTTTTTTCATGATTTCTATATATGTGCTACTCATGCGCATAGACTTACACTTATGGACAAAGGCATGATAATTCTTAGGAGGTTGAGATACAAGTTTTCAAAGTTCCTTGAGCCAATCCCCCTTTCTGATGTGAAGGCTTTCAATATTTTAAATATGCCTCCATATAGAAAAAAGAAAGGTGATCGAGGTCCTAAGATTAAAGATGTTACGCATGAAAATGGCACAAGACTATATGAGAAATAGAAAAAGGTCATATAAGAGCATGCAAATCAATGAAGAGAGTATAAAAAGGAAGAGTTCGAAAGAAAAGGAAGTAGAGAAGCTCCCATCTTTTGAAGAAGAGCTGTCTACCCTTCTTGAAGTACTCTAAATATTTTGATCTTTTTTTGCAAGCATTCTAAATATTTTGATATATTTTTTACAATCACCTAAATTTTAGTGTCTTTTTGGTATAGAGCTATAAAAATATTGATTGAAATGCTAAAGGGAAAGCCTCCCATGCCTTTTGATTTACTTGCAATAATGCAATATAGATAAGTTGTGGTAAGGTCTGGATTTGAATAGTTGGAACATAATAAGAAAAATTATTCTATAAACTACCATAAACAAGTTTCATAGTTTTACTTTATATTGTTGATTGCAATGTCCTCTCATTAGGATGATAGTCACTCTTGTGGTTGGAGAGTAATTGCAAACGCCAAAAGATTGGTTAAGTTTATTTATCTCAATGATGATAAACTTATAAAGGTAATGTGACATATACTAAACTTTAAGATAGAGGTTTGTTGCAAAATAGTCCATTGATGATAATAATATAGTCCATTGTAAAAATTAACAATGAACTAAATTTTTTTTAATACAAATGTATGATATTTTACAAGGGATTGCTATACAAATGAACATGTTTGGTATATAAGAGCAAAGGTCATGAAGTACATAACTATCAATTGTATACAACCGACCGGAATGGATAATAGTGGGGGCTTGGACATTGAAGAAGAGGAGGTACATGTAATTACAGCATGTGAAGCTATGCCTTCAATACCCAACGTAACCAAAGCATCAAATAAATGAAAAAGGACTCCTAGAAAAGATGTCCCTTGTCTTAAGAAAAGTTCTCAAAAAAAGAAGTAGCTTTGCCTCATTGCTTGTAAGCCTTTGTGTGTATAAGTCATGGTGGAGATGGCTAACACAAATTTATCACAAAATTTATACATGTATTTTATATTGATAGTAAAGAGATCTTTGCTTCAATATCTTTGCATTGTATATCATTTTCTCTCCTTGTTGATATCTATAAAAAATATATTACAAATGTTTATTAATTAGGAAGTGGAATTAGATATACATATAAGTGGATATGATATGATATAAAAACTTACTTGTTTGTTATTAAGTTAGAATACAAATTAGCATGGTAGTTCAATATCTTTATTTTGTAAATACATCCTCACTTCATGTAGCATACATGATGATCTAACCTTTCGGATTGCAATAATGTCCTCATTGAACTATACATCAAGATCCACTATAGGTTCTTTGCTAAAATTATCAAGATTTTGGTCTAAAGTAACCAGACTACCACCAACATAATGTCATCTACTATAATAAAAGATAAGAATGAAATTTTGAGTAGCAATCATATATTTAAAAGCTATAGAGTCTTGATCTATCTTACATATAATTTTTCCTTATGTCCTAATATCCCATCCCTCATCAACAAATTGTATGATATGATCATATGTTATATCTACATTGAAAGCATAACCTTTAATCTTCTTATCTCAGTATTAGAAAAGAAGTCAACAAATATATTAAGATGCATAAAGAAAGTAACTTTCCTTAGCCTACTTGAGACATTAGGTTTTAATTCTCTCTATATCTTAGAATTTATTTTACATCTATAGCCCTCACTAGTAGCTGGACTTGGCAAAGGCCACTCAAAGCTTGAAAAATCAGGCAAAAGAATGGGGGATATTGATCCCCATTGGCTCCACTACATGGGAAAAATATAAGAATGGTCATAAAAGAATATTCAATTCTCTGCAAGCTCTGACTTCTTTCTATCTTTGTACATTTCTTCTCCAATTGAACCATGCATAACATCAATTACATCAACAATAGACTCGACCGGTTGCCATTTCTCAAGATTAGAGGGATAAACATCTACAAGACAAAAAAACAAATGTTATAATGGAAAATATTAAACCAATTTCAAGAAAGGAAAGAATTTAAGAATCAAAATCTTACAATTTAGTCTATGCATTAGAGGATTTGAAGTTTCAAGTTTCAAATATATCTCTATATGCATAGACACATGTTGCACCAATACCTATTTTATGCTATTTTTATTTAATCTAAGCTTAAAATCACAAAATATACCCTTCCAAGCAAAGATAAATGATCTCTCATATCTTCACATTTTCCCATGTTTTGCATGTGTTGCATGGTGATCCAACTGCCTTTGCTAATGATTGTACGAATCCATATTCCATATTTTTTGAATGAGTTAAACATTGATATGTATGTGATTTGAGAGCTTGGATGCCTTGTTGAAGGTCAAATTTCTATATCCATGGGAGAGAGAGAGAGAGAGAGAGAGAGAGAGAGAGAGAGAGAGAGAGAGAGAGAGAGAGAGAGAGAGAGAGAGAGAGAGAGAGAGAGAGAGAGAGGACTATGCTATCACAAAGGAAGGAAAAACATGAGAGGAATAAAAGAAATGAGAAAAAAAGTAAGTGCCAAGATTTTTACTAATTTAATCTCAAATTAACTAATCATTATCATAAATCCAAACATATCATTAAATAAAAGTGGCTGAGATTGTATATCATTAATGTAAAGAATATCATAATCACGAATATAAGAGGCTAAAGATAGATATTGATAATACAAATTCATAATATTATTATACAGATCTCTTTCTATAAAATGATTTTTTGTGTTTTTAAAAATAGAAGTTATGTTACAAATCCTTTGCTCCTATTTGTCTAGATCACTTTCTCTCTTTATCTCTTAAAATGCATTTTTGAGACCTCAAAGCTCCCCTACTGAGGTCGAGTACCTAAGTCGATTTATTAATCTATTAGTACAATTGGTTTTTCCCTTGAAGAAGAGACTCGCTAATGTAGAAATACTTGCTTGGAATGAAGTGTTTATTGCAGCACAGAGGAGCGGGAAAATGGAGCAGAGGAGCAGCAAAATGAAAAAAGGAGATAACTGAAAGGGCACAGGACAAAGGAAGGAAAAGGCGCCCCGGATGGAAGTCAGACCCTGAAAAATTTGAATGACGACCTCTCCACAAGGCTTCAATGTTTCCTCGAGAAAAGAAAAGAGTAAAAGCGTACCATTAATTGTGAAAGCGCTCCCGAATCCTTGTAAAAGAGTGCCAGACTCACTCATATGCAATTTTATGCACTAGTTGGGAATGGGATGAGTTAGAACGGTGGAAAATAGGAAAAGAGGGCCTAGTCTAATGGCCGGCCATGTAAAAAGTGGGGATGACCACCCAAAAAGGGATTTAGGTTTTTGTATATAAAATTGAAAAGTGAATGAGAAGCTCATTCTTGTGTGTGGCCAAAAGCTTCTTCTTCTTCTCTTCTTGTTTCTTGCCTTCTTGCTTGTGCTTGAGTGAGGGATTGAGAGAGTGTGAGGGAGTGAGGGAGTGAGTGTGTGAGAGTGAGGGATCGTGGAGAAGAAGCTCCCCATCTTCTCTTCTTCTCCATGATCCCTCACTTCTTCTCACACACTCACACACTTCTCTTCTCTTCTTCTCTTCTCCTTCATCGTGGAGAGCTTGACGAAGAGGGCTTGAGATTGCTTGAGCTTTCCACAGGGATCGTGGAGCTATCGGAGTGCAAGAGAGAGGAGGGAACTCAATTGAGCATCAAGATAAGCTCACTACACCCGTAAGGTAGGCATTGCATGTTTGGCTATGTGAGAGGTGGCCATGGCTGCTCGACTTGAAACACTTGATCAATAAGCGGTCCGTAGGTCTCGGGGTAGAGCTCCGTAGCTCCCCTTCATTTTGGTTCTGTTGCTAGCAACGACGGAATCAAGCCTCGAGCACCACGTGCATCGAATCGAGCATAGATTAGGGTTTGCAGCCCGAACCGGTGCTCGAGATAGTTAGAATTCACCCCAAACAGCTAGACACTGAGCGGACCGAATTTAGAACTTGACTTGACTTTCGGAAACCAACCTGTAACATGCGCGCTTGTCCGCTTGTGGGACATGTCTTAGTAGCCCATCGGGAGGAGTGTTTAGAAGGTTGTGCCTGGCACTCGTAGGGAATGACACAGGGTTTGTGATCTAGGTCTTTCCAAGTCTGCCCTGAGTGGAAGTGTCTAGCCATTCCCACTTGGGATCTACCTAAGGTTAGGGTTCCTTTCCTATCAGCAAAGTCTATAGGAAGGAGCTAACATCGAGCTCTAGATGTATCACTTTGCATAGGAATAATAGAGTTGAAGCAGATTCATGCTGTACTTGGCTCGTGGAGAATGGGAAATGAGAGAGATGCGAAGGTCAACCTCTCTGCCATACGGCATAGTCCCATTCCTTTCCCCTAAAACAAAATAAACCTTAAATTCTACATCTAGTGATACTAGGTCTTCATTGTCTTATTATCTCATCATTTGAGAAAAGTTCCTAGCTAACTGGGTCCACCGTTCCATAGGACGGACCTAAGTCATACCCATCGCACTTTCCTCAGTTTGCTTTAGTTATATAATTATCTAAAACATTATGTTTTGACATGCAAAATCAGCTTCCTTAATTAAACAAATTAATCACGGGTTCCTTCACGTAACTTAGGCACTGACACAAAAACAATGCCAAGCAAGTTCCTTTTTCTCCAATAACTACTCTTTATTTATAAAAATCTTGGAGTACATCCAATATCACACCCGAAGGCTATCCCAGCAATCTACAGGATTGCTGCTCCAAGTTCTGCCCGTTGACTAGTACACGAGCCTTGAGATCCCATCTCAAGTCACGTCGGTCCCTTGTGTGGGATTCGGAGGCAAGGGATTTATAGCTAGAGCCTCCCCTGGCACCCAAGCGTCTTCCCGCTCCAAGCAGCACCCATGGAGAGACCTCTCGTGGTGGGTTAGGTCCATATACCCGACATGGCTAACAACCCCCTTGGATAGGGTCAAGCAAACAGTCGGAGGTAATTGTTCTTGCCTCTCCCTCTAGGCTTTCAACTTGAAGCATTAAGTGTTTTCCTTGAATTAGTTCCTTGAGCAAAGAGATCAAATAATGTACCTAAGTACAAGCACGAACATTTCGGAGGTCGTTTGTACAACCGACTGCTAAGGTGTGACTCCTTTTCTCTCGGATGCTCCCAACATCCGATCTTGGGTCTTTTCGCGACTTGGCAAGATCCCAATACTTTCAAACAAGATACACAAGAAAATGGTCCTGGTAAGTTGACTTATACTTTTCCTTTTCCCTTGGGTTTTACCTTAGGGTATCTTAATCTCTAACTCAAGCATTAGCTGGTCAGTCAAAGAAACAGACATGCCTTATTCGCAACCCAACCAAGGGTCTTTTAATCTCTAATTCCAACCAAGCTCAGTTAACACACATGGCAACACATGATTCTTTGTTTAGACTTTTCAAGATGCAGTCTAGATGCATGCGATCTTTCCAATTCTCTTAGTGCGGTTCTATGCAGGATTTCCCAATCAACCTTAACCATCGTGCACATTGTGTGTTTTAGTATAGTTGTACCTCCTAAATAACCTTTATCTCTCTTTATTTTCGACAATAAGTACTTATTTCTAATGCACCGAATCACAAGTGACTTGCGTATATGAAAGTCTAGGGTTTCTCCTTCTCTCTTCCTCTTCCTCCTCTTCTCTCTCTCCCCTCCTTCTTTCTCTTCTCTCCTTCTCCTTCTCTCCCTCTTCTTTCCTTCTCTTCCCCCACTCCTTCTTCTCTCTCTCTCTCTCCTTCTTCGTCTTCTCTCCTTCTCCTTCTCTCCCTATTCTCCTATTCTCTCTCCCTCTCCTTCTTATCCTCTCCTCCTTCTCCCCTCACTGCCCAAACTGGATGGCAACTAGGGGGGAGGCGGCTTGTTTGGAGGGCCCAGGGAGGGACCCACAACGTCAGTAAATGGGGGAGGAGGGGTTGACTATAGTCGAAGGACCCAGGTGGCCCTACGCAACGCAGAAGGGGGGTGATGAGAGGAAGGCTGGGTGGCGGAGCAACACGTCGGCTAGAAGCTGCCGTTGCAGCAAATCGCAGAGGGGGGGACTTTGATCTGATAGCCAGGGGGTGGTACGAGAGCTGACGGGAGGGGAAGGGTGGAAACATAGCCTTCTCTCTCTTCTTGGGGAGGGGAGAAGCCTCCCTTTATATAGGGGAGGGGAGGAGGTAGGTGGCATGGCCACCTCTCCCACCTGGGGGGTTGCTGTTCAAAGAGGAGAGAGAGATAGGGAAAACACCATATCCATGAGCCTTCAAGCTCTCAAGCTCATTCCTTCATTTCCACGCACTAAGCTGAAAAGCACACACTCTACAAGATAAAGTGACCTAGTGTAAATGTAGACTAGACGGACTAACAGGTCACTAATAACTGACTGCTAACCCGACTTATTTAATGTAGTCACATGTAGACAGCTGTACACACTAGCTATCATAGATGTCGATCATAGATGTCGATCATAGATGAAGACACACTAACGGTGAGCTTGATTTCTAACACTCCCCCTCAAGCTCAAAAAACAAAACTCAAATCATATGTATCACTTCAAGTAGTTGTCTAAAGTGAATGAGCTTATCTTTACCAAGTGATTTGGTAAAGATGTCTGCTACCTGGTCTTCAGTCTTCACATGCTCCAAGTCAATCTGATCTGCTAAAACCATTTCCCTGATGAAATGGTAGTGAACCTCAATGTGTTTTGATCTTCCATGATAAACAGGATTGCTTGCTAACATAACACTGCTCAAATTGTCCCAGTACAGCTTGACTTTGCTGTCCAAGTGTACTCCCAAGTCATTCAGCAACTTCTGTAACCACTTAGCTTCACAGGCCTCTAAGGCCGCACCACGATACTCTGCTTCCGTACTAGACGGTGCAACTGTAGGCTGTTTCTTACTCTGCCAACTGATCATGTTGCTTCCCAATCCAAATGCATAGCCGCTGGTTGACCTCCTGTCATACGTGCAACTAGCCTAGTCAGCATCAGTGTACCCCATCAAGTCAAGGGGTTTCCCATATGTATAAAACAACGCATGATCTGTGGTACTCTTTACATATCTCAGAATTCTTCTGACTGCATCCAAGTGTGGTTTGTGAGGCTTCTGCATGAACTGACTGATCAGCCCCACAGCATAACTTAAGTCAGGTCTAGTGATCGTGAGATAGATCAAGCTGCCTACCATCTGTCTGTACATAGTAACATTCTCAATCTCTGTCCCAACATCAATGTGCAGCTTGACATTCTGCTCCAAAGGCATATCCATAGGCTTGCAATCAGCCATACCATATTTCTGTAACATGTCATGAGTATACTACTTATGTAGCAGCCATATGCCTTGAGGTGTAGAGACAACCTCAATCCCCAAAAAATATTTTAGTTCTCCAAGATCCTTGACCTTAAACTCAGCCTATAAACATGTCTTTATTTCTGCAATCCCATTTTCATCATCTCCTGTAATGATTAAGTCATCAACATAGACAACTAGGAAAACATAGCCACTATCTGTCTTCTTCACAAACAGACTATGATCAGCATCTCCCAATCGAAAACCATGTTGCTATAAATAACTGTTGATGCGAGCATTCCATGCTCTAGGTGCATGTTTCAACCCATATAATGCCTTTTTCAGCCGACATACATGTGCTGGAAATTCTGGATGTACATAGCCTTCAGACTGTTCCATGTAAACCTCTTCCTGTAATTCTCCATTGAGAAATGCATTCTTTACATCCATCTGCCATAGTTTATAGCCTCTAGTTGCTGCCAAAGCAATCACAGTTCTAACTGTAGCCATCTTTGCTATAGGGCTGAAAGTCTCCTCATAATCAAGACCATACTGATGCGCATACCCTTTTGCAACCAGCCTGGCCTTATATCTTTCCAATGATCAATTTGATTTACATTTTACCGTATACACCCACTTGCATCCAATAGGTGTTTTGCCTCAGGCAACTGTACCAAATCCCATGTACCATTTTCAGCCAAAGCTGAATATTCCTCATCCATAACATCATGCCAATTCTCATCTGCAACTGCCTCATCAAACTTACTTGGTTCTCTAAAACCTGTTACTTTCGTCATATAAGCATAATGACAGGCTGAATATCCAGTGCAAGTAGACCTGTCAATAGGTGGTCTGACCCTCTCTGATCTCCTCAGCTGTGGCTCACTGTGAACTTGTCTCTCATGAGGTGGCACATAACGGCTCTGCCTGGCACCTGGCGTCATAACAGATGGAATCCCTAATTCACTGTCTAAGCCGTCACTACTAGATGAATCATAACCTGCAATGAGTGGACCTGTTACATCTTCAAACACCTTTTCTTTTCCCTTATCTGTCCTCCCCCTCACTGACATATCCGTGTCAGTGGATGCAGTAGTGCGACTCCGTAACCGTCTGTCCAAGGACTCACTGTAGATGATACATCACCTATCTGACCACTCATGGAAGTACTCTCTGCAGGAGTATTTTCAGCATGACTCATACTGGGTGAGCCATCAATAGGCACTGCCACAGGATTCCCATACCAGGATGCTAACTCATCAAATACCACATCTCTACTTATGAGTGTCTCATGCGTAGAAGGTACATAACACTTATAAGCTTTCCGTTCCTGTGCATATCCTATAAACACACTTTTCACTGCCTTAGGATCCAATTTCTTCCTCTTCTCATCTGGTATATGCACATATGCAATGCTGCCAGATACCTTCAAGTGTGAAATATCAGGTTTATGACCATATAGCCGTTCATACGAAGTGACATCATGAATCCCTGCTATAGGGATTCGATTCAGCACATATACAACAGTCACCACTACTTCAGCCCAATAACCATTTGCATACATTTTTCATTTAGTATAGCTCTAGTTGACTCCATCAAAACCCTGTTTTTCCTCTCTACAACACCGTTTTGTTGCGATGTATAACTGCATGTGAGCTGTCTTCTGATCCCATGTTTAGCAAGATACCTGTGTCAAAGTAGATTGAGACATATTCACCTCCTCCATCTGATCTCAAGCATGATATGTAACAACCCAAATCATTTTCAACATGCTTCTTGAAGTCTTTGAATGCATCAAACACATCATCCTTATGCTTCAAGATATAAAGACAAGTGTACTTGCTGCTGAAATCATCAATAAATGAGACATAATATTGTGCATCGCCAAAAGAAGCATTATGTGAAGGACCCCAGACATAGGAGTGCAACAACTGTAAAGGCCTAGTGCTGTTTTTTACATGTCTCATGAAAGGAAACCGTGCCTGCTTCCCAAACTAACATGCAGGGCATACATGACCAAAATCATTATACTTGAATTTAGATAATCTAAGTACTACTTCTTTCTGCTGCATAGATTTCAGCTTTTGTACATTGACATGTCCAATCCGCTTGTGCCAAATCTCTACATCCCGAATGGCACTCTCATCATGAGCAGACATGGCTGCCTTGAGTCTCGAAATGGTCGCATTCAATGTAAACATCATGCCATCCCATCTGCCCTTGGCAATTAACTCGCAGCCATTTCCATAATCCTCAATGTAACACCCATCTTTGTTGAACCTCATTTGCAAATTCTATTCTGCCATTTGACCCACAGACAACAGATTCTTTATTATGGTTGGTATATGTAATACATCATGCAGGCCTTTCTTCTTGCCATCAGGCATCATAAGAGGAACAATCCCTTTATGCTTTATGTCATGTTGGGTGTCATCCCCAGTACATACATGACCATGTGTACCTGCAACCATCTCATCAAACCACTCTCCATGTGGTGTCATGTGGTTTGACGCTCCAGAGTCAATGTACCATCTGTCATCTCTATCATGTCTCGATGCATTTTTAGATACATGCTGCATGGCAAAGAGTCTATCAACTAGCTCATCATGAGCACCACTGGAAGATGCATAGTGCCCATGATGTTTGCCCTTTGCCTTCATATCTCCCTGCTTCTTGTAACAATCCTTTGCAATATGCCCATACCGGCCACAATAATGGCACTCCTTGTCCCTGTTGGACTGATTAGATGACTGCCATGAACCAGATCCACCACCTCTACCTCGGGGTGATCTCCTCCTGCCTCTAAACCCACTAGATCCATGCTGGCCTTGTGTATTTGCACCATGCCAACTACTCTGCTGTTGCTGCTATCCATAAGTATTACGAGTGTCACCACGACCTCGAAATGAACCACGACCTCTAGATCCTTTGCCACGCTGGCTAGAGTATAACATAGTGTCTCTACTCTAAGATGCACTGGAACCTGTATTCAAACCAAGTTTGACTTCCTCATGCAGCAACAAGGTAACTAGCTCTTCCCAGCTAGGGGGCTCTTCTCTGATAGAAATGGAAGTGTCAAAATCTTTGTACTCTTTGCCTAAGCCATTCAAAGCAACAGCAATCATATCATCTTCTGATACACTTGAGCCAATAGTAGCAAGTTGATCAGCTATGGTCTTAATCTCCGTGGTATACGTCTGGATGCTCTTGCCATTCCTAGACATGTTGTTGAACTGTTGTTTCAACTGGATCTTTCTCGCATGTGTCATGGTTCCATAATTTTTCATCAGTATGTCCCAAGCATCCTTTGGAGTCTCACATCCAATGATTTGAATTACCATAGCATTAGATATACATAAGGAAAACCAATGCAGCACCTTGCATGCTCTTTCATTCCATAGCCTGTAGGCTCTTTTTTGTTCATTTGTTGGATTGTGTGCAGGCAACTCAGGAGCAACTTCATCTCCTGTACATAAATCCCAATAACCTCTGCCACCTAGAAAGTTTTTCATTCTGAATTTCCATAATGTAAAGTTCTTATTATCCAACTTCTCTCCAACTATCTGAGTGATATTTTCAGTCCCATGTGCATTAGCCATGATGCAATAGATTGTCTATCAAGTGCGTGACTCCCTGCAGTCCAATAAGTATGACTGACTAAGTTCAGTCCATAATAGTTTATGACAGTTTTCTGCACTAAATTGCAGAAAAAACTAGGGTATTTCAGCCCACTGACACCCCAAAACAACCCACAAACAAGTGGTCTCAACTGTAGATATAACTATCAATACATAAGCTATGTGTTTGCTTCAGCTTAAGCTTCTGTAACCTCACTGCCAGGGTACATACATGCAGTCTGAAAACTGTAAACTATGAGTAACTAGTAGCAATTTCAAATTCACAACTGAGTGGTAATCATGTCATACATGTTCCAAAATCTCCCAGGTAGCTGCTACTACATTTGGCAGTCAAGACATGAGCATAGAGGCACAGAACAGTGCATAACCAACACATACAAGTGTCAACAAGTTCAGTTGCAGGTTGCAGTCAACTAGAATTTAGCATACCAAGCTCCAAGCAGCTCCAAAATGTCTTTCGACCATGTCATACATTTACTTTGTAGTGGCAAGTTCAATACATGAGCATCTGAGTAGGCATAAACAACCTGTCTTCATTGACCAATGGCATAAACTTCATGAGCTGTTTTTAATTAACCAGGACAGTGTAACTGCATTTACTTCAACTTTACAATTCAATTTTCAATGATGCTCATTGCTTGCTTCAATCCTCCATACATTCAGCATGTATAGGCCAGTTCATATAGATGATGGAACCCCCAAGATGACATGTATTGCTTCAGTAATGCACAATACTTGTCTTTGACTATGTATGATAGTTTTCAGCCTGTCAATGATTTTTAGATCTAAGTATTCTGAGCAAGAGATCTCAGCTCCAAGACATTTGATCCAATGTATACATGCTTTGACACATTCTTGTGCTCCAAAGATGCCTTATGAGTGTAGTACAAGGCTCCTATGTGTCAGTGATGACTAAATGCATGCTGTCCATTCATGTTTATAGCAGTTCAGAACTGATTACAGGTCTGTGTCTGTTACAAAAATAGAGCTCCCACACAAGCATTTACTTCTTGTACACTTCAGATACCTTCAATAGTGAGCATACATGCTCTATGAATCTTGTCCAGGTGCCCCACTGAAGATTGATAAGTTGCTGTCCACCCAGATCAGCAGGCGCAGATTACGCAGAATTCTAGGCCTTGTTGTCAGCTGGTCCTCCTCATCATGAGGCTCAATGACCACTTGCAGATGCTCAAAGATGCCCACCAAGGCTCCCAGAAAGGCCTCAACCACTGTGATAAAGCATGGAGTCCAAGATGAGCAAATGCATACCTTGACAGAGTAATGGCAGCTTGTTCTTGTTTTCAAAAGGCCTTGTTCTTCAGCTTCTTCAAGTCTTCTTGACTCCCTCCTGCTCCAGAGAGTTCAACGTGGCAATGCTCTAATACCATGTTCAAAGAGGAGAGAGAGATAGGGAAAACACCATATCCATGAGCCTTCAGGCTCTCAAGCTCATTCCTTCATTTCCACACACTAAACTGAAAAGCACACACTCTACAAGATAAAGTGACCTAGTGTAAATGTAGACTAGACGGACTAACTATAGTCAGGTTACTAACTGACTACTAACCCGACTTATTTAATGTAGTCACATGTAGATAGCTGTACACACTAGCTGTCATAGATGTCGGTCATAGATGAAGACACACTGACAGTGAGCTTGATTTCTAACAGTTGCATGCCCCTCGGCACCTTCACTCACACTCTCTCTCTCTCTCTCCCCAATGTGCTGTCGGCGTGGAGAGAGGGGGAGTAAATTTTTTTTTCTTTTAATTAAAATTCCAAGGGGAGGGTTCCTATGGCCCATTACATTCTCTCCCACTTAGAGGAATCGAGATGTCCTCATCTCGAGAGGACCTGGGGGTATTGTTGGATGAGAGTATCTTTGTCCATCCAGGTAGCATCCTCTTCGAGGTAATCTTTCCACTAGACGAGGTATTCTCTCAAGGTCCTTGACCTCAAATGCCTCTCGTCGCTGACATCTAGAACTCTATCAGGCTGTAGCTCAAGGACTCCTTGGCTAGGCATTACAATTTGCTGATCATTAAGTACATGATTCAAATTAGGTAGATACTTTCTCAATAGGCTAACGTGGAATACATTATGAACCTTTAGGGTTGTGGGCAGCTGTAGTCTGTAAGCGTTAGGTCCTAGGCACTTAGTGATCTTATAAGGTCCACAATACCTTGGACTTAGCTTCTTGTATTCTGCCAAGGACAGTGAACTCTGTTTAGGGCGTACGCGGATGAAGACCATATCACCTTCAACGAAGGATCTGCCTTACCATTTCAAGTCTGCGTAAGCCTTCTGTCTATCCTTGGTGGCTTGGATGTCTTGTCTTATTGATTTGATTTGATCATCCATGTCTTCCAGCATCTGCCTTGAAGCTTCTACCCTCAGGGTTGGATCCGAGAAGCTCAAAGGAGTACGACAATCGTGCCCATACAATGCTTGAAAAGGGGTCATCTGAATGCTTTGTTGGTAAGAAGCATTGTAGGAAAACTCAACCAATGGCAAATATTGAATCCACTTTCTGGGTTCGCGGCGACAGTAGTATGCTGTAAGCATATCTTCAATGACTTGGTTGACTCGTTTGCGACAGCAGTATGCCGTAAGCATATCTTCAATGACTTGGTTGACTCGTTCCGTTTGGCCATCAGTTTGGGGATGGTAAGCTGTACTAAAATAGAGTTGAGTCCCAATGGCCTCGAAGATAGCCCTCTAGAAGTGTGATATGAAGAGAGAGCCATGATCACTAATGATTCTTCTGGGTAACCCATGTAGTTTGAATATTTCCTTGATGAATAATCTTGCGATGTTTGAGGCTTTATAGTTTGTCTTGATAGGGATGAGATGTGCAACCTTGGTGAGCATATCTACTACAACCATAATAGAGTTGTATCCTCCTTGAACTTGGGATAGGCCAACAACAAATTCCATGCTAATGAATTTCCATTTCATTTGGGGAATGTCAAGTGGTTGCAATTTCCTCGGCATTTTGACATGTTCTGCCTTAATGCGTTGACAAGACAAACATTTCGTGACATATTTGAGAACGTCACCCTTGAGCCTATCCCAATAATAGCTCTTCCTGACCGCATTAAGGGTCTTGGCATAGCCACGATGTCTTGAGAAAGGGGAGTCATGGGCTTCCCAAAGTATGTTCTACTTGAGAGATTGGCTTGCAGGGATACATAATCTTGTCCTAAAGTAGACAAGTCCACTACTGGTAGAGAATTCTTAATACTTCGTCTTAAGCTTTAGGTCTTGATCCTTGATGGGGATCTCCCTTAGCATTTTCTGGTAGAATGGGTCATGACATGCCTCTTCTCTAGCTAGCTCTAGAATTGGGTTGTTTGGCATTGATATCTTTGTGGCTAGTGACCTTGCTATTGATGGGTCTTGCAAAATAAGAAAGTTTAGAAATGCCTTGCAATTGAGCGCATCCGCAACTACATTCTCTTTTCTAGGCTTGTATTTGATTTCAAAGTCATATTCTTCCAGCACTTCGATCCATCGACGTTGCCTCATGTTGAGCTCATTCTGGGTGAAGATCCATTTAAGACTCTTGTGGTCCATCACTAAGGAAAATTTATTACCTAGTAGGTAATGTCTCCAAAGTTTGAGAGCATGGATGACAGCCAACAACTCGAGATCGTGGGTAGCATAATTCCTTTCATGCCTCTTCAATTCCCTTGAAGAATATGCTACGGAATGACCTTCTTGCATAAGCACACATCCTAAGGCAAGTGTGCTAGCATCAATTACCACTTCAAACTCCTTACTAAGATTAGAAAGTTTCAGGATGGGTGCTAATACTAAGTTTTGCTTTAGCTTGTCAAAGCTGGTCTCTTCGACAGGTGACCATACAATTGCTACTTGCTTCTTTAGTAGATCAGTCAGAGGCGCTGCAATCAAAGCATAATCTTTGATGAAGATCCTGTACCATCTTGTCAATCCAAGAAAGCTACGTATTTCTTTGATAGAAGTTGGTGTTGGCCATTCCAGAACGTCTCTGACCTTGGCTGGATCTACTGAAATTCCTTTCGCTGATACAATGAATCCTAGATATTCAATCTGTCGCTTGAAAAATGCACACTTCTTCTTCTTGGCATAAAGCTTGTGTACTCTCATTGTTTCAAGAACAATGCGAAGCTGGGGTTCATGATCTTTTTCCTGTTTAGAATAGATTAGGGTATCGTCAAAGAAGACGAATACAAATTCATCAAGATAGGGCCTAAAGATATCCTGCATTAACCTGTTGAAGGTAGCAGGAGTGTTTGTTAGACCGAATGACATCACTAGGAATTCAAAGTGTCCATACCTTGTGGTGAATGCAGTCTTCAGGATGTCTTCTTCCTTGATCCTTATTTGATAATATCCAGATTTGAGATCTATCTTAGAGAAGATCTTCACACATTGAAGACGGTCAAGTAGTTCATATATTCTTGGAATGGGGTATTTGTTTTTCATGGTTGATCGATTCAAACCTTTGTAGTCAATGCATAGCGGAAGCGTTCCATCTTTTTTCCTTTGGAACAGTACTGGAGCTCCCCATGGTGAACTGCTAGGATGGATGTAGCCTTGATCTAACAGTTACTTGTCAATAGCTTCCAGGATGGAAATCCTATACGGCCTCTTTGCGGCTGGTGCAGCTCCTGGCGCCAGCTTGATTTTGTGGTTGACTTCCCTTTGAGGAGGAAGTTCTATCAGCTCCTCAGGAAATACGTCTGCATATTCCTTTAACCATGAAGGTTCTTCCCTAGATTTCTGATTTTGATCTAGCTTATTCAGTTTAATCAGATAGATAGGTAGACCCTTTCTAACTCCTTTTATTATCCGTGTTTCTTTTGCCAGCTAAATTTTTGGCTTACCAACCTCTCCTTGAGTCATAACTAGTTCCCCTTCAGAATTTCAGAAGGAGGCTTGGCCCTTTCCACAGTGGATGTGGGCATCATTGGGTATTAGCCAATCCATTCCGAGCAAACATTTGTAGACACCTAGGTTCATTACCCTGAATCTCACCGAAGTCGGCTTCCCACCCAGTAGGAATTTCACCTTAGCAGTTTGCCTAGTACAAGAGACCTCACTACCATTTTCCAATTCCACAAGTAAAGCAGGTGCATCTATTGTGGCTATCCCTATCCTTTTTGCACAGATCGGTAAAATGAAGAAATGTGTACTACCACAATCGATTAGGGTTTTGAAGCTTTCACCTTCATAATCCGATGGAGTTCGGATCACTGAGAATTGGCAATTCGGACCCTTCTTGTGAAGAGCGGCGTGAACTGTTGCCATCTCAATGTCAGCATCCATGGATGGATCTTCTTTGTCACCCAGCTCCTTGTTGGAAACACTAGAGGTTCTCTCTCTGGCCATGACTATGGCTCCTTGGCCATGGGCGGCTCCTTGGAATTGCCCTTGGCAATGTCCTCTGCTAAGCTTGGGACACTACCTCTTGAAGTATTCGGGCTCGTTGCAATGGAAGCAACGTAGATTGTGGTCATTACCTCATGTAGGAGCAAAGTTGTTGACAGCATTGGTCCTAGCTTTCTTCCTTTGTCCCTATTTTTGACCTTGCACTCTCTTAGTCTGAGCCCTATACATTTCCTTATTTTGATCCCTGTAAGGCCAAGTCCTATTGTTCCTTGGCTTGGTCTGCACCTCCTGTATTATTGGTGCAGCTCGAATGAGTGCGTCTTGTAGGTCCATTGGGTGCATTGATTCGCAGTGAGTGTTTATGGGGGGGATTTAACCCAGCACAAAACTCTAACACCTATTGTGTCATATCCATTGGAGGAACGTACTTTAAGAGAGAGTCCAACTTTGAATAATATGCATCAAGGGATAGTCCAAGCTGCTTCAATTCATAGAATTCGTTCATCTTCTGTGTGCGGTAAGTAGGTGGCAGATACCTCCCTCGCACAGCTTCCTTAAGCTTCTCCCAAGCGACTGTTCCTTCCGAGATCACTTGGTCTCTGAATCATTGTTTTCACCAAAGTCTTGCTTCGCCTGTAAGCTTAAGGTTGGCGAGCATAGCTTGGTTAGTAGGTGCAGTTCCTGCTGCCTCAAAATAGTCTTCCATGGACTCGATCCAGATCTCGACGTTAGCTTGAACAGTCCTTCCCTTGCCATCGAACTCAAGTGGCTTGATTTGTTTGAGAAGGAACTTCTTCTCTTGAATCACAGTTGTGCTTAGTGCAGGGGTCTGACTTGGAACTTGCACTTGAGGTTGCGCCTGGACAATAATTTTTTTTTAATGTTAACAACTTATCACTCGTTCCTCCTATCACATTATTATGACTTGCACATCTTTTAGCCAAGTGACTTAATCACTTAACACCTTTGCCAACATTTCAATCAGGATAGACAATAGTAAAAATCGTGTTCATTCATGAGGGCATAGCCCTTTGAGTACATTTATTTTGGGAAAGTAGAAAAAGTTGATTGGTACATCAGTTTAGGGAAAATATGACTGTGTTACAATCGGCTATAGGGACTGAGTAATAATATGGAGCGGGGTCATGGACTTTCAAGAATTGATAATTCATAGGAAGCTTGGGGTATCCCTTCCTTTGATACCCGTTCTTCTCATAGCGCCCTAGCACTTTGATTCTGTCGGCAGGGATCACCCGAGTCACTTCTTCATACACATACTTGTTTTGTTTGACTTGCCGACCACCAACATGCAGGGTTGCATTTGCATGAGCTTCGACAAAGATGAACAGCTTCACGATCTTTAAATCCTCCATCCACTTGATTCTCTTCAAGTTGGTCTGAAGGTACGCACGTCAGTGGGCTGCTATGTAGTATATTCTTGATTCTCCCGTCCACCTCCATTCCACGTACAGGCATGAAGGATTGTAGATGCGGTCTAGAATATTCATCATGCCTAGCCTCCTTTGATAATCCGAGGCACGCATTGCAGTCATAAACATAACCTGGAATACAAAGAATTTATTCCATGCTTCGTGACTCTGCAACCCAGCATCCATAAGTGAGTAAGGAAATGTTTTCAACAGAAAACACTGCTCTATTCCACTCACCTTCCCTTGGCTGTCCCCTTATTCCCTTTACTTTCCTCCATTAATTTCCTTTGTAAATCTTAGATCCCGTTGGTTTGCTCTGATACCAATTGTAACGTGCCCGCTTGTCCGCTTGTGGGACACGTCTTAGCAACCCATCGGCAGGAGTGTCTAAAAGGCTCCACCTGGCACTCGCAAGGATGTATCACTTTGCGTAGGAACAACAAAGTCGAAGCGGATTCATGTTGTACTTGGTTCATGGAGAATGGGAAATGAGAGGGATGCAAAGGTCAACCTCTCTACCATACAGCATAGTCCCATTCCTTTCCCCTAAAACAGAATAAACCGAAAATTCCACATCTACTGATACTAGGTCTTCATTGTCTTATTATCTCATCATTTGAGAAAAGTTCCCAGCTAACCGAGTCCACCCTTCCATAGGACGGACCTAAGTCATGCCCATCGCACTTTCCTCACTTTGCTTTAGCTATCTAATTATCTAAAACATTATGTTTTGACATGCAAAATCAGCTTCCTTAATTAAACAAATTAATCACAGGTTCCTTCACGTAACTTAGGCACTGACACAAAAATAATGCCAAGCAAGTTCCTTTTTCTCCAATAACTGCTCTTTATTTATAAAAATCTTGGAGTACATCCAATATCACGCCCGAAGGCTATCCCAGCAATCTACAGGATTGCTGCTCCAAGTTCCGCCCGTTGACTAGTACATGGGCCTTGAGATCCCATCTCAAGTCACGTTGGTCCCTTGTGTGGGATCCGGAGGCAAGGAATTTACAGCTAGAGCCTCCCCTGGCACCCAAGCGTCTTCCCGCTCCAAGCAGCACCCACGGAGAGACCTCTCGCGGTGGGTTAGGTCCATATACCCGATGCGGCTAACAACCCCCTTGGATAGGGTCAAGCAGACAGTCGGAGGTAATTGTTCCTGCCTCTCCCTCTAGGCTTTCAACCTGAAGCATTAAGTGTTTTCCTTGAATTAGTTCCTTGAGCAAAGAAATCAAATAATGTACCTAAGTACAAGCACGAACATTTCGGAGGTTGTTTGTACAACCGACTACTAAGGTGTGACTCCTTTTCTCTCGGATGCTCCCAACATCTGATCTTGGGTCTTTTCACAACTTGGCAAGATCCCAATACTCTCAAACAAGATACGCAAGTGAATGGTCCTGGTAAGTTGACTTATACTTGCCCTTTTCCCTTGGGTTTTACCTTAGGGTATCTTAATCTCTAACTCAAGCATTAGCTGGTCAGTCAAAGAAACGGACATGCCTTATTCACAACCCAACCAAGGGTCTTTTAATCTCTAATTCCAACCAACCTCAGTTAACACACATGGCAACACGATTCTTTGTTTAGACTTTTCAAGATGTAATCTAGATGCATGCCATCTTTCCCATTCTCTTAGTGCGGTTCTATGTAGGATTTCCCAATCAGCCTTAACCATCATGCACATTGTGCATTTTAGTATAGTTGTACCTCCTAAACGACCTTTATCTCTCTTTATTTTCGGTAACGAGTACTTATTTCTAATGCACCGGATCACAAGTGACTTGTGTATATGAAAGTCTAGGGTTTTGTCTAATGATGCTAGTGCATCTCATGAATAGAAATTAACATTTCATGTGTTTCTTTTAACCATGATTGCGAAACGTGAATTCTAAATGACTATTCATGCAACACTGAATTGGTTAAAAAGCTATCATTTTATGGGAATTCTAAACTCTTCCATTTCCGCATGCAACTCAGTTCTCAAAGTAAACAAAACCCTAAGACTCGTTCTTGTTCCATGCACGTCATCAATTCTTTCATCCCTTCCACGAGGAATAATTCCTAATTGCTTTTAAAGCTTAGAACCTAGGCTTGATTCATATGTGTGGTGTTGGTCCCTCCACTCGCCTCTCCAACATTACCAGTAGCTTGGGCGCCTACGCTTTCTATGACTTTCTTCTTGGGAGCCATTCGCCTCGCGGAGGTAGGGCAGTCTGAACCTTAACGGGTTTTGGGTTTACACATTCGGGGTGGGAAAGACCATTGGATGGGGTCCTTTGCCGAGAGAGTGGTTTGGGTGACTTGTTGCGGTTACTCTCTTTCTCTCTCCTCTTCTTCTTTTTCTCCTCTCCTCCTTCTTTCTCTCTCTCTCTCTTCTTCTTCTTTTTTCTTACTCTCCTATCTCTCTCCCTCTCTCCCTCTCTTCTTCTCCTTCTCCCACTTCTTTTCTCCTTCTGCTCCTTCCCTCTCTTTCTCTTCCTCTTCTCTTCTTTTCTCCTTCTACTCTTCTTCTTCTTCTTCTTCTACTACTTCTCTCCTCTTTCCTTCTACCTCTTCCTCTTCTTCCTCTATCTCTCTCCTTCTCTCTCCCTCTTCCTCCTCTTCTCTCTCTCCTCCTTTCTCTTCTCACCTTCTCCTTCTCTCTCCCTCTTCCTTCTCTTCTCTCTCTCCCTCCTTCTTTCTCTTCTCTCCTTCTCCTCCTCTTCCTCTTCTTCCCTTCTCTTCCCCCACTCCTTCTTCTCTCTCTCTCTCTCTCTCTCTCTCTCTCTCTCTCTCTCTCTCTCTCTCTCTCTCTCTCTCTCTCTCTCTCTCTCTCTCTCTCTCTCCTTCTTCCTCTTCTCTCCTTCTCCTTCTCTCCCTCTTCTCCTCTTCTCTCTCCCTCTCCTTCTTATCCTCTCCTTCTCCTTCTCCCCTCATGGCCCAAACTGGATGGCAACCAGGGGGAAGGCGGCTTGCTTGGAGGGCCCAGGGAGGGACCCGCAGCGTGAGTAAACGAGGGAAGGGGGGTTGACTATAGTTGAAGGACCCAGGTGGCCCTGCACAGCGTAGACGGGGGGTGACGAGAGGAAGATTGGGTGGCAGAGCAGCACGTTGACGACGTAGCCTTCTCTCTCTTCCTGGGGAGGGGAGAAGCCTCCCCTTAGATAGGGGAGGGGAGGAGGTAGGTGGCACGGCCACCCCTCCCACCTAGGGGGCTGCATGCCCCCCAGCATCTTCACTCCCTCTCTCTCTCTCCCCGATGTGCTATCAGCGGGGAGAGAGGGGGGAGTAAATTTTTTATCCTTTTCTTTTAAAACTCCAGGGGGAGGGTTCCTATGGCCCGTTACACAACCAACCAACCCTAAAGTAGAATAGAGAATGCAGCATGGACTTTTAGTAAGACCTTAGATCAGCCAGAATCTGCGCTTAGATCCAAATCAGGCTACGAACGTGAGGGGAAGAGTGGATTTTGCATTGAGAATTTCTTGCATCCGCACCTCACTTTTGATTTTATCACCAAAGGTGTCAAGAGTCGCGTGGTGGGGGGAGTTGCTCAAGATGTTGCGCCAAACACACACAGAATGCACAAGGAGAAGCTCACTCAAGAGACAAGAAGAGAGATGGAGGCCAAAACGTTTTCTTTCTAATTTCTTCTTCTTCTTCCACACTCTTTACAATGTACACAAAGTATAGATAAGATACAACATAAAAGGAAAGTGGACTACTAAGTCAAACAATGCATAACCGACTACACTAGTCGACTGGCGCTATAACTATGCCAGCTATAAATAGGTGTAACGACCTGAATATAATAAGTAATGAGTCAGTGGCCATGTGAGATGCATAATGACCACCGACGTGCTAGGTGTGGACATGTGGACCCATCTAACCAGGCGGTCCATCATCAATGTCCGCATGTGTTGAGCTTGTCATCTCAACACTCCCCCTCAAGCTCAACTACATCTCTGCAACTCCAAGTAAGCTTCGAAACTTTTGAAGCTTCTCTATACCCAATGCCTTCGTGAAGATGTTAGCTATCTAATCCTGTGTGCTGACATACACCAAGTCAATCTCACCTGCTAGTACCTTCTCTCTCACAAAGTGGTAGTGTACCTCAATATGTTTTGTCCTAGCCAACTGTATACTGCTCATGTTGTCACAATAAATGACAACTGGACCTTCCACTTGCACATCCAAATCAGCCAATAGCTTTTGCAGCCATACTACCTCACATGCTGCAACAGCAGCACCTCTATACTCAGCCTCTGTACTCGACAAAGCAACTGTAGATTGCTTTTTGCTGCTCCATGCAACTGCTGCACTACCAAGAGAGAATATGTATCCACTGGTAGATCTTCTATCAGACATACTACCAGCCCAATCTGCATCTGTGTATCCAAACACCTGTATATTTGTACCTGCCTCATAGAAAAGTTCGTAATGTAATGTGGACTTCACATATCTCAATATGCGTCTGACTGCATCCAAATGTGGCTTTCTAGGTACTTGCATAAACTGACTCACAAGACCAACATCGTAGCTCAAGTCTGGCCTTGTAATGGTCATGTAGATCAAACTCCCCACTATCCTCCTGAACATAATAGGGTCTTCTATCTCATCCCCAACATCAGCACTCAACTTTACATTCTGCTCCAATGGGACTGAAAGTGGTTTGCATGCAGTCATACCATACTTGGACGACATATCCAAGCCATACTGTCTTTGGGACAACCATATACCATCATCACTTATGATCACCTCAATGCCAAGGAAGTACCTTAGCTCACCTAAATCCTTCATCTCAAACTTCATCTTCAAATAGCCCTTGACTTCAGCAATCCCACTATCACTATCACCTGTAATAATCAAGTCATCCACATAGATGACTATGATGACCAAACCTGCTTCTCCCTTTCTCACATAAAGTGAGTGATCAGCATCAGAAACATAAAAGCCAATATTGACAATATACTCTCTGATCTTGTCAGACCATGTTCTAGGTGCTTGCTTGAGCCCATAGAGTGCCTTCTTCAACCTGCACACATACGTGGGATGCTTTAAATCTTCATAACCTGCTGGCTGATCCATATACACTTCTTCTTGCAAATCACCATGCAAGAAGGCATTCTTTACATCCATTTGCTACAACCTCCAACCTTTGGCTGCTGCCAAAGCAATCACACATCTGACAGTTGCCATCCTAGCAACTGGACTGAAGGTTTCATCATAATCTATGCCATATGTCTAGGCATAGCCTTTTGCAACCAGCCTAGCTTTGTACCTGCTATTAGAACCATCTGCATTGTGCTTAATCTTATAAACCCACTTACATCCAATAGCTTTCTTTCCCTTTGGCAATGATACTAGATCCCAAGTCTTATTGGCCTCTAATGCAGCCATCTCCTCATCCATTGCTGCATCCCAATGAGCATGACCAATAGCCTCCTCAAAACATGTGGGCTCAACATCCTCAACTAGTTTCACCATATAAGCATAATGGTGAGCTATATAACCTTCAAAACTAAATCTTTTAACAGGGTATCTCACCCTGCTAGACCTGCGTACCACTGGATCACTCAATGGAGTCTTTGCATTAACGTGTGCTCTCTGCACACCTGGAGTCCTCACTGAAGGAATGCCAAGCTCATCATCTAAGCTCTCTGAGCCACTAGAGTCTCCATCAAGAACTACATCAATGCCTTCTGACACTTTATTCTTTCCTTTGTCTTTACCTATAGTGCTATTAGATGCACCTGAAGATGTAGAGGTACTCCTTAGTCTCCCAGACCAAGGACTACTAGATGATGTCTCTGGTCCACTAAGAGTCTGTGATTCTTGCTTTTCAGCCTGCACATGAGTATCATGATCATCATCAACATCCAATGCATCACCACTAGATGCATACCAACTGCTCATTTCATCAAAGATGACATCCTTGCTCACTCTGAACTTACATGTGACAGGGTTGTAACAACGATACCCTTTCTGCTCTAAAGGGTATCCAATAAAGATACACTTTTTAGTCTTTGGATCCAGTTTTCTCCGTAACTCATCTAGCACATGTACATACGCAATACAGCCAAACACTTTCAAGTGTGAAACATCAGGCTTCTTACCTGTAAAACAATCTTCGGGGGTCATACCATGAACTGCAGCTGTGGGAGTTCTGTTCATAATATAAACAGCAGTATGAACAGCCTCAGACCAAAAATGCTTAGGCATATTCTTTTCAGCCATCAAGGCGTGTGCAACTTCTGCAATATGCCTGTTTTTCCTTTCTGCAACCCCATTTTGCTATGGGGTATACCTGCATGTGAACTGTCTCTTTATCCCATGAGACCTCAGAAAATCACTGAACTCATTTGAGAGGTACTCTCCCCCTCCATCTGACCTCAAGCACTTTACTTTCAAGCCTGTTTCTCTTTTAACTGCAGCCTTGAAAGTTTTAAAGTGCTCAAATGCTTCACTCTTTTCCTTCATAAAATATACCCACAGCTTTCTAGAACAATCATCAATGAATGTGACAAAGTATGAACTGCCTCCAAGAGATACATTTTGTGTAGGCCCCCAAATGTCTGTATGCACAACATCAAGGATATTTCTACTTACATCTCTATCAGGTGAAAAAGGTTGTCTTGCCTACTTACCAAACTGACATGCTTCACATACCTTCTGAAATTCTACAACTCTAAATGTAGGCAAACCTGTAACCAACCCTTTGGATTGTATTAATTTTAGCCTTTGTACATTTGCATGTCCAATGCGTTTGTGCCAAATTTCAATGTCTGCAACAACACCTTTTCCTTTGGCATACATAGCAGCATTCATAGTAGGAATTCCAGCGTCCAGAGTAAACATACGTCCAACTCTACTGCCCTTTGCTACCAACCTGCACTTGTCATTGAAATCTTCTACAAAGCAACCCTTTGCATTAAATCTGACTTGCAGCCCTTGCTCTACCATTTGACCGACTGACACCAAGTTCTTTGTAATAGATGGCACATGTAATACATCTGAAAGACTCTTTGTCTTACCATCATGCAAGGACAAGGGAACTTTTCCAATGTGTGAAATTGGGTGGCATGAGTCATCACCCGTCTGCACATAACCTGCATTCTGCAAATTCTGCATCTCTCCAAACCATTCTGCATGGTTGGTCATATGATTGGATGCACGTGAATCAACATACCAAACATCATCATGTGCTCCCTTTCCTGTAACAGCATTCAGCATATGCTGCATAACAAACAAACGTTCATTTTTGTCTTCATTCTATCGTGAAGACAATGCATAGTTTCCTTGCTGTAACTTACCATTGCGGATATCATCTCTCTTAGCATAACATTGGGCTGCAATATGACCTGTTTTTACACAGTAGTGGCACACAATACCAGAGTTGTTAGAACCTCTGTTCTGCCATCCACTTCTTCCTCTAAAGCTCCCCCTGCCTCTAAAGTTACCATGACCTCCTGAAACCTGCATATCGCCAAATTGCTGATTCAATCTATTTTGCTGGTTGTCACTACCACGTCCTGTACCACAGCCTCTTGAAGAGAACCTGCCATGTCCCCTTCCTGAACTAGAGTAGAAAGCTTGGACCTGTTCACCGCTTCTTTCAGATGTCTCACTCTGCATGTTGATCTCTTCATTGATCATAAGGGAGACCAACTCATCGAAATCTGGAAATGGCTTTCTAACATATACGGAAGTTACAAAAGACTTCCAAGCCTTTTCATTATTAAGTCCACCCAAGGTAGACGACACCAAATCATCATCATCGGGCATTGCATCAATTGCTGCCAAGGCATCTGCAATGCTCCTTACCTTCAATGCATACTCATTGATAGACATCTTCCCTTTCTTCAATGTATTCAACTCTTGCTTGAGTTGAATCTTTCGTGCCTTTATATTTACAGAAAACATACTTTCAAGTACGGTCCAAGTTGCATATGCATTCTCTGTATTTCTAATGTGTCCCAACATATTATTGTCAATTACTGCAGACAACTAATACATGACCTTCTTGTCTTTTGCATTCCATTCCTTTCGTGCCTTTGTCTCTTCTGCAGTTGGAGGATCACTCACCTCCGGCTCCTTTTCTTCACCTGAAACAAACTCGTAGAGGCCTTTTCCAATAAGAAAGTTTGTGTCACGGAACTTCCATGAAGGGTAGTTGTTCTTGTCGAGCTTCTCAATGATGGGGCTTCCACTGTTCTCTACCATTATCACAAGAATAATACCAAACATCAAGCAAATCTTCTGCAACCCTCGACCTGTAGTGCACAGCAATACACCAGACAACCTTTTTCACTGTCTGCTCAACAATACATGCAATCTGCAACTAGTTTGCAGATAAACCTTGTGTTTACTTACTGGTAAACTAAACACCTTTGATATTACAGATCTGAAATCTGTAACCTGCGCACCCACTTTCGGTCGATACAGCCAAAGTCACAGCGTACCCTGAAACTGCTGTCCGCAACCTTGCGGCTCTAAAACGGGCCCTGAAACGGCCTCAAATGCCCAAAATAACTGCGGGATAGCCCTAAAGGGCTAATCTACAAAAAATACAGCATTCTTCGCGCACACCAAATCTCACTGCAATCTGAGATTTTTGCTCTGCCCTGCTTCCGGTGCCTCCACAGGCACTATCCAAGAGAAAGAGTGGAAGGATGGGAGAGCTTCTTACCCGTGGCTTGCTTGCTCGAACCTTGCCTCTTCTCCTTTGATTCAACCTTCGAAATCAGCCTCTCTCAGTGGTGCGGCTCTGATACCATGTCAAGAATCGCGTGGTGAGGGGAGTTGCTCAAGATGTTGCGCCAAACACACACAGAATGCACAAGGAGAAGCTCACTCAAGAGACAAGAAGAGAGATGGAGGCCAAAACGTTTTCTTGCTGATTTCTTCTTCTTCTTCCACACTCTTTACAATGTACACAAAGTATAGATAAGATACAACATAAAAGGAAAGTGGCCTACTAAGTCAAACAATGCATAACCGACTACACTAGTCGACTGGTGCTATAACTATGCCAGCTGTAAATAGGTGTAACGACCTGAATATAACAAGTAATGAGTCAGTGGCCATGTGAGATGCATAATGACCACTGACGTGCTAGGTGTAGACATGTGGACCCATCTAACGAGGCGGTCCATCATCAATGTCCGCATGTGTTGAGCTTGTCATCTCAACAAAAGGTGCACTACAAGAAAAGAAAAAGCATGTTTTTGCACTGAGTACTAGAAAGCACGAAGCACAATTTGTGAATAAGATTGACAACTACTTTCAATAACAAGGAACTCATTAGGAGATATAATAACATCACGGAACCCACTATTAGGAGAAGATCCCAAAACATAGTTGGGTGCCTGAGAGCCCCATCAGTAGGACCTTAAGAGGACACAAAGTTCCAGAAGGCGACAACATAGAGGATCGGACAGTGACACTGCCGGAGCTACTCAAATTGATCTACGACCTTGTGGAGCTGGAAGTGGGAGCAATGTCACGATCATAAGGCAGACAAGGAGAGACCGACTGGACTTGGGAGAATTCCCAGTCTTAGTGCAGGAGTTTGTTAATGAGTATGACTTGTTGACTAGGATGGTAGTTTAGGAAAGACCAGTAGAGAATGTGGTAGCAAGCCTAGAAGAGGAAAGAAAGGCGATTAGAAAGCCGTTAGAGAGCATAATTGCCTATAACCACAAGCAGAAGGCCAGAAAACTCCAACAAGATGTAGACATGTACGAGGCTCGCTAGCCTTGGCTGGTGCAGTCAAAGCAGGGCCAAATGCAGAGAGAATGAGCAGTAGAGGTGGACTTATCATTGAGTGAGCTCGTAGCCAAGCGGCTCATGGACAATATGTCCATTGAGTAAGCACAACAACCTTAGCCATTGCATTACTCTCGGGATTAGGGGTCATGCAAGGGAAAAAGGGGTAATCTAGAATCCCTATTGTAGCAAAGCAGCTAGACAAGTATGAACCTAGTAATGATCCATATAGCTTTGTGGAGAAATTTGAACAATTTTGCGAAGCAAACGGTCTCACGGACCTTGCACAACGCTCTCAAGCTTTCGATCTATGCTTAGGTGATAAGGGGAGAATTTGGTACACTAGTCTAGATGCAGCTGAGTGCACAAACTTTGCCCATCTTAAGGACCTCTTTATTAAGAGATTCTCTAAGGCAGGTTACTCTGACAATCTCATCGTCGGGTTGATGAATGTCAGTCAGAGGTAAAAGGAAGACGTAAAGGACTATGTCACTCATGTGCGTAGCCTCTTCAAGAGGATCCCTGCAAATGAGTGACCTAACAAGAAGGCTGTGTCTACCGTATTTATAAATGGAATTCAAAGCAAGGAGCTCTACAAGGCTTTGGCTAATAGCTCCACTCTACACCGAGACGTGTTAGCTAGAGTCTTTGAAGAGGCAATAAGGGTGGACAATCAGCTTAGGGAGCAAAGCATGAGGAACACCAGTCGGGAGAGTACAAGTCAGAGAGCTCCAGAGGGATCAATAGTTTCAGGAGAGAGAGAGAACTCTAGCATACAAGATAAGAGAAAGGGTATTGACCAAGGCCAGGAACTAGCTGAGGTGAGAATGGAGCTTGCACAATTACGAGACCAAATGAGGAAACCTCTATAGTCGCATGTGCAGTGTATACACTGTGGTAGTAACCACCTCCTAGCAGAGTGCCAAGATCCTAGATCTAGGCCGTGCTCTAGGTTTGATCATGACGCATTACATTGCAGACTGCCAAGGAGATTCCCATATGTGCAGCAATACAACTCTCCATACTTAGGCAAGAGGCCACCTAACCTCTTGCGCAGGGGAGCCCAGTTGGTGCTTCCAGTACCAAATGATGCAAGACCGGCCATTCCTAGGCTAGAGATGAACCCGACAGGCATACCCAGACCACCAGGGCATTATGTAACCCATCCACCAAGTGACGCTCCTGTTCACTATGTGGAAGAACCTAGTGAAGAGGAGACCTACGTGAACCCATACATATCCTATGATGAGGAAGGCAATCCACTCCTGATGGACTATCGACCAGTACCCGTGATGGCACTAGGTAGAGGAAGAGGCAGAGGCTTTTGAGGACCAAGCCAAGATCCAATCTCATGCTGGACTTTCAGTCATCCAGGCCATATTTCATCACGCTGCTCGGAAAGGGAACAGGCAAACAAGGACAAAGTTGACCTTCGATGCACCGAGTATGGAATCACACACCTATTTCCTGATTTTCCTAGACGAAAGCCATCAACTAGTTCTGCCAACATGCCCTCAATACCCTTGGGGCTGTTTGGTGTGGAGACCTTTGACAGTGAGGATACGCCCATCCCACTACATGTCATGACGCGAGCACAAACAAAACAGGCAGGCATCTCATTGCATGGGCCAAGTAACCTGGATGCAGCCTCGTTGGGAAAGAAAAGCTGGAGGAGAAGGAGAAAGAGAACATATTCAAAGATTACCCTTAGGACTGAGGAAGCTACAATGCTAGTGACAGGAAAGAGGGTCACTGATGCAGAGGCTGAGACCTCAGCTCCTAAGACAACAGAACTAGGGAGTGCCAAGGTAGGGGAATACCCCCACCCCAAACGGCAACTCGAGGCTATAGCCAAAGTCAAGGAGTGGGTCAAGGATGCCTAGGAACACCTTAAGGATGTAGAGCCCATGCTGGAAGACCAAATTGAAGATCTCTCTAGTGTGAGTACACCCGTTTCACTGTCACGACCTCAATCGGGGAACGCACCCACACCACATGAGATGCCACAAAGGCAAGACTAGGAAGAAGCATGTCAGCAAGCTAACCAAGACATATGGCCAAAGAGTGCTGACTAGGGAGGAAGGAAACCACCCAGCAACCTCCTCACCACTTTAGTAACCATGCCAATAACCTTGAGCCCAGGAGATCTGCTTCGGCAGCACCCTTCCTTATGGAAAGAATTAAAGCACTAGGTGGAGGAAAAGAGGAGCACACTGTCGCTGATTTGCAAGAGCAAGATGCAGTCACACAGATTCCAAGCCTAGTGCTACACTCAGTTCCAAGGTCACTGCACGTCAATGCTTTCTGGGAAGGCAGTGAGATGTATGCAGTCTTACCTATCTTAGCCTTGGGGGATGTAACATGAAAAGAAATTGTAGACATAGGCGCGCCAGTGTCAGCGTCTTGAGCCACATAGTTCTACATGCCTGGGGAAACCCACCTGTGGAAATGGCTAGGTTCAATGTCACATTGGCCAATGGAATGAGGGTCAAACCATTCGAGGTCCTGAAGAACTAGTCAGTGAAGGTCATAAGGGTGTAGTTTTTTGTGAACTTCATTGTCATGAAGGGAGTGGACTACAACATAGTACTAGATCGACCCTAGATGAGGAATGCTTGAGTTATTGAAGATTGGGATAACAATATTATCTTCTTGGGGAATAGAACATAAGCGATAAGGTGTAACGTGTCGTGTCCACTTGTTTGCTCGTAGGACACGTCTTAGCAGCCCATTAGGAAGGGAGTCCAGAAAGCGCCACTCGGCACTCCCACTGAATGTCACGGGGTTTGCGATCTAGGTCTTCCCGAGTCTACCACAAAGCGGAAGCATTCCGGCCATTCCCACTTAGGAGCGACCCGAATCAGGGTTTTCGCTAGTGGTCAATTTCCTAGAACGGTAGCTAGCGTTGAACCCCAGGAGAACTACTTTCTGCAAAAACGTCAGGGTCAAAGCGGATTCATGCTGCACTTGGTTCAAGGAGAATGGGAAACGAGAGGGATGCAAAGCTTGACCTCTCTGCCCATAAGGCATAGTCCCATTCCGTTCCCCTAAAACAGCATAAATCGGGACTCTAGTATCCTGGATTCTAAGTCAATGTTCCTTGTTGTTCATTTCCTTCGAGAAAAGTTCCCGGCCAACCGGGCCCACTCATCCGTAGGACGAACCCATGGCCACAGCCACTGCACTTTCGTCCGGGTTGATTTAGTTGTCTAATTACCTACCACATTTAGTTGGACACGCAATAACAGCTTCCTTAATTAGCTAATTAATCACCGGTTCCTTCACGTAATCTTAGCACTGGCATAGACAAAAAGTTTCAAACAAGTTCCTTTAGATCAATTCATCTTATTTATCTTTGGAATACATCATATAATCCAGCCCATAGTCTAATCCATAATCCGCCAGAAGGCAATCCATAATCCGCCGAAAGGCAATCCAGCAATCCTCAGGGATTACTTATCCAAGTTTTTGCTCATAGACTAGTATGCGGGCCTCGAGATCCAATCTCGAGTCACACCAGTCTCTTGTGCAGGGCCTGAAAGGCAAGGGATTTACGACCAGAGCCCCCCTAACACCCAAGCGTCCTCCTACTCGAAGCAGTGCCCAACAGAGAGATCTCTCATGGTGGGTTCGGTCCACGTTCTCGGTGCGGCTAACAACCCCCTTGGTTAGGGTCAGGCAGATAGTCGAGGGTAACTGATGTTGCCTCTCCCTTCAGGCTTTCAACTTGAAGCATTAATTATCTTTCCATCTTTAGTTCCTTGAGAAAAGCAATAGAAACAATGCTTCTAAACTGTACAAACACAATCAAACCAGTGGTTGTTTACTTGGCCAACTGCTAGGATGTGAATCCATCTCTCCAAATGCATCCAGCATTCGATCCAGGATCAATTGCAACTTTGCAAGATCCCCAAGGGTTTTGTTGTTTGTTTACCCTTTCATCCTTGGGTTAGGGTCATACCCTATCAACCTAAATTAACCAATACCTTAGGTTTCTTAAGTTAAGACAGTAAATCCTGGTGACCATGTCGCTCTAACTTGATTTGTCAATTGCTTGCTAGGCAATTCATAGTTACCTTATCTTGGAAAATCAATCCAACAAGGGTGATGTAGCAGGATGTCTACTCATCCTCTTGCACAATAGGCTTGCACTAGAACCTGCCAACCTTATTCTAAGGAGTGGCAAATCTATCTTGTGATTAAAACACAAGCCATGCGACGTTGCAACTTGTTGCACAAGTGTCGCACCTAACTCATGAGATCATTTCACCCATAAAACGGTGTTTCTTGGTCAAGGAATTTGTTTAGTCAAGATGTAGGGTTTGGGGTGTCTTCCTACCCAACCCAGCGCTAACTTTGCTAGGCCAATAACATTTGGGCCTAGGTTTTCTAGGCTCAATCGAAATTTTAGTATTAGGTCATTCGACCCTTGGGGTAAAAACCCTAGATTGTTAGTGTATGGGCGTCCAATTAACCTAAACATTCTGTGAATGTGGGTTAGGACCTTTGCGTTTGAAGGTCTTGACTTGGCATCCCAAGTGCAATACCAAGCAGAATTTCTAACGTGCTAAACCCTACCTAACATTTTCAGGTGTTCATCGTACCATCTAGTCGTGCTTTTATGAATCCCTATAGGGTTATAACATTACAAGTGATTTAGCTAAAATGGTCCACTTGTCTTGTGACAAGGAACGATCTTTTCTTAGAGATGCTAAACTTTATCTAAAGGTGTAAATAATTACAAGACATCACATTACGTGTAAATATGCGATTCATTATCTCTATGTACTATAAGGTTTGCAATAACCCTTTCTTTTCTTGATAAAGTCATGACGAATGACAAATTGGAGACGAACTTGCATAAAACCTATAAAGATTTACATCAAGGAACTATGCCTACATCCTTTTGTTTAATGCAATTGAATTTCCAGGCTTTAATATGATATGCAACCTTTTCTAGGTACAAATTCGATGAATGAAGTTCATGCATGACAAATATGTAACATGCAACCTTTCCTAGATACAACTTCGATGAATGAAGTTCATGTATGACGAATATTATAAGACTAATGTTGACTTAATCCATTCTACAAGCATCTTCGCATGCCACATGTAAGTTCATGGTTTCCTTTTCATATCATGCAAGTCTTTGGACAACGTTCTAACGGATGTTTAATGAATATCTCCTACGAATCATATCTAGGAAATCATGGGCTAGATGCATTATGTGCTTGTTCTTTCATGCAAGGAAGACAAGGCTGAATTTAAACAAATTTTCATGCAATATGCAATTGGGATTGTCACTTTGGAAATGCAAGCAAGAGCAACATGCAAGTTAAAACTTGTAAAATGAATGCGTAATTTTGTATTCATATCTTATGCATGCAATTGGGATTGTCACTTTGGAAATGCAAGCAAGAGCAACATGCAAGTTAAAACTTGTAAGATGAATGCATAATTTTTTATTCATAACTTCCGCATGAAATTTAAGCGTGCCCAATGCGGAATTAAACTTCTAAGAACCTGGGTTTGAGGACTTGCGACGATGTCCACGTGTAAGCTTGGGTTCGAGGCTTCCGCATGTGCGCCTTCTTGCGTCTTTGGCTTTGGAGCTATCGTTGATGCAGTGGGCTTGAACTCCGTGATTTGTCCTTGCCTTTACGCGATCTCCGAACTCCCTCCAAGCTTGGCAAAACAGCCTCAAAATCTGTCTACTTTTCCCTTACACAGGAATACCCCTTTACAAGGTGTGGGTTTTAAGAAACCGAGGAAAACACCGTGTGCACAAGGCTTATGGGAGCCTTATCCTTCGAAGCTTCTAAGGAATTTTCCAAGAAGCTTTTGCTATACAGTAGAATGACATGGAAGGAGGGGATGATTGGAAAGAGAAAATTGGCGAGACTGCTAGAGCATACGATGATGAGGATGATCGTGGGCGACAGTAGCACGGCTACAACGGCGGCAGCAGGCGGCGTGTGGTGACAGTGCTCTTCACAGCAGGGGACAATATACCTTCCTTCTCTCTACTCATTCATGCCTCCCCCCAAGGCTAAGGGGGAGGTTATATAGTGTGTAAGGGAGGGGGGGGAGATCTACCACATGGAGGCCTCATGCCTTCTCTCCCTCATTCGTGCCTCCCCCCAAGGCTAAGGGGGAGGTTATATAGTGTGTAAGGGAGGGGGGGGGGGGGAGATCTACCACATGGAGGCTTCATGCCTTCTCTCCCTCATGCATCCCTACACCACACTCCTCGCTCTCTCCACTTAACTCACTCCTCCACACACTCCCTCTCCCCCTACCATGCATCGCTGAGGGGAGGGGTAATTAATAAAAAAATTTACACTACTTTAATCATTTATCCATTTGCCTTTATGCAAGGGGTGTTTGTTTTGCGGCTTGCGATTTTTAAGCCCCGGCATCATTTGCACAATGCGGATGGGCTCATTATTGTGCGTGCGGGTAAGGACTTTGTCACTATCATTATTGCGTTGCAAGAGATGACTTTGCATGGCTTTTGCGCAGTGTGTGGTGATCAAGGTTCTTTAATATTTTGAGCAGAAATATTACACAAGGATAGAAATGTATACTTGGAAGACTACCCCAACAGACCTTAATGCTATCTCAACCATGCTAAAAGGTGATGCACAGGCAAGTGAACCCTATGGGTCATTGACCAAGTACATCCCTTGTCCTGAGGATGAGCAGGATTGGATGCATGTCTTGGCAACCATTGACCTACCGTTCTCAGATGAGGAAGAGCTATATAGGCAAGCTGCTAAATCCCCAAGCATGCCAGCAAGGGAGCCCATCATGCCACTCTGCATGATGGTAGGAAGCTCACATAACCCAGGGAAATTGATCTCATTCCATATCCCCACCAACAAGATTGAGCTTTAGAAAATCATAGAGCACCTGACCGATAAACTGAAGGGAAACATGGCTTCCAATCTGAAATGCCTAAGTGATCTTTTGGCTAAGCCTGAGTGGTAATGGACTAAAATTCACGATCTGAACCTATTATACAATTGGGCTTTAGTCACTGAAAAAAAGGAGGTTGGAGAGGAAATCCTGGGGGATGACGAGTAGTGTGAGGGGCAAGACTCTGATGATGAGGAGTACGAGGACTGCCGCTCTATTGGAGATGAGAGTGAAGAAGATTTAGGCATGATAGAATATGACATTGAAGGGAGAACGATCGAACAGATCATGGCAGACTCTAGGCCTAAAAGGGAAAGGGCAGGCTGGAATGAAAGAGGAGTCATGCGGATGGAGTGCGATAGATCCTAGTTGGAGCACATAGGAGCCATGGATTACGAGTAGGCAGGAGTGGCGCAACCATTGGTAGTTCGAGTGCTTAAGAGGGATACACCTACTGAATTGTGACCCCCTGGCAAAACTCCTTCCTCAAGCAAGGGATGTGAGTTTAACTCGCAGTCAGAAGTCAGTACGGAGAGTGAGCCCAAAATACCCCAACTCTCTAAGGTCAAACGCACCAAAGGGGACTTACCAGTCCACCTAAGGCGTAGAGACGGCTAAAGGGGGAGGCCAAGAAGCGAATTAAGGACTCAGAAGCAGAGAGGCAAAAGAAGCCGCAGGATCTCCCCAAATGCTTCACAAAGTTTAAGAAGGGTGATTCTGCTAGGAGCAAAGAGACAAGGGCAAACCAGTGTACCAATTGAGGGACCCGCCAAGGTCAAGAAAGCCAACCTGGCAGGGGAAGGCGAGAAGCCTCGACCTGTGTTCATTGCTAATGACTTGACCAAGGATGAGGAGGCTAAACTTGTTGCTCTCCTATGAGAGTATGTCGACGTGTTTGCCTGGTCCTTGGAGGAACTTAAAGGAGTCGATCCTAGGGTTGTGACCCATAATATCCCAATGGTTCCAGATGCGGTGCCAACAAAGCAGTGACCTTACCCTATGAATCCCAAACACGCCTATGCAGTGAAGGAAGAAATCGATAAGCTCCTGAAGGTGGGATTTATATATGAGATTGAGCACACGGATTGGGTATCACCTATAGTGATCGTTATGAAAAAGAATGGTAAAATTCGAGTGTGCATGAATTACAAGAAAGTTAATGCCACTACGAAGAGGGACAACTACCTCTTACCATATACCGAGCACATGCTGGAGAGTGTAGCAGGCAAAGAAGCCTGCAACTTCCTGGATGGCTTCTCTAGTTATAATCAAGTGCAAGTGCACCCTGACGATGACAGGCACAAGACTGCCTTTGCCACTGAGTGGGGTGTATTCACCTACACTGTTATGCCCTTTGGGCTAATGAATGCACCTGCAACCTTTCAATGATTAATGTGCACCCTCTTCAAGGATATGCTTAGATGCAAGCTAGAGGTGTTCGTAGATGACTTATGCATACACTCTAGTTGGGCCGAACACTTAGAAAAGTTGAGAGCTGTCTTTGAATGGTGTCTATTATACAACCTCTCGTTAAACCCCTTAAAGTGCAAGTTCTGGGTGAAGCACGGATGTATCCTAGGGCACGTAGTGTCAAGGAACGACATTGCCACTGACTTCTCAAAAGTCAGGGTCATTATCCACCTACCACCACCCATTAACTACAAGGGCATTCAGTGTTTCTTAGGCCATACAGGATACTATCAACACTTTGTATTGAATTATGCACTGATTGCTAGACCATTGTACAAGCTGCTGATCATATTCGAGTGGACTGAGGAATGCCAGCGTGCATATGAAGAGTTGAAGAAGGCTCTCACCACTGCACCAATCTTACGAGCCCCAGACTGGAGCATAACGTTTCATGTACACATAGATGCCTCTAAGTTTTCTATTGGAGTTGTTCTATGCCAACCTCGTGAGCATAACCTAAATTACCCTATGAGTTTTGCTAGTAGGCAGCTCATTGAAATGGAGATGAACTATTCCACTACAAAAAGGGAAGGGTTAGCCATGGTGTTTGCTGTAAAGAAGTTTAGGCATTATCTGTTGGCCACCCCCTTCGTCTTTTTCGTTGACCATCAAGCGTTGCTTTATCTCATGAACAAGCCGTGCGCTACATGTCACATAGCTAGATGGTTACTTCTCTTGTTGGAAATTGATTTCTCTATGGTTGTACGTAAGGGAAAGCAGCACTACATGGCTGATCACATGTCCCACATACCCACAAGAGAAGCTGCTGGACAAGGCATACCTAACGACCTACCACACGCTCATCTCTTTGGCTTGTCTAGCGAAAGAGACTTATTTAGAGCCGATCTGATGCCATATTGGGCCGATGATGTAGTTCAAGTGCTAGAGAATGGTCTACGTGAGAGACCTATTGAGAAAGCTAAGCTAAGGAGACTTATCTTAAAGATCCAGCCTTACCACGTCTGTCAACTCTATAGGCTAGGACAAGATAGTTTGTTGCGTAGATGTGTGTGTGAGCACGAGATGCATGATGTATTGAGAGAAGCGCATGGTGGAATAGCTGGAGGACACTTTAGTGGGGATACAACAGTCCATAAGGTGCTACAATCCCAACTATGGTGGCCCACCCTATTCCGTGATGCTGCTAAATTTGTAAAACACTGCGATGAGTGCTAGAGGACTAAGGTGCATGTGCGCAAGGATAAGATGGAGTTGACCCCCATAATATCATGACGGCCCTTCAAAAAATGGGGCATTGAATTCATTGGACCTATCAGTCCTGTGACACAATACTTCCAAGCATGCTACATCATTGTGGCAAACTGATTACCTGACGAAGTGGGCAGAGGCAAGAGCCACTAGAAAGAACGATGCTAGAACCACTGCGAAGTTCTTGTGGGAGCAGGTCTTTTTATGTTTTGGTTGTCCAATTGAATTAGTAAGTGATTAGGGCACACACTTCATTAATGAAGTGATATCCCACCTGCTCTCAACCTTCCTAATCATTCATAGAAGGTCCTCATCCTACTACCCTCAAGCAAATGGCCAAGTAGAATTCACGAATAAAATCCTAGTCAACATGCTTACGAAGGTGGTATCCACATCACGAAGTGACTGGGATAAATTAATGGCGGCCTTGTGGGCCTATCGTATAGCTTATAAGATGGCTGTAGGACAGACGCTCTTTAGGCTGACTTATGGAACGGAGGCCATTCTACCCTTAGAGTTCTTTGTTACTAGCTTAAAGATAGCAACCCAAGAGTGGTGGGAGGGAAGAGAGGCTTGGACCAACCACTTAGTGGAATTAGAGCGTCTCATGGAGAATCGACTCTTAGCCACCCACGCTCTGATTTGTGAGAAGGCACGAAGAAAGATGTGGTTTGACAAGCATGTCAAATAGCACAACTTTGATCAAGGGGACCTTGTTCTACTAGACTCTGTGAAGGATCACAAATAGAAAATGAACTAGGACTAGGACCTTTCCGAGTATGTACAATTACTAGAACAGGCAATGTTGAATTAGAGACGCTTGAAGGTGAAGGAATAGGCTTTTTCAATGGTAGTCGCATGAAAAAGTACTATCCTCCTTCCCATCCGTTGCATGAGCCACCTATGCTTGAAGCCCCTGTCAACGTTTGTGTGGCCACTATTACCAAACTGACAGATCAAGATGAAGAAGCAGTGGCACCCGCCTACCTACGAATCACGGTCACTGTAGAACGGACATATTCTTTTGATGCCTTGATCGACGAAGGTGCCGACTATAATATCTTGATGCATGACCATTGGACACACATTGGTCAACCTAAATTACAGCCCACAAACTCTAAACTTAGCCCATTTGGGGGCAACACTTACTCACTCTTAGGAAAATGCAAAGTGGTTGTCTCTATCGAGTCTCCAATCTTCTTTTACGTGTTGCCAAACACTAAAGGGGCCGGTAATAAGTCACTACTAGGTTGAACTTTTAAAAAGTAGATGAACTGCAATGTGAACTATAACCTAGATCACATCCATCTTGCTATAGGCAATGTGCGCATAGTGACTACTTTCAGCAAGGGTTATCTTGATCCTTCTACAATTGCAAAGCCACTGATAGAGACCCCTACAACCACGCCTATGACCAAGCCTAGGGGGAAGGGCTGTGATATCTCACCCCACGCTCAAACTACTAGAACCAAGCCCACCAAGGCCTTTCACAAGGCCAAGGAGTCCATGCTCATATGGGTGCCAAAATGACAAGGACCACCTCCTTGTAAACCGCAGAACCCTGCTTCTAAATGCAAAAACTATTAGTCACAGCCTAAGAGGCAGCTCAGACGCTATCGACATAGGTGCAGGACCATGCCGCGATGGATCCCCAAAGATCTCTTGCGAGCACAAGGATACTATGAGGGAAACCCATGGATATGGGTGCCTAAGAGTCGACATTCAAGAGGCTCAACTCTTAAGCAACCTCACTGTAGCTAGAGAGGCTTGCACATACGGAGTCCAGGCTGCAAAGCAAGCTGGACCAGCACCGGTGTTATGATTAATGAATCCCAACACATTTATCACCCAAAGCTAGATGCCCCAGAATTATCCAAGTCAAAGGAGTTGAGCATCCCTATACTGGCTTAGATAGAGTGCAGCACACCTCCTATGCCACTGGAGCCCCCTACAGCATCTCAAAGTGCTTCGGAGTGCAAAGTCCCATCTGTGACGCCATCAATGGAGTCACCACTATCCAGCCCAATTGTACCATTACCACCAGTAGGTCTTAGGCCTTTGTATGAAAGATGATCTTTCCTTTCAGTGGCCAAGGATCTTGCTGAGACCTCGAGAGATGTCGTAGTGACATGCATCAAGGAGTTAGATAATACCTTCACCACAGTTGCTAAGAGCTATGAGAGGCTTGAACTATGACTTCTCAACAAACCCCTTGCTTCTTCTGATGTTCGTGCGTTGCCATGCACTTGAGAAGACTACAAATTTATGACCGTCAAATATCCCAAAATTTTCACCAAATTAATCGCTAATGGAGAAATCTCAAAGGAGCAAGCCATTCTCAGAAGACTAATTACCTCGTAACACAAGCCTTCTCGCTCTACACCTGAACAAGAACTGGAGGAGCTCACGCAGCTTGCCAGCTCTGATTCTTCATTCTTACAACTGTGGCATGCCTTGCAACTCCAATGGGAGAAAAAAGGGTGCTGCATCATGTCCAATTCCGAGCAAAGAAGGGCGATCAAAACAATTGAACAATACCCTGCTTATGTGGCACCTCTTTCGTTTAGGGTTTTGGCCATTACACGCAACATACACTTAGATGACCATGTGTTAGCCCACCCTTACATTGACCAATTCCTTACGAAAGAGGAACTGCACGTTGCTAGCTGCCTCAACTCCGGGGACATCTTTCATGATGTCTTGACCTATATCACCCAAGCTTCCATACGACCATGTGAACTTGATTGTCATGCCCATCTTGAATATAACCCTAACCTCTATACTTGATTGTTGGCCAAGTAACTTGCCCCACAAAGTCCATGTGAGTCCTCCTTCTTCCCTTGCTAATCCTTTGAAGGATTCCTTTAAAACTTAAGGAACGAGGGGGGGGGGGGCAGAGGGGGGGGGAGGGGGGGCAAAGTGAGAGCCAAGTAATGTAGCAAGGTTTAGTGATGAATGAAAATGATCAACTAAATTGAAATAGGAAAGAATGCAAGGAGGAAATAGATGTTACTTTTGAATTATTTCCAAGTTTCATACCTCTGAAGCATCGCGGCAAATTGTCACATGCATTCTTTCTTGGGTTTTGTTAGTGATGAGTCAATTCATAACGCTAATATTGGCATGGTGTAATGATAGGCACCTACCATGGCAGGACAAGAAAAGGGAGGTAAACTCCCATTCACTGAAGAGGAGCTGACAAAGTATGGGATCAGTGTTGAGACATGTGGGTTTAGCCATGGCATTCACGTTCAAACATACCTTGAATTTAGACGATGCCATCCTGGAAGAGCCAGCAGTGAAGGAGTTGGTGGATAAATGCAACCTCCGAAAGTATGTGGAAAAGGTCAAACAAACTGAAGATTACAGCATGTGCGTTGACTTTTTAAGGAGATTTGATGAAGGTAGAAACTATGGCATGATCACAGTAATAAGGACTGGTGACCAGGAAAGAAGTGTGCAAGTGCCCCTTAATGTAGCTATCATCGAGAAAGCCGTTGGGCCTGTGTCCAAGAAGGAGAGGTGCCCAAGAAGAGATGTATATACCATGATGAGAGTAAAAAAAGATGACATGCACACAGTGGATGGAATCAGTTTGGCTGATATTCCAGACCCGGCAACAAAGATGCAAGCTAAAATGGTCCACGCCCTTTTCATAGGACAGAGATACAACGCTTTAATGAACAAAATCGGGGTGCCATTACTAGAGAGCATCGCTGCAAGAGTTCAGCCACGATCCTGGCTCTAGCCGCAACACCAGTTGGTGGGGAGTCTCCTACTTCTACTGAACAATCCGCAAGGAAAAAGCCTTCCTTGAAAGCCTCCACAATCAGATATGGCAGTGTCCTGATGGCAATCATCCATGAGGCTATCAAGGATGCTGGTTTACATGAAGAGCAAGCGGTGCATCAAATCTCACCTCACCGCAAGGAAGAAGGCTCGAGTGAAAGGACAATAAGCGACAAAGGAAATCCAGAGGTACCACCTATTCAAGCGGCTAAACCACGAGAGAAAAAGAAGAGTGACAAGAGCCAGAAGGAGAAGAAAGAAAGACAAGAGCAAAGAAGAGTGAGCTGAGATGAAGAGGGCTCAAAGAGAGTCAAGAAGGGTGGAGGAGGAACAAAGGAAAAAAGAAGAGGAAGAACTCAAAAAATTTAGAGAAGAATCAAAGAGGGCAGAAGAAGAGAGGCAAAGAAGGGCAGAGGAGGAAGCCAAAGAACTAAGAATAAAAGAACTTGCTGAGTTGGCAGATGCCACTCATAGATCTGTCAAAGAAACCCATGGGGGAGGAGAGATCGATCCTTTGAGTCCCCGCCATGAAGCTGAAGCAAGTGGCAATGTGGAAATGGCCCCAGTTGATGGGACCTCAAATGGGCCGGCACTGGCTATGGCACTAGCCGGACCTCATGCTCATAACAGACAACCACATCCTCACGGCCTCACGGACTGGGAGCGTCTATCTACTGCTAAAGGACAAAATGTCCTAAAGCCTAATCTATGTGTTTATAGTTTTGTAGTTTTGTAGTCCAACGTTTCCCTTTCTATAAACTCCAGAGAGGGAGAACCCATACACATTGGCAATAAATACCACGATAATCACAAACATGGGAGGAAACCTCTCGGTGGAAACACTGCGGCCCACTGCAGCTCTCCTACATCACAGGGATTAGCCCCTTGATGCACTGCTTAACATATAAAACAAATGAACAAACTCCACTCTTCATTTCGAAAGTTTCCAAGAGATACCATGTGTCCTTACTTAATAATCCCCCAAGAAACGAACGTCTATCCTACGGCTTAGGATTCCTTTCCACACTCAAGCGTAGGTCATTGTCATTAAAAACATGTGCTATGCATCCAGGCCTTTTATTATGATACCATGGTTTCATGCACATGCAAAGTGAATGATCTTAAAGTGCTCAAACATCATTTTCAAATCAGCAACATGGTGTGCACAACCAAGCTTTCAATGCCTATTCCCTAACCCATTGCAGCAATGAAAGGATAGCACTGAGACAACACTTGTGCTACTATCCTCTTAATTAAAGTATAACACGAACTCTATGTCATGGTATGCATCAGAAAATCAGTAACAATCAGCACGCAAATCACACCATTCAAACCTCCCAACCCCCTATGTTTAGGTATTGCTTTTGTTGCATAGGTGTAAGGTTCATTTTGTCATATTTTGATGTAGAAAAAACAATAAATCACAAACTTTAACAAAGAGATAGGGAAAACTGAGGCTAAACCTCATACTTTGCCAATACCATACATCCACAAACAATCATTACATTTTTCCTTATTTTTCCAAGACGTATTTCTATTTTTCCTCTTATTTTTTCCATTTTCTTGATTTATTTATCAATAAAATATTATATTTTCCGATTTTTCTTACTCCAATCACTTCAGCATACTAACATTAAATTTATCTTCTATTTTCCCCCCATGGTGACACCTTTTACCCACCCGAAACGGAAAAAACTGCCATTTTACCACTAAAAAACCGCATTTTGGATTTACGAGAATTAAATAAAGCATGTAAATCATTGCAAAATCAAGATTTCCGATACACAGCAATTAATCATAATGCAAATAGCACACAAACAAATTTTCATCCAATAAGAACATAATTATCATCATAAACTATCAAAAATCCTTCATTTTCTTCATAAAATTGGTCATACCGTGTTTTTATGTAACCCGAGATGCCTTGAATGACTGCATAACCAGCAGACGGAGCCTCCATTGCTCTCAATCTAATGCTGTACTTCAATCTTCAGCATCTCCATCAATCTCCATCACCACTTCCTTCATTCTCCCTCCTGATTCCTCCTTCAAGATGGTACACATGAATAGCCCATAGAGAAGAGAGAGGGAGGAGAGAGAAATACTAGAATCTGATCTCTTCATCCACACATCCATTCCTCACGCGAAGATCGGCGATATCATCAGCCAAGAGGGAGAAGTTGAGGCCCAATGTCGGTTACATGGGTTGCTTTCAGCCTCACATCATCATGTTGAGGAATCATGGCGCAAAAATCAGCGCCTGCTGCTGCCCACGTTTTCTTCATCTTCACGCTTTTTTTTCATGCAATTTAGGGGAGGGGTTAAAATTCCCAAAGGGCACCCCCCCCTTTGGTCCAAGTTGTGTCCATCCTTTTGTATCTTGCCCATTTTGTGGCCTCTTCCTCATCCGAGCTCCAATTCGTCCTTTGAAAAATCCTGGGCGTCCGTCTTGACATCCCGCACTGACTGGCAGCTCCTGACATCCCACACGACAGTCGAAAATATTATCAAAAATCCACAAATGTCGCTTGGGTGCCTTTTAAAAACTGTCTTTCACTTGGTGCTTAAAATCGTCCTAGCTGCAACCGCCGCCTTCGATGTTAAATATTTTTTTCCTAAATTCTGGATTTTTTGGTAAATTTTAGGGACGTCCCGGGCTCAAAACTCGTCCGGGCTCCAATTCATCCCTCTGAAAAATCCTTGGCGTCCGTCTTGACATCCCGCACCGATTGGCAGCTCCTGATATCCCTCACGGCAGTCGAAAAATTTATCAAAAATCAACAAGTGTCGCTCGGGGCGTCTTTTAAAAGCCGTCTTTCACTTGGTGCTTAAAATCGTCCTAACTGCAGCCACCGCCTTCGATGTTAAATATTTTTCCCCTAAATTTTGGATTTTTTGGCAAATTTTAGGCACATCCCAGGCTCAAAACTCCGCTCTCATTGGCGACATACAACATCAAGCTGGTACAAAATAGATACATACTAAAATACAGCACAAAACAACCAAAGGAAGCATCAAGCTAGTACAAAATAGATACATACTAAAATACAGCACAATGCTCACCCTACCCCCTAACAAAACCAAGGCATGAAATCCACAAGGAGTAGGCCTAGCATAATCTGATAGAAGGTCCAAAACTAGTCACTAACCGACTGCTCCAACACGGCCAAACTAAAAAGAACTATCAAAGAGGTCGCCCTAAGTGGTGGTCTGAACTACCTACCTAAGGACAACACAACCAGGAGCTCCTACTAGGCGAGGACTCCTATAGCCTGAAACAAGGAGTATTTCGTTTTAGCACATTTTTTCTTTTAGGTTTTTATTTTTCCATACTCGGGCATGTAAAAAGGAGGGAGCTGAGCGTAGTGACCCAAGGAGAACAGAGCATCGGCCTCAGGTCCTGTCTCGGTACCCAAGAACCTACCAAGCCCTCGCAAGGCGACACTTAATCTTTTCTGACTCTCACTTTTATTTTAGCTCCAACCTTCTTGACTTTCTTCTTTTCCAGCGAGCCGCTACCCCTAGGAAGATAAGGCATCGGGCTTGGGTCTGACTCGTCCCCAAGAACCTACCAGGCCTTCTCAAGGCGATGATCAACTGCTTATAAATTTTCCTTTCTTTTCCTTCCTAGTTTTATAGGGGGTTAGAACCCCTTTTTACACACTTTTTTATATATTTATTTTATTTGAGATATTCAAGGTTTTTTTTCCTCTCCATCATCATCATCATTTTTCCTTCGACAGGCTTCTCTAACTGCCTCACAACTAACAAGAACTCCTAGAACGGTAGCTGCCTAGCAGGCTAGCAAATCAGGGTCACTAGAACTGCCTTCTAAAATAGGTCTTTTGATGCCTGGCAATGTCTTGATAGGAGGCAACGACTACTCAGCCCTCCCCCAGATATACCTAACCTAAACCTGGGACTTCATACCTTGGATGTCGGTCCCCAACAAGAAAAGAAAATCCCCTACAAGTACACAGACACAGATAGTATAAAAACACGGTACTTGTAAAGGAGAGATATCACTTGGAAAGGGCCACGAGAAGCTTCCATGCGACATAGGCTCCTTCCAAGCTCTTCTTTGAACCTGTCTAGCACAGGACTAAAACAAGAAACCCTTAACTGCACCTGTACTAAACAGACAACTAGCCCTCTTGGCCTAATGAAATCAAACAGAATAGCACCTACACATTGTCAAGAATCGCATGATGGGGGGACTTGCTCAAGATGCTGCACGGATCACACACAGAATGCACAAGGAGAAGCTCACTCAAGAGACAAGAAGAGAGATGGAGGCCAAAACATTTTCTTGCTGATTTCTTCTTCTTCTTCCATACATTTTACAATGTACACAAAGTATAGATAAGATACAACATAAAGGAAAGTGGCCTACTAAGTTAAACAATGCATAATTGACTACACTAGTTGACTGGCGCTATAACTATGCCAGCTCTAGATAGGTTTAACAACCTGAATATAATAAGTAATGAGTCAGTGGCCATCTGAGAGTCATAATGACTACCGACGTGCTAAGTGTAGAGGTGTGGACCCATCTAACCAGGCAGTCCATTATCAATGTCCGCATGTGTTGAGCTTGTCATCTCAACACTCCCCCTCAAGCTCAACTGCATCTCTGTGACTCCAAGTAAGCTTCAAAACTTTTGAAGCTTCTCTGTACCCAATGCCTTCGTGAAGATATCAGCTATCTGATCCTGTGTGCTAACATACACCAAGTCAATCTCACCTGCTAGTACCTTCTCTCTCACAAAGTGGTAGTGTACCTCAATATGTTTTGTCCTGGCATGGAACACAGGGTCTAGCCAAGCTGTATACTGCTCATGTTGTCACAATAAATGACAACTGGACCTTCCACTTGCACATCCAAATCAGCCAATAACTTTTGCAGCCATACTACCTCACATGCTGCAATAACATCACCTCTATACTCAGTCTCTGTACTCGACAAAGCAATTGTAAATTGCTTTTTGCTACTCCAAGCAATTGCTGCACTACCAAGAGAGAACATGTATCTGCTGATAGATCTTCTATTAGACATACTACCAGCCCAATCTGCATCTGTGTATCCAAACACCTGTATATCTGTATCTGCCTCATAGAAAAGTCCATAATGTAATGTGGACTTCACATATCTCAATATGCATCTGACTGCATCCAAATGTGGCTTTCTAGGTACTTGCATAAACTAACTCACAAGACCAACAACGTAGTTCAAGTCTGACCTTGTAATGGTCATGTAGATCAAACTCCCCACTATCCTCCTGAACATAGTAGGGTCTTCTATCTCATCCCCAACATCAGCACTCAACTTTACATTCTGCTCCAACGGGACTAAAAGTGGTTTGCATGCTGACATACCATACTTGGACAACATATCCAAGCCATACTGTCTTTGGGACAGCCATATACCATCATCACATCTGATCACCTCAATGCCAAAGAAGTACCTTAGCTCACCTAAATCCTTCATCTCAAACTTCTTCTTCAAAAAATCCTTAACTTCAGCAATCCCACTATCACTATCACCTTTAATAATCAAGTCATCCACATAGATGACTATGATGACCAAACCTGCATCTCCCTTTCTCACATAAAGTGAGTGATCAGCATCAGAAACATAAAAGCCAATATTGACAAGATACTCTTTGATCTTGTCAGACCATGCTCTAGGTGCTTGCTTGAGCCCATAGAGTGCCTTCTTCAAGTTGCACACATACATGGGATGCTCTAAATCTTTATAACCTGCTGGCTGATCCATATACACTTCTTCTTGAAAATCACCATGCAAGAAGGCATTCTTCACATCCATTTGCCGCAACCTCCAACCTTTGGCTGCTGCCAAAGCAATCACACATCTGACAGTTGCCATCCTAGCAACTGGACTGAAGGTTTCATCATAATCTATGCCATATGTCTGGGCATAGCCTTTTGCAACCAGCCTAGCTTTGTACCTACTAATAGAACCATCTGCATTGTGCTTAATCTTATAAACCCACTTACATCCAATGGCTTTCTTTCCCTTCGGCAATGATACTAGATCCCAAGTCTTATTGGCCTCTAATGCAGCCATCTCCTCATCCATTGCTGCATCCCAATGAGCATGACCAACAGCCTCCTCAAAACATGTGGGCTCAACATCCTCAACTAGTTTCACCATATAAGAATAATGGTGAGCTATATAACCTTCAAAACCAAATCTTTTAACAGGGTATCTCACCCTGCTAGACCTGCGTACCACTGGATCACTCAATGGAGTCTTTGCATTAACACGTGCTCTCTGCACACCTGGAGTCCTCACTGAAGGAATGCCAAGCTCATCATCCAAGCTCTCTAAGCCACTGGAATCTCCATCAAGAACTACATCAATGCCTTCTGACACTTTATTCTTTCCTTTGTCTTTACTTGTAGTGCTACTAGACGCACCCGAAGATGTAGAGGTACTCCTTAGTCTCCCAGACCAAGGACTACTAGATGATGTCTCTGGTCCACTAAGAGTCTGTGATTCTTGCTTTTCAGCCTGCACATGAGTATCATGATCATCATCAACATCCAATGCATCACCACTAGATGCATACCAACTGCTCATTTCATCAAAGATGACATCCTTGCTCACTTTGAACTTACATGTGACAGGGTTGTAACAACGATACCCTTTCTGCTCTAAAGGGTATCCAATAAAGATACACTTTTCAGTCTTTGGATCCAGTTTTCTCCGTAACTCATCTAGCACATGTACATACGCAATGCAGCCAAACACTTTCAAGTGTGAAACATCAGGCTTCTTACTTGTAAAACATTCTTCGAGGGTCATACCATGAACTGTAGCTGTGGGGGTTTTGTTCATAATATAAACAACAATATGAACAGCCTCAGACCAAAAATGCTTAGGCATATTCTTATCAGCCATCAAGGCACATGCAACTTCTGCAATATGCATATTTTTCCTTTCTACAACCCCATTTTGCTGTGGGGTATACCTGCATGTGAACTGTCTCTTTATCCCATGAGACCTCAGAAAATCACTGAACTCATTCAAGAGGTACTCTCCTCCTCCATCTGACCTCAAGCCTGTTTCACTTTCAACTGCTGCCTTGAAAGTTCTAAAGTGCTCAAAATCTTCACTCTTTTCCTTCATAAAATATACCCACAGCTTTCTAGAACAATCATCAATGAATATGACAAAGTATGAACTGCCTCCAAGAGATACATTTTGTGTAGGCCCCCAAATGTCTGTATGCACAACATCAAGGATATTTGTGCTTACATCTCTGTCATGTGAAAAGGGTTGTCTTGCCTGCTTACCAAACTGACATGCTTCGCATACCTTATGAAATTCTGCAACTCTAAATGCAGGCAAACCTGTAACCAACCCTGTGGACTGCATTAATTTCAGCCTTTGTACATTTGCATGTCCAATGCGTTTGTGCCAAATTTCAATATCTGCAACAACACCTTTTCCTTTAGCATACATAGCAGCATTCATAGTAGGAATTCCAGCATCTAGAGTAAACATACGTCCAACTCTGCTTCCCTTTGCTACTAACCTACACTTGTCATTGAAGTCTTCTACAAAGCAGCCCTTTGCATTAAATCTCACCTGCATCCCTTGCTCTACCATTTGACCCACTGACACCAAGTTCTTTGTAATAGATGGCACATGTAATACATATGAAAGACTCTTTGTCTTACCATCATGCAAGGACAAGGAAACTTTTCCAATGTGTGAAATTGGGTGGCATGGATCATCACCCGTCTGCACATAACCTGCATTTTGTCAAGATTGTGGGAGAGAAGGAAGGAGTCTCGCTTGAAGCTTTCTTGCTTGCACAATGGGGGAAGACACACAGAGATGGAGGCTGAAAACGTTTTTCTCTTCTTAGTTGTGTAAGCCAAAAGAACTCTCTTACAAAGAAATAGAAGAACCCTAGATATGGGTCTCAAACCAAACTCAACTAACTAAGGTGGCATACTAACTGAGCCACAAACTAGAGTAGATAAGGATAGCTATCATGTGGCTATTATTCATGGGCGGTGTACCAACCGCGTCTGCAACTGACACGTCTGTGACATAAATACACAATGGTCACCCTGGCGTATCACGAGTGGAGCTCGATATCTCAACACTCCCCCTCGAGCTCAATCCCAATTCCTGCACACCAAGCAGGTCTCTGAACTTGCGCAGCTTCTCTGCGCCCAATGCCTTCGTGAATATGTCAGCTACCTGATCCTCTGTGCTGACATAAACTAGATCAATAAGACCTAGTAAAACCCTCTCTCGCACATAGTGATAATGCACCTCAATGTGCTTTGTTCTAGCATGATAGACTGGGTTATTTGCCAAGTGTATACTACTCATGTTGTCACAATAAATGACAACTGGCCCATCTGTAGACTGATGCATATCATAAAGTAGCTTATGCAACCAAGCTACCTCACATGCAGCCATTGCTGCACCCCTGTACTCAGCCTCTGTGCTCGACAAGGCAACTGTAGGCTGTTTCTTGCTGCTCCAAATGACTGCAGCACTCCCAAAAGAGAACACATATCCACTGGTAGATCGTCTATCAGAAATGCTACCAGCCCAATCAGCATCAGTGTATCCATGCAACTGTATCTGAACCCCAGTCTCATAAAATAGTCCATACTGCAATGTGGACTTCACATACCTGAGTATGCGTCTAGCCGCATCCAAATGTGGTTTCCTTGGAGCTTGCATAAACTGACTTACCAATCAAACAGCATAGCTCAAATCTGGCCTGGTAATAGTCATATAAATCAAGCTTCCTACTATGCGTCTGTACATAGTAGGGTCTTCCAGAAGCTCACCTACATCTGTGCTCAGCTTCACATTCTGCTCCAAAGGAACTGAAATAGGCTTACAGCCTGTCATCCCATATTTGGACAGCATGTCCAATCCATACTGCCTCTGCAAGAGCTGTATCCCACTTGGTGATCTAATCACCTCAATGCCCAAGAAATAACGCAGCTCTCCCAAATCCTTCATCTCAAACTTCTGCTTCAATAGCATTTTCACATGAAGGATATCTTCATCACTGTCACCTGTCATAATCAAATCATCAACATAAATGACAAGTAGCATAATACCTTTCTCTGTTTTTCTCACATAAAGTGAGAAATCTGCCTTGGAAATCTGAAAGCCAATAGTGACAAGATACTGTCCTATCTTGTCAGACCATGCTCTTGGTGCTTGCTTCAAGCCATACAAGGCTTTCTTCAACCTGCAAACAGACTCTGGATGAACAGCATGCACATAACCTGGTGGCTGCTCCATATAGACCTCTTCTTGCAAATCACCATGCAAGAAGGCATTCTTTACATCCATCTGATGTAAAGACCATCCCTTTGATATAGCCATAGCAATGACTACTCTTACGGTTGCCATCCTTGCAACCGGACTGAATGTTTCTTCATAGTCAATGCCATATGTTTGTGCATACCCCTTGACAACTAATCTTGCCTTGTATCTATTCATAGAACCATCTGCATTGTGCTTCACCTTATAAACCCACTTACAGCCAATTGCATTCTTACCTTTAGGCAAAGGTACTAACTCCCATGTAGCATTTGCTTCCAAGGCATCCATTTCTTCATCCGTGGCTTTCTCCCATTTTTCTTTTCCCATGGCTTGCTCAAAAGATGTGGGTTCTGGTTCCTGTATCACTTTGACCATATATGCATAGTGAGTGGCTGTAAATCCATCATATTTCAGCCTATCCACAAGATACCTAGCTCTCGTAGACCTGCGCAAAGTAGGTTCACTCCCAGGTGCTCTCAAAACATCCCTGGTCTTCCTTACTCCAGGTGTAACAATAGAAGGAATACCCAACTCATCATCAATGCTCTGTTCTGAGCCACTGGATTCACCATCCACATAAGAGTGACCTGCATTCACATCAAACATGGGCTGATCAATCTTCTCTTTTCCTTTTCGTGATACCTGCATACCACTATCTGCATTACTTTGAGAAGATTCTCCTGATCTCAATCTGCCTGTCCATGGCGAAGAATGTGAACCACTGCTAGAGGACGCTCCAGGTCCACTAATATTTTGTGACTGCTGCTGTGAGTTTTGTGCAGCATTACCATTCTGTGCATCTACATCATCAATCACATTTACTGGTTTATACTAGCTGCTCATCTCATCAAAAACAACATCTCTGCTCACTGTAAACTTACGAGTAGAAGGGTTATAGCATCTATACCCTTTTTGCTGCAGAGAGTAACCAATAAAGATGCACTTCTCAGCTTTTGGATCCAACTTGGATCTCAACTCATCTGGCACATGTACATAGGCAATGCAACCAAAAATTTTCAAATGAGAAATATCTGGTTTCCTACCAGTATACCTCTCCTCTGGAGTCATCCCATGTATTGCTGCAGTGGGAGTCCTGTTCATTATATAGACTGTTGTAGCAACTGCTTCAGCCCAATAAAAATCTCGCAAGTCTTTTTCATTAAGCATGGCACGAGATACCTCTCCAATATGCCTGTTTTTCCTTTCTGCAATTCCATTTTGTTGTGGGGTATAACTGCATGAATATTGCTGCTTTATGCCATGCTCCTGCAAGAACTTTGCAAACTCATTTGAGAGGTACTCTCCCCCTCCATCTGACCTTAGGCATTTTATTTGCAGACCTGTTTCTTTTTCAGCCATAGCTTTAAGGGTTTTGAAATGCCCAAAAACTTCACTTTTCTTTTTCATAAAATACACCCAAACTTTTCTGCTATAGTCATCAATAAACGTGACAAAATAATGACAGCCTCCAAGAGATGCAGCTTTAGTAGTCCACACATCAGAGTGGATTAATTCCAATGGCTTCTCACTCTCTTGAACATGTCTAGGAAATGGTTTCCTTGCCTGTTTTCCAAACTGATAGGCTTCACATACCTTATGCATTTCTGCAACCTTGAATTTTGGCAAACCTGCAACAATATTTTGGGCCTGCATTGATTTAAGTCGCTGTACATTAACATGACCAATGCGTTTATGCCAGATATCAATATCTGCAACTACACCGGTCCCATGTGCAAACATTGCTGCACTCAATTCAGACATGTCTGCATCCAACGTAAACATTCTGCCCTTCTTCTTTCCTTTTGCTATCAAGCGACCTTTATTTTTCATATCCTCAACAAAGCATCCATGAGGATTAAATCTGACCTGCAAGCCCTGCTCAACCATTTGACCGACAGAAACCAGATTCTTGGTGATATTCGGGACATGAACATAGAATGCACAAGGAGAAGCTCACTCAAGAGACAAGAAGAGAGATGGAGGCCGAAACATTTTCTTGCTGATTTCTTCTTCTTCTTCCACACACTTTACAATGTACACAAAGTATAGATAAGATACAACATAAAGGAAAGTGGCCTACTAAGTCAAACAATGCATAATCAACTACACTAGTCGACTGGCGCTATAACTATGCCAGCTGTAGATAGGTGTAACAACCTGAATATAATAAGTAATGAGTTAGTGGCCATGTGAGAGTCATAATGACCATCGACGTGCTAAGTGTAGAGGTGTGGACCCATCTAACCAGGCGGTCCATCATCAATGTCCGCATGTGTTGAGCTTGTCATCTCAACACACATCCCTCCTCGAAATAGTACAGATATACAATAATATGCTCCTTTCCAAGGAGGAAAAATAGGGCTCGCAGCCCTAAACTAAATGCATAAGGTTATGACCCATCCCTCCTGCATATATAGCAAGAGGCATGCACATAACATGTTGTCTAATCAGCCTATGGGTCCAACATAACAATGGTAGATTGGTCTCGGCTACTCTTTGCATCACCCATATCAACCATCGCCTGCCATATATTGCATGCTCTGATAACATTCCCCACAAGCGACCGGGTCCTGACTCATTATTGATAGCAATATCCAAACTAGGACCACAGTTGAAGAAAAGGTCTTCTTCATAAGCAAGATTTGCTAGTGAATCTGCAAACTGATTCCAGTAACGTGGAATCAGCTGAAGAGACACTCTCTCAAACTCCTCAAGTAGGGTCATCGTAGTTTGATGATACATACAAAGGATGGGATTCTGCATAGTGTATGTCCCATCAAGCTGATTCAAGATCAACTGGGAATCCCCTTTTACTAACAACCGATGATTACCACCTTGCTTGGCAATATGCAGTCCCATAATCAAGGCTTTATACTCCGCCATATTGTTAGTGAATCCTACCCCGAGATAAGCAGCTATCTTCATCGTAACTCTACATCAAGTTGATTCAAGATCAACTGGGAATCCCCTTTTACTAACAACTACTAAATACCACCTTGCTTGGCAATATGCAGTCCCATAATCAAGGCTTTATACTCCGCCAATATTGTTAGTTAATCCTACCCCGAGATAAGCAGCTATCTTCATCATAACTCTACATCGGGGATCTCAGATTACTACTCCAACATTCCCTTTTTTTATAAGGGCCCCTGGATGCCCCGTCAAAATATAATGTGTACGTCCACAATGGGTTTACACAGCCTTTCATCATGAACTCCTCTATTCCTAATTATGATAGTCAAAATTTAACATGTTTAGAGGATGAACTGACGGCTCCATCCCACCTTCTTCATTAAACTCAATAGGGATACTTTCAACAGTCATAAGCAGTAATGGCAGAAGACTTTGATCTCCCACACAAAGGTTCCGTCTTCTTGCTCAAGCACTTTGTATCCTTTGCTCCATGAGATGTATTTCCCCTGATGGTATCTTTGCTCTAGATATGGGTGCTCCAAATAAGGAATTAACCACCCCATCAACCAGCTTTAAGCTCTTTTGCATGTCTCAAATCAGCCCCAGCATGGACCTGCAATGCATTTCTCCATGTTAACATACTTAGAAATAATAAGGTTTAATCTTATTAAGATTAACCTTATTTTTAAATTCTAGTCCCTGCAAATCAGCTAGTAGAGCTATAGACCTATTTTTCTCTATCATGACAATCTTGTAGGGGCCATCCCATCTAGGTTCCAACTTCCCTGGAAACAGCTCCCTACACGCATCATAGTACAGAACTAATTGCCCTTTTTTAAAGGTATACTTCTTCTCTTTAAGGTCGTGCAACTACTTCATCTGACGTTTAGCTACCTCCTGGTATAATAAGCTCTGCAATTTCAATTCATCCAGGTGGGCTATGGTCGTGAAACGTTCAAAGAGTGAATCCTCATCTCCCAAAGAGTGGGTAATTGCAAACCATATGGTTGGCAGCTCAATTTCGAGGGGTAACACACATTCTTTTCCATAAAATAATTTAAATGGAGTATGGCCGGTAGCTTGCTTGAACCTTGTGTTGCACGCCCATACTGCCACATACAACTTCCTATCCCAGTCTCGTTTCTTCTCCAAGACTATTTTAGACAAGATACCCACAAGCTGCTTATTAGTACTTTTGACTTGCCCGTTGGCTTACGGATTATAGGGGGTTGTTTTGTTGTGCTTAATTTGCCAAGCTTCATTCAAGCTTTTAATCACTTTATTCAAAAAGTGGGTTCCACGGTCCGACACTAGTTCCTTCGCTGGACCAAAACGGCAGATAATCTACTCTAAAAGAAAACTTGCAGTCTCTTTTGCATTGTCCTACCTCGCCGCCTGCACTTCTGACCATTTTGTAAAATAATCAATTGCTACTATAATGTACCTCTTCTGAGTAGTAGACGACGGGGTGATAGGACCCACAAAGTCAATGCCCCACTTCTCAAATGGAAGGATAGCCATGATAGGCGTAAGTGGGCATTTCCTATTCTCTCTGCTGTCATGTCTTTGACAGGTATCACATCTCTTAACGTACTCAAAGGAATCTTGGAAGATGGACGGCCACCAATATCCAGCTCTTAAAGCTTTCTGTGCCGTCAACCGTCCAGTGAAGTGCCCTCCACACCTCGTTAGGCATCACACATCGGTGATAGATATCATCAACACCCTGCCGATCTAGTGTTCCTACGATCAAGGAAAACTTAAAAGCCTATTGTCTGATTTTCCTCTTTTTAGATTTTGATAAACCAGCTCCAGTCTCTCCTGTTGATAGATAATGCGTAATAGTAGCATACCAAGATGGGATAGAAGTTGTATCAATTTTAAACATTTCTTCGATATCACTTCCTTCAGCCAAAATCTCGTTCGGCTTCCTGAAATCCACAAGGCATTCCACATTACCTTGCAACCTCGGTGGCTTACTCTTAATCTCATAATCAAACTCTTGCAAATTGATTAACCACTTTGCCAGGCGATCAGGCGGTTGCAGATTATTCATAAGAAATCTAAGCCCTTCCGCCCTCGTATAGAACACTACCTTCTCATAGAGGATGTAGTGCCTGAATTTTTTAGTCACAAAGACCATCGCAAGGCACAACTTCTCCATATAGGTGTAGTTAATTTCTGATATGCCCAATTTTCGACTAGCAAAAGCTATCAGATGATACCACTTTTCCTCCCAAGTTTGGGCTAAACAGCAGCTGATACTATGCATGCTGGCTACTGAAAATATGTAAATTACCTCGCCTCTTTTAGGTGCTTTTAAAACTGGTGCTTTTACTAGCTCCTGTTTCACATCCTCGAAAGCTACCTTACAGGGATCACTCCATTCAAATAGACAGCTAAAGGATAATAAGTTTGTTAGTGGTAACGTCCTTTCTGCCAAGGCATTTATAAACCTTTGATAGTACCCTATCGATGGCAGAAAGCTATGTACCTCTTTCGGAGTGCGTGGTGGACTCAAAGCGACTATAACCTTGATCTTTTTAGGGTCAGTTGCGATCCCTACTAAACTGACCACATGGCCTATCAATAGCCCATAAGGCACCATCATCGATAAATACTTTCAACTCATCTGGGGAGATGTCACCAAAGGTCTTGTCTACTATCCGTTGCCATGATCCAGGTGCATTGCACAAACCAAAGGCCATCACATGGTATGCAAATGTACTAAAGATAGTAATGAAAGTTGTTTTCAACTTGTCCTCTTCTGTAATTGCCATCTGGTTGTAACCTGCAAAGCAATCCATAAATGAATATATTTTCCTACCCACTAATTGATCCAAAATCTGGTCGATAAATGGCAGCGGGTAGTAATCCTTAACCGCCTACTTATTCAGCTCTCTAAAATCTACACATAGTCGGATCTGGTTGTTTTTCTTCTTCCTGATAACAACTGGTGAACACTATTCTGTGTGCTATACAGGGAAGATTAAACTAGCTTTCTGTAACTTCTGTAACTCCTCAAACAGCTCATCCCTCAATTCAAAAGGCATACGCCTTACTTTTTTACGCACAGGGGATGACTGCCTTCTTTTACAAGAATAGTATGAACAGCTAGGCTGGGAGGAATGCCTCTCAGCTCATCATAACTCCAAGAAAAGATATCGCAGAATTCTTGAATCAAGGACACATAATTCTCCCTTTCTGCTAAACTAAGCATGGAACCTAACTTTATTGGCCGCGAATCATTCGGCATGCCAAGGTCCAACTCAATCACATCCGCGTCTCTTATCCTATCTTGCGGCTCTATCGGCTCATTTAGAGTTATTTGATAAATATCCTCTGTAGTGGACCCCTCTTTAGATTCATTGTTGGATGATGTCTCACTACCAGATGGATCATCTGCTGTTTCTAATTCAGTGGAGGATAAAGGATCTCTCTCACTCTGAAGAGACTCAGGGTAAGCATCGACTATTACTCGATTAGTACCTCTACCTAGAACCACTCGATCGGTGAGTATATCAACTTGACAGTCTGTTTGTAAGATCCAAGGCCTGCCTAGCAAGACTCGATAGCTAGGACGTCCTGCAAATGTTATCACCCTAAAGTCCAAGAAGAATTCTACACTTGCAACTGTAACATGGACTTTAATAATGCAACCTTTTGGTTGCCTTAGACTATCATCAGCCATTCTAATAAGGGTGCAGCTTTCTTTTTGGATGCCTAGACCCAACCTCTCGATCAACTCTGAACTCATGATATTGACAGAGGGCCCAGTGTCTACGATAGCATGCTCTACTAATATTCCATCCACGTATGCTCGAACCCTAGGGCAATTATTTTCAGCATGATCAAACCAATCTTCCTCTACTCGTGCTATGCCCAAAGGTTCTATAATATACCCAATACGCACGATCTTCTTGAATTCCTTGCGTACTCCTGGAGATAATTTAATCAACTGTAAGAGGTTTACGTCTGGTTTGACTTCGCAAAGAGAACTTGCTAAGTCAAAATCATGGTAGGTAGCCAAAGCTCTCTTTTCTCACCAAACCATCCTTTCTTTTGGTCTTGGGACCGGCTTTGATGCTTCTCTTTTAGCTCTTGCACTCTTTCTTGGCACTTCCTCATCCTTCTTAGGATCGAATTTTTTGTCAACAGGCCTTATAGGTCCACCTTTCACACCAGGATTTAGGACTTGCATCCCTTTATACCCTTGCTTAGGGTTTCCCTCGACCGGTTTTGCATTATCTCTTTCACCCTCTTTAGCCTTTTGGTCTCTTGTCATAGCTCGTAGGTTAGAGGTTTCAACGCCATTGATGCGTATAGCCTCAATAAGGCTGACTCCATTGCCTTGTGGCAACTCTTCTACAGTGGCCTTTCCCCTTTGCAATATTTGTCTTGGTCCATCATTTTGCTGAAGGTTATTACCTTACGCTCTATGATTAACTGGACCTGGCTGTTTACTCCCTTGTTGGAGGGAACTAATCTTACTCCAACAGGTAGTGGCTAAATGGCCCGACTTCCCACAAATATCACATTTAACATTGGGACAGTTTCTAGGGAAATGTTGTCCGCCACACCACTTACAGGTGAATCTTGAGGGTCCACCCTCTTCAGGGCGTCGACTCCCTATCAGATTCTGTTGCTTCTTCAGGAAATTGACCTCAACAGCTATTTGTCGATATTGTTCAGAAATCATGTCAGTGTAGTGCTTCATCATATCCTTAACTTCGCCAAGGACATTAGTGCACTCGACTCATTGCCTTGATCATCTATACGTCGTTCCATTGGTCTAACAATTTGATTGAGCATTGGTTGTTGACTCACAGGAACAAAATTAGAGTTCACAACTTGGCCTCCAACACTTGGTGGAGCCAACTAACTAGCCATAGGCATAGTCACACTGGGAGGAGCTAGCAGCAAAGGTACATTTTGAACCATGCTTCCTCTCCCATTAGGGTCATTCATAGGCATCTCTTGACTTCCATTTATCAATGGTAGATTGCCTCCAGGTACTAGACCCACATGAAGATTTATTTGAGAGGAGTAGGCCATTTGTAATCGTGCTTCTACTCCTTCTGCCCGCGTGATGGCGATGTCTATATCAGCCAAAGCCACATTGCTTAATTATGCCTAAATATTGAAATCCAATCCATGCAAGAAGTATTGCAATTGGGCAGCCCCGGCGGAATAGGAATGTAAGTTTGTAACTTATGAAACACTTCCTTAAGCTTCTTGGCATAGGCTTTCATATTCTTATGGGAGTCTTGGTGTGTTACATTCAATACATACAACCAGTATTGGCCACCTCTTTCAAGGGCATATTCTCCTCGGAAAGCTACATAAAATTGATCGATTGTAGTGATGGTTCCAATCTCTATGCTATGATACCATACTATAGCCCTTCCTTTTAATGTCATGTTAAAGAACATCATGAGATGTCCCTCATCTTGGATGCGGTAATTAAACATTAGTCTTTGGAATTCACAAATGTGAAACTCCGCATCTTCTTCGGCTAACCCATTAAAAATGGGCAAAGGCACTCCTAAAGCTGGCAGATCTGGCGTCCCTGTAGGAATTGCAATGGGTTGTGCCATGACGACAATCGGATTGACAATAGGAGTTTGGGATAATAGAATCACACCCCCACTTGAAGTGGGTTGACTTGGTGGAAGAGAGGAAGAACTTGTGCTTCCTCCTACACCCAAAGGACTATGTGCAGCAGTTGGGTTACTAAGACCACTGCCTCTTATGCATATCGGGCTATTCCTTTGAGGAGAATAGTGACTTACAATCTCCAACCGCTGTCTAGCCCTCTCAACACCTTTGCTTTTTGTATTTCGGCTTCACGATCCTTGTTAGAGGACATAAACCAACTTCCTGGTCCCTAAAAACCCTAGATTCGGGAACCACCACTTATTGGCAGCTCCCGGCAAACGCACCACTGATGGGACCTCAAATGGGTCGGCACTAGCTATGGCACTAGCCGGACCTCATGCTCATAATAGACAACCATACCCTCACGGCCTCGCAGACCAAGAGCATCTATCTACTGCTAAAGGACAAACTGCCCTAAAGCCTAATCTATGCGTTTATAGTTTTGTAGTTTCGTAGTCCAACATTTCCCTTTCTATAAACTCCACAGAGGGAGAACCCATACACATTGGCAATAGATACCACGATAATCACATACATGGGAGGCAACCTCTCGGTGGAAACACCGCGTCCCACTACATCTCTCCTACATCGCAGGGATTAGCCCCTTGATGCGCTGCTGAACATATAAAACAAATGAACAAATTTCACTCTTCATTTCGAAAGTTTCCAGGAGATACCATGTGTCCTTACTAAATAATCCCCCAAGAAATGAACGTCTATCCTACGGCTTAGGATGCCTTTCCACACTCAAGCGTGGATCATTCTCATTGAAAACAGGTGCTATGCATCCAGGCCTTTTATTTCGATACCATGGTTTCATGCACATGCAAAGTGAATGATCCTAAAGTGCTCAAACATCATTTTCAAATCAATAAGGTGGTGTGCACAACCAGGCTTTCAATGCCTATTCCCTAACCCGTTGCAGCGATGAAAGGATAGCACTGAGACAACACTCGTGCTACTATCCTCTTAATTAAAGTATAACATGAACTCTATGTCATGGTATGCATCAGAAAATAAAAAACAATCAGCATGCAAATCACACCATTCAAACCTCCCAACCCCCTACGTTTAGGTATTGCTTTCATTGCATAGGTGTAGAAGTTCATTTTGTCATGTTTTGATGTAAAAAAAGCAATAAGTCACAAACTTTGACAAAGAGATAGGAAAAACTGAGAGCGGAATTTTGATGCCAAGAAGTGCTTAAAAATAGCTAAAAATTACGAACATCAAGGGAAAAATATTCAACGTCGAAGGTAGCAGCTCGATCTAGGAAGATTTTAAGCGTAAAGTGCTTTAAAGGCGCCTGAGCGACACTGGTTGATTTTTGATACTTTTTCAGACTGCAGTGCGGGTTGTCAAGAGTTGTTAGCCAATGCGTGATGTCAAGCCGGACGCGCAAAAATTTATAGCACTCGATTTGGACACCGGACGGGAAAACGGCCAACAAATGGTCAAGATATGAAAAGGTGGACATTGGAGAAGACCAAAAGGGGTGCCCTTTGGGACATTTTAACCCCCCTCTTCAAATTTTTGATCAAGAAGCATGAAAAAACGTGGAGAGAGAATGGAGAAAGAGGGCGCCATCTTCACGCCATTTTTTTGGCGCCTCCATGGATAGAGATGGAGATGGCAGGCTGTGAGTACCCCATACAACCGATCTTGGGGCTGATCTTCTCCTTCTTGGCCGATTTTATCGCCTATCTTCACCCGTCCAATGGTGGCTTGAATGAAGAGAACAGAAATCAATATTTCTCTCTCCTCCCTCTCTCTCCTCTAAGGGCAGATTCATGTGGTGAAGAAGAAGAAGAAGAATGGATGACGAATGCTTGTCCAATGAAGACCAGATTGCTCCGTGGTTCAAGAGGAATGAAGATTGCTGATTGTGGACTGTCATGGGCATTAATGGCTGCTAGAAATCAGTCCTGAGGCATGGCAAATAAAAACCCGAAACCCGCAAAGAACGGTAATTTTATTTTTACAAAGGAAATTGATGTTTTATGCAATTTGCTTCATGAATATTTGTTCCCATGGAATGATTATGCATTATGTTGTTGTTTGCTATGAGTTTGATCAGTCTATGCTCAAAAAATCAGAAAATCATAAGTGTTGTGACTGAAATTAATGGTATAAAACCCGTAAAACACACGTTTAAGAGGCAAAATGGGGTTTTTTGCAAAATAAAGGGGAAACATAAGATATAACATCAATAAAACCTGAAATTTTGCAGTCAAAGAACCTAAGGGCCATAGCCCATAATGAATCTCAATTTTGAGTTATTTTTTATTGAAAATAATAGAGGAAAAATACCAAAAAGTGGTGAAAATGGATTTTAAATGGGAAAAAATTAGGAAACGATAAAAGGATAATTCCAAAAAATTACATAAGTGTTTGTGCAATGTATAATGAAGGTAGAGCACAAGGTTAGCCTCGTTTTACCTTCATTTCTATATTTAGTCCGTATTTATTGCTTTCTCTACAAAGAAATACACATAAAATGACTCTTACACCTATCAACGATTCCAAAACATTAAACGATAGGGTGAGAGGGGAGTTTGAGCATCAAAGTACAATCTTAAATCTGATTTATGTGTTGCATCATGGCTATAGGATGTTGTTTTAAAATAAAGGAAAAGGCAGCATGAGCGTAAGGCTCGGTGTCTCTCCTCGTTTCAATACATAAACGTTAGCATGGAAATCATGAAAAGATTGGTTGCGCACGATGCACAATGCTGATTTTCTATTGGTTGTGCACTAAACCATTCACATTATGCACTATGCATGGTTCATGGTATCGAAGGAACATCTCCTAGACTGCATAGCAATTGTTGTCTTAGGAGTTTGACCCACGATTGAGAGTGTGAGGTTATCCCTTGCCGTAGCGTAGAGGGTCAGTTTCCTAAGGGTCTGTGAAGTGAGGAAGCATGGTATATCTCCTGGAAATACGAGAAATATAAAAGAGAGGAGTTTGTGTTGGTTTGTGCTATATGTTTAGCAGCGCATCAAAGGGCCAATCCCTGAGATGTAGAAGAGTTGCAGTGGGGCTCCGACTATTAGTCGATGGAGTGCCTCCTATATGTGTGTGATCGTGGCATTGCCAATGTATAAGGGTTCTCCCTCTGAGGAGTTTAAGGGAAATGTTGGACTATAACTTATAAACGTAGGAATTAAGCTTTAGGGCAGTGTGTCCCTTAGCATTAGATTGATGCTCTTGGTCCGCAAGGCTGTGAGGGTGTTTGTGTGTCATGAGCATGAGGTCCAGCTAGTGCTATAGCTAGTGCCGGCCCATTTTAGGTCCCATCAGTGGTGCTTCTACCAGTAGTTGCCAATAAGTGGCGGTCTCCGAATCTTAGTCTCATAAGGGACCTGTTAGTTTTATTCTATTAGTCGATAGCCGCCTTGAAGCGGTGGATATCAAGTTAGTCTAATAAAAACCTTGCTCATCAGTATGACAGTCAATCCAAGAAATCCCCAACACCCAAAGGATACTTTGTCTATCTTGAACAGTCTAGTGGGATCTTTGACACGTCAGGTGATTGACTATTTTACCCTTTGCCCTGAAAGTGATACCATGCTTGAGTTTGGGTCACTATGGGAAAACACCCATGAAGCTACCTCTAAGATTAACAGCCCATGGAGATTAGAGAAAAGGGAAAGTGAAAGTAGTGCTAAGATGACAAAGTCATCTATGATCATTCATGATGATAATGTCATAGAAAAGACTGTGACAATGATGGTTAGTATGTACATAGGAGGACATGATGATTCTAATCTAAAGATACATCTGATGCTAGTGCCCGACGCAGTTGGGTACCGTAGTGTGATTGCCAAGATCCATAAAGCATTGGATGATGTCCATGTGTGTGGAAAACCATTGTTAGTAAGGAAGATTTCATTAGGACCTATCCTAAGTTCTAGCAAAGTGGTGGTAGATGAGAATAGGCTTACTAGAACACCACTAGCAGATGATGGGATAGATTCCCTATTGCATAGTGTTGGACTCCCTAAACCACTTTGTGAGTTGGCGGAAAGGAAAGTTCATGGAATTAGTGACTCTTCCACACCAGTAAAGGTGGAAATGGAAGAGATTAAAGACCCTAACACACTGGTATTAGGTCAAGAGGAATACGAAGATTTTAATGACCCAGTCTTGATCCCAAAAGGGAGGACTAAATGTCCTCCTCTTTATAGGGATCTCCCAGTGTTTTATGGGTTGCCAAATGAGGATCCGATGATTCATTTAAGAGAATATGACCTAACTTACATTGCAAGTGGGTTCGACGATATACATCGGATGCTCGTATTGCCAAGTACCCTAAAGGGAGAGGCAAGGAAATGGTACTGGAGCCTCCCAAGAGGGTCGATCAAATCATTTGAGGAAACTTGTGATAGATTTCTAGATGAGTATGAAAAGGAGCTCCCTATGATTCAGGTCTTAGGGCACCTTATGCAGTTTAGACAGGAGTCTTATCTTTCAGTTAAAGAGTATGCTAGAGCCTTTGATAGTACTCTTAGGCTTTGGCCAAGAAGAGCCAATGCACTACCGGATGATGTGCTATGTGAGCTCTTTCTAAATGGCTTAGAGATTAATATGCAAATCCAAGTGGAACTGCAAAATCCTAAGTCGTTAAGGGAAGCAAAAATGCATGCCATTGATTATGAGGGTCATATTCAGAGATGTTGGAAAAACTTTTGGAGTTTTCCCTGCTCAGTACAAGTGCATCCTAGCTTCCAATGATTTTTGTAAGGAGACAGCTCACTTGTTGATACCAAGGCAGCCTATGAGGGAAACCTTGGTGGCCAAAATCTCAAAGCAGAAAATGGCCTATGAATAGTAATGACATGCCTCTCAGTGAACAGGTGCCAAGCCATGTAAGTCCCATTAGGGCTTGCAACACTTCCATGAGAAGTGGTTGTGATGGCAACATGGATAGAACCAATGGGCCTGTGAGTGTTGATAAGCATTCTGTGTGCGGTTCTAATTTTGTTGCTAGTAAGGGTCTTGAGAGACCTTTGGTATTGGAATCATGCTTCCGGGTGGATGTTGTTCCCTTCAGTGAAAGCATGGTTCTTATGGGGAAAAATTTGCAGTATGGACGTAAACAAGTAAAGGCATCTTTTGTAAAGAGGATGAAAAATGCTAAAAGTCCACCTGTGCTTCACAAAGGTCATAAGGATGTAAGGCCCTTTGGCCATTGGGATAAGTTTGCATTGAGTTCGTTAGACCAGTGCAGCAAATTGAGGGAGTGCAAGAATATTAAGGGAAATATGAGATGGGTTTGGAGACCCAAAATCTACAAAAGTATGGCAGGAGTGTCGGATGCAAGGCCAAGGATCCCATCTGGATATATTCTGTTGAACCCCCAAGAGGATAAGAGTGGATATACATCTGACAATATACACTGCCTTGGGATACACCCATGTGATGTGCCTAGGCTTGAAGCTCTACCTAGTTTGGGTCGCAGCACTGATTTATGTGAAAACCCAAATAGGGGAGGTTTGAATAAGTACAAAGCTATGATTCTTTCTGCCAAAGGAGCCACTCAGCCGCTTGAACGACGAGTTTATTCGGTTGACAATAAATGTGGGACATGCAAGCCCATGGAGGCCATTCATTTAGCTCATAGTGCCCAAGAAGGGATCGGCCTTATTGATGAGTTATTTGTGGAAAGGCTTGGACTTGTATCTCTTTAAAAATTTAAAAAAAAAAACCTAAGATCAAAAAATACAAGATCAAGCTTTTAGCTAACTTGCATGAGTAGCATGGGGTTAATCGACCTATGATATGCTATCCTTGGCACCTTGGGTAGTCTAATAGGGTGTGATGTATATGCCAAGGATATCAGTATTACGTGGACTACAATGACCTATCTAGTTTTAAGCTAGGAAGGCTAGCTGCTTTGGATATTACATCCAGATTTTGTTAGGCCAAGAGGGCCATTTGTCTGTTTAGTACGGGTGCGGTTAATGGTTTCTTGTTGTAGCTCTATGCTAGACAGGTTCGAAGAAGAGCTTGGAAGGAGCCGTTTGTTGTAGGGAAGTTTCTCGTGGCCCTATCCAGGTGATATCTCTCCTTTATGAGTATCGTGTTTTTCTGCTATATGTGTCTGTGTACTTTTTGGGGGATTTTCTTTTCTTGTTAGGGACCGGCGTCCAAGGCATGAAGTCCCAGGTCTAGGTTAAGTATGTCTGAAGGGAGATCTGAGTAGTTGTTGCCTCCTGTAAAGACATTGTCAAGCATTGAAAGACCTGCTTTAGAAGGGGGTCCTAGTGACCTTGTTCTGCTAGCCTGCTAGGCAGCTGTTCCAAGAGTTCTTGTTAGTTGTGAGGCAGTTAGAGAAGCTTGCCAAAATAGGAAAAATGAGGATAAAGGAAAAGAAACCCTGAATATCCCAAAAGACAATAAATATATACAAAGGTGTGTAAAAAGGGGTTCTAACCCCTGCCAAAATAGAAAAGAAAAGAAAGGAAATTTTATAAGCAGTTGATCATCGCCTTGCGAAGGCCAGGTAGGTTCCTGGGGACGAGTCAGGCTCGGGGCCGATGCCTTGTCTTCCTAGGGGAGGCATCTTACCGGAAAAGAAGAAAGTAAGGAAGGTTGGAGTGAAAATAAAAGTGAGCGCTAGAAAAGGATTAAGTGTCGCCTTGCTAGGGCTTGGTAGGTTCTTGGGTACCAAGACAGGACCTGAGGCCGATGCCCTGTTCTCCTTGGGTCACTACGCTCAGCTCCCTCCTTTTTACACGCCCGAGTATGGAAAATAAAAACCCTAAAAGAAGAAATGTGCTACAAGAAAATATTTCTTGATTAGGCTATAGGAGTCCTCGCCTAGTAGGAACTCCTGGTTGTGTCCCTAGTTAGGTAGGTAGTTCAGACCACCACTTAGGGCAACCTTGTTGATAGTTCTTTTTAGTTTGGCTGTGTTGGAGTAGTTGGTTAGTGACTAGCTTCGGACCTTCTATCAAATTATGCTAGGCCTACTCCTTGTGGATGTCATGCCTTGGTTTTGTCAGGGGGTAGGGTGAGCATTGTGATGTGTTTTAATATGTATCTATTTTGTATTAGCTTGATGCTTCCTTTGGTTGTTTTGTGCAGATCTACTGTGGGATTCGATGGGCTGAGTCACCCTATCCCGTGGTCGCCAATGAGAGTAGAATTTTGATGCTGAGAAGTGCTTAAAAATAGCTAAAAATTATGAACATCAAGGGAAAAATATTCAACGTCAAAGGCGGCGGCTCGATCTAGGACGATTTTAAGCGTAAAGTGCTTTAAAGGCACCCGAGCGACACTTGTTGAATTTTTGATAATTTTTCAGACTACCGTGCAGGTTGTCAAGAGTTGCTAGCCAATGCCGAATGTCAAGCTAAATGTGTAAAAATTTACAGCACTCGATTTGGACACCGGACGGGGAAATGGCCAACAAATGGTCAAGATATGAAAAGGTGGACATTCGAGAAGACCAAAAGGGGTGCCCTTTGGGACATTTTAACCCCCTCTTCAAATTTTTGATCAAGAAGCATGAAAAAATGTGGAGAGAGAATGGAGAATGAGGGCGCCATTTTTACGCCATTTTTTTGGCGCCTCCATGGATAGAGATGGAGATGGCAGGCTGTGAGTATCCCATACAACCGATCTTGGGGCTGATCTTCTCCTTCTTGGCTGATTTTATTGCCTGTCTTCGCCCGTCCAATGGTGGCTTGAATGAAGAGAACACAAATCAGTATTTCTCTCTCCTCCCTCTCTCTCCTCTAAGGGCAGATTCATGTGGTGAAGAAGAAGAAGAAGAATGGATGGCAGATGCTTGTCCAATGAAGACAGAATTGATCCGTGGTTCAAGAGGAATGAAGATTGCTGATTGTGGACTGTCATGGGCATTAATGGCTGCTTGAAATCAGTCCCGAGACATGGCAAATAAAAACCTGCAACCCGCAAAGAACGGTAATTTTATTTTTACAAAGGAAATTGATGTTTTATGCCATTTGCTTAATGAATATTTGTTCCCATGGGATGATTATGCATTATGTTGTTGTTTGCTATGAGTTTGATCAGTCTATGCTCAGAAAATTAGAAAATCATATGTGTTGTGACTGAAATTAATGGTATAAAACTCGTAAAACACACATTTAAGATGCAAAATGGGGTTTTTTTGCAAAATAAAGGGGAAACATGAGATATAACATCAATAAAACCTGAAATTTTGTAGTCAAAGAACCTAAGGGCCACAACCCATAATGAATCTCAATTTTTAGTTATTTTTTATTGAAAATAATAGAGGAAAAATACCAAAAAATTGTGAAAAATGGTTTTTAAATGGGAGAAATTTAGGAAACGATAAAAGGAAAATGTCAAAAAATTACATAAGTGTTTGTGCAATGTATAATGAAGGTAGAGCACGAGGTTAGCCTCGATTTACCCTCATTTCTATGTTTTGTCCGTATTTATTGCTTTCTCTACAAAGAAATACACATAAAATGACTCTTACACCTATCAACGATTGCAAAACATTAAATGATAGGGTGAGAGGGGAGTTTGAGCATCAAAGTACAATCTTACATCTGATTTATGTGTTGCATCATGGCTATAGGATGTTTTTTAAAAATAAAGGAAAAGGCAGCATGAGCATAAGGCTCGATGTCTCTCCTCGTTTCAATACATAAACGTTAGCATGGAAATCATGAAAAGATTGGTTGTGCACGATGCACAATGCTGATTTTCTATTGGTTATGCACTAAACCATTCACATTATGCACTATGCATGGTTCATGGTATCGAAGGAACATCTCCTAGACTGCATAGCAATTGTTTTCTTAGGAGTTTGACCCACAATTGAGAGTGTGAGGTTATCCCTTGCCATAGCGTAGAGGGTCAGTTTCCTAAGGGTTTGTGAAGTGAGGAAGCATGGTATATCTCCTGGAAATACGAGAAATATAAAAGAGAGGAGTTTGTGTTCATTTGTGTTATGTGTTTAGCAGGGCATCAAAGGGCCAATCCTTGAGATGCAGGAGAGCTGCAGTGGGGCTCCGACTATTAGTCGGTGGAGTGCCTCCTATATGTGTGTGATCGTGGCATTGCCAATGTATAAGGGTTCTCTCTTTGAGGAGTTTAAGGGAAATGTTTCCTATATGTGTGTGATCGTGGCATTGCCCTTGGTCCGCGAGGCCGTGAGGGTGTTTGTGTGTCATGAGCATGAGGTCCGGCTAGTGCTATAGCCAATGCCAGCCCATTTTAGGTCCCGTAAAAAACTGAGGCTAAACTTCATGATTTGCTTCTACCATACATCCACAACAATCATTATATTTTTCCTTATTTTTCCAAGACGTATTTCTATTTTTCTCCTTATTTTCTTAATTTTCTTGATTTATTTATCAATAAAATATGCTATTTTCTATTTTTTCTTACTCCAATCACTTCAGCATACTAACATTCAATTTATCTTCTATTTTTCCCCCATGGGAACACCTTTTACCCACTCGAAACGGAAAAAAACTGCCATTTTACCACTAAAAAACCGCATTTCGGGTTTACAAGAATTAAATAAAGCATGTAAATCATTGAAAATCAAGATTTTTTGATACACAGTAATTGCTCATAATGCAAACAGCACACAAACAAATTTCATCCAATAAGAACATAATTATCATCATAAACTATAAAAAATCCTTCATTTTCTTCATAAAAATGGTCATACCGTGTTTTTACGTAACCCGAGATGCCTTGAATGACTGCATAACCAGCAGACGGAGCCTCCATTTCTCTCAATCCAATGTTGTACTTCAATCTTCAGCATCTCAATCACCACTTCCTTCACCTCCCTCCCGATTCCTCCTTCAAGATGATACACATGAATAGCCCATAGAGAAGAGAGAGAGGGAGGAGAAAGAAAGACTAGAATCTGATCTCTTCATCCACACAACCATTCCTGGCATGAAGACAGGAGATATCATCAGCCAAGAGGGAGAAGTTAAGGCCCAATGTCGGTTACATGGGTTGCTTTCAGCCCCACATCATCATGTTGAGGAATCATGGCGCAAAAATCGGCGCCTGTTCTGCCCACATTTTCTTCATCTTCACGCTTTTTTTTCATGCAATTTGGGGGAGGGGTTAAAATTCCCAAAGGGCACCCACCCCTTTGGTTCAAGTTGTGTCCACCCTTTCATATCTTGCCCATTTTGTGGCCTCTTCCTCGTCCGGGCTCTAATTCGTCCTCTGAAAAATTCTAAGCATCCATCTTGACATCTCGCACTGACTAGCAGCTCCTGACATCCCACACAACAGTCAAAAAAATTATCAAAAATCCACAAGTGTCGTTCGAGTGCCTTTTAAAAGCCGTCTTTCACTTGGTGCTTAAAATCGTCCTAGCTGCAGCCGCCACCTTCGATGTTAAATATTTTTCCCCTAAATTCTGAAATTTTTGGCAAATTTTAGGCACATCCCGAGCTCAAAACTCTGCTCTCACCAGTAGTTGTAGGCAAGGGCAAGTCCCTGCTGTTGCATCCCCTGCCTTCCTCCTTTGTGCCAGTACCAACCGACATCACAACCACAACCACCCTACAACCCATGCCTTCTCTAGACACGGCCCAATTGATGAACATGATGCAGCTACTTGTCAGTAAAGTGGCTGAAATTGTACCAGAAGCCGGAGAAAAAAGGCCCATTGCCGCAAATGCCATGTCTAGGCAAGATTCAAAATGACAGAAGCTAGAGGTATCAACCACTACAGTCCCTACTCCCATGTCAGCTGGTGCCGACTATGATGCTTATGTGGCTGAGCTTCTAGCACAATTGGACAAGGCAAAAGAAGAAAAGAAGATAGCCCTGCTGGAGTTAGAGAAAGAAAAGAAAACTTTGACAGCCTTAAGGCTAGAAGTTTCAAAGCAAGGAGCCGACCGAAGAAGGCAAGTGAAAACTCTACAAGATTAGCTAGAAGAAAAGACCAAGGAAGCCTAGGACAATGAGAGCCGCCTAAGATAAAGGCTGGAAGATGAAGAGCAAAACATGGTGGCAGAACAACAAAGCTTGAAGTTACTAGTGCAGCAGTATGCTTACTTGGAACATAGAACTGCCGAACTGGAAAGGTACAGACAGATAGAAGCTCAGGAGGGCAAGCCAAGTGAGCAACAAGAAGATGCCATAGCTTTTTGGCTATGGTATGAACTTGAAGAACAAGACATATTGGAGAGGGAAATAGAGTACCTAGAATAGAAAAGGTCGGGAGTTCCCACAGCAAAAGCACAAAGGCTGCAGAATGAGACACAATGATTGCAAGATGCATTGGAGATTACCAAGAGAGACATAGAGGCCCTCATGGCCATGGCCTTCACCCAAAGAAGATTGCAGTTTGCAAAGATCCAAAGTAACGAGCTGCTTGTGCAAGAAAAGCCAGAGATATTTTCTGAGGCAGAAAAAAGATTCAGTATTGCAAATTAGGAAAAATAAATTGCTGAAGAACAGCTAGCTCAAAAATCTAGGGAAAGGAACCAACTCTAGTTCTTAAAAAATGAGCAGCAGCAGGTTGCGACAACCTTGGCAAGTGAGCTAGAGGAGGGAAGAAAGAAGATGGACAAGAGAGCCAGTGAGTGGGAAAGAAATAATTTCAAAAGAGTTAGGGATTTAACAGAATGCTTGGCAGTGGCTGAGTGCGAGAGAGTGCTTGCAAAGTCCAGGGTAGAAGTTGCTGATGTATGTGCCAACACACAAAGACAAGCCTTCCTCAGCATAGTACTACATGTCACCCAGGCAAAGGGCAATGATTTAGTGGAGAAGGTAAGAAGGAAGCTAGAACTGACCACCCGAGCACTAATGTATGGCCTTTAAGAATGGGAGCTTCCAACATGCACAGGAATCACAAAAGAGCAGCAATTTCACTACCTACATCATGCCAGCCTCTCCACTATTGAGCTTAAGGAACTTGGTTTTGAAGAGCATGAGCAGCCACCACCACCACCACCACAAGCGGTTCCATCAACTGTTGAGCAAAATGTTGAAGAGGGTTCGGACTTTGGGCAAGATGTGGAAAAAAAAGCAACAAAGAATGCCCAGCCCGCCTCTACCAGACCTCCCGCCTGAAGAGCCCGAATATGCCCATGTGCCCGAGCGCATTGTGGCAGCTAGAAGAAGAAGACAAGAACTAGGAGAGGAAGCCCAATGCAGAGCACGATCACTGCCAAGACAATTCCCTGAAGAGCCTGTGCCACTATGGGGGGATCCCCATCCTATCGATTAGCCTCAGGAATTGGACATATGGCGTCAACGGGGACGAGGCCGTTTGAGCTTTCATTTGCTTATCCTTGCTCTTTGGATCGTGCTTTGCCTCTAGGTGTTCTAGCCAAGATCAAGGATCTGGCCAATGATCTTGCAAATAGGTGGATAGAGGAAAGAAGCCTCATAATAACCAGATGGAGGTAAGACCCTAAAGACTATTGGTAAGACAAGGTAAACAGGGTTCCCAAAACCATCCAAGGCTACGAGGCATAGCCGAAGTGGCAGAGGAGGATTTGGGACACCAATTTTGATGCCTCGATTGCCTTTTGCAGCTTGCTCCCTGAAGAACGCAATGACCCCATCTACATGCCCTACCCCCGTAGGCATGGAGTTGACTATGATCGAAATATTCATGGGGATTTTGACTTTTCTAAGATATATAATGTTAATGCCCGAAGCCTCGAGGAATGCCTAGTCTTTAGGTTAGAGGATCTCCTCCCATCTATCAATCTCTTCCTTGCAAATTTTTCTTCTTGCCCAGATCTAGCCTTCTTAACTACCTGTAATTATCTTAGGCTTATCAAGTTCCTACTAATGCAGAGACCCACAGCCGAGGAAGCCCACCTTCCTTCACTCTTTTTTGACATCAATCTAGGGATAGATAGTAGAGACATGACTAGACTAATGGTAAGGGCAACCCTGCTTCCCTCCTTTTGCCTAGAAATCTTAGAGAATATGAGTCATACCCACTTCACGAGGTGCAATCATCCGTTCTTGTCATCCACAACTCTAAAGGCCCGGGCCAGTATTAAAGAATATCTACAAAGTCGCGCATTCCTATCCCAATGCTTGTACCCTCTTAATCTAGCTAAAGGTGATAGGAATTAGCTAGGACATCTTCCTTGTATGCAAATCTTCAAAAAAAAAAAGCACGAGGGCTCACTTCACTCACTACACCTAGGGTTTACACCTAGCCCCTCCCCCACTTCACACTTAGGGCACATTAAGGGAAGGACTTCCAAACCTGTCACCCTAACTTTTGCACTGCACCTCCAACAACACACGAACTGCATCCTCAAGTGTGGGTTATTACCAAGGGCTTACCCAAGGTTAGACCCATCTCCCAGTTTCACTACACATGCACTTACACCACACCGTGAGACAGACACACCCCTTAGGGAGTGCACAACTCTCTCTTCAGGCTATGATCGTGACTCAGTGAATGGCTACCCAGATAAAGAAGATCATCCACGACATCTGCTAATGACTAGGAACTTTTCCCTGAGTCGGACAAGACACCACTACAGCAGCTTCAGGAGCTTTTGCATACTCCGATGGTTGGATGGACCAACATGCTTGATTTAGCCAACCATCTACCTGTTGGTGGCTACCATGACTGAACCAAATCAAGCAGCAGGAAAACTCAGTGATGGACCCACCATTGGCATAGATTCTAGAACCTCATATTCTCCAAATGATTAGAGATGCTCATGCAAAACCTTTATCAGTCATCGCAGAATGGGAGCTACAATTGTGTGAGAAATGATGAGCATCTTCATGAAGTCTAAAGCATGCCGGAATCTCTCCCGATCATCGTTAATCAAACTCCATCACCTATCATTCACAACATCACCTTTTGATTGTAGTCATCTACCCACTAGTTCCACTTAGCAACAACCCCAACTACCCCAGTACTCCCCACCACAGTGCCATGGGACTGGCACTCAGCTAGGAGGGGGGTAATGTTTATCGCAGCATAGAGGAGCGGGAAAATGGAGCAGAGGAGTGGGAAAATGGAAAAAGGAGATAACCGAAAGGACACAGGACAAAGGAAGAAAAAGGCGCCCCGGATGGAAATCAGACCCTAAAATTTTTGAATGGTGACCTCTCCAGAAGGCCTCAATGTCACCTCGAGAGAAGAAAAGAGTAAAAGCACACCATTAATTGTGAAAGTGCTCCCAAATCCTTGTAAAAGAGTGCCAGCCTCACTCCTGTTAGATATGATCAATGCCCCACCCTCATTAGGTACTACCAATGATCCATGGTGCTCAAAGTTGTAAGGCCCCCATTATGAGGAGAAGCCAAGTGTGAGCCCGGACATTGGTGGAATCCTGACTTGTATATCAGATGAGGTCTATGTGACCGGATGGCAAAAAGGTGACCATTGTGGGTCTAATCTTTGGGTTAGACGGAGTGGTTAAGCTGGTAGCAACTCGAGGCACATTGCATTGAGTTGCGTGGTAAGGGAGTTAAAAGGGGCCCCTATTGTGGGGTCCGGGGGCCGCGGAAGCGGCCCCTGGCTGGGGGGTCCCAGGGGGGCCAGCGGCCCCCCTGGCAGGGGTCCGGGGGCAGCGCCCCCGGCCCGATGGTAAAGGGAATATTCCCTGGAATATTCCCTGGCCGACTAGTGGAGGCTCATATGGTAGGTCGGTCAGCAGGCCGACCTAACGACCTTCGCGAGCTATAAAAGCTAAACCCCTTCGCAGCCATCTTACACTCATCTTTCACCCAGTCAGAGTTGTTGTTCCAGCTAGCCTTAAGCTCTTCACCTATCTTCTGTCTAGATCGCCATCTAAGCTTCACACAGTGGAAGCGCACGGGTGGACAGAGCCATCTTTGTATCAGTTGTTTGGAGTTAAAGAATTTTACTGATTCTCCTCTTATCTGTTGTGTACTCTCTATCTCTTTCTCAGATTCTGTTCGCTGCGCCGTGTAATATTTTACATGGTATCAGAGCCCAGGGGGCTCTAGAGATCGGAGAGAGTGCAAGAGGCAAAGGCTTCAACAGCAAAGAGAAACGATGTCGACTCCGGGAAGCAGTTCTGGCGCATCAGGAAGCGGTGCAGGAGGTGGTGCTGCTGTACCGGCTATTCAAACACTGAGGATTCGTCCACCAACCTTCAGCGAAGGCAAGTTAGATGGTACAAACTACACCTTGTGGAAGTTCAAAATTACTACTATCCTTGATTCTTATGAGCTTCTGGAGACTGTGCTGGGGACTGACGCAGAACCACAGCCTACCCCCGACCCATCAAATCCTAGTGTGATGATTCCTCCGAATGCAGATCTCCTACGAGCTTGGAAACGAAGGAATGCAGATGCATTGTGTGCCTTAGTTACAAGCTGTTCTGACAGTGTTTTGACTCTGATTCAGCATACAACCAAAGCGTCAGAGGCTTGGAATGTACTAAGGAGTCAGTATGAAACACGAAACCAAACAAGGATTCAAAACTTGGAGAATCAACTAGCAGCGGAGAAGTTTGCTGAAGGAGAGACGGTTGAAGCATTCATCACTCGGATTAAGAATCTGCGCGACCAGATGGCTGGCGCTGGGATACAAAAGACTAGCGAAGAGCTAGCTCGGAGGTGTCTTCGGATTTGTCCACAAAAGTTTGATGGACTAGTAACTGCCCTTAATACTCAGGTGAGACCTCAAGCTTTGACTTTTGAGGAGTTTTGTGCATTATTAATGGAGGAGGAGTTGAGGCTGAAAGCCCGAGAAGGAAGCAACAATGGAGATGCTGCATTCTCTGCCAATGCAAAAGGCAAAGGTGTTTCCTCCACCAAAAATGATGGTGACAAAAAGAAAAAGGGCGGCAAGAAGAAGTTTCAAGGAGAGTGCTTCTACTGTAAGAAGAAAGGACATGCAATTGCAGATTGTCGTGTCAAGAAGGCAGATGAAAAGAATGGTACCCTTAAAACTAAAGGGAAAGAGACAGCCAATACGGCTGAAGCAGAGTTGGAATTATTCATGGCGACCATTGAGGAAGTGTGCTCCTCGGCGCAAGAAGAATCTACCACTGACTCTTGGGTGTTGGATAGTGGGGCCTCCCGTCACATGACCAACAAGAAAGGTCTATACAGTTCTATGCAGCCTCTACAAGAATCCATCACTGTGACGGTTGGAAATGATGCTAAATGCCCTGCTGCGGGCACAGGTACTATTTCTTTTGTTGCTGCAAATGGTGAAGTCAAAAAGCTTTCAAATGTGTTGTATGTTCCCGAAATCAGAAGAAATCTCTTATCAGTTGCTGCCATAACTGATCTTGGTCATGAAGTAAGGTTCAAGAAGACAGGTGCAGAAATTATTGATAGTGCTGGCACAATTGTTGGCAAAGGAGAAAGGAGGAACAACCTGTATGAGCTAAGTGCTCTTACAGCCACCGCTGGAGTGGGCACAAGTAAGCTTTGGCATGAAAGGTTTGGACACATCGGATTTGCAGTATTGAAGGAGATGCAAAAGCAAGGTATGGTTGCTCACCTACCTACAATAACTGAATTGAAGGAACCATGTGAAGCTTGTATGATGGGCAAGCAACAGAGAAAGGCATTTCCACAAGAAAGCAAGAATAGAGCACATGCTCCTCTAGAGTTGGTGCATGCTGACTTGTGTGGTAAGATGCCTACACAGGCCTTGGGGGGATCTTCTTATTTTATGTTGATTGTCGACGACTACAGTAGGAAGATGTGGGTGTACTTCCTTCGTGATAAGGCTCAAGCTTTTGGTAAGTTTAAAGAATGGCTAATACTTGTTGAGAATGAAACAGGGAAAAGTGTGAAGAAATTTAGAACAGATGGTGGTGGTGAGTTCAACTCAAAGGAGTTTGAAGGCTTTTGCAAGAGCAAAGGGATCAAGCGTCAATTGACGACGCCTCACACACCTCAGCAGAATGGTGTTGTGGAACGCAGGAATCGTACCATTGTGGAGATGGCAAGATGCATGCTAAAGGGCAAGGGATTGCCTAACCATTTTTGGGCTGAAGCTGTTAATACTGCAGTCTACATTCTAAATCGGAGCTACACAAAGGCTCTCAAGGGAAAAACACCTCATGAGGCTTACACTGGTAAGAAACCATCTGTTTCACATTTCAGAATTTTTGGATGTGAATGTTATGCACATGTTCCAGATGAGAAGAGAAACAAGTTACAACCAAAAAGCAGAAAATGTATCTTCTTGGGTTATAGTGATGAGCAAAAGGCTTACAAGTTATATGACCAAGAGGCAAAGAAGATCATCGCGAGCCGTGATGTGGTGTTCAAGGAGGAGCCGCATACAGTGGAGGAGGAGAAGGCAAGGTCTTCCACTTTATCATCAAGCGAAGAAGTAGTCCACTATGAACCTGTCCCGAGAGCTATCCCTATCCTTAAGGAGGAGGAAGCATCATCTTCAGATGATGAGGAAAAAGTTCACCAACCTGACATCACCCCACCGGAAAAGCCATTGCCGCGCTGGGTGAAGCAGCTCTATGACCACAATAATCCTATGCCTGCATCTGTTGAGGAGAAGGCAGACGGACCAAGGAGGTCTCAGAGAATAGAGGAGCAAAGGAGGGCTTCTGCTCACATAGTCAACATGGCCTTGATGGTTGAGATTATGAGAGAAGTAAAGGAGCCAACTGACTTAGAAGAAGCACTTGCAGATCCATCATGGAAGGCTGCTATGCAGGCGGAGTATGACAGCATAATGAAGAATGACACTTGGGAGCTAGTGGATCGGCCAGCAAAGCGGAAGATTATTGGCACCAAGTGGATCTGGAAGGTAAAGTACAAGGCTGATGGTACCTTAGAAAAGTACAAAGCTAGACTGGTTGCCCAAGGATTTTCACAAGTTGAAGGGTTTGATTTTCAAGAGTCATTTGCCCCAACTGCCAGAATGACCACTATTCGCACGGTACTTGCAGTGGCTGCCCACAAGAAGTGGCCAGTGTACCAAATGGATGTTAAGTCAGCGTTCTTAAATGGTGACCTCAAGGAGGAGGTGTACGTGGCTCAGCCACCAGGGTTTGAGGCCCCCCATTCTGAGAACAAAGTGTGTAAACTGAAGAAGGCATTGTATGGGCTGAAACAAGCCCCCAGAGCATGGTACCAGCGGATAGATAGGTTCTTTTTAAACCTAAACTTCAAAAGATGTGCCTCAGATGCTAACTTGTATGTTTACAGGGATGGTAAAAAGTCTGTAGTGATTGTCCTATATGTGGACGACCTTCTTATTACAGGTGACTATGAAGATATGATCAACCAAACTCGAAAGGCTTTGAGTTTTGAGTTTGAAATGACAGACTTGGGCTTGCTGCACTATTGTTTGGGGATTGAAGTCTGGCAAGAGCCAGGAAAGATCTTCATCTCTCAGAAGAAGTATGCATGGGAGATCTTGAAGGCATTTGGTATGACCGAGTGCAAGGAGATAGCTACACCTATGGAGGTGAATGTAAAGTTATCCGTTGAGGATACATCAGCACTAGCAGACATTGGGAGGTATAGGAGGTTGGTCGGCAGTCTAATCTACTTGTGTAACACCAGACCAGATATCAGTTTTACTGTTGGTGTTTTGAGCAGGTTCTCAAACAAACCTCATGAGAGTCATTGGAAGGCTGGGATGCGGGTGCTCAGATACTTGAAGAAAACTCTTGACTATGGTATCACATACAGTTTCGGAACTTCTCTTGTGGGGAACTGTGACTCAGATTGGGCAGGAGACATTGATTCCAGGAAGTCAGTTTCTGGTTATTGTTTCTCTTTGGGTTCAGGAATTTTCTCTTGGATTAGTAAGAAGCAACCAACAGTGGCATTGTCTTCTACCGAAGCAGAGTACAAGGCAGCTTGTTTTGCTGCATGTGAGGCCGTATGGTTGAGAAGGATTCTATGGCATATGGGAGTGCAGGATGAAGAACCAACTGTGCTGAGATGTGACAATCAGAGTTGCATCGCCATTGCCAAAAATCCAGTGTTTCATGCACGCACCAAACATATAGAGATCCAGTATCACTATGTGCGTGATTTGATGGAGGATGGGATAGTGGAATTGGTCTACTGTCCAACAGAGGAGAATGGAGCAGATATCTTCACCAAAGCACTTACGAAGGATCTGCTTCAAGTTCATCTTCAGAGACTCGGCATTGGGCCGAGGAGATAGTTCACCTATGGGTGGACATTGAGGGGGGGTGTTAGATATGATCAATGCCCCACCCTCATTAGGTACTACCAATGATCCATGGTGCTCAAAGTTGTAAGGCCCCCATTATGAGGAGAAGCCAAGTGTGAGCCCGGACATTGGTGGAATCCTGACTTGTATATCAGATGAGGTCTATGTGACCGGATGGCAAAAAGGTGACCATTGTGGGTCTAATCTTTGGGTTAGACGGAGTGGTTAAGCTGGTAGCAACTCGAGGCACATTGCATTGAGTTGCGTGGTAAGGGAGTTAAAAGGGGCCCCTATTGTGGGGTCCGGGGGCCGCGGAAGCGGCCCCTGGCTGGGGGGTCCCAGGGGGGCCAGCGGCCCCCCTGGCAGGGGTCCGGGGGCAGCGCCCCCGGCCCGATGGTAAAGGGAATATTCCCTGGAATATTCCCTGGCCGACTAGTGGAGGCTCATATGGTAGGTCGGTCAGCAGGCCGACCTAACGACCTTCGCGAGCTATAAAAGCTAAACCCCTTCGCAGCCATCTTACACTCATCTTTCACCCAGTCAGAGTTGTTGTTCCAGCTAGCCTTAAGCTCTTCACCTATCTTCTGTCTAGATCGCCATCTAAGCTTCACACAGTGGAAGCGCACGGGTGGACAGAGCCATCTTTGTATCAGTTGTTTGGAGTTAAAGAATTTTACTGATTCTCCTCTTATCTGTTGTGTACTCTCTATCTCTTTCTCAGATTCTGTTCGCTGCGCCGTGTAATATTTTACAACTCCTGTGCAAATTGTATAGACTAGTTGGGAATGGGATGAGTTAGAACAGTGGGAAATAGAAAAAGATGGCCTAGGCTAATGGCCGGCCATGTAAAAAGTGGGGATGACCGCCCAAAAAGGGATTTAGGGTTTTGTATATAAAGTTGAAAAGTGAATGAGAAACTCATTCTTGTGTGTGGCCAAAAGCTTCTTCTTCTTCTTCTCTTTTTTCTTGCCTTCTTGCTTGTGCTTGAGTGAGGGATTGAGGGAGCATGAGGGAGTGAGGGAGTGAGGGATCGTGGAGAAGAAGCTCCCCATCTTCTCTCTTCATCTTCTCTTCTTCTCTTCTCTTCTATTTTCTCACGCGGCTAAGGAGGATGGAGCTTGACAGAGAGGGCTTGAGGTTACTTGAGCTTGTTGCAAGGATCATGGAGCTACCGGAGTGCAAGAGAGAGGAGGGAACTTGATCGAGCATCAAGGTAAGCTCACTACACCCATAAGGTAGGCATTGCGCGTTGGCTATGTGAGAGGTAGCCATGGCCGCTCGGCTTGAAACGCTTGATCAATAAGCGGTCTGTAGGTCTCGGGGTAGAGCTCCATAGCTCCCCTTCATGAAGAAAGTGAACAATAAGTTTTTTTAAAAATAGATCCTAACATCTCTTTCCATTATCCTACCACCATGTTGGAACCAAGGTTTTTATGTGAATTCTAGTGTGTCATCAGAGCCTCTAGGAGTAGTACTACTACAAAAGGATCCAATGACCTCACTCATAAAGCATGTCTACTCTATTAGTAGAGTGATAAAACCAATAGAGAAGAACTACACTCCTAATGAGAAGATGGTTTTAGCTCTTAGATTTAGTGTAAAGAAGTTTCATTCCTATCTTTTACCAACGCACTTCATTGTTATCACTATAGAGAAAACCTTTCTCTATGTCCTGCAACACATGGATGTTTTATTTAGGATTTCTAAGTGGGTGATTGAGTTATAAAAATTTGACTTTACAGTAATGGTGGAAGATTCTACTCGAGCATGGCACCTTGCCAATGTGCTAACTCAAAATTTCCATGAGAAGAAGGTAAAACCAACAATAAGCTTATGTTACAACCAAAAATGAAGCCATCCAAGGTACTAGATGAAGCCTTTGCACTCTACTTTGAGGGAGCATATAAGAGGAAGTAAGGAAAATCAATAGCAAGCATAGTGTTTTTTAACCCTATGGGAGATAAGATAATGGAAAAAGGAATTCCCCTCCACGGGGTGAGATCAAATAATAAGGCAGAGTATGCAAACATTTCTAAGGGACTAAAATGATGCACTACAAGATATAGACCTTATAGCGACGTTTAAAGCGACGAAAATACAAACAATAAAATTTTCCCCCATCGTCGCAAAAAGCGTCGTTATTGACGACGCCATAGAATCGTCGCTATTTGCGTCGCTATATGCGTCGCAAATGCGACGCAAATAGCGACAATTGTTGTGTTGGAAACTACGAGGAAGAAAAGAGACGAAAGGAAGAGAGGAGAGAAGAGAGATATGAGACACCAGAAGTGGAACCCCAGAAGTGTGTCAACTGAGCACACATGATAGGAATATATAGAGGAGACCTGGGGCGCTATATATAGACAGACTATATATAGCTAACACCCCCGCTCAAATAAAGGTCCCTTACTATGGATGAAAAAACCCTTGGGGGCTCAAGGGAAAAACATAGAGCTCTATATAGGCCTACCGCTGTATTAATATTCAAAATATAAAATTACAAAGTTGAACTTACAAGAGCCTATTTATAGGCATCAAAGGAGCTACATCATTCGTGAATTGCAACATCAACGGAGAAGGAGCTACATCACTCCTGAATTACAACAGCTATTCAAAGGCATCAAAAGAGCTTTATTACTCCTAAATATACAACATGTAAAATAAGGATAAGAAACATCACTGCAAAAGATAAAATCTCCAAGAAATTCCTTCAACTGGACTTGGGATATAAGCAATATATCTGTCACATCAAAACTTAAAGAAAAATGTTACAGTGACATTAGAACAACACAAGGTCTATAGAGACGGTTCGCGACGCCGCTCTATAGACAAGATAACACATGTGGGGCCCCATGAACAGAATATAAATAAAACAATTTGTCATCAGCTGGAATATAGACGCTCATCAGCTGGAAAGAATATAAACGAAATAATGTGTCATTAGCTGGAACATAGACCCTCATCAGCTGGAAACAATATAAACGAAACAATGTATCATTAGCCAGAATATAGACGCTCATCAATGGAATAACGAACGAGGACAATCATCATGAAGCATGGCAATATCAGGGAATGAAGCATCAATGGAATAACAAACGGGGGCAAGCATCATGAAGCATTGTAATACCAACATACCAAAGCATTGAATGAAATAGTAATTGAATGACATTGATTGAATGACAAATATAAAATATAAGCTATGAAACTTATGAAACAATGACATGACAAAGAATCCATAACATAAGACATGACATTGCTATTGTTGGTTCTTTTTGTAATGTTGATGCTATTGATACACGGCAAGGACCCGCCTGGGTCGCCTTGGGACTATGCGCTCATGGCGGCAGCGCTACTAGTAGCGCTACCCTTCTTCGGGGCCAACGTGCTGATCACAACGCACATGTGGTGGCAACCGTACGTCATATGGCTCGTGTCCATATTCGTCACAACCTTGTAGATACCCTAGAACCAGATCCCCTTCCTTCGTGAGTGGATCCTTTGGAGATTCTGGCTCCGGCTTGCCTTTGGATTATGCCTCTAGCTTATCTCCCTTGTCCTTCGGCTCCACCGCCTCTACCTTCTAGTGTTTTCCTCCTATGCCTCTGTCTTGGAAAAATCTTACTCAAGTTTCACAACTTATAACAAAATATGAAAAACTATTACCTCATCTTGAAAACAATTACCATGATTGAAAGTGACACAACCCATCAACGAAATTGACAAAATGTCATGAAACAGAGCTCTGCTAATGAGCAAAGAAATAAAACAATAAAGAAAACTTATCTTTGTGATGTTGTAGAACCTCGCTCTAATACCATGTTGGAAACTGCGAGGAAGACAAGAGACGAAAGGAAGAGAGGAGAGAAGAGAGATATGAGACACCAGAAGTGGAACCCCGAAAGTGTGTCAACTGAGCACACATGATAGGAATATATAGAGGGGACCTGGGGCGCTATATATAGACATACTATATATAGCTAACATGTTGCAGACAATTTGCGACGCTCATAACGACGCCAATAGCGACGCGAGCAGTAAATTTGCGACGCAAATAGCGACGGTAACAGAGAAAAAAAAAATTTGTGGCACTGTGTGTTGTATGAGAGCCATACAAAATAGTTTCTGCACTGCTACATACAAAGCGTTTGGAAACAAAAAGAATGTATACTGAAATCATAAAACTGATACATGAAATAAATACATGATCTCATAAAATGCAATTGGTACAATCATGAAACGATATCATTAATACATAGAAAATGTCTACATAGATCAGGCGACTAAAAACTAAAGGTGTGTGAGCTCTAAGGATCCAAGGGTGAGCTACAAATCCTCGTCCCCCGAAAGCTCATCCCACTGCAAAGGAGCATCAAACGGATTCTACAGAAAAAGAAACAACATATCAATCCACCATACAATAATGCATTCAAATATCTCATGGTAACTACGGACAAGAAAGATGAGTGACTTACAAGGCCGCTGCGTTTATACAATCGGTCGATCAATGCCCTGAGACCGTGCCTCTCTGCATATCGAGTCTCAAGGCCTTGCAGATCACGATTTATAATGGAGTGCTGTAAACAAAACAAAATGCTAACTGTTAGAAACATGATTGTCAGTACAAAGAATATTTTTTTTAAAAAAAAGCAAAACAAAAGAGAAACTTACAAAGTTCTCCAAATATGTCCTGTGGCCGCCACTCCCAAGATGATGCACCAATCCGGCCTCGATTCGTGCCCTCGCCGCCTCCCGCTGCTGACTCCAACATCCTGGCGAATCTATAGCCTCCTCCCTCAGTCGACGCCAGTCGTCTGCATCTAACCACTCGGGCTTTGGAGCCCCACTCTTGATTGCCTTGCGTGCGTCGAATCGTCTATGTGACATGTATGCACACATGCAATCCATCATCCAGCTCGTAGAGAATCTATCTACTACGGCTGGCACCGGGAACTCCTCGTGCAAGGATGCTACTATGCAGTCCTTGTTCCCCTCCGGTATGTTCCTCCAATGATCCAGGACGTTGTGCCGAAAAACTTGTTGGCACAACTCCCTCATGCGAGCCATCACCCTCCTCCCCTCATCATTCATGATGATGGCTCTTGACCTACTATCCACTAGGTACCCATAGCCCCTAGGAGTCTGCCTAAGATGGGCCCTCTCCCATCTTCGTCCACGCTCCTGGGCATATCCAGGAGACCCCTGTACATCCGGTGTACCGACGGGGGTACCCTCTCCTGGAGTGCCACTCAAAGGGGTGCCGCCAAAAGGAGTGCCACCAAAAGGCATGCCATCTGCTGACGGCTGCGTGAAAGCTGGAGTAACTGGAGTGGACGTCCCCACAGGTGTTACAAATCCTAGAGGTGATGCATCTCCAGCTAAACGACGAGACGGAGACACCACGTCCGTGTCTCCACATCAGCACCCCCCTGATCCTCCTGCAGTAGTCGCCAGCGTCGAGAACGTCTGCTCGAAGCTAAAGCATCTAATCGCACTGAAGCTGATCTAGGAGAGCGCCCTGACGAAGAACAAGACAGCTCCTAATCTGCCATCTCTCTGAATCTCGCAAGCTGATCTGGAGACATGTGTGCCATCATGTCCTGAAACTCCTCATCGCTCATCCCTCGACTCATCTGCAAATGTCGATACCTGCACAGATAAAAAATGATGTTAGAATAATCAATTTAAACTATACAAAGCATATTAATATAAATCTTTTTTGAAAAATCCCTCTTAAAATGCATATCTTATCTACCTTTATGGAAGATCTAAACAACGAATTGAGTAATACAATTCTCCAAGAATGAAGTATTCTATGGTCCCATGTTAATCTCCTAACACAACTCTGCATACACTGGAAGGTCGATAGACATGTCACCACAAAAGAACGAGTCGGCCTCGTTCTCAAAAAATTCTACGACTTCTGTATTTCCATCATTGTTAGCCGATGCAGGCTCCAAGCTTGCGGTGGCCTCCACCCCTTGTAATATCGATCCCTCTATTTGCATATTTTCTTCATCTATGCCTGGAACATCGCTTTGATCATATACTCTCGCACCTCGAGGAGTTGAAGGTATAACATACCACCATCGAGGTTGTCGAGGGTTTGGATAGAAGATTACCTGTTCACAAACACTTACAAAGCGAGTTCAAACCATTGTGACATAAACCATGTCGTATTACAATTAGCAAGCAAATGACTATTTGTACCTGTTCACAATGGGCCAGCAACACAAATGTGTAGCGCAAATCCGTCCATTGTTTTTCGGAATCTATTTCGAGAAATCCAGATGGACCTCGTCGAACTGTTGCTCCAGCTCCTCCAAGTACCACTTTGAACCACTGCACATCGAATAGTATCATGGAGAAGCTAAGGTAATCCACCGTAATAATACTTTGCAAGTTTCCAAAATACTCCATCTCATCCACAACCCTGTTCGGATCCGTTGCTCGTCGCTGGCTCTCTTGCTCAGACCTTGCCATGACACCACAGTCCATTGTGGAGCGCATTTTGTCAATACGCTCCACCCGAAAATGCCGTCCGCGCGACCACGCTGCACTATATATTTTGTACTGCACATTGAAATACTCAAATTAGATGTAGCAAGAAAATTTAGATATGACACATTCTAAACCCCTCATTACCTTTGGACTGCATCCCCTCGAGAACTCCCACTCCTCCATTGAGACCTCTATCCCTTCGCTGGATGCTGCGGTCAAGGCTCCATGCAACCATCGTGTTGACATAAACCGTGGCATCTCCTCCATGCCTTCGGGATATCGAATCGGTCCGGTGACGCATAGTGCGTCGGAATTCAGCTCGCGCTTCCTCTCGATCTTGCCTTGCAATCTGGTACTTGGCGAGCCACGTCTCCATGGAGGCATGGTGCAACATACAAAAGCGATTCACCTTCTCTTCCATTGAGGCATCCATTCTTTTTTCTACCCCATTTTCAACCACCACATCTCCAGTCATCCTATCATTGTCCTTCAGCATCCATAGCATTTCATTGTCTGGTTCCACCGTTGGTAGCCATTGTGAGATATATACTAACGCCTCTGACACCAACCAACCTTCCGCCATGCTACCTTCTGGACGAGCTCGTTATCACACAAAGCCTTTCAGGGTTTTCATGAAGCGCTCCAGGAAGAACATCCATCGCTTATGGACAGGTCCAGCAATCTCCACTTCATCCACAAGATGCACAAGAAGGTGAACTTGTATCGTGAGCATGCTAGTGGGCAGGTATTTCTCAAAGAGACAGACCGTCTCAACTACTCCCCGCCTTGCAGATTCAATAGAGGACGTCTTAATCTCTTTCTGTGAGATCCATTGCACCAAAGTCGACAACTTGTAAATGGCCCCGCGAATTTTTGGAGTAAGGCATCCCGCGATCGTGATCGGTAGGACAAACTGCCACAAATGAGAAAGCATTATGAATAATGGTCACTTTTCAAATTTCAAAATGTTCATGCTAATTAAAATCCATTCTGTTCACAAACCTGACATATCTTATGCCAATCATGGGATTTTAGCCCAGACATTTGGTCATCTTTAGAAAATGCGGACCTGAGAGAACGGATCATACCCGTCGGAGTGCGGATAGACTTGATTACTTGCTTCACAATGCGCTCTTCTTTGGTAGACAAAACCCAAGGAGCGCGAGGAAGCTGCACTCCCCCTTCAGCACTCGACTGCGGCCAAAGTGCCTCCATCTTACCTACCTCCTTTAAATCCATTCGTGACCCTATAGTGTCTCTCTTTCCTGTGATGTGGTCCCATAGCAAGCTGCCCACATTTTTGAAAATATGCATGGGATCCAACAAGTGGTTGACCTGTAAGTGGGTCCAATATGGCAACTCGTAGAAAATTGAGAACCGTCTCATTCCATTTGGATGTAATTCCGGGTTTACCATTTTCAGCTCATACCAGCTTGCAGCGTTCATACGTGCTGGAGGTCATCCAAGAAAACCTTCCCTGAGTTCATGATCCTCCGGCAAGAAAGCGGTGTGTCCTTGATTTACCATCTTCTTCATGGTTCGTTACCTTCGGGAGTCTAACTGTGGCCCACACAATGGACATGCATGATAACCTGAGGTAACCAGACTTGTAAGGCGATCCACGACCTAGTGAATACTTGATTGAATGAAATAAAATATAGATATTACCAGCGAGAACAAAGGTTTGCTCACCTGAGCACTCTCCCAATCCCGAAAAGTCATGCATCGTCCACATGAGAATGGCTCGAATGTTGGCTGACCGTCGACCATCGCGCCTACTCATATCTTGCACCGTGACCCCCTGCTCCCACAAAATCTTAAGCTCATCGACTAATGGAAGAAGATACACGTCCATATTTTTTACTTTGTAGCGGCCCGGGACGAGCAAGCTAAGGATGAGATGTCCTTTCTTCGTAGAAAGCCATGGAGGGATGTTGTAGTTGACAAGCACTATAGGCCACACATTGTAAGAAGTCGAGCGCAGACCGAATGGGTTCACACCATCCATGGCGAGACCGAGCCGAAGATTCCTTGGCTCTCACGCAAAGCCTGGGAAGATAGAGTCAATGTGGCTCCATGCACGCGAATCCGCTGATATTCATTGAACTCCATCCGTGGACCTATTCTGCACATGCCACGTTGTCAAGCTTGCCATGGCAGACGTGCGAAACATGTGGTTTATGCGGGGGATGAGCGGAAAGTGTCTGAGAATTTTTTGAGGGATGGTTTGCCCTTGCAAGTCCTGTCGATACCTGTGAGCACCACACTTTGGACATGTCTCCATAGTCTCGTATTCATCTCGAAACAATATGCAGTTGTTGATACATGCATGGATGTTATTGTAGTCCATGCCAAGCTTCCGTAAAACATGTTGTGCATCATCACGAGACTCAGGCATGGTATTTGCAGGTGGCAATATATGATATTTCAATAACCTCAAAAAAAATCATAAAACACCTTGAAAAAACACAAATGTTTGCAATAATACTGTTTTAAAAAAAATCAATGAAGCCTGTGTGCAAGGTACCTGAATAACTCAGTCACACTCGTATCACTCCAACCGTATTTTGCTTGCACACTTAAGAGTGCAAGAAATGTCTTCAACTTAGATACTCGGAACCCATCAGATAATGGTATGGATGCTTCCTCTCTAAGCGGGTCAGATGTCTCAACATCCATGGGAATCAATGCATCGATCATTGCCTCCATCTCAGGCTCCAAGATTGTAGGCAGGTCGGGAAGGTTGTCTGTCTCCTCTGGCATTGATGGTATAGATGGGCCTTGCAAGTGGTCAATTGGCTCCTGCAATCCATCCATCGCACGTCCATAAACTCTTCTAATTGGCCGCAAAGGGTGCACTCCCCCTTGGGTCTAGACATCACCCCCCTGGATAGAAAATTTGCCAACAAGACCCAATCTTATTGTGTATGGTTTACAATTAGCTTGAGAGTACAATGCATGATTAATATTAACTTCAAATTACCGTTTGCTGAAAATCCGCAATCGCCTGATCAATGATCTTAGATTGAAACTCGCCAAATCATCGTACGTGTTCTATAGACAATCGACGTTTTTGTCTAATTGCCAACTTGCATTGAGAGCAAGGACATGGGACACGCTGATTAAGATACGTCTCGCGGTCTTGAACAATAAGACCTTCTTCGTTTTCCATATTATCTACATTACAGTAAACGAGGCTTAAATGGATAGCTTTATGGAGATGTACGTCAAGTTGCAAGTTGACCATAAATCTTGCATTGTATATAGTAGTTGAGAGATTTTCCGATGTTATATCTCGGCCTTGTATCATGCTCAAGGATTTGTTTGTCCCGGTAGATAATTATTTGTTATATCTCGGCTTTGAGTATAAGTAATCCATTTTAAAATTAATGCACGCCATCTATGAAATTTAATAACTATAGTAATAAAATTTATTTCAATCAATTCTACTCATAGTCATAAGACCTGAGAGAAATTATCATATACTCAATTTAAGGGTTTCTTCTTCTATAACAATACTTTTGGGTTCATTTTGATGAAGTACCTTAATGACCATTAGCTAGGGTATCATTTTCTTTTAGTCCTTCCGTTGACTAGTTGGCATGATTTCTAATTTGGCATGCCTATAAAGTTAATACAAAAACAATGAATTATGCATATCACAATTAGATCCCCTACTTGGACATTATGAAGGAATTGACAATTTTTAAGCCATCTTAAAGAGTTACCAATGTACGTGGCCCATGGCAAAGCACATTGCATACCATTATCAATACGTCTATTATCTTAAATTTCCTTCCCCTCCCTCTCCCTCTCGCTCTCTTTCTCTCTCATTTTCTCTCCTAAACAAGCAAAAAATAAAGTGATTTAAACATTAAACAAGCAAAAGGGAGAGGGAGAGTGCATTCTGAGAGAATGCACTCTCCCTCCTTCTTTCTCTCTTTCTCTTTCTCTCCCTCTCTCATTTCCTCCCCCTCCCTCTCCCTCTCCCTCTCTTTCTCTTTCTCTTTCTCTCTCTCTCTCCCTCTCCCTCTCCCTCTCCCTCTCCCTCTCCCTCTCCCTCTCTTTCTCTCTTACTCTCTCATTTCCTTCCCCTCCCTCTCCCTCTCTCCTAAACAAGCAAAAAAGAAAGTGATTCAAACAACAAACAACCAAACCCATCGTGAGAGAGTGAATGCACACTCTCTCTCTCACCCTCTCCCTCTCCCTCTCGTTCTCTTTCTCTCCCTCTCTCATTTCCTTCCCCTCCCTCTCCCTCTCCCTCTCTTTCTCTTTTTCTCCCTCTCCCTCTCTATCTCTCTTTCTCTCTCATTTCCTAAACAAGCAAAAAATAAAGTGATTTAAACATCCTCCAAGCAAAAGGGAGAGGGAGAGATACAATGCACTCTCCCTCTCTTTCTCTTTCTATCCCTCTCTCATTTCCTTCCCCTCCCTCTCCCTCTCCCTCTCTTTCTCTCTCATTTCCTCTCCTAAACAAGCAAAAAATAAAGTGATTTAAACATTAAACAAGCAAAAGGGAGAGGGAGAGAGAGAATGCACTCTCCCTCCTTCTCCCTCTCTTTCTCTTTCTCTCTCTCTCTCATTTCCTCCCCCTCCCTCTCCCTCTCCCTCTCTTTCTCTTTCTCTTTCTCTTTCTCTTTCTCTCCCTCTCCCTCTCCCTCTCCCTCTCCCTCTCCCTCTCCCTCTCTCTTACTCTCTCGTTTCCTCTCCTAAACAAGCAAAAAAGAAAGTGATTTAAACATTAAACAAGCAAAAGGGAGAGAGAGAGAGAGAATGCACTCTCCCTCTCTTTCTCCTTGCCGATTATGTATGGACATTGATGGAGAGACCTCAAGTGATCATGATATCTAGATTGATTCGCAGCAAGGCCTCAGTCCCACATGACATTGTGCGAGCAGAGCTTGCCACACCGCCCATGCTAGTCAAGGCATTATTTCAGACAGTCTGCTTCCTACACAGATTTCAGGATATGGATAGAGATCACATTGCATATAGAGCATATATGGCATCTCAGGAAATGGCTCGAGCGGGGGATACCACATCATGGTATGCACAGACTAGAGCTTGGTTTGACAGACATGGGCTGGACATTGATAGACTCCCACCTCTTCTATATGATACTCAGGCTCCCACTTATACCCTCTCTCTCTCTGAGAGGAATAGAGTCATCAGACAGGAGATATGGCATATTTATATACAGAGGACATGGGTCAGCCCTGCACAGCCACTGCCATCGAAGATGGCACATTATTATACACAGTTCTTGAGCATATCAGAGTAGGGATTCATAGAGATTCCGAGATATATGTAGATCTATATGCCACATCAATTGAGAGTTCTTATTGGATAGCTCAGGGTATCATCACATCAGCTTATGATTGAGAGTGGCAGAGCCAATGGCATCCCACGGGAGGAGAGGATATGCCCCCTTTGCAGATCAGAGGTGGAGAGTGAGGAGCATTTTGTTCTCAGATGCCCGACATACTCAGAGTTGAGATCTAGATACACATTGAGCAGCTCACTTCAGGGATGTATGACTGATATGGATCAGAGATCATTTGGCCATTTTCTGGGAGAGGCATGGCACATCAGAGAGCAGAGCACACAGCGGGTCCCAGTCAGAGAGGGGCCCACCCAGACGACTATTATACAGTTCTTTCAGACAGACAGAGTGAGAGCTACTATACCAGCCTCCAGCCAGACCTCCGGGCTCACACTACAGTAGGCTGAGGACCAGCGTACCCGACGCCGCACGAGGATCCGGGGGTTTCGAACCCCACAGCCACACCGACAGGAGATCCGGAGGATTCTTGATCTACATCGACAGCAGACTGAGATCCGACAACACTCGACACATTGGATCTCAGATCTCCAGTTTGCTCTTTCTCCACCGCCGATGTACCACATCCTGCATCCAGGAGGGATCACCTACTATTAGCGACTTCGACGACTGCTACTACATCCCAGGATAGTATATCTCCATGCATCTGTTACATATACACATCGCACCACTTTATCACAGCCGACAGTTGTTCCCCTATCACAGCCGACATTTGTTCCCCTTTTGTAGCCATTATCTGGAGTACCAGAGCTACATACGCACATACACATATACGACACTTATCACACTCACAACACCATATTTTCAGTTTCCAGTTTTTAGCTTTTCATTCAGCACTTTTATTTTGGATAGCTGGACCTCATCAGTTGTATCACAGTTTGTCTCATAGGCTAGTTTTGGTCTTTAGAAGACGTTAATATAACTTTCTTTCTTTCTTTCTTTCTCCCTCTCCCTCTCCCTCTCTTTCTCTCCCTCTCTCTCCCTCTCCCTCTCCTTCTCTTTCATTTCCTCTCCTAAGCAAGCAAAAGAGAACGATTAAAACCTTCAACAAGCAAAAGAAAGAGAGAGGGAGACTCACCAATGAGATATGGCGAGCGAGGGGCGGCTTCTCTTTGCAATGAGGGCTCCTCCTCTCCTTCGCGAACAACGGCGGCGGCGGCGGTGGCAGCAAGTTTTCTTCCTCTTCTTCTCTCACAAAGCCTTCGCTCTCTCCCTCACTCTCACTCTCAAAAGTCGAAGCAAAAGAAATGAAAACGGCGCTCGGGTTTCGGCCGCGTTTTTTTTCCTGCGGCATCGCTATTTGCGTCGCAAATGCGATGCAAATAGCGACGTCAATAGCGATGTAAATAGCGATGCCAATAGCGACGCCGATATCCGCCGTCACTAATCGGCGTCGCTAATTGCCCAATTCCTTGTAGTGATGTCTAGATAATGGGACTCATAGATTGAATGTTTTTAGTGATTCCATGTTACTGATCAAATAGATTCAAGGCACTTGGACTTGTAAGAGTGAAAATTTGGCCATTAGATTAAGGAATGTGAGAAGTCTTATGAATATATTTAAAGATATATAGGTACATCTTCTTCCAAGCAACAAGAGTCAAATTTTAGATACCTTGGCTAGTGAAAAAACTGACGACTAGATGGTGCGAGTTGCAGAGCTACAAGATAGTGAACATCTATAAGACATTGTGTGTTTTTTAGAGACAAATGAGCATCCAGATCACCTAACTAAGGAGCAACAAAGATAACTAACTCAAAAGGTAGTTAGATATCGACTCGTCAACAATGAGCTCTATTGTGAAGGAAAACATCAAATTCTTTTCAAGGTCCCATCTTGTAATGAAATTAGTGATATTTTGGAAGCTTTCCATGATGGAGTATGTGGTGGCCATTTTTCCCATGGTATCATTAGTATAAAAATACTCCAAACATGGTATGTTTGGCTGAGTCTACATCAAGATGCGCAATTTTGGTATAAGAATTGTGATGTGTACCAAAGAACAGGGCCAAGGAAGCTCACGCATGAATCTCAAACCCCTATTAAATCATACTGGCCATTTGAAAAGTGAGGTATTGATGCAAATTTCCCTCTTTCATGTACTAATGCTTGAAAGAAATGCATCATAGTGGGACTGGATTATATGACTAGATGGGTAAAAGCTATTTCCACAAGTAGAATTACTGCCAAAGAAGTGGAATTTTTTATTTTTGAATCCATTTGTTGCACATTTGGAACTCATCTAGAAATTATCTTAGATAGGGGACCAAGCTTTTATGAAGACCTTGTAAAGGATTCTCATGGGAAAATTGGGCTTGAAGTATAGGCACTCTACTCCTTAGTACCCCCAATGCAATGGGTTGTAGAGAAGATTAATGGAAAGATTTGTAAAATCATCATTAAATATGTTAATGATAAGCCTAATACTTGGAATAAGCCTTTGAATGCAACCTTATGGGCCTATCACACCTCATTCAAGACATCTTTGGGATTTACACAATTTTATTTGGTCTATGGCGACAAAGAGAAACTCTTATCCATTGAGGTAGAGCTAGCTAGCTTACGGGGGTGCTGGAGATAAAAAATATTAGATCTAAGGAAAAGATCAAACAACACATTTTAGAACTAAAAAGATTGCAATTAGAACGGGAATATACAAACCAACATTATGCTATCTAACCAAGGAAAAGAAGAAAAAAGTTCAACAACAATCTCTCAAATAAGGAGATTATGAAAGGGTCTCTTATGCTTAGGTATGATAATAGGTTTGACAATAGGAAGGATGGTAAGTTTAAAGTGAAATAGGAAGGACCTTTTGTTGTACTATATAGAGAGGTACTCCAATGATAGTTATCAATTACATGACATCTCTAACAAGTTGCATAAAATTAGAGTGAATAGTCAGAGGTTGAAATTGTATCATTGTAGAATCTTCCACCGTGGTGCATCTTCTAAAAAATAAGACCCTATAAACTTATTGACACCAACAGAAATATGAAGGTAAAGCTAGAGGCATGAATATCTCTAGCTTTAGGGGATGGCTAAATATGATGTGTGTTATGGGAGCACTAGACAATGCTTGAGAGACTAGACTAGATGCAAGATTTGTTAAAAGAATTCTGAGTTCAAGATAATCCCACATAGGGTCACAAGGTACAATGATAACTTAACAAGATACAAATAATCCCACAAACTAGGACCATAGGTATAGACAATATGAGTAGATAGGATATGAAGGATCCCACAACTTGGGACCATAGGTATGGATATAAGATATTAGAATTGCAAGGTCTCCCTCGGCAAGGATTAACAAGAGATAAGAAAGTACTAGACAAGATCTTGTACTACAAGAGTACAAGGTGACAAGACTATAGGAGTATAATGGAAGACAAGACAAAACTAGATACCATGACTAGATAATAACTTGAACTAAAACTCGAAGCTACTTACTTGGAGGTCTCGACTCCTAAAGCTCCCAAGATTGGCATTGATAAGTGTCACTAAATTGATTGCTTATTACACATTCTCTATTTAATAAATTTATAAATTAATTACTTACTTTTCTTTAAGTGGTGATGATGATCTAGCATGGCCATGAGAGCATTTAGAGACCAGTATTCCTAGTGCATTAATTAATGGGGTGATCAAAGCACTGTGACAGGGATATCTAGTACAGGCAGTACAAATTAAATGAAGATGGATTGAGTTCTAAGAAGAGGAAGTGCATTAGCATTGTGTTTATGTATTTATGTGTGCATCCGGGGACACCTGGGAACGTTTACTTGTGTGTAATGAGCATTGCATTCATTTGAGGTCATCCTCTCCCTTACAAGGCAAGGTTTAAGGACCTTTTCTTTCATTAAGAAAGACAAGAGAGGGAATTATCTCATTAAGAAGGAGGAGAGATGTGATCCTCTAGAAGTGAGGAGAGAAGTGATTTTCTCTTTCTAAGGTCTAAAATCACACAAGCTTTTGTGTGGAATTCAATCTTAAGGTTGAGGCAGCCCAATGCAATTTAATGAACTCTCCTTAAGGTGATTGCATGGACCACAAGTTCATAACTGTACAGTTTAAAAAGCTGTTTTTTTTTTTAAAGACATGGTGAATCCATATTTAAAATATCTCGAAATAGAAAGATGATCTCTAAAAAGGGCCCATGAGGGTTATTGGAAACAAGGAGATCTACAACTTTTGTGCTGGACGTTTTCTCATCCGCGCAACACACAGAGAGATATCTTGAAATTGGTATTGCAGAGTAGGTCCTCGAATAACCACCTCTTGCATGAAGATCAACCTTTCGAATCTTGGCACTCAAGTCTCTCTCCAAGAAGAGAAGCTCTTGAAAGCCTATAAAAGAGGAGGCTCTCCTTGGGTGTGGGGGAGGTGAAGGAAGCATTACTTTGCATACATCCAAGAGCAAAAGAGAAGGTGCAATTGCTGCAAAAGCTTTGCTTAAATCAAGTTCCAAGAAGAAAAGAGAAGGTGCAAGAACTTCGGAAGCTCTGCTAAAATTAAGTTCCAAGAGGAGAAGAGACGGTGCAAGTGTTGTGGAAGCTCTATTGAAATCGAGTGCCTTAAGGAGAGCCCTACACATATTGTGCAAGAGAGAAGGAAACTTAAGAAGGATCAAAAGGTGCCAACTTCCAAGTTGTGCAAGTGTTAGCCGGTTTTCTACCGTGCAAGGAACCATGATCTTGTTTCCAAGATCTACAAGTAAGAACTGGTTTATGTGTAACGAAGGAGCTTGCTCCTTGTCAATAATATAACTCTACAAGGGGGGGCGACTAGACCATCTTTCAGTCTCTAGTGTGTTATCAATCTCTCTATCTCTCTCTCTCTCTACACCTTTCTTCTCTCATCTATTCTCTCTCTAGGCTTGCATAATATTCACCATATATATTTTAAGTATATAAGAAAGTAGAGCATGTATCTCGGATCTTATAACAGTGGTATCAGATCATGTCTCTTTGCTTTTCTCAAAGTAAAGGAGATCCTTGCAAGAAGAAGGTAAAGATGGCAAGTGATGAAGTGCCTACAAGTGAGCAATTACATGCTCAATTGACAGAGTATCATAGCTTGTTGGAAATTCCCGAAGTCCATCAATTGATTGATAGCTTAAGGGCAAGGGAAGAAGCTACTTATGAAGGACTCAATCCTCCAAAAGATGGTGATATTGGAGGAATCACTATTGCACCAATTGATAGTGAAGGTGCAAAGCATCCAATTACTGAGAAGCTTTCTAGAAGGAAGACGGACTTTTGGGTCAAGAAGAGTAAAAAGACATCACCTCGAGTGAGGCGGATAAGGAGTAAGTCATATCCATCAGCAACCAACTACTCCCCTAATTACTCAAAGTTCTCCTCCTCCTCCTCATCTTCTAGTTTCTACTCTCTTGGTTGTAAGTCTTGTGTAATCCGCAAATAGCCAAAGAGGGACCATAAGAGGAGCAAGCTTAAGAAGACTAAGACTTTCAAGTCTGGAGATAAGGACATAAAGTTTGACTCTTACTCTGGTAAGAGAGATCCTGCTAAGGTGTTGGCCTTTATCAGGTAATTTAAAGTTATTTTTATGATGGTAATTTCTCAAAACAGTCCAAGCTCAGGTCATGTAGGCATGCACTTGAAAGATACCGCTAGCAATTGGTAATTGACTCTCATTTTGAAGGGAGGAAACCTATGACTTGGGAAAAATTGAAGAAGAAGTTTTATGCTCAGTTCTTACCTCCTGATTTTGAGAATGATGTCAAGAAGGAGTGGAATTGGCTAAGCCAGAAAGAGCATGAGAAGGGCACTAGTTATGTGGATAAGTTTTGGTCTACTCGTCTCAAGGTTACTCCTTTCATGGAGATTAGCGGATGAAGAGAAGAAAAGGAAGTTTGAAGCTAGCCTACTCCCTCGTTTACATAAAACCATGAAGGTGTATCCACACTCTTAAAGGGCTAGGGGACACTCAACAATCAACGAATTTTGATATGCTTTGATTGAGGGTCCACAGATACTTTTGTCTTAGTAGATACTATTGAAAGGCTACAAATTCCAACGGATCAATTGGGAATACCAATTGGATCAGGTTCGGCATTTGAAGGACTTACAACCAATTCTACTCCTATCCAAGAGAAGTTGAATCTTATAATTTGGGATTACCACAACCAAGAATCTTTTCTACTTGCATCCATTGGTAACTATGATGTTATCTTAGGCATGCCTTGGCATTACAAGATTAGACCTCTTCCCGATTTTGTTAAGAAGATCCTTGCATTTCAATTCAAGGGTCGAAACATAGTATGCATTGTTGATGCTGGAGATTGGTCTGAGCCAATAGTTAGTCATGCTAGCATTTCTAAAGAAATGAAGAAAGCTATTTCTACGTACATGATTTTTGTGAGAGAGCCAAAAGAAGCTAATGATTCAAGGGCACTTGATGCCTCTAATGAGCACACAATACCAACTAATTCTTCTAAGTCTCGGATTTAAAAGAACCCCTCTCTTTAATTGATCAAGCCAGACATGATTTTTTTAAACAATATGAAGATTATTTTAGTGATTCACTCCCAAGAGAGTTACCTCCTAAGCGCTCGAAAGATCACACAATTGATCTTATCCCAGGTAGCTGACCACCTAACCAACGGCCTTACCGAGTAAGTGCAATTTAGCAAAAGAGGAGATCCTAAAACAAGTAAACGAACTGTTGGAAAAAGGGTTAGTTAAACCTAGCTCTTCTCCATATTGCTCTCCAATCTTACTTGTTCAAAAGAAAGATGGTTCTTTCCGTATGTGCATAGACTACAGATATTTGAATAAGATCACAATCAAGAATTGTTTTCCTATCCCAAGGATAGATGATATCTTGGATAAATTGCAAGGGGCTAGTATCTTTAGTCGCATTGATCTCAAGAGTGGCTATCACTAGATTTGGATAGCACTTGAAGGTGTTCATAAGACAGTTTTTCGTACAACATTTGGGATATATGAATTTTTATTCATGCCATTTGGTTTGACTAATGCACCCGCCACATTCAAACGAATGATGGAGAGAATTTTCAGACGTCACTCAAAGCTCACAGATGTCTTCTTTGATGACATTCTAATATTTTCACAGTTTGAAGAAGACCATAAAAGACATCTATCTATTGTTTTTCAAGAGCTTTGCAAGCATAGACTACAGGTCAATGCTAAGAAGAGTGAATTCTTCCTTTCGAAAATTCATTACTTGGGCCATATTGTTTCTCACAATTTGGTGAGAATGGATCTTAAGAATATTTGAGTCATTGTTCATTGGCTTACACCTATTTTTGTACCTAAAGTTAGAAGTTTCTTGGGCCTATGTTCATACTAAAGGAGGTTCATACAAGGTTTTGCATATGTTGCATCTTCTCTACATGACCTTACTAGGAAGTGAATGCCTTTTCGGTAGGGATCAAGCCAACTACAAGCCTTTGAAAGAATTAAGTTTCTTGTGACTCAAGAACCAGTTCTCATAGTTTCGGATCTTCGAAAACCTTTTGAAGTTCATTGTGATGCTTCTAGGGATTGCATTGGAGCTGTGCTTAACCAAGAGCATCATGCAGTAGCATTTCAAAGCTGATTCCTCAAGGATCATGAGCTACATGCTCCAGTATATGAGAAAGAGCTTATGGCAGTGGTATATGCTCTTCAAGTATGGAAACACTATTTACTTGGTGCAGATTTTGTTATTAAAATAGATCACCAAAGTCTAAGATACTTCCTCACTTAGAAGAAGCTCTCAGAGATATAGATGTGCTAAGAAACTTTCTTATCTATGTTTCATTTTCAAATCCTTCACACATTTTGAACTAAGAATATGGTAGCAGATGCTCTATCATAGCGACCTCGAGTGAATGCAATCACAACTTTTTACCATAATGAGTTTAAGAATTTATCGAAAATGTATGCAATTGATTTGGACTTCTCAACCATATGGGATTCGCTTAACTCAGGTCAGTTGATTACACCTTACTCAATTCAAGATGGTTATTCATATCATCATCAAGAAATTTTTGTAGCATTACCATTGTGTCACAAGGTAATGGATCAAGCACATGCATCTCCATATGTTGGACATAGAGGTATTCTACCCACTACTCCAGCATTGGAAAGATATTTCTTTTGGCCCAATCTTAGAGCTAACATTGAAAGATATGTCTGTGAGTGCAAGATATACCAAAAAGTAAAGTATGACAAACATAAACCACCTGGTTTACTGAAGCCATTACCTATTCCCAATGAGCCTTGGAAAAGTATAGCCATGAACTTTATCATGGAGCTTCCTCGCACACAATCAGGCAACAATGCAATCTAGACTATTGTTGATATGTTTAGTAAGCAAGCTCACTTTATTCTTGTGTGAAAGACAATAAAAGCTCATCATATGGCTAAGCTATTCATTGCTCATATTTTCAAGAATCATGGCATGCCTAAGTCCATTATAAGTAATCGAGATCCCATGACCAACCTCATTTGGCAAGCTCTCTTTGAGAACCTTGGGACTTGGTTAAAGTTTTCATCCTCTTATCATCCTCTTACAGATGGACAGAGTGAAAGTGCTAAATCTAGTGTTCTTGACCTTTTGAAATTCTGTGTCTCTGATAATCAAAGAGAATGGGAAAAATTGTTTGCCTTTAGTAGAGTTTGCATGCAATAATACGGTGCACTATAGTACTAGTAAGGCACCCTTTGGGATCATCTATGGTAAGCCTCATTTACCACCCATTCTTCTTACAAAGGATAAGATCTTTGCAGCAGATGAGTTTGTTAGAGACATTGATACAACTTTCACTCAAGTAAAGGCTAGTATCCAAAGGACACAAGAGAAGCATAAATGCGAAGTTGATAAGCATTTGTCATAAGTTAAGTCTCAAGTTGGGACAAGATGTTCTTCTTAAGTTTGAGAAGGCTCACTTGAAGAAGCAGAAAGGTCAAAAGGGTAACATAGTTAAGCTTTCTAATGGCTATTATGGCCCTTTCAAGATCACAAATAAGATAAATGATCTAACTTTTTGTTTGGATCTACCAAGTCCTTGGAACATTCATGATGCTTTCCATATAAGTTTGTTACGTCCCTATATTGGAGAACCTCCAATGGAACCAACCAAGGAATATTTACCTGACAAAGAAGAAAGACAAGAGTTCCTTGTGCCTAAACGAATCTTACACCATTAGGACAATACTCTAAGGTCAGGTAAGATATTACGGAAGTATCTAGTTAAGTTTAAGAATTATTCCCCATTGGACGCTCAGTTTATGACTGAGAGAGAACTACAAGACTTTCTAGATCTTCTTAAGGACTATGTATCCCCTCTACATTTAAGGTGAACTGTTTAGAAGCTAAAGGGATGTCACTAAATTGATTGCTTATTATGCATTCTCTATTTAATAAATTTATAAATTAATTACTCGCTTTTCTTTAAGTTTTTATGATGATCCATCATGGCCATGAGACCATTTAGAGACCAATATTCCTAATGCATCACCTAATGGGGTGATTAGAGCACTGTGATGGGGATATATGGTACATGAAGTAAAAGAAGTGTCTGTCAAGTGTAAGAGTGTGCACAAGAACCTAGGAGTTACACATAAATGAAGATGGATTGAGTTCTAAGAAGAGGAAGTGCATTAGCATTGTGTTTATGTATTTATGTGTGCATCTAAGGACACCTGGGAATGTTTACTTGTGTGTAATGAGCATTGCATTCATTTGTATTCATCCTCTCCCTTACAAGTCAAGGTTTAATGTATTTTCTTTCATTAAGAAAGACGAGAGAGGGAATTCTCTCACTAAGAAAGACAAAATATGTGATCCTCTCGAAGTGAGGAGAGAAGTGATTTTCTCTTTCTAAGGTCTAAAATGACACAAGCTTTTGTCTGGAATTCAATCTTAAGGTTGAGGCCCAAGGCAATTTAATGAACTCTCCTTAAGGTGATTGCATGGACCACAAGTTGAGAGTACAGTTTAAAAAGCTGTTTTTTTGAAAAACATGGTGAATCCATTTTTAAAATATCTCATGATAAAAAGACGATCTCTAAAAATGGCTCGAGTATCTTATTGGAAACAACGAGATCTACAACTTTTGTGCTAGATTTTTTTTCATCTGAGCAACGCATGGAGAGATATCTTGAAATTGGTGCTACAGAGTAGGTTCTAGAATAGCCACATCTTGTATGAAGATCAACCTTTCCAATCTTGGCACTCAAGTCTTTCTCCAAGAAAAGAAGCTCGTGAAAGCCTATAAAAGAGGAGGATCTCCTTGGGTGTGGGGGAGGTGAAGGAAGCATCACTTTGCATACATCCAAGAGGAGAAGAGAAGGTGCAAGTGCTGTGGAAGCTCTATTGAAATCAAGTGCCGCAGAAGCTCTATTGAAATCAAGTTCCAAGAGGAGAAGAGAAGATGCAAGAGCTATGGAAGCTCTACTAAAATCAATTTCCAAGAGGATGAGAGAAGGTGCAAGTTTCGTGGAAGCTCTGTTGAAATCAAGTGCCAAGAGGAGAGCCCCACACATATTGTGCAAGAGAGAAGGAGACTTAAAAAGGATCAAAAGGTGCCAAGTTCCAAGTTGTGCAAGTGTTAGCCGGTTTTCTACCATGCAAGGAACTGTGATCACAAGTAAGAAATGGTTTATGTGTAACGGAGGAGGTTGCTCCTTGTCAATAATATAACTCCACAAGGGGGGGACTGGCCCATCTTTCAGTCCCCAGTGTGTTGTCAATCTCTCTCTCTCTCTCTCTCTCTCTCTCTCTCTCTCTCTCTCTCTCTCTCTCTCTCTCTCTCTCTCTCTCTCTCTCTCTCTCTCTCTCTCTCTCTCTCTCTCTCTCTCTCTCTCTCTCTCTCTCTCTCTCTCTCTCTCTCTCTCCATCTTTCTTTTCTGTCATCTATTCTCTCTCTGTGCTTGCATAATATTCACCATATATATTTTAAGTATATAGGAAAGTTGAGCATTTATATTAGATCTTATAACAATAAGACTGAGGAACTCTATGGCAAGCCCCTCCTTTTATAGGTGTTGAAGGGTGCCTAAAGATCTTCTAGAATATTCCATAATGACACTATGAATGATGCAAGCTATAGCATGGTATATCTTCTAGAAGGTTCTATGATGACATGGCAAGGGTGGATTGATATGGTTGGCTTGATAAAGTCCTATTAAGAGTTCTTTTGCATGGGTTGTGGATTCATATGGCATGAGCAAGAATTAATATGTACACTTACTCATGGCATTCACATGGTTCGCTCGAGAATGTCCTATTAAGGGTTCTTTTTCATGGGGTGTGGATTCATATGGCATGAGCAAGAAATAATATGTACACTTAATCATGGCGTGTTTGTGACATCAACCTCTCCTCTAGCAATGAGTTCCATGAAGATAAACTTGGTGGTTTGGTCCAAGTTTCATTGGATTCCTCTTGTGAAATTCATTAACTTTGAGAGGTGCTCTTTGGAGATATTCTATAGGTTCCCAAGTGTGATCATTGGTGTCATATCCTTTCGAGTGAACAAAGTATTCCAATCAATATGACACTAAATTCTTAATGATATTCAATCTAGACATGTGGTGGGGAATTAGATTTCTCTCACCTCATTGGTGAGCTATGGTATGGCTCCTCTTGTCCCAACATGGAGATGATGATCATATCCATCTAGTGGCATTACACTTAAGAAAGTTCTCCCCTCTAGAGATAAACTATGGCATCCATGACAAAGAACTCATTGCCATTGTGTATTCCTTTAATACTTGGCATCATCATCTAGAGGGTGTAGCCCATAAATGTATCATCTATATAGATCACAAAAATCTAGAACAATTTATGACAATTTGCATTCTCAATCGAAGACAATCCCACTAGAGTAACTTCTTATCTAGGTTTGGCTTTGTCATGACCTACTATCGCCCATGAGGCCAACCATGCCAATTAGATGCTTTATCAAGAAGATCATACCTAGCACCTAAGAAGGGAGAAGAAGCTTTGATCAACAATGAGAAATACTACTCAAGCTAGAGCACCTCTAGCTATCAACCATCTTTAGTTGTCACCAAGACAACCTTGCCTTAATCCAATTAATCCTTGAAGCCCATTCAATAATGTTAAGAGAAAAAATCAAGAGGAAAAAGGAAATAAAGTTTGTGAGTGTTATGAAACTAATGGATTGTTATACTATAAGGATCTACTCTACGTCCCTCCAAGAAATCTGAGACTCCAAGTACAACAACGCCATGACACCCTAGCAGTGGGATACTTTGGAGTTAATAAGACCTTAAAGCTTATTTCAAGAGATTTTGGTGGACCCAAATCCTAGGGATCCCACATATAAAAAATCATCTATATAATGTGTGTACTGTATTAAAAAAATGCATTGATTGGATGTCTTAAGAAATACCCTTCTTCACGTGTTATAATGCCTTTAAATGACCCCCTTCTTTACTAAACTTACAATTTTTTTTCTAATTATAACTTAAATATCCATTTTATAAATATAATGCACAAATATAATTCTTGTTGTGGTGGATAGGTTCACAGAAAAGGCACATTTTTTCCCTAACACCAATGCCATCACATGTGCAGCCTACCGCTAGACTCTTCCTCAGATTATATGGACTCCCAGATGACATCATGAGCGATTGGGATCCCTATTTCATATCTAGTTTTTGGAAGAGACTTTGCAACCTCCTTGGAGTCCAAGTTAAGTTATCCACAGCCAATCATTTACCATATAATGATGGTCAAAGAGAATGGGTAAATCAAGTCTTGGCTCTTAAGGCATAGTTTGATGTATTAATCTCTAAGAAAAATGGCTTGGTAGGATGTGAGTGGACTAGGATTTGGGCAATAATGAAAGTGTTCTTTAGGGTTTGGAAGGCCTTCTCGTGTTCCAGGGTCCATGAGAACTTTGAGTTCCTATGAGTTTGGTGAGTGGCATGAATATCTTTGAGTAATCCTTGATAAATATCTTATAGAAGTTGATAAATCCAATGAAACATTGGACATCACAGAAACATGTGGATGTCTACTAATCAAGAATAGTCTCAATCTTGTTTGGGTCCAGGAAGATTCCTCTTTGGGAGACATTGTATCCTAAGAATTCCACTTCAGTGTAATGGAAAAAACACTTCCCATTTTTGCATATAGTCCTTTTTCTCTAAGCTTTTCCAAAACAAATTTTACATGGTGTTCATGCTCCTTTGGATCTTTTGAGAATATCAGGATATTATCCAAGTATCTAACTAAAAAATTATCTATATTCTCTCAAAAGATATCATTCAACATATGTTAAAACACAGCAGGAGCATTGGTGAGACCGAATGGCATAAGAACTTACTTGAAGTGACCATATCTTGTGTAGAAGGCTATCTTCCATTCGTCTCCTTTGATCCGTACACAATTGCAAGCCCCTTGTAGATCAATATTTGTGAAGATCTTGGCTTTTCTAAGGCATTCCAAGATCTCCAGTATATTGATTGCTATCTTGTTGAGTCCTTGATAATCCATATACATTTGAAGTGACCCGTCTATTTTCTTCACGAAAAAAATTGGAGCTCTAGGATACTTTGAGTGCCTAATGAATCCCTTAGCTAAGTTCTCATCAATTTTCTTGTGTAGTTCAGCTAGTTCATTAGGGGATAACTTGTAGATGGGTCCAAAAGGTGGTTGAGCTCCCTCATGGAGTTCTATACCACTGACATAGTCTGTGTTTTGGCAAGAGGTTTGCATTCTTTTTTTCAAAGACATTTTGGAATTCCTGATACACGCTTGGTAGCTTGACTCACTCATCCTTACTAGATTCTTGAGTTGGTATATGATATATCACATAGGTGGGTTCCTACCTTCGTATGTGCATAAAGGCTTTGGCTCCTAGATATACCGACTTTTCTTGATTTTCATGACATGTAATATTTTACTTAGCCAAATCAATTTCTTGGTTGTGTTTCTTCAACCAAGGCATCCCAAGGATGATTGGATTTGTGGGACTAGATATGACATTAAAGCATACACAAGATTTGTGATTTTCGAGAGTTACCATGAGTGATCAGGTTTCCTTGGTAATATCTTGAGATGCTGGAGGTCTTCCATCATCCATGACTTTAGCTAGTGCAGGATTAGTAGTACTATAATTTGGTATGTATTCACAAAGCCATCATCAATGAAACATGCGAAGGCCTCAGAATCGACCAAGGCTTTTAAGGGAAAGTTTCTTTCTTGACATGATTATCTAGACTGTGACAAGGAAAGTTTCCATGGGTTTGGCTAGGATCAAGAGACCCTTTCTTATATCAAGGTTTGATTGTAGAGCCTCATTTACAACTAGACATCCTCATTTTCCTACTTAAGGTTTGCAATAAATCGTAGGGTTCTTTCCCTCTTAATTGGGAAATTTAGGGCAATGTGTCTAGGGTTTCCACAATATAAGCATAGATGATTCTCTCTTTGTCTTTTCTTTTATTATGGAGTCAAGCTTTGGAATTGGGTATTATCTATTTGCACTCTTTCTCTCAAACAATCTATTGTCATAGTGAATGGCTTGCATAATATAATCATTGAGTTTTTTTTCCTCATGCATAGTGAGCATGAGGTCCTTGATGTCATCTTGAAGACCAATCTAAATTGGCTGATAAAGTACTCCTCATGTCAAGTGAGGTCACATATTACTTACCTAAATTATGATGCATAAGCAAAGGCAAGGCAGTTACCTTATTGTAGCTTCCGAAGTTTTGTATTACTTAATCAGTGTCTGTATCTCCAAATGTGGAAGTGAGCTCGCAAAGAAATGCCTCATAATTATGAAATACTGGCACATTATTTTCCAATATTTGGGCGAATCATGATAAAGCTTGAACACCAAGCTTGGAAGCATCATTTTGATATCTATCTAGTTACATGTGGATATAGAACTTTACTTGTTGGAAGAATCCCTTGAACTTCGAATGGTCGCCATTGAACTTCTCTAGTAGGCATGCTGATCTTGGGTTATCTTGTTGAGATTTCATAAACATGATAAAACATTTAATCACTTCCTCTGTTGTTCTGCAAGTCTCAAATCTAGACTTGCATCTTTTGAAGCGCAGGGCCTAGATGCATAGGGTGTTGTATTTGAAGTTGTGCTTGTCATTCATTCAAGTCTTGAATTTTTTGTTGGAGGTCTTGAAGGGAGATCATGATTATTTCAAGGGTTTCCCCCATGGTGCTTAGTAGGGCTAGAAAGTAGTCTTGCCAAACTCTTATGGGAGCATTGGACTATGCTCGAGAGACTAGACTAGATGCAAGATTTGTTGCAAGAATTCCTATTTCAAGATAATTCCATGTAGGGGAACAAGGTACAATGATATTTTAACAAGATACAAAAAGTCCCACAATCTCAGACCATAGATATAGCCAACAAAACTTGATAGGATATGAAGGATCCCACTATTAGATATATATAGTATGTCTATATATAGCACCCCAGGTCCCCTCTATATATTCCTATCATGTGTGCTCAGTTGACACACTTCTGCGGTTCCACTTCTAGTGTCTCATATCTCTCTTCTCTCCTCTCTTCCTTTCGTCTCTCGCCTTCCTCGCAGTTTCCAACATGGTATTAGAGCAGGGTTCTAAAACATCACAAAGATAAGTTTTCTTTATTGTTTTATTTCTTTGCTCATTAGCAGACCTCTGTTTCATGACATTTTGTCAATTTTGTCAATTTCGTTGATGGGTCGTGCCACTTTCAATCATGGTAATTGTTTTCAAGCTGAGGTAATAGTTTTTCATCTTTTGTTATAAGTTATGAAGCTTGAGTTATGACTTACAAGAGCCTATTCATAGGCATCAAAGTAGGTACATCACTCGTGAATTACAACATCAACGGAGAAGGAGCTACATCACTCCTGAATTACAACAGCCTATTCAGAGGCATCAAAAGAGCTGTATCACTCCTAAATATACAACATGTAAAATAAGGATAAGCGACATCACTGCAAAAGATAAAATCTCCAAGAAATTCCTTCAATTGAACTTGGGATGTAAGCAGTATATCTGTCACATCAAAACTTAAAGAAAAACGTTACAGTGACATTAGAACAACACAAGGTCTATAGAGACGGTTTGGGACGTCGCTCTATAGACAACATAACACATGTGGGGCCCCATGAACAGAATATAAATAAAACAATTTGTCATCAGCTGGAATATAGACACTCATCAGCTGGAAAGAATATAAACGAAATAATGTGTCATCAGCTAGAATATAGACCCTCATCAGCTAGAAAGAATATAAACGAAACAATGTATCATCATCTAGAATATAGATGCTCATCAATAGAATAACAAACGAGGACAATCATCATGAAGCATGGCGATATCAACATCCAAAAGTAATGTTGATGTTGAAATGTAGAGAGAGAAAGAAAGAGAGAGAGGAAGCTTCTTACAGAGCACGACAATGCTTTTCTTAGTTGCTTTATTTCTAAAGCTTAACTTTATATGGAGCGTTAATTATATCTATCATGCTTTTATAGCAGTAATGTAGGGAAGAAGCAACTTGCTCTTTCAGGCAGCCTTTGCGTCATAAGACATGAGCATCATAGTCCCGGAACACATCAAGTATCATGCTCGAAGGCTATCCCAGCAATCAACAGGATTGCTGCTCCAAGTTCCACCTATAGATTAGTACACGAGCCTCAAGATCCCATCTTGAGTCATGTCGGCCTCTTGTGCGGGATCCGAAGGCAAGGAATTTACAGCCAAAGCCTCCCTTGGCACCCAAGCATCCTCACGCTCCAAGCAGCAACCATGGAGAGACCTCTCGTGGTGGCGGATTTGGTCCACATATTGGGCACGGCTAACAGCCCTTTTGGATAGGGCCAGGCAAACAATCGGAGGTAACTGAACCTGCCTCTCCCTCCAGGCTTTGAACCTAAAGCATTAAGCATTTTTCCTTGAATTAGTTCCTTAAGCAAGGAAATTCAAACAATGTACCTAAGTGTACAATCACGATCATTTCGAAGGCTGTTTGTATGACCAACTACTAAGGTGTGATTTCTTTTTCCTGGATCCTCCCAGCATCCGATCCTAGATCGTTCGCAACTTGGCGAGATCCCGAGGGCTTGGCAAGCTAGGTTGCTTGTTTCCCCTTTTTCTTCGGGTTAGGGTTTGTATCCTACTGATCCTAATTATGCATCTGCGCAATAAATCGTCTTGTCCCAACCTGTAGAGTTGGCCGGCCATCAGTTGGTATGGTTGAATTTTCAGGATAAGTCTTCTCAGCCTGGCCTTCTCAATGGGTCACTCAGGTAGTCTATTTTCTAGCACTTGCACTATGTCATCGGCCCAATATGGCGTCAGATCAGCTTTAAATAATTCTCTCTCACTAGACAAGTTAAAGAGATGAGCATCCGGTAAATCATCAGGTATGCCTTGTCCAATGGCTTCTCCTGTGGGTATGCGGGACATGTGGTCAGCCATGTAATGCTGCTTTCCTTTGCGTACAACCATAGAGAAGTCAAACTCCAGTAGAAAGAGTAACCATTTAGCTATGCGTCCCGTAGCGCAAGGCTTGTTTACAAGATATAGCAAGGCCTCATGGTCAACAAAGAAGACAACGGGAGTGGCCAATAGGTAATGCCTAAATTTCTTTACCGCAAATACCATGGCCAACCCCTCCCTTTCTGTCGTGGAATAGTTCATCTCGGTCTTTGTGAGCTATCTGCTGGAAAAACTCACCGGGTAGTCTAAGTTATGTTCACCATGCTGGCATAGCACGGCTCCAATAACAAACTTAGAGGCGTCTATGTGTACATGGAACGTTATGTTCCAGTCTGGGGCTCATAAGATTGGTGCAGTCGTAAGAGCCTTTTTCAACTCCTCATATGTGCGCTGGCATTCCTCCGTCCACTTGAACACTATCAACAGCTTGTACAATGGTCCAGCAATTAGTGCATAATTTAGTACAAAGCATCGATAATATTCAGTGTGTCCTAAGAAGCACTGAACTCCCTTGTAGTTATTGAGTGGCGGTAAGTCAACAATGACTCTGACTTTGGAAAAGTCGGTGGCAATGCCATTCCTTGACACTATGTGCCCTAAGATGCATCCGTGTTTCACCCAGAACTGGCACTTTAAGGGGTTCAATGAGAGGTGGTACAACCTACACCTTTCAAAGACAGCTCTCAATTTCTCTAAGTATTCGGCCCAACCAGAGTGTAAGCATAAGTCGTCTACAAACACTTTCAGTTCGCGCCTAAGCATGTCCTTAAAGATAGTGCACATTAGGTGTCGAAAAGTTGCAGGTGCGTTAATTAGCCCAAAAGGCATGACAATGTAGGTAAATAAACCCCATTCCGTGGCGAAGGCAGTCTTGTGCCTGTCGTCGGGGTGCACTTGCACTTTGATTATAGCCCGAGAAACCATCCAGAAAAGTGTAGGCTTCTTTACCTGCTACCCTCTCAAGCATGTGCTCAGTGTAAGGTAAAGGATAGTTATCCCTCTTAGTAGCGGCATTCACTTTCTTGTAGTTCACGCACACTTGGATTTTTCCATTTTTCTTCATGACAATCACGATAGGTGATACCCAGTTTCTGTGCTCGATCTCATATATGAATCCTGCCCTCATGAGTTTATCAATCTCCTCTTTTACTGCATGGGCGTGTTTGGGATTCATGGGGTAAGGTCGTTGTTTCGTTGGCATTGCATCAGGGACCATTTGGATATTATGAGTCATAACCCTAGGGTCGACTCCCTTAAGTTCGTCCAATGTCTAGGCAAACATGTCAATGTACTCTTGCAAGAGCGCAACGAGTTTGGTCTCCTCATCCTCCGTCAAGTCATCTGCAATGAACACCGGTCTTGGCTTTTCACCTTCCCTAGCCAAGTTAACTCCCTTGACTTTGGCGGGTCCCTCGATTGGTTCACTAGTTTGACCTTGTCTTTTTGCACCTAGCATAATCACCGCTCTGTCACCCTTTTTAAATTTTGTAAACCGTTTGGGTAGATCCTGCGGTTTCTTCTGCCTTTCTACTTCTGAGTCCTTTGCTTGCTTCCTGGTCCCCTCTTTTATCCTCCTCCGCCTCAGCTGGACTGGCAAGTCTCCCTTGGTGCGTTTGACCTTAGAAGGTTGCGGTATCTCGGGATCACTCTCAGTACTGACTTCCAACTCTAAGTTAAACTCGCATCCCTCACTTGAGGAAGGTGTTTCCCCAAGGGGTCGTAGTTTAGTAGGTGCATCTGTCTTGAGCACTGGGATTACCCATGGTTGTGCTACTCCGGCTTGCTCGTAATCCATGGCTCCTATGCATTCTAGCCAGGATCTGTCACACTCCATTGGCATGACTCCTTTTTTATTCTGACTGGTCCTTCGTTTCCTAGGCCTCGAGTCTACCCTGATTTGTTCTATCGCTTTTCCTTCCGTGTCGCACTCTATTGTATCTATCTCTTCTTCACTCTCCTCTCCCGTAGAGCAATAATCCTCATACTCCTCATCATCAGAGTCATGTCCTTCTGACTACTCATCATCACCCAAGCTTTCCTCTCCAGTCTCCGTGTCATCAGTAACTTAAGCCCAGTTATATAACAAATTCAGGTCAGGGACCTTGGTCCATTTCCATTCTGGCTTAGCTAATAGATCACGTAGAGGTTTTAAGTTAGTGACCAGGTTGCCTTTTACTTTATTGGTCAGATACTCTACGATTTCCTGAAGCTCTAGTTTGTTGCTGGGGATATGGAATGAGGCTGGTTTGCCTGGGTGGAGTGAGCTTCCTGCCATCATGCAGAGTGGCACAAGTGACTCCTCAATTGGCATGGTTGCAGCCTTAGCTACCTGCCGATATAGTTCTTCCTCATCCGAGATTGGTAGGTCAATGGTTGCCAAAACGTGCATCCAATCCCTCTCATCCTCAGGGCAAGGAATATATTTAGTGAATGATCCATAGGTTTTGGTCTTCTAAGTACCGCCTTTCAGCATAGCTGAGATGGCATCTAGGTCAACAGAGGTCGTCTTCCAAGTGTCCATCTCTACCCTTATTGCACTAGTTCAGTTCCCTAGGAAAATCAAACCATTGCCTTAGTCCTCAATGACACACGCATTCCTCATCCAAGGTCTGCCTAATAGTATGTCATAATCCACTCTCTTCATGACAATGAAGTTTACTAAAAATTGCACACCGGCAATCTTTACTGGCCAATTCTTTAAGACCCCAAATGGTCTTACCTTCATTCCATTTGCTAACGTGACGTTAGACCTGGCAGTCTCTACAGGAGGGTTTTCCCATGCCTCTAAGACTGCATGGTTTAGTACGCTAACACCTGCGCCTATGTCTACAATTCCTTTTTGCGTCATATCTCCTAAGGCTAGGACGAGCAAAACTGCGTGCATTTCAGTGCCTTCCCAAAAAGCATTGATGTGCAAAGACTTAGGATTTGAGTGTAGAGTTAGACTTGGGATCTGTGTAACGGCATCATGCTCTTGCGGATCAGCACCCGCAAGTCCTATGTGTCCCTCCATCAAGTCTTTTAACTCTTGCCACAAGGAATGATTTTTCCTAAGCAGATCTTCCAAGCTTGGAGTTACTGGAGTAGACAACAAGGTTGTGAGGAGGTTACTAGGCTCTTGTCTTCTCTTGAGGCTAGCATTTCTAGGCCATGCGTTCTATCTGTCCTGGCAAGTTTCCCCCTGGCCTTGCTGCTGAGTTGCTCCGAGTGGTGCAGGTATGCTCCAGCTTGTGGTTTTGAAGGTGAGACTGGTGTGCTCACGCTGGAGAAATTGTCAATAGGATCTTCTAATATGGGTTCAGCATCCTTGAGGTGCTTTTGGGCATCCTTGACCCACTCCTTGACCTTAGCTATAGCCTCGAGCTGCCATTTGGGGTGGGGATATTCCCCTACCTTGGCACTCCCTAGCTCAGCTGTCTTGTTGAGTGTTGAAATGACTTGTTTTTTGGCTGATTTTTGTGGTTTTTGAGAGCTGAATGGTTGATTTTATGAGATGATTGATTGATTTGGAAGTGGTTTGAGAGTGTTTTGGATGATATTGATTGTGTTTTGGAAGATCATGATGTTTGTTGATGGTTTTGTGATGTTCTGATAGGTTCTGAATGGTTCTGTATACCTTCTGTTTTGTTCTGTTTTGGTCTGTTTTGTTCTGATTGTCTTCTGTTAGGAGGGATGGAGTATTGATTGATGAAGAATGAGATATTGTGAAAGTTTATTGAATGGTTTGTGAGAGTTTGGAATGGTTTGAGAATGAGTTATGTAGTTTTGATGACCTTCTGTAACCTTCTGTAGGTCTTCTGTAGAGCTTCTGCTTCTGTTCTGTTTCTGTTCTGTTATGTACTGCTTCTGTTCTGTTTCTGTTCTGTTCTGTACTGCTTCTGTTCTGGTACTGTTCTGTAGACTGTTCTATAAGTGTTCTGTGGAATGTATGTGTGATATTGGGAAAGTTTTCTAGCCTTGGAAAGAGGTGAATACAAGTGCAAAAGAGCTGAAGGAAGTGGAAGAAGTAGCTGCTGAAGACTCAAGAGAAGACTAGAGTGAAGTGACAGTAGTGAGCTGTGAAGAGACACTGTAGTGGCTCTGGTGACCTTTCATATCAGACATACCTCTTGGGAGGGGTATCCACGACCTAAGAGTGATGATTGAGAGTAATTTTTGAGAGATTGTAGTGAGGATATGATGTATTATTGATGAAGTGTGAGAGAGAGAGTCAGAGATAGCCAATTCTATTCAAACAGAGTGATTGTATATGAGAGATTGAGAGAGAAAACTATGAAGATATTGAAGATGAATACTATGTGATGTATTTCCATTCAAAGATGGTGTACTTCTTTGTTTTCTTTGTGACATTGATGGATTTTGTGAAGATGTTGAAGAATATGGTTGATTCTATTAAAAACCGTGGGAGATTTACATGATGCTGCATGAAGATTAGTTGTGCCTGGTGTTCTTTTCTTCATTATGATCATATGAAACATGATAAACAAGCTTGTTGATGTTACAAGATAGATTTTCTTGCAAGAGAATTCCCTTTTCCTTGGTGTTCCTCTCGGGGCACCATGTTTTTGGTGCGCAGCCGGGGAATTTGCCATCAACAAGCACCAAAAGAGGCTGAAAATGAAGGAATTGGCATTGCCAAGAAGAGAAGAATTCAATGGATGATTGTGAAGTTCCTTCTTCCACTGAAGAGTTGGAATTCCTCATAATCAAAGCCACCTTTCACAAAAAGTTCATCCCAAAATGGCGGAAACATATCACCATCATGATGCATGCTCTATGTGGTGGACAGTTTCCTCTTCCTGTTGAAGTAGCAGAAACTTACATCTTGGTGGCAAACTGTTTGGGAACAAACTGAAGAGCAGAAACAGAGAGAATGAACATCCATGGAAGATTTGGCATTCATTGAGAAGTTTCCAGACAACATCAAGTGGGAGATTGTGAAGAAGCTTCAGGAGTCTTGGTCTGTAGAGGTTCACAGGGACAAGAAGGAAAAGAGTTGGAATTTGTTCGTGGATGCTCAACAGCAAGATACATGGGATGCTTGGTGTACTGATAATCTCCTGTTTGTTCAATTAGCAACCCACTGGAAGTTGGTAGATAGAGTGTTTTTCACAACATACACTATTGAAACCATTAGAAGCTGGCATTACTATGATGACGGCACCACCACAATGCTCAGACGTATGCATTTTGACACCTTCAGAACCGAATACCTTCCTCTGTGCAGTGGCATGAAAGCAGAATTTAGGGACGTTGAGAGGAAAGAAGTAGAAGAAATGTTGGCAAGAGAGTCCTCCAGAGACTGAAGCCTTCTGTTAACCCTCTGTGGAGCACTAATAACATAGTGGAGTCAACCCCCTGATGAAGGACGCAATAAAAAGGCAAGCGTTGGAACGAGTCCAGAGGTACGTGAGAAGAGAGAAAGCAAGAATCAGAGCCAAGAGCGAGCTCGCAGCAGAAGCCGCCTTTGACGCCCTTGCGGAACTCTTTACAGAAGTCCCAATGGCACATCAAGCCCTTCCTCCTCCTGCTGGAGGTCCACTTCCAAGCCAGATCCGTCATGGAAATATTGATGACAGACCAGCGAATGTAGTCCCATTGCCAGTTTTTAAGGGAGAGTACAATGAAGACCCCGATCTTCATGTAGCAGAGTTTATGGTAGCATGTGTGGCTAACAATGCCAGAACCCCTGAGCATTGGTTAGCGATATTCCCCGCCACTTTCAAGGGCGCGGCGTTTCAGTGGTATGAGAGACAAGCAGCAGGAACTTTTGGCACATGGGATGACCTGAAGTTGGCCTTCCTCACTAAATTCAGGCGTGAAGGTTTTGAAGAGCGGATGAGAGAGGAATTTATGAACCTAAGTCAGTCCTCTGGAGAAAGAGTAGAAGCTTATGTCTCACGAATGGAATCCATCCTGAAGAGATGGACTAACCATAATCTAGATGATGGCATTCAGAAGGGGGTGTTTCTCAGAGGATTACAACCAGAAGTCCGTAAGTTTGTGGAGCTGCAAAGACCAGCCACCCTGCAAGCTGCAACAGAAGGTGCTAGACTGTACGATGAAGTGGAAGCTAGATTAGCAATGAATACAGGAAGAGGAGTCCTACCTCCTCTGGTGCCAGGAATGATGTACCCACTAAATGCAGTCCCAGGGACTGCTCCCTACTCCTACCAACAGATGCCCTTGGTATCACAGTACAGTGCACCAAATCCACAGTGGCCACAATCCATGCCTCAAATGATGGTTCCACCACAACAACAATGGTCCCAACCAATCTCCTCAATGCAAAATCAGCAGCAACAGTGGAACCCTACCAACTGGAGTCAACAGCCAACAGTTCAAACAGGAGCTCTGAATCAGAACCAGAACAGAGACCCCTCTGTACCAACCCAACCAGTTTATGCAGTGATTACAGAGCCTCCTCAAAACCCTCCTGCCAGTACATCAGGAGGAGAAAGCTTGAAGGATTATTTATCCAATTCAGTTGCAAACATCAAAAAAGAGTTGATGGATGTGATTACAGAACAACTACAGACGTTGAAAGTGAATACCACTAGCATATCCAACGTTGCAGGATCAGGAAGAGATGTGATGCGGTCAAATACTTGGTGTGGTAAGTGTCATCAAGCAGGTCATTTAGCCACTGAATGTACACGGAAACCAACCATCCCTGGAGCCTTCTGTTCCTACTGTTTGCGGAAGAATCATACAGAGGACATTTGCTCTCTGAAGGAGATGCATGATAGGAGAAGGAAGGAAGAAGACGCAAGATTTAACTTGCTGGAATCCAAAATGACAACACAAGATATTGGACCCAAGCCTAGAGAGTTTGGTCCTAATTTCGGACCCAGAAGATTTCCTTCTCAAAGTTACAGAGGACGACAGTCTGGCGGTGGTCAGAGATCAGAAGTGGAGTGTTACAGATGTGGAGAAAAGGGCCACATCTCACCAAATTGTCCAAATCCTCGAAGGTCAGTGGATTACAAGCCCTTATGCAGTCGATGCAAAGGAGAAGGCCACACTGAAAAAGATTGTCCAAGCCCAGCCCCAGTGAAAAACAGTGCTACTGATAGTCCGTCCAAGGCCCAAGAGCCTACCTCCAATTTGGTAGAATTGGAAGTTGCTGCCATCACGCGTGCAAAGCAGAAGGACCCACCTATCCAGAAAGAAAATAACCCTCCTGCCAGAACAGTGAAGTTCAATCTTCCACTAGAAGAACAGAACAGAACAGAGCTTAACAGTGCCGTACAGAGCCCTACAGTGCCACAGAGAGTTACAGAGACAGTTACAGAGACAGGACCAGAGGTCCAGGATACAGAAGAGGAGGAAGTGCCACAAGTGGCAGAAGAAGCCCCTGTAATGCCTCTGTTGGAAGAAAGAGGGAAAATGAAAATGGGTGTTGCCCCATTTCCTAACCGATTAGAAAAGCCAGTGGATCCTATTAAGGAATACGATCTAGTTAGAGATCTAGATACCTTTAAACCAAACCTCACATTCCGACAATTATTGATGTTGTCTCCCAGTTGCCGGAAAAGATTCAAAAGTATATTGACAAGAAGACGTGGTTTAAGGATTGCTCCCTCAACAGTGACAAAGTCCAACAAGGCTCCAGAGCCTGTCAAAGAAGTGGACGTGGCTAACGCTTTCCTAGATCCAGGTACTCCAGAGACTGGCGTATGGATAGAAGGCTGCTTCATTGCAAATGCACTAATTGATGGTGGTTCATCAGTGAAAATTATGACGGATGTGACAATGAAGGATCTAGGCCTACAAGGTGTGCAACCAACCCAATGGCTCATCAGACTGGCGGATCAGAGTAGAATCAAGCCTTTGGGCATTCTCCCATATGTGAAGACTACAGTGGCTGGAAAAGATTATTGGCTGACCTATTTGGTGGTGAAGCCAAACTCTTATGGCACATCCTATCCCCTGTTACTAGGCAGACCATGGCTTTTTGAAGCCTGAGCAAGGACGGATTGGTTCAAAGGAACCTTGACCTTGGGTAGAGGACCCAACAAAGTGGTGCTGAAACTGTATGGTTCTCAAAAAGGACATGGATCCACCTCCTTGGAATTATCTTCTGATTCCCCTAACGAGGCTACAGATGGAACATCAGCAGACGAAGATGCTGTCAAACAGATCCTTCCTAAGAAAACAGTGGCACATTCCTTAACAGTGGATACAGTAAGCCGACTTCCAAAAGATGCAAAGCCATTATCAATGGGTGAATACTTCCTGCCTGAATCAGAAATGACTTCGGAAATCACTTCTGACAGTGAGATAGAAGCATGGATGTACTGCTCTCCCTGTTATATGGCCACAGCAGAGGCAGAGGCAGGAGAGGAACCAGAGAATCTGTTCTTCTGTTACAGAGCTCCTACAGAAACAGAAGCAGAAGCAGAAGCAGAAGCATCAACAGAAGCAGAAACAGAAGCAGAAGCAGAAGCAGAAGCATCAACAGAAGCAGAAGCAGAAGCATCAACAGAAGCAGAAGCAGAAGCATCAACAGAGACAGAAGCAGAAGCAGAGACAGAGACAGAAGAGGATGAGTATGATATGGACGAAGAGAATGATGAAAGTGAGCCAGAAGAGTCTATCCCACCTGAAGAGGATACATTTGAGGAAGAAGTTCCAGAAGCATCAGAAGCCGATGAGCTCATGCTATGGGACAGAATGGCAATGATACCATTTGGTTTGGTAAATGGATCTTCTCATATGCAAAACCTTTATAAGAAATGGATTAAGAAGAGCAAGCCGTCTTTCAAGTGTGGCTCCTGCCGTCCTAACCCATCCTTGCCGAAGAAAGATGATGATGATGCACCGTGCCAACGAGCACCAGTCCCACAAACCCAACAGGCATCAGAGGGTCCCTGTTATGTGACGTTCCTGGATGTGTCATCTTCAGAAGATGAGTCTTCAAGCCACGAGGTGATTAATCTTGAAACCAAACCCGAAATGGCGCTAATTCCATTCCAACGTCTTAACAAGCAACCTAAGTCTCTACCAAAAGAAGAAGTTGGTTCTAGTGGGACATCCGAAGAGGACACCACTCCCTTGAAGGAGTCGGATCTGTATCCAGAAGCAGTCCGTGGGACCTTCATCCGTGAAGTAGAAGGTGAAAGGCAGTTAACCTTTGTGGATGCAGAAGGCACTGAACGCCACTTGAAGGTGGGTAGCAGTCTCCCAGAAGAGGAGTTGTCAACCTTGTACAACTTGTTGAAAGAAAATTTGGACGTGTTTGCATGGTCTTACAAAGACCTAAAGGGGATTGATCCCACAATATGTCAACATCATATTGACTCGGAGCCTGATGCCAAGCCAGTACGGCAACGACAGAGGCGAATGAACCCAAATTATTCCACATTGGTGAAAGCGGAGCTGCTGAAGCTTCTGGAAGCCGAGTTCATTTATCCAGTGGCAAATAGTGAATGGGTTTCACCCATCGTGGTTGTACCCAAGAAGAATGGCAAATTGCGAATATGTGTGGATTTTCAAAAGCTTAATTCCAAGACCAAGAAGGATCACTTTCCTATCCCTTTCACAGACCAACTGTTGGACACAGTGGCAGGACATGAGCTTTATTCTCTTCTGGATGGATTCAGCGGATACAATCAAGTCCAAATCGCAGAAGAAGACCAATCCAAAACAACCTTCACCACAGAATGGGGGACCTACGCTTACAGAGTGATGCCATTTGGGCTCTGCAATGCCCCTGCTACTTTCCAACGAGTCATGATGGCCGCATTTCAAAATCATCTGCATGACTTTATTGAGGTATATTTGGATGACTTCTGTGTCTATAGTTTGATCAGTGAACACTGGGACCACTTGGAACAATGCTTTGGCTGATGCCAGGAGTATGGGATTTCCCTCAACCCCGACAAATGCATCTTTGGGGTTTCTTCTGGAGTTCTGTTGGGCCACATTGTCTCAGCACAAGGGATATCAACAGACCCTGCAAAGATCGAAAAGATTGCAGCTCTGACAGCACCCACCAACCTCAAACAGTTGAGGGGATTCCTAGGCCATGTGGGTTACTACAGAAGGTTCATAGCCCATTTTGCAACAAAGGCAACTTCTTTGCACAAGCTCCTGAGGAAAGATGCAGAGTTTACTTGGACAGAAGAATGTGACAAAGCCTTCCACACTCTGAAGCAGTGTCTGATAGAGACACCCATTCTGCAACCTCCTGATTGGACGAAAGAGTTTCACGTACACACTGATGCATCAATTGAAGGCTTAGGTGCTGTCCTCTGCCAAAAGGGCTCCTCAAAGTTGGATCAACCGATCTATTATGCAAGTCGAAAAGTCACTGATAGGGAACGGAACTATATAGTGACAGAGCTGGAGTGCTTGGCAATGGTGTTTGCCCTGGAGAAGTTTCGCCATTACCTCCTATCCACCCACTTTAAATTTTATGTGGATCATGAGGCCCTGTCCTTCTTGATGAACAAAGCAGATGTGAAAGGACGAATGATGAGATGGCTCCTTTTATTCCAGGAGTTCGACTTTGAGGTGATTACTAAGCCTGGTCGTTCCCATGTTCTGGCTGATCATCTGTCGCGTATCCCACAAACTGCAGACGAGGAACGAGATGATCCAGACCTCCCTGATGCTTCCCTATTCTTGGTAGAAACTGTAACTCCCTAGTATGCGGATATTGCCAATCTGTTGGCAACCCAACAGTACCCTCCTGGTATTTCTAGTCGGGAAAGGAAGAAGCTCATGCTAGAATCATCCCCCTACACTCTGCTAGGCGGTGCACTGTACAAGAAAGGCAAAGATGAAGTGCTCAGAAGATGTGTTGCAGGAGAAGAGATTGGGATCGTTTTGAAGGCTTGCCACGACGAGCCATGTGGAGGTCACTTTGCAGGAGAAGCTACAGCTAGGAAGGCTCTGCTAGCAGATTATTGGTGGCCTACCATTCATAAGGACGCCTATGATTACTGTAAAAGATGTGATGCTTGTCAAAGAATGGGGAAACCCACGAAGACAAGTGCCATGCCACTGCAACCTATCCTTCCTTTAAAGCCGTTTGAGAAGTGGGGCATTGACTTCGTAGGTCCGATCGATCCTCCTACCAGAAGGAAGCAGAATAGATACATCCTCGTATGTACAGATTATGTCACAAAGTGGTGTGAAGCTAAAGCCCTCAAGCGGGACGATGGTAACAGCGTGGCCCTGTTCATGTACGAGAATATCATCACCCGTTTTGGCAGTCCCTTAGAGTTGGTAAGTGACAGAGGCACTCATTTCCTTAACAAAGTCATGGAAGAGTTGACAGAGTTGTATAAGATCCGCCATCGCAAGTCCACTCCCTATTACCCCAGAGCCAACGGCCAAGTTGAAGTCACCAATCGCATCCTCTGCTCGATTCTGACAAGGACGATTGCTGCACATCGTCGTGATTGGGATGATCGACTTACAGAGGCCCTCTGGGCGTACAGAACCTCCCATAAAGCAGCAACAGGACAAACACCTTTCCAGTTGGTGTATGGTACAGAAGCAGTTTTTCCTGTTGAACTGGAATTGCCCTCTTTGAGAGTGGCCATCAAAGAGCGTTTGGGGGAGGATGATTCACTGCAACGCCGTCTCCTGCACTTGGAATGTTTGGACGAAATTCGCAGGATGGCTCTACAGTGCATGGAAGCCACGCAAGCTCGACGTAAGGCTTACCATGACAGTTTCATCAAGCATAATGAGTTCAAAGAAGGTGATTTGGTCCTAGCCTATGATTCACGATTTGGCAAGTTTCCTGGCAAGCTCCAACAGCGGTGGATGGGCCCCTATAAGGTACTTGCAGTCAACCCTAATGGCTCTGTCCAAATACAGACCCTGGATGCCTTTGATGATCCCTTTCTGATCAATGGATATCGCCTGAAGAAGTACTTCCCTCCTTGGGGATCTTGACAATTACGGTCACTTGATCTTTTCCCTCGTTGGCGCGGCACTGTACTTCTTATGTTGACACTTCTGATAGCCGTTCTTCAATCACTCCTGCTGAAGTGGATGCAACCCTCTATCCCCTCCAAACCCCCTTCCAGCCTTGATCTCTTATCTTCTATTTTCCACCAGCGACAGTGGCGAGGTGGGTTCTGACACATGGTCTTTCTACCATTCCCTTGTTCAATTTGAAGAAAAGAGAAAAAAAAAAAACAAAACAAAACATATCGGTCATGGGAGAAAAGGACTTAGGTCCCTGTCATGCCGACCTGTTCTTCGAGAAAAGGTGGAAACACCCTCGGGAATAGAAAAAAATAAAAAAAAAAAGAAGAAGAATAAGAAAAAAAAAAACAAAAACAAAACAAAACAAAACAAATTTGTTATGAGAGAAAAGGAAGCAATTCCCTGTCATAGCGGGCCTCGTTCCAAGAAAAGGTGGTAAACACCCTTGGGCGAGAAGCTGGCTGTGGAAAAGGTGGTAACACCCAGCAGTCCAGAAAGTGGATTCATTGATTGATATCCCTAGGATCCAATTCCGAAGCTGCCTCCCTTGGTACGCTGTGTCATGGGTCTCTTTGCAAAGTGACTAACTGTCCTCTAGCAGACGGCATGTTCCTATCCAAGACAATGTTCGATTTGATGGCTACCTCCCTGGGTACGCCTCTTCAACAACTGATGACGCGATCTTCATCGACAAACAATTGAGTGATGTGAGCTTTCATCCTAACCGGATGGGGAAGTGAGTAAGGCTGCCCTCCTGTATCTATCAACAGAGAGTGAGACAGAGGGTGGGCTGAGTGTGACAGGAGTTTCTTCAATCATTTACCGAGAGGTGCGATTGAGGGACGTTACGACACTTGGAGTCAGGTATGTTCCCGTTTCCCTATGCACCCACGGGATGGGTCTTTACCATCAACACAAGACACATCACCCTGTTCTGTGCACTGCACCATAAGGCTCCCTTGCCTTCCTCCTTGCACCTATGCCAGACGGGTTGGACGCACTAATGCACTATCAACCGTGCACCCTGGCATACTCCTTCTACGCCATTTCCCCCTTGTTGATTCCTCAACCAGATATGAGTTATGGGTTTTAATCATTCTTCCGCGAGTGATATTAGTCATGGGGCGAGTGACTGTTCCTTCATTCCAATTGAGTGACTGTGAGTTGAGTGCAATATCCCTCATCATCGACGAATTTCCTGCGATTCCTTCCATCAGCTACCTCCCTGGGTGCTGCCGCGTGGTTCCTGCCATGACGAACGTGTGCCAAGCAGATGCCTTGGTCCCTCTAGCGCCGACAACAACTCTGGACGTGCCGTCGACACTCAACCTTGATTTTTGACGAAATGGGCCAAGTTTTTCTAACCCTCCCATTTCTGTTTCTTAGTGACGGTCATGTTTTAAGTGTGGGGAAGTTAGTGGATGGTCTGTGGCATGGTCCTAGGTCCCTAATGCTCGGTTAACCCTATCCGTTAAGGTCTTAAGTGTGGGGACGCGTCCCTACGCGTCTACATTGCATACCCATTTGCATATGCCTTATCTTGTTCATGCATGTATACCCTGACTTGCTTTTATCCTAATGGGGTCCCTTCCCACCCACCCGGTTATGTTCCACCCACCCTTGGGGCTGTTCCCTTGCAGTATTCCTTCAGTCCCTGATTTTGAGGTTTTTCCATGTGAATCCACCCTACGTTCACTTAAATCCAAATCCAACCTTATAGCCCTGTTTCTCCCATTGAACGGTCCATTTTTCCTTTTTACCTGCCCCTGTTCCGGTGCACGGTTTTTGAGTTATTAATTTTTGAAGCATTTTACGCAATTCAGCTGGTTTTCCATGTGACCGCGCTTTTCTTGCTTCGGAACCGTGATCTGACGTCATCGCCCTGACCAGAGCTTTTCCCCTGACATTTTTCCTTTTTCTTCCACATCATTCCGATACACGGTTTGTCCGTTATTAATTTTCCGGCTTTTCGCGACTTTTTCGTGCGTATTTTTGACATTTTTCCATGTGAACTTGCCCTATTTGTATCGGAATTCCATTTTGACTTAACAGCCATGTCCCCTGTGCCCTCCCTTCCCTTTTTCCTTTTTCCTCCACCCTTTTTCGACTTCTCGATTTTCACTTATTAATTTTTAAATGAGTTTTCGGGAGTATTTTTGGAGTTTTTCACATGTGAACCCCTCCTCCTTCCGCCGGAACTGCGTTTTAACATGATACCCCTATGCCACTCCTTTTTGCGGACATTTTTCCTTCTTACTGCATGTCATTCCGATGAACGGTTTGTCCGATATTAATTTCCGATCCCATTTTTGGGTTTGTTTTTTGGGTTTTTCCCATGTAAACGCGTCTTATCTTAGTCGGAATTCTGCTTTGACAAGATAGGATTGTCGGGCACATCTTTTTGCACAGTTTTTCTTTTTTCCGCACTTCATTCCGATGTACGGATCTTTCTATATTAATTTTTAAATTGCGTTTTTGGTTCGTTTTTTGTGTTTTTTGCACATGAACGCCCTTTCCCCCTCCCGGAACCCCCGTCCCATATTTTCCTTGTTTCCCCCCTGTCGTCCTGCCCACTTTTCGTTTTTACGATATTTCGTTTTGACATCCAGATTGGGAGTTATTAATTTTTCTGTATTTTTGTGTTTTTTCTCGCGCTCGTTTTGCGCGTGAACCAGAAGAGAATGATGAAAGTGAGCCAGAAGAGTCTATCCCACCTGAAGAGGATACATTTGAGGAAGAAGTTCCAGAAGCATCAGAAGCCGATGAGCTCATGCTATGGGACAGAATGGCAATGATACCATTTGGTTTGGTAAATGGATCTTCTCATATGCAAAACCTTTATAAGAAATGGATTAAGAAGAGCAAGCCGTCTTTCAAGTGTGGCTCCTGCCGTCCTAACCCATCCTTGCCGAAGAAAGATGATGATGATGCACCGTGCCAACGAGCACCAGTCCCACAAACCCAACAGGCATCAGAGGGTCCCTGTTATGTGACGTTCCTGGATGTGTCATCTTCAGAAGATGAGTCTTCAAGCCACGAGGTGATTAATCTTGAAACCAAACCCGAAATGGCGCTAATTCCATTCCAACGTCTTAACAAGCAACCTAAGTCTCTACCAAAAGAAGAAGTTGGTTCTAGTGGGACATCCGAAGAGGACACCACTCCCTTGAAGGAGTCGGATCTGTATCCAGAAGCAGTCCGTGGGACCTTCATCCGTGAAGTAGAAGGTGAAAGGCAGTTAACCTTTGTGGATGCAGAAGGCACTGAACGCCACTTGAAGGTGGGTAGCAGTCTCCCAGAAGAGGAGTTGTCAACCTTGTACAACTTGTTGAAAGAAAATTTGGACGTGTTTGCATGGTCTTACAAAGACCTAAAGGGGATTGATCCCACAATATGTCAACATCATATTGACTTGGAGCCTGATGCCAAGCCAGTACAGCAACGACAGAGGCGAATGAACCCGAATTATTCCACATTGGTGAAAGCGGAGCTGCTGAAGCTTCTGGAAGCCGAGTTCATTTATCCAGTGGCAAATAGTGAATGGGTTTCACCCATCGTGGTTGTACCCAAGAGAGAGAGGGAAGGGCGATTGGGGAAGGGGTGGACAGTTGGGGGGAGAAGGGGTGGGGGGCCCATGGGGGGGGGGGCCAGGGAATGGGCAGGTGGGGGTAAGGGATGGAAGCCCATAGGGGGGCCATGGGTAGGGACAAAGGCGCATACCCCCGTCCCGCGCTCGGGCGCGGGGCGGGGTAAAAAAATTTGCCGTGACGGGATTGAAATGACACGAGGATGACGGTACGGGGTACGCGGACACGACCGGGGCACGTGGAGACGCGTTAAATCGAAAACGGGCGCGTTCACGCGCAAAACGAGCGCGAGAAAAAACACAAAAATACAGAAAAATTAATAACTCCCAATCCGGATGTCAAAACGAAATATCGTAAAAACGAAAAGTGGGCAGGACGACAGGGGGGAAACAAGGAAAATATGGGACGGGGGTTCCGGGAGGGGGAAAGGGCGTTCATGTGCAAAAAACACAAAAAACGAACCAAAAACGCAATTTAAAAATTAATATCGAAAGATCCGTACATCGGAATGAAGTGCGGAAAAAAGAAAAACTGTGCAAAAAGATGTGCCCGACAATCCTATCCTGTCAAAGCAGAATTCTGACTAAGATAAGACGCGTTTACATGGGAAAAACCCAAAAAACAAACCCGAAAATGGGATCGGAAATTAATATCGGACAAACCGTTCATCGGAATGACATGCAGTAAGAAGGAAAAATGTCCGCAAAAAGGAGTGGCATAGGGGTATCACGTTAAAACGCAGTTCCGGCGGAAGGAGGAGGGGTTCACATGTGAAAAACTCCAAAAATACTCCCGAAAACTCATTTAAAAATTAATAAGTGAAAATCGAGAAGTCGAAAAAGGGTGGAGGAAAAAGGAAAAAGGGAAGGGAGGGCACAGGGGACATGGCTGTTAAGTCAAAATGGAATTCCGATACAAATAGGGCAAGTTCACATGGAAAAATGTCAAAAATACGCACGAAAAAGTCGCGAAAAGCCGGAAAATTAATAACGGACAAACCGTGTATCGGAATGATGTGGAAGAAAAAGGAAAAATGTCAGGGGAAAAGCTTTGGTCAGGGCGATGATGTCAGATCACGGTTCCGAAGCAAGAAAAGCGCGGTCACATGGAAAACCAGCTAAATTGCGTAAAATGCTTCAAAAATTAATAACTCAAAAACCGTGCACCGGAACAGGGGCAGGTAAAAAGGAAAAATGGACCGTTCAATGGGAGAAACAGGGCTATAAGGTTGGATTTGGATTTAAGTGAACGTAGGGTGCATTCACATGGAAAAACCTCAAAATCAGGGAATGAAGGAATACTGCAAGGGAACAGCCCCAAGGGTGGGTGGAACATAACCGGGTGGGTGGGAAGGGACCCCATTAGGATAAAAGCAAGTCAGGGTATACATGCATGAACAAGATAAGGCATATGCAAATGGGTATGCAATGTAGACGCGCAGGGACGCGTCCCCACACTTAAGACCTTAACGGATAGGGTTAACCGAGCATTAGGGACCTAGGACCATGCCACAGACCATCCACTAACTTCCCCACACTTAAAACATGACCGTCACTAAGAAACAGAAATGGGAGGGTTAGAAAAACTTGGCCCATTTCGTCAAAAATCAAGGTTGAGTGTCGACGGCACGTCCAGAGTTGTTGTCGGCGCTAGAGGGACCAAGGCATCTGCTTGGCACACGTTCGTCATGGCAGGAACCACGCGGCAGCACCCAGGGAGGTAGCTGATGGAAGGAATCGCAGGAAATTCGTCGATGATGAGGGATATTGCACTCAACTCACAGTCACTCAATTGGAATGAAGGAACAGTCACTCGCCCCATGACTAATATCACTCGTGGAAGAATGATTAAAACCCATAATTCATATCCGGTTGAGGAATCAACAAGGGGGAAATGGCGTAGAAGGAGTATGCCAGGGTGCACGGTTGATAGTGCATTAGTGCGTCCAACCCGTCTGGCATAGGTGCAAGGAGGAAGGCAAGGGAGCCTTATGGTGCAGTGCACAGAACAGGGTGATGTGTCTTGTGTTGATGGTAAAGACCCATCCCGTGGGTGCATAGGGAAACAGGAACATACCTGACTCCAAGTGTCGTAACGTCCCTCAATCGCACCTCTCGGTAAATGATTGAAGAAACTCCTGTCACACTCAGCCCACCCTCTGTCTCACTCTCTGTTGATAGATACAGGAGGGCAGCCTTACTCACTTCCCCATCCGGTTAGGATGAAAGCTCACATCACTCAATTGTTTGTCGATGAAGATCACGTCATCAGTTGTTGAAGAGGCGTACCCAGGGAGGTAGCCATCAAATCGAACATTGTCTTGGATAGGAACATGTCGTCTGCTAGAGGATAGTTAGTCACTTTGCAAAGAGACCCATGACACAGCGTACCAAGGGAGGCAGCTTCGGAATTGGATCCTAGGGATATCAATCAATGAATCCACTTTCTGGACTGCTGGGTGTTACCACCTTTTCCACAGCCAGCTTCTCGCCCAAGGGTGTTTACCACCTTTTCTTGGAACGAGGCCCGCTATGACAGGGAATTGCTTCCTTTTCTCTCATAACAAATTTGTTTTGTTTTGTTTTGTTTTGTTTTTTTTTTCCTTCTTCTTTTTTTTTCTTTTTTTTTGTTTTTTTTTTCTATTCCCGAGGGTGTTTCCACCTTTTCTCGAAGAACAGGTCGGCATGACAGGGACCTAAGTCCTTTTCTCCCATGACCGATATGTTTTGTTTTTTTTTTTTTTTCTCTTTTCTTCAAATTGAACAAGGGAATGGTAGAAAGACCATGTGTCAGAACCCACCTCGCCACTGTCGCTGGTGGAAAATAGAAGATAAGAGATCAAGACTGGAAGGGGGTTTGGAGGGGACAGAGGGTTGCATCCACTTCAGCAGGAGTGATTGAAGAACAGCTATCAGAAGTGTCAACATAAGAAGTACAGTGCCGCGCCAACGAGGGAAAAGATCAAGTGACCGTAATTGTCAAGATCCCCAAGGAGGGAAGTACTTCTTCAGGCGATATCCATTGATCAGAAAGGGATCATCAAAGGCATCCAGGGTCTGTATTTGGACAGAGCCATTAGGGTTGACTGCAAGTACCTTATAGGGGCCCATCCACCGCTGTTGGAGCTTGCCAGGAAACTTGCCAAATCGTGAATCATAGGCTAGGACCAAATCACCTTCTTTGAACTCCTTGTGCTTGATGAAACTGTCATGGTAAGCCTTACGTCGAGCTTGCGTGGCTTCCATGCACTGTAGAGCCATCCTGCGAATTTCGTCCAAACATTCCAAGTGCAGGAGACGGCGTTGCAGTGAATCATCCTCCCCCAAACGCTCTTTGATGGCCACTCTCAAAGAGGGCAATTCCAGTTCAACAGGAAAAACTGCTTCTGTACCATACACCAACTGGAAAGGTGTTTGTCCCGTTGCTGCTTTATGGGAGGTTCTGTACGCCCAGAGGGCCTTTGTAAGTCGATCATCCCAATCACGACGATGTGCGGCAATCGTCCTTGTCAGAATCGAGCAGAGGATGCGATTGGTGACTTCAACTTGGCCGTTGGCTCTGGGGTAATAGGGAGTGGACTTGCGATGGCGGATCTTATACAACTCTGTCAACTCTTCCATGACTTTGTTAAGGAAATGAGTGCCTCTGTCACTTACCAACTCTAAGGGACTGCCAAAACGGGTGATGATATTCTCGTACATGAACAGGGCCACGCTGTTACCATCGTCCCGCTTGAGGGCTTTAGCTTCACACCACTTTGTGACATAATCTGTACATACGAGGATGTATCTATTCTGCTTCCTTCTGGTAGGAGGATCGATCGGACCTACGAAGTCAATGCCCCACTTCTCAAACGGCTTTAAAGGAAGGATAGGTTGCAGTGGCATGGCACTTGTCTTCGTGGGTTTCCCCATTCTTTGACAAGCATCACATCTTTTACAGTAATCATAGGCGTCCTTATGAATGGTAGGCCACCAATAACCTGCTAGCAGAGCCTTCCTAGCTATAGCTTCTCCTGCAAAGTGACCTCCACATGGCTCGTCGTGGCAAGCCTTCAAAACGATCCCAATCTCTTCTCCTGCAACACATCTTCTGAGCACTTCATCTTTGCCTTTCTTGTACAGTGCACCGCCTAGCAGAGTGTAGGGGGATGATTCTAGCATGAGCTTCTTCCTTTCCCGACTAGAAATACCAGGAGGGTACTGTTGGGTTGCCAACAGATTGGCAATATCCGCATACCAGGGAGTTACAGTTTCTACCAAGAATAGGGAAGCATCAGGGAGGTCTGGATCATCTCGTTCCTCGTCTGCAGTTTGTGGGATACGCGACAGATGATCAGCCAGAACATGGGAACGACCAGGCTTAGTAATCACCTCAAAGTCGAACTCCTGGAATAAAAGGAGCCATCTCATCATTCGTCCTTTCACATCTACTTTGTTCATCAAGAAGGACAGGGCCTCATGATCCACATAAAATTTAAAGTGGGTGGATAGGAGGTAATGGCGAAACTTCTCCAGGGCAAACACCATTGCCAAGCACTCCAGCTCTGTCACTGTATAGTTCCGTTCCCTATCAGTGACTTTTCGACTTGCATAATAGATCGGTTGATCCAACTTTGAGGAGCCCTTTTGGCAGAGAACAGCACCTAAGCCTTCAATTGATGCATCAGTGTGTACGTGAAACTCTTTCGTCCAATCAGGAGGTTGCAGAATGGGTGCCTCTATCAAACACTGCTTCAGAGTGTGGAAGGCTTTGTCACATTCTTCTGTCCAAGTAAACTCTGCATCTTTCCTCAGGAGCTTGTGCAAAGAAGTTGCCTTTGTTGCAAAATGGGCTATGAACCTTCTGTAGTAACCCACATGGCCTAGGAATCCCCTCAACTGTTTGAGGTTGGTGGGTGCTGTCAGAGCTGCAATCTTTTCGATCTTTGCAGGGTCTGTTGATATCCCTTGTGCTGAGACAATGTGGCCCAACAGAACTCCAGAAGAAACCCCAAAGATGCATTTGTCGGGGTTGAGGGAAATCCCATACTCCCGGCATCGGCCAAAGCATTGTTCCAAGTGGTCCCAGTGTTCACTGATCAAACTATAGACACAGAAGTCATCCAAATATACCTCAATAAAGTCATGCAGATGATTTTGAAATGCGGCCATCATGACTCGTTGGAAAGTAGCAGGGGCATTGCAGAGCCCAAATGGCATCACTCTGTAAGCGTAGGTCCCCCATTCTGTGGTGAAGGTTGTTTTGGATTGGTCTTCTTCTGCGATTTGGACTTGATTGTATCCGCTGAATCCATCCAGAAGAGAATAAAGCTCATGTCCTGCCACTGTGTCCAACAGTTGGTCTGTGAAAGGGATAGGAAAGTGATCCTTCTTGGTCTTGGAATTAAGCTTTCGAAAATCCACACATATTCGCAATTTGCCATTCTTCTTGGGTACAAGCACGATGGGTGAAACCCATTCACTATTTGCCACTGGATAAATGAACTCGGCTTCCAGAAGCTTCAGCAGCTCCGCTTTCACCAATGTGGAATAATTCGGGTTCATTCGCCTTTGTCGTTGCCGTACTGGCTTGGCATCAGGCTCCAAGTCAATATGATGTTGACATATTGTGGGATCAATCCCCTTTAGGTCTTTGTAAGACCATGCAAACACGTCCAAATTTTCTTTCAACAAGTTGTACAAGGTTGACAACTCCTCTTCTGGGAGACTGCTACCCACCTTCAAGTGGCGTTCAGTGCCTTCTGCATCCACAAAGGTTAACTGCCTTTCACCTTCTACTTCACGGATGAAGGTCCCACGGACTGCTTCTGGATACAGATCCGACTCCTTCAAGGGAGTGGTGTCCTCTTCGGATGTCCCACTAGAACCAGCTTCTTCTTTTGTAGAGACTTAGGTTGCTTGTTAAGACGTTGGAATGGAATTAGCGCCATTTCGGGTTTGGTTTCAAGATTAATCACCTCGTGGCTTGAAGACTCATCTTCTGAAGATGACACATCCAGGAACGTCACATAACAGGGACCCTCTGATGCCTGTTGGGTTTGTGGGACTGGTGCTCGTTGGCACGGTGCATCATCATCATCTTTCTTCGGCAAGGATGGGCTAGGACGGCAGGAGCCACACTTGAAAGACGGCTTGCTCTTCTTAATCCATTTCTTATAAAGGTTTTGCATATGAGAAGATCCATTTACCAAACCAAATGGTATCATTGCCATTCTGTCCCATAGCATGAGCTCATCGGCTTCTGATGCTTCTGGAACTTCTTCCTCAAATGTATCCTCTTCAGGTGGGATAGACTCTTCTGGCTCACTTTCATCATTCTCTTCGTCCATATCATACTCATCCTCTTCTGTCTCTGTCTCTGCTTCTGCTTCTGTCTCTGTTGATGCTTCTGCTTCTGCTTCTGTTGATGCTTCTGCTTCTGCTTCTGCTTCTGTTTCTGCTTCTGTTGATGCTTCTGCTTCTGCTTCTGCTTCTGTTTCTGTAGGAGCTCTGTAACAGAAGAACAGATTCTCTGGTTCCTCTCCTGCCTCTGCCTCTGCTGTGGCCATATAACAGGGAGAGCAGTACATCCATGCTTCTATCTCACTGTCAGAAGTGATTTCCGAAGTCATTTCTGATTCAGGCAGGAAGTATTCACCCATTGATAATGGCTTTGCATCTTTTGGAAGTCGGCTTACTGTATCCACTGTTAAGGAATGTGCCACTGTTTTCTTAGGAAGGATCTGTTTGACAGCATCTTCGTCTGCTGATGTTCCATCTGTAGCCTCGTTAGGGGAATCAGAAGATAATTCCAAGGAGGTGGATCCATGTCCTTTTTGAGAACCATACAGTTTCAGCACCACTTTGTTGGGTCCTCTACCCAAGGTCAAGGTTCCTTTGAACCAATCCGTCCTTGCTCGGGCTTCAAAAAGCCATGGTCTGCCTAGTAACAGGGGATAGGATGTGCCATAAGAGTTTGGCTTCACCACCAAATAGGTCAGCCAATAATCTTTTCCAGCCACTGTAGTCTTCACATATGGGAGAATGCCCAAAGGCTTGATTCTACTCTGATCCGCCAGTCTGATGAGCCATTGGGTTGGTTGCACACCTTGTAGGCCTAGATCCTTCATTGTCACATCCGTCATAATTTTCACTGATGAACCACCATCAATTAGTGCATTTGCAATGAAGCAGCCTTCTATCCATACGCCAGTCTCTGGAGTACCTGGATCTAGGAAAGCGTTAGCCACGTCCACTTCTTTGACAGGCTCTGGAGCCTTGTTGGACTTTGTCACTGTTGAGGGAGCAATCCTTAAACCACGTCTTCTTGTCAATATACTTTTGAATCTTTTCCGGCAACTGGGAGACAACATCAATAATTGTCGGAATGTGAGGTTTGGTTTAAAGGTATCTAGATCTCTAACTAGATCATATTCCTTAATAGGATCCACTGGCTTTTCTAATCGGTTAGGAAATGGGGCAACACCCATTTTCATTTTCCCTCTTTCTTCCAACAGAGGCATTACAGGGGCTTCTTCTGCCACTTGTGGCACTTCCTCCTCTTCTGTATCCTGGACCTCTGGTCCTGTCTCTGTAACTGTCTCTGTAACTCTCTGTGGCACTGTAGGGCTCTGTACGGCACTGTTAGGCTCTGTTCTGTTCTGTTCTTCTAGTGGAAGATTGAACTTCACTGTTCTGGCAGGAGGGTTATTTTCTTTCTGGATAGGTGGGTCCTTCTGCTTTGCACGCGTGATGGCAGCAACTTCCAATTCTACCAAATTGGAGGTAGGCTCTTGGGCCTTGGACGGACTATCAGTAGCACTGTTTTTCACTGGGGCTGGGCTTGGACAGTCTTTTGCAGTGTGGCCTTCTCCTTTGCATCGACTGCATAAGGGCTTGTAATCCACTGACCTTCGAGGATTTGGACAATTTGGTGAGATGTGGCCCTTTTCTCCACATCTGTAACACTCCACTTCTGATCTCTGACCACCGCCAGACTGTCGTCCTCTGTAACTTTGAGAAGGAAATCTTCTGGGTCCGAAATTAGGACCAAACTCTCTAGGCTTGGGTCCAATATCTTGTGTTGTCATTTTGGATTCCAGCAAGTTAAATCTTGCGTCTTCTTCCTTCCTTCTCCTATCATGCATCTCCTTCAGAGAGCAAATGTCCTCTGTATGATTCTTCCGCAAACAGTAGGAACAGAAGGCTCCACGGATGGTTGGTTTCCGTGTACATTCAGTGGCTAAATGACCTGCTTGATGACACTTACCACACCAAGTATTTGATGGCATCACATCTCTTCCTGATCCTGCAACGTTGGATATGCTAGTGGTATTCACTTTCAACGTCTGTAGTTGTTCTGTAATCACATCCATCAACTCCTTTTTGATGTTTGCAACTGAATTGGATAAATAATCCTTCAAGCTTTCTCCTCCTGATGTACTGGCAGGAGGGTTTTGAGGAGGCTCTGTAATCACTGCATAAACTGGTTGGGTTGGTACAGAGGGGTCTTTGTTCTGGTTCTGATTCAGAGCTCCTGTTTGAACTGTTGGCTGTTGACTCCAGTTGGTAGGGTTCCACTGTTGCTGCTGATTTTGCATTGAGGAGATTGGTTGGGACCATTGTTGTTGTGGTGGAACCATCATTTGAGGCATGGATTGTGGCCACTGTGGATTTGGTGCACTGTACTGTGATACCGAGGGCATCTGTTGGTAGGAGTAGGGAACAGTCCCTGGGACTGCATTTAGTGGGTACATCATTCCTGGCACCAGAGGAGGTAGGACTCCTCTTCCTGTATTCATTGCTAATCTAGCTTCCACTTCATCGTACAGTCTGGCACCTTCTGTTGCAGCTTGCAGGGTGGCTGGTCTTTGCAGCTCCACAAACTTACGGACTTCTGGTTGTAATCCTCTGAGAAACACCCCCTTCTGAATGCCATCATCTAGATTATGGTTAGTCCATCTCTTCAGGATGGATTCCATTCGTGAGACATAAGCTTCTACTCTTTCTCCAGAGGACTGACTTAGGTTCATAAATTCCTCTCTCATCCGCTCTTCAAAACCTTCACGCCTGAATTTAGTGAGGAAGGCCAACTTCAGGTCATCCCATGTGCCAAAAGTTCCTGCTGCTTGTCTCTCATACCACTGAAACGCCGCGCCCTTGAAAGTGGCGGGGAATATCGCTAACCAATGCTCAGGGGTTCTGGCATTGTTAGCCACACATGCTACCATAAACTCTGCTACATGAAGATCGGGGTCTTCATTGTACTCTCCCTTAAAAACTGGCAATGGGACTACATTCGTTGGTCTGTCATCAATATTTCCAGGACGGATCTGGCTTGGAAGTGGACCTCCAGCAGGAGGAGGAAGGGCTTGATGTGCCATTGGGACTTCTGTAAAGAGTTCCGCAAGGGCGTCAAAGGCGGCTTCTGCTGCGAGCTCGCTCTCGGCTCTGATTCTTGCTTTCTCTCTTCTCACGTACCTCTGGACTCGTTCCAACGCTTGCCTTTTTATTGCGTCCTTCATCAGGGGGTTGACTCCACTATGTTGTTAGTGCTCCACAGAGGGTTAACAGAAGGCTTCAGTCTCTGGAGGACTCTCTTGCCAACATTTCTTCTACTTCTTTCCTCTCAACGTCCCTAAATTCTGCTTTCATGCCACTGCACAGAGGAAGGTATTCGGTTTTGAAGGTGTCAAAATGCATACGTCTGAGCATTGTGGTGGTGCCGTCATCATAGTAATGCCAGCTTCTAATGGTTTCAATAGTGTATGTTGTGAAAAACACTCTATCTACCAACTTCCAGTGGGTTGCTAATTGAACAAACAGGAGATTATCAGTACACCAAGCATCCCATGTATCTTGCTGTTGAGCATCCACGAACAAATTCCAACTCTTTTCCTTCTTGTCCCTGTGAACCTCTACAGACCAAGACTCCTGAAGCTTCTTCACAATCTCCCACTTGATGTTGTCTGGAAACTTCTCAATGAATGACAAATCTTCCATGGATATTCATTCTCTCTGTTTCTGCTCTTCAGTTTGTTCCCAAACAGTTTGCCACCAAGATGTAAGTTTCTGCTACTTCAATAGGAAGAGGAAACTGTCCACCACATAGAGCATGCATCATGATGGTGATATGTTTCCGCCATTTTGGGATGAACTTTTTGTGAAAAGTGGCTTTGATTATGAGGAATTCCAACTCTTCAGTGGAAGAAGGAACTTCACAATCATCCATTGAGTTCTTCTCTTCTTGGCAATGCCAATTCCTTCATTTTCAGCCTCTTTTGGTGCTTGTTGATGGCAAATTCCCCGGCTGCGCACCAAAAACATGGTGCCCCGAGAGGAACACCAAGGAAAAGGGAATTCTCTTGCAAGAAAATCTATCTCGTAACATCAACAAGCTTGTTTATCATGTTTCATATGATCATAATGAAGAAAAGAACACCAGGCACAACTAATCTTCATGCAGCATCATGTAAATCTCCCACGGTTTTTAATAGAATCAACCATATTCTTCAACATCTTCACAAAATCCATCAATGTCACAAAGAAAACAAAGAAGTACACCATCTTTGAATGGAAATACATCACATAGTATTCATCTTCAATATCTTCATAGTTTTCTCTCTCAATCTCTCATATACAATCACTCTGTTTGAATAGAATTGGCTATCTCTGACTCTCTCTCTCACACTTCATCAATAATACATCATATCCTCACTACAATCTCTCAAAAATTACTCTCAATCATCACTCTTAGGTCGTGGATACCCCTCCCAAGAGGTATGTCTGATATGAAAGGTCACCAGAGCCACTACAGTGTCTCTTCACAGCTCACTACTGTCACTTCACTCTAGTCTTCTCTTGAGTCTTCAGCAGCTACTTCTTCCACTTCCTTCAGCTCTTTTGCACTTGTATTCACCTCTTTCCAAGGCTAGAAAACTTTCCCAATATCAAAACTACATAACTCATTCTCAAACTCATTCTTGATGAACAAAGCAGATGTGAAAGGACGAATGATGAGATGGCTCCTTTTATTCCAGGAGTTCGACTTTGAGGTGATTACTAAGCCTGGTCGTTCCCATGTTCTGGCTGATCATCTGTCGCGTATCCCACAAACTGCAGACGAGGAACGAGATGATCCAGACCTCCCTGATGCTTCCCTATTCTTGGTAGAAACTGTAACTCCCTAGTATGCGGATATTGCCAATCTGTTGGCAACCCAACAGTACCCTCCTGGTATTTCTAGTCGGGAAAGGAAGAAGCTCATGCTAGAATCATCCCCCTACACTCTGCTAGGCGGTGCACTGTACAAGAAAGGCAAAGATGAAGTGCTCAGAAGATGTGTTGCAGGAGAAGAGATTGGGATCGTTTTGAAGGCTTGCCACGACGAGCCATGTGGAGGTCACTTTGCAGGAGAAGCTACAGCTAGGAAGGCTCTGCTAGCAGATTATTGGTGGCCTACCATTCATAAGGACGCCTATGATTACTGTAAAAGATGTGATGCTTGTCAAAGAATGGGGAAACCCACGAAGACAAGTGCCATGCCACTGCAACCTATCCTTCCTTTAAAGCCGTTTGAGAAGTGGGGCATTGACTTCGTAGGTCCGATCGATCCTCCTACCAGAAGGAAGCAGAATAGATACATCCTCGTATGTACAGATTATGTCACAAAGTGGTGTGAAGCTAAAGCCCTCAAGCGGGACGATGGTAACAGCGTGGCCCTGTTCATGTACGAGAATATCATCACCCGTTTTGGCAGTCCCTTAGAGTTGGTAAGTGACAGAGGCACTCATTTCCTTAACAAAGTCATGGAAGAGTTGACAGAGTTGTATAAGATCCGCCATCGCAAGTCCACTCCCTATTACCCCAGAGCCAACGGCCAAGTTGAAGTCACCAATCGCATCCTCTGCTCGATTCTGACAAGGACGATTGCCGCACATCGTCGTGATTGGGATGATCGACTTACAGAGGCCCTCTGGGCGTACAGAACCTCCCATAAAGCAGCAACGGGACAAACACCTTTCCAGTTGGTGTATGGTACAGAAGCAGTTTTTCCTGTTGAACTGGAATTGCCCTCTTTGAGAGTGACCATCAAAGAGCGTTTGGGGGAGGATGATTCACTGCAACGCCGTCTCCTGCACTTGGAATGTTTGGACGAAATTCGCAGGATGGCTCTACAGTGCATGGAAGCCACGCAAGCTCGACGTAAGGCTTACCATGACAGTTTCATCAAGCACAAGGAGTTCAAAGAAGGTGATTTGGTCCTAGCCTATGATTCACGATTTGGCAAGTTTCCTGGCAAGCTCCAACAGCAGTGGATGGGCCCCTATAAGGTACTTGCAGTCAACCCTAATGGCTCTGTCCAAATACAGACCCTGGATGCCTTTGATGATCCCTTTCTGATCAATGGATATCGCCTGAAGAAGTACTTCCCTCCTTGGGGATCTTGACAATTACGGTCACTTGATCTTTTCCCTCGTTGGCGCGGCACTGTACTTCTTATGTTGACACTTCTGATAGCCGTTCTTCAATCACTCCTGCTGAAGTGGATGCAACCCTCTGTCCCCTCCAAACCCCCTTCCAGCCTTGATCTCTTATCTTCTATTTTCCACCAGCGACAGTGGCGAGGTGGGTTCTGACACATGGTCTTTCTACCATTCCCTTGTTCAATTTGAAGAAAAGAGAAAAAAAAAAACAAAACAAAACATATCGGTCATGGGAGAAAAGGACTTAGGTCCCTGCCATGCCGACCTGTTCTTCGAGAAAAGGTGGAAACACCCTCGGGAATAGAAAAAAAAAAAAAAAAAAAGAGAAGAAGAAGAAGAAAAAAAAAAACAAAAAAAAACAAAACAAAACAAATTTGTTATGAGAGAAAAGGAAGCAATTCCCTGTCATAGCGGGCCTCGTTCCAAGAAAAGGTGGTAAACACCCTTGGGCGAGAAGCTGGCTGTGGAAAAGGTGGTAACACCCAGCAGTCCAGAAAGTGGATTCATTGATTGATATCCCTAGGATCCAATTCCGAAGCTGCCTCCCTTGGTACGCGATGTCATGGGTCTCTTTGCAAAGTGACTAACTGTCCTCTAGCAGACGACATGTTCCTATCCAAGACAATGTTCGATTTGATGGCTACCTCCCTGGGTACGCCTCTTCAACAACTGATGACGCGATCTTCATCGACAAACAATTGAGTGATGTGAGCTTTCATCCTAACCGGATGGGGAAGTGAGTAAGGCTGCCCTCCTGTATCTATCAACAGAGAGTGAGACAGAGGGTGGGCTGAGTGTGACAGGAGTTTCTTCAATCATTTACCGAGAGGTGCAATTGAGGGACGTTACGACACTTGGAGTCAGGTATGTTCCCGTTTCCCTATGCACCCACGGGATGGGTCTTTACCATCAACACAAGACACATCACCCTGTTCTGTGCACTGCACCATAAGGCTCCCTTGCCTTCCTCCTTGCACCTATGCCAGACGGGTTGGACGCACTAATGCACTATCAACCGTGCACCCTGGCATACTCCTTCTACGCCATTTCCCCCTTGTTGATTCCTCAACCAGATATGAGTTATGGGTTTTAATCATTCTTCCGCGAGTGATATTAGTCATGGGGCGAGTGACTGTTCCTTCATTCCAATTGAGTGACTGTGAGTTGAGTGCAATATCCCTCATCATCGACGAATTTCCTGCGATTCCTTCCATCAGCTACCTCCCTGGGTGCTGCCGCGTGGTTCCTGCCATGACGAACGTGTGCCAAGCAGATGCCTTGGTCCCTCTAGCGCCGACAACAACTCTGGACGTGCCGTCGACACTCAACCTTGATTTTTGACGAAATGGGCCAAGTTTTTCTAACCCTCCCATTTCTGTTTCTTAGTGACGGTCATGTTTTAAGTGTGGGGAAGTTAGTGGATGGTCTGTGGCATGGTCCTAGGTCCCTAATGCTCGGTTAACCCTATCCGTTAAGGTCTTAAGTGTGGGGACGCATCCCTGCGCGTCTACATTGCATACCCATTTGCATATGCCTTATCTTGTTCATGCATGTATACCCTGACTTGCTTTTATCCTAATGGGGTCCCTTCCCACCCACCCGGTTATGTTCCACCCACCCTTGGGGCTGTTCCCTTGCAGTATTCCTTCATTCCCTGATTTTGAGGTTTTTCCATGTGAATGCACCCTACATTCACTTAAATCCAAATCCAACCTTATAGCCCTGTTTCTCCCATTGAACGGTCCATTTTTCCTTTTTACCTGCCCCTGTTCCGGTGCACGGTTTTTGAGTTATTAATTTTTGAAGCATTTTACGCAATTTAGCTGGTTTTCCATGTGACCGCGCTTTTCTTGCTTCGAAACCGTGATCTGACATCATCGCCCTGACCAAAGCTTTTCCCCTGACATTTTTCCTTTTTCTTCCACATCATTCCGATACACGGTTTGTCCGTTATTAATTTTCCGGCTTTTCGCGACTTTTTCGTGCGTATTTTTGACATTTTTCCATGTGAACTTGCCCTATTTGTATCGGAATTCCATTTTGACTTAACAGCCATGTCCCCTGTGCCCTCCCTTCCCTTTTTCCTTTTTCCTCCACCCTTTTTTGACTTCTCGATTTTCACTTATTAATTTTTAAATGAGTTTTCGGGAGTATTTTTGGAGTTTTTCACATGTGAACCCCTCCTCCTTCCGCGGGAACTGCGTTTTAACGTGATACCCCTATGCCACTCCTTTTTGCGGACATTTTTCCTTCTTACTGCATGTCATTCCAATGAACGGTTTGTCCGATATTAATTTCCGATCCCATTTTCGGGTTTGTTTTTTGGGTTTTTCCCATGTAAACGCGTCTTATCTTAGTCGGAATTCTGCTTTGACAGGATAGGATTGTCGGGCACATCTTTTTGCACAGTTTTTCTTTTTTCCGCACTTCATTCCGATGTACGGATCTTTCGATATTAATTTTTAAATTGCGTTTTTGGTTTGTTTTTTGTGTTTTTTGCACATGAACGCCCTTTCCCCCTCCCGGAACCCCCGTCCCGTATTTTCCTTGTTTCCCCCCTGTCGTCCTGCCCACTTTTCGTTTTTACGATATTTCGTTTTGACATCCGGATTGGGAGTTATTAATTTTTCTGTATTTTTGTGTTTTTTCTCGCGCTCGTTTTGCGCGTGAACGCGCCCGTTTTCGATTTAACTCGTCTCCACGCGCCCCGGTCGTGTCCGCGTACCCCGTACCGTCATCCCCGTGTCATTTCAATCCCGTCACGGCAAATTTTTTTACCCCGCCCCGCGCCCGAGCGTGGGACGGGGGTATGCGCCTTTGTCCCTACCCATGGCCCCCCTATGGGCTTCCATCCCTTACCCCCACCTGCCCATTCCCTGGCCCCCCCCCCATGGGCCCCCCACCCCTTCTCCCCCCAACTGTCCACCCCTTCCCCAACCGCCCTTCCCTCTCTCTCTTTCTCTCTCCCTTTCTTTCTCTCTCTCCTCCTGCGTTCTCCCTTCCCTTCGCCATCTCTGCCTACCCCCAGCGCCTCCATTCTCCCTCGTCTTCCTTCCTCCCCGTCCTCCCTTCTCCCTCCTCCTCCCTGCGCCTGCCCCCACCTCTTCTCCTCCTCCCTGCGCCTGCCCCCACCTCTTCTCCTCCTCCCTGCGCCCCCACACGCCTCCTCCTCCCCCAGCCCGTCCGCCCTTCTCCCTCTACTCCTCCCAACCTCCCCCGGCCTTCCTCCCCACCCCCCCGACCTCCTGCTCTTCTCCGCCTTCCTCCCCACCCCCCCGACCTCCTGCTCCTCCCCCGGCCTTCCTCCCCACCCCCCCGACCTCCTGCTCTTCTCCGCCTTCCTTCCCACCCCCCCGACCTCCTGCTCTTCTCCGCCTTCCTCCCAACCCCCCCGACCTCCTGCTCCTCCCCGTCTTCCCCCAGCCCGCCTCCGCTAGCCTCCCCCAGCGTTCCGCCCCTCGCCCTTCTTCTCCTCCTTCCCCCAGCCCGCCAGCCCCTCGCCTTTCTTCTCCTCTCCTCCCGCCATCAACCCCCCCACCGTTTTTCTCCCCTAACCCCGCCGCCTATTCCCCGCTAGCCCGCCGTCCTCCCTTCTCTTCTCTCCTCCTTCCCCTTCCCCCAGCCAGCCGACCTCCCTCCCCTCCTGCCGCCCTTCCCTCAGCCGACCGCCCACATTCCTCCTTCCCCTCCTCTCCTTCCTCCCCTCTCCTTCCCCTCCTTCCTCTTCCTCCCCGCAGGCGCCGCCGTCGACCGCCTCCTCCTCTTCGTCCACTGGTTGCCCGCGCCGCGCCACCGTCGCCGTCGCCACGACCGCCGCCGCAGCGCCACGTCGCCACCGCCTGTCGCCTCCTTGCCGACTCCACCTCCCCTCCCCTCCCTTCCACCTCCACCCTCCACCTAACTTAGGTTAGTAACTAATTAACCTAAGTTAGTCACTAACTAACCTAAGTTCATAACTAACCTAACTTAGTTACAACTTAATTAACTAACTTAGTTAGTTAGAACTAACCTAGGTTGATTTCCATGACCACTATGACTAACCTAACTTAAGTAACTTAAGTAACCTAAGTAACTTAAGTAACTTAAGTAACTTACGTGACTTGTGACTAATGTGACTTACTTAATCACAACATTCATTTTTTCATTAAAAAATTTTAAAAAAATTTCTACAAATTCCTTCTGTCTTTTGTTAATTTTTGGACCTTTGTCTGCTAGGAATTGCCTTTCCTATAATTTTAGAAAAATTCATCTTTCCTAAAATTACCCATAAATTGCAAAAAAAATAGGAAAAATCATTTAAAATTTGTAAAAAATTTGTAAAAAATTCTAAAAACCTTCTAAAAAATTCCCCTCACCTCCCTTGCTCATTTTCCATTTATTCAAACATAAAAAAATCACAACTAAAAATAAAATAAAATAAATAAAAATAAAAAACCAACATAAATCAAATTACCACATCTGCTAAGGTGTTGTTTGTTGTTTCATCAGTGCTTTTTGCTTTTCCTTTACTGGGACTCTTCCGTGCGCATTCCTGCATTTCATACACACCCTTCCAGGTATTTATTTTCTGTTATTTCTTTATTTATTTCCCCCCTTAATCACAATTAATTGTTAAAATAAACCCTTTAATCCACCCACCGTTTCCACGCGCATTCGCGCTAAACACACACATTTTTTTTAATTAAAATAAACCAGCCGTTCACTTAGCACACGCTACGTGCGCTACAGAGGCACTCTAAAATTTTAAATTAAAATAAACCAGCCGTCACATGAGCACGCGCTGGCAAAAAAGCGCTCCACATCACTTTAATTATAATTAATGAATTGCATTTAGAGACCCAATCGGGAACCGAAGTCCGGGAATCGTATAACTGCACCGGTTTAACCTAATAAATGGTAATTAAATTTATAATAAGGAACTGCCGTTTTCTTATTAAGGTTTATCACCTAATAAAACTTCACCCATTTTTAATAATTGATTAAAATCAACCCTTCACTAAATTAAATCCCCCCTCACTGCACTTAATCCCTTTTTTAATGAAGCGTTTCATGGGATGGGTATACGTAGTTCTTAGTGCTGTTTTCCATGGTCTAGTCTTGGTTCTATCACAGATGTCGTATTGATAGATGTTGGATATGGTATGGTTTTGGTTTCATGTCTTAGTTCCGGTTACGGGTACGGTATGCAGTTTTTTATTTTATTGCCTGATACGGGGTTCAGGGTGTTTGTTTGATGCATCGCATGAAGCTTTCGGTCGCATTTGTCTCGAGGTCATGTCAAATTTTTTCTAGGATGTGGTTTGCTTGGGGTTAGTAGGTCGTGTCACGTTTTATTTGGTAATTCTCTTATCCTTCGTTTTTGTCTGTTGGTTTGCAGGCATTCTCCTTGATTGTCTGTGTTTGTGGTGTGTGTGTAACCATCTGAATGGCGCCTTCTCATGCTCCTCCCCCTATCCAGTACGTCCCACTAGTTAGTAGGGATTACTCGTCCCTACTTACTTTTGAGCCCCTCACGAAGGCAGGACTTGCTGCTTTTGTGGCCACTCCTTTTCCATTACTTCCAGAGGATCCGTCCGTATGTGATGAGTTCCTGGCCTCTTACAGCAAGAAGACAGGCGTAGTCCAAGGAATGTCTATGACATTGACGTCTCGCGGCTTAGGGAAGGCTCTGTCTTTACCCTTCAAAGGAGAACCTTTTGTGACCACTCGGCAGCTCTTCTCTAATGAAGAGATTCTCAAACTGTTGCAGAAGCAGACTAGGGAGGTCCTTGATGTTAAGAAGGTGATAAACTCTTCAGGAGTTTCGTTTTCTATGATTACTGATCCCGTCTGGAAGGCCATGTGCCAGTTCCTTTAGGACAGGTTCATGCCTGCCAAAACGCCATCATGCTATTTGTCCAAAGAGCTTTTCACAGCTTCCAGGATGGTGCTAAAAGGAGTTGCCATTGATTGGAGCACATACCTCCTTACTATGATGGATCAGCATTTTGTTAAAGTCACGAGGGGTAATGTTACCAATGTTACCTATGGATCCTATTTGTCAGCCTTCTTGACCTATTCAGGTTTACAGAAGACTGTGCCTCCACCTCCTCCATCAGATCCAGTACCTCCTCCTCCACCTTCCGAAGAGTCAGCACCTATTGACATTGAGGATGATGATTCTCCGCCTCCCCTGGTCATACAACGCAAACGCTTGAAGAGGGTAGCGGATAAAGCCCCTGCTGTACTTCCCTCAGTGCCTATCCCTGCTACTTCTGGCAGTGAACTCCCTGGGTATCTCACTTGCAATAATTTGTTCCGCGCACATAGAGAAGGATCCTTGGAGATCTCAGTTCCTTCCCTGAACAGTCTCGTCTCAGGAGATGCCATTCCTTTCCTCTGCAAGGATATTCAAAGTTCCATTGAGTTGTCAGTGACAGCCTGTGTTCAACAACTGTACGCATCTTTCTATGAGGAGCTCATGCAATCCAAAGACCAGTTGCATAAGGCAACATCTGAATTAGCTTCTACTAAGGATACCCTAGCAGATCTATTTAAGCAAATGGAACAGCAAACCCAACTGGTTGCCACTCAAAGTGATGAGATTTCTTCATTGAAGACCCAGTTATTCGAGGCTCAGTCACAGGTTACTAGCCTTTTAGCAGAGAAGGAGAGGATGTCCAACGAAGCGAAAGAATTCCAAGTTCTTTTAGATGACAAGCTTTCAGCTTTACAAATGGCTAATGACACAGTGGCCAACCAAGCCTCCCAAATCCAGCAGTTGCAAGATCAGCTTGCGAAGTCCCGCTCTGTTCCTCCAAGCCCTCCTGTTCCATTAGTTCCTTCTCTTTCACAGCAGGACTTGGTTGCACTACAGAGACAGGCTACTTTGTGCCCTTTATTCCAAGACAAAGTGGAAAGATTGCAGTCCAGAATGGACTTGTTATGGTCTACCTTTGAGCAGTTTCAGGACTTTGTCTTACCAGACCATTCTTTCTTTGTCCACTACCACTTGCAGAAGCTGGTCTTCTATATGAAGCTTTCCACGATGGATTTACCTTTTCCAGAGGATGGCTGGAGTGGGGCTTGGTCTGCTGAGTTGTTGACAGAGGTAGTTAGAATGCTCTTTGAAGATTCTGTCACGCCAGACACCATGCTGATGTCATACATGTATCTCCGAGGAGATTTGTTAATTCCAGATGAGGTAGATATGGCATGGTATGTGGGGGATGTGGTCTTACAGGCTGTTCTATATGTCAATCATTTGGAGTTGTGCATAGCTGATATGTTTCAAAGTTATTCCTCCAAAATGGCTGATTGTCAGGATAATTTGTGGCATCCTATGATTGATTCAGTAGTCCTCAATCAAAGACAAAACACAGCTCCTACCTTTGTACAGAGTACTAACCAACTGAGGATGGATCTCTTAACCTATCTTTCCAAACATAATCCATTTGATGCTACTTTCTTTGATGCCTATCATAGACGATCTCTCTTAGGACCTTCTGTTCCTACCCTCCTCTATTATCAGCAATTGGCTCACCGCTATGCTATATATTTTTCCCTTTGTCAAACTCATTCCACAGTAATTTTACCACTTCTTTTCCAACCTTCCAATTTCCCTCAAATTCCTATTTTCACTTACTGTTCCTTTATTGAGGATAGGGTATTTTCCCCTTCTCCACCCTGTCCTTCACCCCTCATTAATGTACCCTCCACATTTCCTATTTATCAATTAACACCGTTCCTTAGTGATTCCTTACAAATTTCTGCCACTCCTTCTTTAACCTTTTCTTCCTTTTATGATTTTTCCTATCCTTCCCTACATCCACTTTCCCTTATTCCATTACCCTCTCCTAACACTTCCATATCTCAACCACCTCAGTTGGTTAGTGACTGTGCCGGTTTTGATACTCAGATTTCCAGAAGAAGGGGATGGAGTTCGGATGATTGCCTTACAGGACCGCAGATTAATTGGCCAGTAATTCCAGGGGAATGGACAGTTTCAAGTCAAGCTTATCAAAACTATGTTCATTTTGCCCAACAATATTCACAGTCTGCAGATCCCTCAGTGAGATTAACTGCTCACTTTGCTTGGTACCTGGCGTATATGCATAGGCATTCTCATACTGATTCAAAGCCTATTCCAAAACTATGCATGAATGTCAATGTTAGCATTGATTCCCAACAGCTGGAGATACTGTATTTTCATGCCCTCTGTTTGCCTAGCAGATACCTAGTCCTGTTGGAAAGGATGTGCTGTCTCCAATTTTTCCAAAATCCTCCTAAAAACTTTGTAGATGAATCCTTATCTATGGATCGATTCAGACAACATCAATCTTTTAAGAGGGATCATCTTCATTGATGCCTTTCCAATGTATGGTGCAAGCTATTTAATACCAAACTCTTCTTTTTGAAGAAGTCATTCAGATGGTTGTGTTGTGTATTAGTGTTTGTGTTGTGAGTTTATGTATGTCAAACGAACGTGGTGGTTTCCTATTGGATCTTGTATACGAGCTATGTTTTGGAGATTTGTAGAGATGGGTTCGTGGATGGAGAGTTGAAGCAGAAGATGATGCAGCAGAAGAAGAAGCAAACTCTTATATCCTTTACAAATTTGTGGTGATTTTTAGTTTGATAAGGGTGTTAATGTAAAAAGAGTTTTCCTTTCTTTGTATTTTTATATCAGAAACAGGTTATAAGTTGGGGTCGTGGAGGATGGATTCTTTGTAAGAAGATAATGAAGATCAAAGTTGAGCTTTGAAATAAACTTGTATTCCCTTTTTCCTGGGTTGCGAGGACGCTTCCTTATTAAGTGTGGGGATATGTTGAGTGTTGAAATGACTTGTTTTTTGGCTGATTTTTGTGGTTTTTGAGAGCTGAATGGTTGATTTTATGAGATGATTGATTGATTTGGAAGTGGTTTGAGAGTGTTTTGGATGATATTGATTGTGTTTTGGAAGATCATGATGTTTGTTGATGGTTTTGTGATGTTCTGATAGGTTCTGAATGGTTCTGTATACCTTCTGTTTTGTTCTGTTTTGGTCTGTTTTGTTCTGATTGTCTTCTGTTAGGAGGGATGGAGTATTGATTGATGAAGAATGAGATATTGTGAAAGTTTATTGAATGGTTTGTGAGAGTTTGGAATGGTTTGAGAATGAGTTATGTAGTTTTGATGACCTTCTGTAACCTTCTGTAGGTCTTCTGTAGAGCTTCTGCTTCTGTTCTGTTTCTGTTCTGTTCTGTACTGCTTCTGTTCTGTTTCTGTTCTGTTCTGTACTGCTTCTGTTCTGGTACTGTTCTGTAGACTGTTCTGTAAGTGTTCTGTGGAATGTATGTGTGATATTGGGAAAGTTTTCTAGCCTTGGAAAGAGGTAAATACAAGTGCAAAAGAGCTGAAGGAAGTGGAAGAAGTAGCTGCTGAAGACTCAAGAGAAGACTAGAGTGAAGTGACAGTAGTGAGCTGTGAAGAGACACTGTAGTGGCTCTGGTGACCTTTCATATCAGACATACCTCTTGGGAGGGGTATCCACGACCTAAGAGTGATGATTGAGAGTAATTTTTGAGAGATTGTAGTGAGGATATGATGTATTATTGATGAAGTGTGAGAGAGAGAGTCAGAGATAGCCAATTCTATTCAAACAGAGTGATTGTATATGAGAGATTGAGAGAGAAAACTATGAAGATATTGAAGATGAATACTATGTGATGTATTTCCATTCAAAGATGGTGTACTTCTTTGTTTTCTTTGTGACATTGATGGATTTTGTGAAGATGTTGAAGAATATGGTTGATTCTATTAAAAACCGTGGGAGATTTACATGATGCTGCATGAAGATTAGTTGTGCCTGGTGTTCTTTTCTTCATTATGATCATATGAAACATGATAAAAAAGCTTGTTGATGTTACAAGATAGATTTTCTTGTAAGAGAATTCCCTTTTCCTTGGTGTTCCTCTCGGGGCTCCATGTCTTAGGAGCTGAGGTCTCTACCTTTGCGTCTGTGACCTTCTTTCCCATTACTAACGTAGTCGCTTCCTCAGTTTTAAGAGTTATCTTTGCCTCGGTTCTCTTTTTCCGTCTCCTCCGGGTTTTCTTTCCTATTGAGGTTGCGTCAAGGTTACTTGGCCCTGGCAAGGAGATGCCTGCATGCTTTGTTTGAGCTCGCATCATAGCATGTAGTGGGATGGGCGTATCCTCACTCCCAAAGGTTTCCACTCCAAAGAGCCCCAAAGGCACCGATGGCATGTTGGCAGAGCTGGTTGATGGCTTTCGCCTAGGACAGTCAGGAAACAGATGTGTGATTCCACAATCTGTGCATTGGAGATCCGCTTTGTCCTTGTTAGCTTGTTCTCGTTCTGGGCAGCATGATGAAATGTGGCCTGGGTGGCCGCAAGTCCAGCATGTGACTGGATCCTAGCTATGCCCTCCAAAGCCTCTACCTCTTCCTCTTCCTAAATCCATCACCGGCACTGGCCGATAGTCCATCAGGACGGGGTTGCCCTCCTCGTCATAGGATATGTACAGGTTGACATATGTTTCTTCCTCATTAGGCTCCTCCACAAAGTGAACAGGAGCATCGCTAGATGGGTGGATTACAAAAGGCCCTGGTGGCCTGGGTATACCAGTTGGGTTCATCTCCAGCCTAGGCATGGTAGATCTTGAGTCAGTCGGTGCTGGAAGAGCTAACTGGGCTCCCCTCCCAAAGAAATTGGGTGGCCTATTACCTAAGTATGGAGGGTTGTACTACTGTGCATATGGGAATCTCCTCGGCATTTTGCAATGCACTGCATCATGCCCGAATCTACCGCAATTTGAGCATGGCCGAGATCTAGGATCTTGGTACTCGACTGGGAGGTGATTGCTGCTGCGGTATATACATTGTACATGCGATCTCACAGGCTTCCTCATGAGCTCTTGCAACCGTGCAATCTCCATTCTCATCTCTGCCATCCTTTGGTTGTGGTCTACACCCTTTCCCTTATCCTGCACACTAGCAGTTGCTTTTTCCCCCGAAGTGGTTTATCTCTTAGGGTCCCTCTGGCTTGCACTTTCTCGGTTGGTAGTCCTCATGTTGTATTCCCTGAGTTGATCATCTACGCGTATTGCCTCCTCGAAAACTCTAGCTAGCACGTCTCATTGCAAGGTGGAATTACTAGCCAAAGCCTTATAGAGCTCCTCGCTCCGAATCCCATTCATGAACACTGTAGACACTACCCTCTCGATAGGTCACTCATTGGCAGGGATTCTCTTGTAGAGGCTACGCACCTGAGTGACGTAATCCCTAACGTCCTCCTTCTCCCTTTGACTGATATTCATCAACCTAACGATGAGGTTGTCCGAATACCCAGCCTCCGAAAACCTCTTGATGAATAGGCCCTTAAGGTGAGCAAAGTTTGTACATTCTGCATCATCCAGACTAGAATACCAGGTCCTCCCCTTATCGCCTAAGCACAGGCCGAAAGCTTGAGCTCGCTGTGCAGGGTCAGTAAGACCATTTGCCTCACATACTTCCTCGAACTGCTCCATGAAGCTGTACAGGTCACTACTAGGTTCATATCTAGCTAGTTGTTTTGCTACTATGGGGATTCTAGCCTGCCCTTTAGCCCGTTGCGTGACTCCCAATCCCGATAGTAGCGCGGTGGCTAGGGCAGTAGCGCTCTGCTCAATGGATGTGTTGTCCAAGAGTCGCTTTGCTACCAGTTCACTAAATGTCATGTCAGCCTCTGCTGCCCGTTCCCGCTCTACATTCGGTCCAGATTTGGCCGCTCCAGCTAGATCTAGCCTCGTACATATCTATGTCTTGCTGCAGCCTTGTAGCCCTTTGCTCATGGTTGTAGGCAATTATGCCTTCGAGCACTCTCTTGATAGCTCTTCTCTCTTCTTCCAAGTTAGCTACCACTTCCTCTACAGGTCTGCCCTGGATCATGGTCCTAATGAGTAGATCTTAGTCGTGGACCAGTTCCTGGACTGAGGTTGAAAATTCTCCTAAGTCTAATTGGTCCTCTCCTCGTTCGCCTCTTGATTCTGACATTGTTTCCGCTTCTAGCTCCACGAGGTTGTCAATCAATCCAAGCAGCTCCCGGCAGCGTCCAATCCTCTATATTGTTGCTTTCTATGTCTTCGTGCCTTCTCTAGGTCCTACTATAGGGCACTCAAGCACCTGTCTAAGTCTTGGGATCTTCTCCTACTAGTGGGTTCCTTAAGCGATTTATCTGAGTGAGTTCCTTTGATTATTGAATACAAACCTTGATTTATGGTCACTCGGTGAGTGTGTTGTTTCTCGTGCACTTGTGCCCAATCAGGCTTTCAACTTTCTTACGTGTACTTCAAGTGCGGGAATTCAATGTGAGTGCCACAAGCAATTCCTCGGCATCTTACTCACTCTCGCTCGTTTCGGGCCTGATAGGCTTGTAGGTCCATTTTTCGGCCATTCAGTTAGGGTTTAGGGTTTCCTTGTATGTTGCCTTGTTTGCTTCCGGTCGATCAGGTTTTACGATTCAGCAGCTCGCGTCCGAGTCCTTGGGTCCCTCAACTGTCTACTACTAACCACTAAGCGGCTGTGTACTACAATTTCTCTTATCATGTGTGCCAGAATCAAGTTCTGAGCGCCCGAAGGGTTTCGACAAGTTGCGTAATGCGTATTTACCGGGCCCGGTCAAATTTCTAACAGATTTGACAAAGAGTTGCACTCGGACCAACTGGTCCGAATTGCAGGGTCCGAGTGGGTCACTCGGACAGGCCGAGGCGCAGGATCAAGGGCCGAATCTCTGGATTTGACTTGGACAGCTTTTATTCGGACGGGCCAAATGGCAGGTTCGGACAGGGTAATTTGAATGGGCCGAATGGCGCTTGGCCGAGGGCTGAATCCTAGGTGTGGCCGAGTTCTGAATTTGGAACTCGGATGGGTCGCTCGGACGGGCCAAATGGCGGATGTGCCACGTGGCAAAGAGCTTTGACTTGGACGGCCGAGTGGGTTGACTCGGACAGTTGCCTCGGACGGCGGTCCGAGGGCTGACTAGGGTTTCGGCCTGAGTGGCCGAATGGTAAGGGGCTAAGGCCCAATTCTGGGACTCAGCCCAGAAGCGACCACTCAGATGGACCGAACACGGTGCGACGGAAACAGTGCAATGTCGATCTCGCTCAATTCTTGGGATTTACCCAATCATACCAAGCACAACCCTCCAGATCCTATCTAGGGGGATAGATGAAGGGATTCATATACCTGAACGGGTCGGTAAGTGCGTCGGTGATGCGATCGAATCACACGGGCTGGGGCTCTCTAGATCTCTCTCTCTCTCTCTCTCTCACTAAAATGGCAGAAATGAGCTCTCTTTTGGCCTCCTAGCTCTTATATGCCCTCCCAAATGTGGCATTGATGCCCCCAATCGCTCTCTTGTCGATCTTAGACCTCATTAGCGAGCATTTTGCGCATTTTGCATGATTTTTTCCCTGTTTTGCCCTATTTTGAAACAATAAACCCTACCCTTTTCCGGTTCGATTTCCTAACTCTAACCTACGCTAAATGCAACGAAGATCAAAGGCAAAAAACTGAAATAAATCCTCCATGCTTTCCAATCATCAAACAACCAAAATATCCCAAAATACTTACTTGTCTTGAAGATTAAAAACACCCAACTTCCTACCTATCTCAAGCTCCGTTTCGGGGATGAGTACCCTACTTCGATGCTCGATATGAGGCGTGCAAGTGCTCAAGCTTGAATCCGTTGGTCCTAGCAACGGAACCAAAATGTGGGAGCTTTCGATCAACCGCCAAGACCCGCGGACCGTTTATTGTTTCAAGCGTTCCAAGCGAGCTCTAATGGCTATCTCTCACCTAGCCGAGGCGCCGTCGATCTTATGAGTGTAGTGAGCTTACCTTGATGCCCGATCGAGTACCCTTCTCTCTCTTGCACTCCGGTAGCTCCACAATTCTCGATGCTAGCTCAAGCATCCTCAAGCCTCCTCCATCTCCAAGCTCCATCCTCCATAGCCGCGCGTGCAATAGAAGAAAAGAGAAGAGAAGAGAAGAAGAGGAGAGGAGATGGTGAAGAGCTTCACCCTCTTGATCCCTCACTCTCACACACACTCACTCCCTCACACTCTCACACTCCCTCTCTCAAGAGCACACACACAAGCAAGAAGGAGAGAAAAAAGAGAGGAAGAAGAAGAATCTTTTTGCCACACACCAAAGAATGAGCTTCTCATTCACTTTTCAACTTTATATACAAAGCCCTAAATCCTTTTTGGGCGGTCATCCCCTTTTCCCTCTTTTACATGGCTGGCCGTAGCCTAGGACCTTTTTTCCATTTCCCACCATTCTAATTTATCATATTCCCAACTAATGCATACCCTTTGCACAGAAGCAAGCCTAGCACTCTTTTACAAAGATTCGGGGGGCGCTTTTGCATTTTAATTCTTTTGTTGCCTCGGGACAACACCGAAGCTTCCTGAGGGTCGTGCCCGAACATTTGAATTTTTCAGGGACTGGCTCCCAGTCAAGGCGCCTTTTTCTGCATTTATCCTACGCCTCTTTTGTTATTTCTGTTTTTTCCATTTTCCGCTCCTCTGTGCTGCGGAAACACGGTAACACCTACATCTATCGAAAGCAATTTTCAACTTCATCACTAAGCCCAATTCAGTGTATCCAGCAATCAATGCATTCCAAGAGACTGCATCTCGATCTCCAATTTAATCAAATACTTCATGTGCTTTTGCAAGCAGACCACATTTGGCATGCATATCCACCAATGCAATGCCAAGAACAACATCTTTTTCTAGCAATCCCTCCTTCACAATCTCATCATGTATTTCTTTGGCTTTGTCAACAGCTCCTACGTTGCCACAAGCTTTCAAAATGCAAGAAAATATTATTGCACTTGGAAAGAGACCCTCTAGCTGCATCTTTTCAAAACACATCACTGCGTACTCATCATATCCATGTTGAACATAACTTGTAATCAGTGCACTCCATGATATGACATTTCGAGCTGAAATATTGTCAAATACTTCTTGGGCTTTTCCAAGCATGCCAGATTTTGCATACATGTCAACCAGAGCATTACAGATAAGTTCCTCTTGCTCCAAACCCCTCTCCACTATACTGCCCATGCAAAACAAAATGCAAACACAACAACTAAGTATGTACAAAGTAACAAATGTCACACACACAACTTTTTGGTGGATTCCACACCTCGAATGCGCAGCAGTATGACAACGGTTTATATAAAAATAATGGGATTTGGGATTTTCATCGAGTGTTTTGGAGTCATATGGGAAAGAAGTGGATATGAAATTTATAATGAGTATCCTTAATCCATAAGAACTCATAATACTGAAATACCACATTTTTATGAATAAATAAATGGAAAAAAAAGAAAAATAAGGAAAATTTTAGTTTTTGCACCTAAAATTTTAGAGAAAAACAAGGCTGGAGCATGAGGGATAGGCCTCAGGCAAGCCTTGTTTTATTTTATAGTGTGGTTTTTATCGATTTTAACATTAAAAATGACATAAAAATGAATGTTAAACCTGCCCAACGAAAGCAAACCCTAAACGATAGGAGGAAAGAGGATTTGTGAAAGTGGTTAGTTGTTGAAAATGATTCAAATTCCGATGTATTTGTCTATGCATAACATATAAGACGTTGGACTATCATTTGAGTTAAGAAGACTAGTAGCACCAAGAAATTTGATGCTAGTCTCTATCAATGCTACACGTACAAGTAGTTCTAAAATCATTCAATGGTTGTCTTTTACTTCACCTAGCTAGTTTCTAATGATAAAATGCTTGAGCACAATGGTCATCCACACTTGTATTGAGCATAACATGGTATCAAACTTGAACACATTGCAATTGTTTTCCAAACATATGGCCTAGGTGGAGTGTGTAAGGAAACCCAAGTTGTAGGGTAGACGAACGGTTTCTTGGGGCAACATTGATAAGGAAGTATCAAATCTCCTACATTGCTCAAAATATATAATAGTGGAGATGGTTCCTGTGTTCTTTATGTTGTTAGAGCAACGCATTGAGGGGTCAATTCTCTCGGTGTAGGAGAGTTGCAGTAGTGGGGCCACGACATTGAGTCGAGGGGTTGCCGCCTATGTTTGTGTTACCTTGCTGTATTAGACCAAGATGTATGGGATCTCCATCTGAGGAGTAGGGAAGGGCAATCATTGGACTACGTTATACTATAAATTCAATATCTACAGTAGCGATTATGGCAGCGTGTCCCTTGGACGCTCATGGGGAGGCTGTGTGGGGTTGTCTTTTGAGTGTTATAGAGACCCAGCTAGTGCCTATAGCCAGTGGCAGGTCTATTTTAGGTCCCGACACAATGAGAGCTAGATTTTCGAAGCAGATTTTGAGCCATGCTTGAAGCATTTGAGGAGCTTTTTGAATCTAAAAGTGCCCAAGAAGCACCAAAGAGTAAATTTTCATGAAAAATCAAAGGGTGGAGAACGGATAATAAAATACTTGAGAACAATGGTCATCCACACTTGCATTGAGCATAACATGGTATCAAACCTAGACATATTGCAATTGTTTTCCAAGCATATGATGTAGGAGGAGTGTATAAGGAAACCCAAGTTGTAGAGTAGACGAACGGTTTCTTGGGGCAACATTGGTAAGGAAGTATTAAATAATCTCCTAGATCGTTCAAATTATATAAGAGTGGAGATTATTTGTGTGTTCTTTATGTTAGAGTAGCACATTGAGCGGTCAATTCTCTCGGTGTAGGAGAGCTGCAATGGGGCCAGGATATTGAGTCGAGGGATTGCCACCTATGTTTGTGTTATATTTGTGTATTATACCAAGATGTATGGGATCTCCGTCTAAGGAGTAGGGAAGGGGAATCCTTGGGCTATGTTCTACTACAAACGCAATATCTATAGTGGTGATTAGGGCAGTGTGTCCCTTGGATGCTCTTGGCCCACGAAGCCATGTGGGGTTGTCTTGTGAGTGCTATAGAGGCCAAGCTAGTGCTTATAGCTAGTGTCGGACCCGTTTTAGGTCCCGACACAATGAGAGATAGATTTTTGGAGGCAATTTTGGGCCATGCTTGAAGAGTTTGAGGAGGTTTTTGAAGCTGAATGTGCCCAAGAAGTGCCAAATACCAAATTTTCATGAAATTTCAAACGGTGACGAATGGTCAAGCTGGAGTTCTCCTAGATGCATTTCAATGTCAAGAATATAACGCAAGTCTCGATTTGTTGATCCCAGGTTGTTTGACCCCCCATTTAATCTCCTCAAGCTTTGGCGTTATAAAGTAACTACTAGATTCGGGAGCCTAAAAGTGCGCGACGGAGGCCAAGATGATGGATTTCCATGCTACAAATCCACCTATCTAGATGGATCTTAAATCCCAGTTTGTTTGGCACGTCAAAACCAAAATATCCACTTGTCGTGTGGAGTGTGAGCACAAAGCACATGAACAAGTTATTTTAATGCTTTAACTTGAAGCTTGATTTAAAAGGGCTAAAACCAAGAGAAACTAACAAGACAGGGGGAGGGGGTGCAAATTTTTTTGCACCCTCTCCAAGTCCAATTGATGCCTCTTCAGTACATGATCTTCTAGAGTTTGATCCACACAAAGAGAGAAAGATAATGCTTATAATCTTGTCCAATTTCATGAAGAAATGAGAAATATATATTTCAGTCTTTTTCTCTCCTCTCTCCTCTTTGTTGTTGTTCGTGTGCATCAATTCAAGAGAGAAAGGGGAGGGGTGTGATGAAGAATCCTGAGAAAATGATGATGCTGGAGTAGTAGAGAATGTAGATCATGCCAAGAGAGTGCATCAGCGGCAAAGAAGAAGCATCAATGACCTCCTGACCACAACATAGGAGCCTCAAACCCCGTGGGTTTGTATGCTAAGTAAGCGGTTCTTTTGTTTTATCAAAAATCATTGAAGAAATTGCTTAATTTTGATTGTTCTTGGTTTTATATGTTGTGTTCTCTCTAAAATATGAAAGAAAACTAGAAAATACAGGGTTCTAATAATTTCCCGCTATCGTATTGCTGCGCATTCGAGGTGTGTAAACCACCCAAAAGTTGTGCATGGGATTTGGTACTTTGTACATACTTAGTTGTTGTGATTACAATTATTTTCTGCGTATGAGTATAGTGGTGAGCATGAAGGGTTGCTTTCAGGCAGGGTCAAGGAGAGAAGACATTACAACTATACAAACAGATGTAAAAGGAGGGCTTTTCTCAAATCTGTACACGATCAATCTTATTGCTGTGAATAGCAAATACTGCAATGTTTCCACTGACTCACAGAAAGAAAGTTGATTGTTTAAGATGGCTTTTGCGGCATTTGGTACAACAATGGTGGGAAGCATTATTTTTATTAGAAATGAATGGGATTGCATTATCAGATGTACAAAGAGTAGAAAAACCTGAAATCTGCTGCTAAACCCACTAGTGCTGAACACCTTTTCGGTTCCATGTGATGATTGAAGGGTCTAAGAAGGTTCTAAGGCACTTGTTGGGACATGTTTTTTTTGGGTTCTAGTGTTTCATATTTAGTGGAGGCATATTCGAGCTCATGAAAGGAGCCGTGCTTTGAGGGGAAAAAGGAGAAGCTTTTGGGCTATTTTTAAAAAAGGGGGCTTTTTGGAGGGAAGACGGAGGATTGTCACGAAATTTTTGGGTGGTGTGGAAGGTATGGATCTTACACAGGATGCGCAGAGTAGAGGGGAGTAAAGATACGACTGAAAATTCTATGTGATACAGAGTGGCATTCTGAATCATATCCTTGCCGTCAGAATAAGGATGATGACCTTAGCTTGGAATGGGGCTTAATCAGAAAATAGGGAAATGGAAAACAGGGCGGATATCTGTAAGTGAGAAGAAGAAGCTACGGAGACGAAGAGGGAGGATCAATGCTTGATGGAGAGAAGGAATGAAAAGGGAAGAGGAGAGTCGACACGCAAGGAGGAAAGCGTGGATTGGAAGGCGGAATCATGGAGGCATTGAGCCTGGGCTTTGTCGTGAAGTGTGGAAGTTTCCCTTACAATTCTACATATACTCGTCTTCCACCACGGAGTAGACAGTGAAGGGCGCAGAATTCTGGATAAAGGAGGAAGGTCGTCATCAGGAGGGCAAAAATTGCCCAGTCGACGAGACGGAACTCTGCGGCTCAATGGATGGTTCATCGTTGTGTTTCACGGATAAGTACAATCACTCCAGCATCAAGTTATGGGAAGAAATCCACAATACGCTTTTCTAAGTCTGAAGGAGGAAGAGCTGCGGAGACAGGGAGGCTCAAGCTCGACTGGATGTCTGTTTCTTCCAGAGAACAAAATCACTAATTCGGGCGACAAACATCTGCCGAGTTCACATGTGGAATCAAGGGAGAGCAAAAGCTTTGGATGAAAGCGACAATCAGAACATTGAATTAAGAACCGTGAAACAGCAGTAATACAACATACCAGTACTGGCACCAAAATCAGAGCTGTTCGACATCCGATTTGTTGTTCTTAACGGACTTGAAGCACTCATTAGCCGGATACATGTAGCCAACGACCATTCTGAAACGCTACAGCGTGACTCCTGTTAGGCAGACAGTAGGAGAGCAAGAAGGATAAAGGATTACATTATCCCTCTCGTAACGATGGATCCCATCATGCCTAGAGCAAGGAGGATACAGCAGACCAGTTTTCAACGACGATTGACCCTGCATCTGCTTCACTTTTCCCATTAACTGGAGCGCCGTTTAACGCAGTCTATCCGAGTCAGTTACCTGACTTGTTCATTGAGGAAAAGCCCAAATGATCGAAGAAAATTTTTTCCCGATCCTGCTTCTGGTGTGAATCCTGGACACCTCACGTATTTTCGCTTCAATGGACGAGTTATGGCATTGACCGTGATGTATCAAAAGAGGAGATTGACAATATGAAGTGATCTGTGATTAAGAATTGCATTAATGGAGTATCGTGTTCCACTTCAGCTTATCCTGTGAGCAATTGAGTTGTCAGCTACCAGGGTTTGTGATCTTCACAGGATCTGGCTTCAAGGCTGGCACAACCATCTTTGTGTCTTCCCTCAGTGGAGGAATCATAAAACAGTCTCAAGAATTTCTGTGTCCTTGTGCTCTTCCACAGCCCTCTTGTGAAGAGTGACGATTAGGAGGACACCTGCAGCACCAGGGCGAATTCACAGAGCGAAGGCAATAATAGCTATGGTGACTCTTTCACTCTGATTTTGGAGAAAAACTTTCAACATCAGCACTATGAAAAGGCATCTTCTTGATAATCTAGTGCTGAAGATTCACATTGAATCAGACAGGATTGGTGTTCTCCTCTCAAACCTTTGTTCCCTTGCATTGGTATCATTGAAGCTCTCGTGAAAAAGAAGTATTCTCTATCAAAGGATTGAAATTCTCACCCAGATTTCGATCCACATTGAACTAGAGAAATTGTAAAGAAAGAGAGACTGTTCTTTTGAGGACTTCAGCTTTAGAAGTAAACGATGAAGAGAAAGCCTTTTACATAGCATTGATGGGATCTATCAAAAAGTCTGCAAAAAGCCTTTGATTGCAAATGAAGACCAAGGGTATGGAAATACAATGATGTGGATGAACTAAGTCTGATTATATTTTCTGCTTCCAGGGCCCACTCTGTAAAAATGTTTGAGCTCATTCAAAAAGAATCTTATCATATGGTAAACGTGTGAAATGGACATGTAATTGCATGTCAAGCTTCAGGAGGAAGTTCTACCCTGTTTTGATTGTCAATGCAAACTGCATTAGTGATTATAATAAGAAAACTGAGAATACTCCAGAGGAACAGTAATTGAAGAATTGATTTGTGAATATATATAAAGACTCATTTTCAGATAAACCAGATTGGATTGCTGAAAAAGTTCATATGCAACTTGAACGAGGAGAGCAAATTGTACAATTGTATTGGTAGATATGTTGAAGTTTAGAGAATGGACATATTATCTTGGATAGCCTGTTCTCGCTTGATTGATCTTCTATCCTGAAATTATTCAAAGTCCTCTGTGGTTGCGACTTTGCTTTCGAAAACCCTACGACACCGCAGAACACGAAAAACTTGTCAGTTGCGATTTTTATACAAATAATGAGATTTCAGGTTTTCGTTGAGTGTTTTGGGGTCATATGGGATACAAATGGATATGAAAATGATGATGACTATCCTTGATCAATAAGAACTGATAAAACTAAAATAGCACACTAATATGAACAAATAGATTGAAAAAAATAGGAAAATTTTGAGTTTTTCACCTAAAAAATTAGAGAAAAATATATTTTTTGTTTGTGAGCATATAACAAGGCTGGAGCATGAGGGATAAGCCTCCATCAAGCCTTGTTTCTATGTTATAGTGTGGTTCTTATCGATTTTTAAAATGACATAAAAATGAATGTTAAACCTACCCAACCAAAGCAAAACCTAAATGGTAGGAGGGAAGAGGGTTTGTGAAAGTGGTTAGTTACTAAAAATGATTCAAATTCTAATGTATTTGTCTATGCATAACATATAAGTTGGACTATCATTTAAGTTAAGGAGAGTAGTAGCACGAAGAAATTCGGTGCTAGTCTCTATCAATGCCACACGTACAAGTAGTTGGAAAATCATTCAAGGGTTCTCTTTGCACTTCACCTAGCTGGTTTCTAATGATAAAATTCTTGAGCACAATGATCATCCAAACTTGCATTGAGCATAACATGGTATCAAAATTAGACTCATTGGAAATGTTTTCCAACCATATAACTTACATGGTGTGTGTAAGGAAACCCAAGTTGTAGGGTAGATGAACGATTTCTTCGGGCTACATTGGTAAGGAAGTATCAAATCTCCCAGATCCTTTAAAAGATATAAGAGTGAAGATTCTTCATGTGTTCTTTATGTTAGAGCAGCGCATCGAGTGGTCAGTTCTCTTAGTGTAGTAGAGCTGTAGGTGGGGCCACCACATTGAGTCAAGGGGTTGCTGCCTATGTTTGTGTTACATTGGTGTATTATACCAAGATTTATGGGATCTCCGTCTGAGGAGTAGGGAAGGGCAATCGTTGGATTATGTTCTACTACAAATGCAATATCTACAATAGCGATCAGTGCAAAGTGTCCCTTGGACGCTCCTGGCCATGAGGCTATGTGGTGTTTTCATGTGAATGTTATAGAGGCCCAGCTAGTTCTTATAGCTAGTGTTGGGCCCATTTTAGGTCCTGACACAATGCATGCTGGATTTTTAGAGCCAATTTTGAGCCATGCTTGAAGCGTTTGAGGAGGTTTTTGAAGCTGAAAGTGCCCAAGAAGCGCCAAAGACCAAATTTTCATGAAATTTCAAATGGTGATGAATGGCCGAAATGGAGTTCTCCTAGATGTATTTCAATGTCAGGAATCCAACGCAAGTCTCGGTGCATCGATCCCAGGTTTTCGACCCCCCATTTAATCCCCCCAAAACACCATATTGGGGAATATGGGAATTTCCCATAAGTTTGGGACACATAGTCTAATCTTTGGATTTGCCATAACTTGAACACCATAACTCCAAATCGAGCACTCTATAGCTCAATAGATTCAAATTTTCAAGTGCTTTTCAATGATAGGTCACATCATATGGTGTTGAGAAACTTACGGGCATGTTATCCGCGTGCCACCTTTTTAGTATTCAAAAAATGGGAATCAAACTCACTAATATTGTGTTCCAACGTTTTGTGTTATAAAGCAGCTACTAGATTTGATAGCCTAAAAGTACACGACGGAGGCCAAGATGATGGATTTCTGTGCTACAAAGCCACCTATCTAGATAGATCTCGAATCCGAGTCTGTTTGGCCTCTCAAAACCAAAATATCCACTTGTCACGTGGAGTGTGAGCACAAAAGACATGAACAAGTTATTTTAATGCTTTAACTTGAAGCTTCATTTAAATGGGCTAAAACCAAGAGAAACTGACAAGATAGGGGGGAGGGGGGCGCAAATGTTTTTGCATCCTCTCCAAATCTGATTGATGCCTCTTCAATCCACAATCTTTGAGAGAGAGAGAGAGAGAGAGAGAGAGAGAGATTATTGATCCACACAAAGATAGGAAGATGATGGCTATAATCTTGTCCAATTTCATGAAGAATTGAGAAATATGATTTTTAGTCTTTCTCTCTCCTCTTTGTTGTTGTTCGTATGCATCAATTCAAGAGACAAGGGGAAGGGGTGTGATGTAGAATCTTGAGAAAATGATGATGCTCGTTCAGTAGAGATCATCAATCAAGCCAAGAGAGTGCATCAATGGCAAAGAAGAAGCATCAGTGACCTCTCGACCACAACATACGAGTCTCAAAGCCGCAGGTTTGTATGCACAAGTGAGTGGTTCTTTTGTTTTATGAAAATTGATTGAATAAAGTGCTTGCTTTTGATTGTTCTTGGTTTTCCATGTTGCATTCTGTTTGAAATATGAAAGTAAACCAAAAAATACAAGGTTATCATATTTTTCCGCAAAACACGAAAATCCCGCAAGTTGTGGTTTCTATAAAAATAATGGGATTTGGGGTTTTCGTTGAGTGTTTTGGAGTCATATGGGATAGAAATGGATATGAAAATAAAATTGAGTGTCCTTGATCAATAGGAACTCATAATACTAAAATCGCATATTTTATGAGCAAATAAATGGAACAAATAGGAATTTTTTTAAAAAATTTGCACCTTAAAAATTAGAGAAAAATACATTTTATGTTTGTGAGCATATTACAAGGCTGGAACATGAGGGAGAAGCCTCGATCAAGCCTTGTTTCTATGTTATGGTGTGGTTTTTATTGATTTTTATATGAAAATGACATAAAAATGAATGTTAACCCTGCCCAACAAAAGCAAAACCTAGGTACGAGTATTTGTCTATGCATAACATATAAGACGGACTATCATTTGAGTTGAGACTAGTAGCATGAAGAAATTCCGTGCTACTCTATATCAATGACTTAGGTACGAGTAAAGTTTCAGTTCCTCGATTCGAGGTTGTTTGACCCCCATTCAATCCCCGCAATGTTTAGCATTATAAATTTGTTACTGCATTCTCGAGCCGAAAAATACATGAGGGAGGATAAGATCATGGATTTTGATGCCACAAAGTCGCCTATCTAGACACATCTCAACTTGGAGTCCATTTGGCCCCTCAAAACCAAAATATCCACTTGCCGCGAGAAACGTGAACACAAAGAATATGAACAAGTTATTTTTAATGCTTTAACCTTAAGCTTGATTTAAAAGGGATTAAACCAAAGAAAAATTACAATACAGGGGTGTTGAGAGTGGAAAAAGACTGAATTTTTGACTGATTTTTGTTGTTTTTGAGGTCTGAATGATTGATTTTTGGTGGATTTAGAGTGATGTATGATTGTTAATGGAAGTATTTGAGAGTGTTTTGGATTATATTGATTATGTTTTGGAAGTTAATGATGATTTTCAGTGAAGATATGAGGTTCTGTGATGTTCTGATAGGTTTTGATTGGTTCTATATACCTTCTGCATAGCTTCTGTTTTGTTCTAATTGTCTTCTGTATGAAGCATCGATTGATGATTGATGAAGATTGAGATATTGTGAAAGCTTATTGAATAGTTTTTGAGAGTTTGGAATGGTTTGAGTATGAGTTATGAGGTTTTGATGACCTTTTGTAACCTTCTATAGATCTTTTGTAGAGCCTCTATCTCTCCTCAGTCTCTGCTCTGTAGTTGTACTATAGCTGTTTTGTAACTGTACTGTGACTGTTCTGTAGACCTTCTGTAAGTGTTCTGTAGAATGTATGTGTGACTTTGGGAAAGTTTTCTTACCTTTGGAAAGGATGAATCTAAGTTCAAAAAAGCTAAAACAGGTGGAAGAAACAGCTGCTGAAGACTGAAGAGAAGACTAAGTGATAGTAATAGTAGTGAGCTGTGAAAAGACATTGTAGTGGCTCTCGTGACTCTTCATATCAGACATACCTCTTGGGAGGTGCATCCATGACCTAAGAAGGATTATTGAGGGTTATTATGAGAGTATTGTAGTGAGGATATGATGTACTATTGATGGAGAGAGAGAGAGAGAGTCAGAGATAGTCAAATCTATCGAAACAGTGTAACTATATATGAGAGATTGAGAGAGAGAATTATGAAGATATTGAAAATGAATAATATGTGATTTATTTCCATTCAAAGATGTTTTATTAGCTTGTGTTCTTTTTTCTATTGATTTATTTTGTGAAGATATTGAAGAATATGGTTGATTCTATCAAATCCGTGGGAGAAATCTACTATGATGTTGCGTGAAGAATTGTTGTTTTCTTTGTTTTGATGATCAAAACAATGAAATAAAAGCTTGTTGATGTTACAAGATAGATTTTCTTGCAAGAGAATTCCCTTTTCCTTGGTGTTCCTCTTGGGGCTCCATGTTTTCGGTACGCAGCCAGGGAAACTTGCCATCAACAAGCATATGAAGAGGCTGAAAATGAAGGAAATGGCATTGCCAAGAAGAGAAGAATTCAATGGATGTTTGTAAAGTCTCTTCTTCCACTGAAGAGTTTGAATTTCTCATAATCAAAGACACTTTCCACAAGAAGTTTATCCCACAATGGCGGAAACATATCACCATCATGATGCATACTCTATGTGGTGGACTATTTCCTCTTCAGTTGAAGCAGTAGAAACTTGCATCTTGGTGGCAAACTGTTTGGGAACAAACTGAAGAGCAGAAATAGAGAGAATGACCATCCATGGAAGATTTGACATTCATTGAGAAGTTTCCAGACATCATCAAATGGCAGATTGTGAAGAAGCTTCAGGAGTCTTGGTCTGTAGAGGTTCACGAAGACAAGAAGGAAAAAAGTTGGAAATTGTTCATGGATGCTCAACACCAAGATACATGGGATGCTTGGAGCACTGATAATCTTTTGTTTGTTCAATTAGCAACCCACTGGAAGTTGGTAGATAGAGTGTTTTTTACAACATACACTGTTGAAACCCTTAGAAGCTGGCATTATTATAATGACGCAACAACGATCCTAAGAAGAATGAGTTTTGATACTTTTAGAACAGAATATCTTCCCCTCTGTAGTGGTTTGAAAGCTGAATTCAGAGATGTTGAAAAGAAGGAAGTAGAGGATATGTTGGCCAGAGAATCCCTCAGAGACTAAAGCCCTCTCGGATACTATCCTCTTGAGTCTAAACCAACTGGTTGAAGCCAACCCCCTGATGAATGACGCAATAAAGAGGCAAGTGTTAGAACGAGTCCAGAGGTACGTGAGAAGAGAGAAGGCAAAAATCAAAGCTGAGAATGAGCTCGCAGCAGAAGCCTCCTTTGACGCTCTAAAAGCACTCTTTACAGAAGTCCCCATGGCGACTCAAGGTCCCCTTCCTAGTCAGATTCGTCCTGGAAACATTGATGATAGGCCAGCAAATGTAGTCCCATTGCCAGTTTTTAAGGGAGAGTACAATGAAGACCCGGATCTTCATGTAGCAGAGTTTATGGTAGCATGTGTGGCTAACAATGCCAGAACCCCTGAGCATTGGTTAGCAGTATTCCCCGCCACTTTCAAGGGCGTGGCATTTCAGTGGTATGAGAGACAAGCAGCAGGAACTTTTGGCACATGGGACGACCTAAAGTTGTCATTCCTCACTAAATTCAGGCGTGAAGGTTTTGAAGAGCGGATGCGAGAGGAGTTCATGAACCTAAGTAAGTCCCCTAGAGAAAGAGTAGAAGCTTATATCTCGCGAATGGAATCCATCCTGAAGAGATGGACTAACCATCATTTGGATGAAGGTATCCAAAAAGGAGTGTTTCTCAGGGGCCTACAACTCGAAGTTCGCAAGTTCGTGGAATTGAGAAGACCAGTCAATCTGCAAGCCGTAGTGGAAGGTGCAAGATTGTATGACGAAGTTGAAGCAAGGCTGTCAATGACCTACAGGAAGAGGAGTCTTATCTCCTCCCATGCCAAGAATGGTATACCCATCAACTACGGTCCCAGGGACAATTCCCTACCCCTATCCCCTGCAAACAGTGCCACAGTATAGTGCACCTAATCCAGTGTGGTCACCGCAGACGACAGTGCCTCAGATGATGGTTCAACCACAACAATAGTGGCCTCAAACAGTTCCTCCAATGGCGACTCAACAACAGTGGAATCCTACCAACTGGAATCATGATGGACCTAAAAACGGGCCGACACTGGCTCATGCACTAGCCGAGCCTCGTCACTACGCACAAGACCACCCCTCGGCCTCGCGGCCAGGAGCGTCTATCAAAATCTCTGCCTTCCTAAACAGTGCATTTGTAATACGTTGTAGTCCTACTGATCCTAACCCAATATTGCTCCTCAGAGAGAGTCCCTTTCACATTGCCTAAAGGCTCGAATCACATACACATGGGGTTCCTCCTACGGCTGAATGCCGTCAACCCTCTGCTACTCTCCTACACCTTGGGGATTGGCCCCTCGATGCGTCGCTCAACATATAAACATTTCGCACAAAATCCACTCAAGGTACCATTCAAGCGTGTCCATGAGTGTACCATTGTCCTTACTTCTCTTTTCGCTAGACCCCTCGACTAGCCTATGGCTTAGGGTGTCATGTCTCTCAACGTAGGTCATGTCCTAATAAAACAATTGCAATGCATGTCCAGGAGCTGGTCTCTGATACCTTTAAATTCTTTTCATGCTCTATGCATTTGGTGGATGTCTAGTGCTCAAACATTTAGCAAAACATTATCGTGCACAAGTGCAAAAATATTCTTTTAATGATTTCCAACTACCATTCGTGCTTCGTTGCATGGGCCTAGCACCGAGGTGATCCTCGTGCTACTAAGCTCTTAATTTTAATCCTTATCCGTCCTAAATGCTATGCATAGAAATAAGAAACTTTTCCATCATCTCACACGGCATTTAGACATATTTCAACTTCCCTACCCTTCCCTGTTTAAATATTGCATCGTTGCATAGATTTATAACGCATTTTGCCATCATTTTATGTGTAAAAAACAGAAAAAGATGCACTAGAACAAGGTGGGGTTGAACTTGTGAGAAATGCGGGATCTAGAGCATGGCAAAAACGGAAGCTATGGAAGATGGAAAAAGAAGTGTGGACTCATGATGGAAAGGACACTGTTTGTTACTCAAGTGAATTAGGTTCCAAGATTGAGACTTGGACTCATAAACACAATCTTGTGTATGTGGACAATGACATTGACACTTTACTGAAATGAAAAGAGTACTATCATTGCATTAAGAAAGGAAGCAAGTACAATGCTTTATAGGAAAGTAGGAAATTGCAGTAGGCACCATTGTGCATATGGGATAAGTTAGCCTGCATATCCTTGACCCTGAGATTCCATACAAAGAGGCTGTTTGAGTGTGATTGCTGATTCTCAACACCCCTCCTCAATCACAACTAGAAAAGGCACAAAATGTGTAGAGGCTGTAATAAGAACCACCTGCAAAGTGTGGGCATACCACAGACATGGCAAAACACCAGAGGCTGTCACAAAAAAGCTAAGTGTGGGTACCATAAACATGGTGGACATCCAGAGGCTGTAACAGGGGCCTCACAAAGTGTACAGGGACTGTAATGCCAAGTTACATAAGGAGTTTACAAAGCTTATGGCAGGAAGCATTAGGGCAAGGAAGTACAAAGCTTTTAAAACAGTCTATCAGAATTATGAGAGTACAAGGACTGATGAGTCTTGTCCTTCCGATCCTGGTGGTCTTCATCTTCATCTTCATCTTCCTTTGCTCCATTTTCTTCTTCTTCTTTGACTGCGACTAGATAGGCCTTTTGGGATCTCTTTCTTGCGTGGCAGAACTTCTCGATGTGTCCGATCCTTTTGCAGAAGTCACAAAAGAGCTAATCCTTCTTGCCTTTGTACCTGTTGCCAACATATAATGCATGCTCATCTCTAGAGGTACTTGGTTCTTCTTTAGTTTTTAGCTTCTTTTCTTCTTCTAACAGTGATGCCTGGATATCAACAAGTTCAGGATTTGGCATGTTGATTAAAGTTGTTGATACATTATTATATTCAGGAGGCAAGCTCTTAAGTAGAACACCGATGCAAACATCTTCATCCATTTTAATGTTGATTCCTGCAAGTTGGGTTAGGAGTCCTTCCATGTAATTAAGATGTGTGGCAAGTGATGTGCTGGACTTCATTTCAAGCCTGAAGATTTCAATTAGGAGACCATACTTTGATGATTTAGATTGTGCACCGAATAGGGTGTCAAGTCTTTTCCATGTATCTTGTGAGGTCTCACAATTATCCACATGGTGGATATAACTGTCGTCTAGCTCCAGTTTGATAATGGCCTGAGCTCTATCATCATTCTTTTGCCAAGTAGTTGCAAGGTCCGCGTCCCGAGGTTTCTTCTCTTTGCCATTTGTGATGGCCCAGAGACCCTTTTTCATCAAGATGAGCTTGATGCGGGTTTGCCAGGTGTGAAACCCGACTCCTTTGAATCGAGCATTTGGAGAGTCTTTGCCCATGTTAGATTTACGGGAACAGTAGCAAATCAACTTCAGACTTATTAGATTTGAGCAACAGAAGAATTGGTTGAGAGACACAAGTGCTAAAAAACACTAACTGAGTGTCAATGAATATCAGATCTGCAAAAGTCTTTTACTCTTTTAAAATCCAAGTGATCTTCCCCTTCTTGATTTGATGCTGATGCCTTCAGATCTGAGTGACAGTACTTTAATGAACTTCAGAGAGTATTGCTCAGTGATTAAAATCACTGTTGATAACTTAAGTGAGAGAAACAGTGAAAAATGTCAAGATTTTGAAGCTTTGGCTATGGTGGAATTAGGGTTTCTAAGACAGGGGCCTGGTTTTTTTGTTGATTGCAGGAGCTACAGTGGATCATTTTCAAAAAATTTTATATGCCTAGGAAGCTGATTTCATGGCCTACCAAAGCCCTATCATAATCGTCAAGATTGTGGCCTGTATGAAGCACGCAGACACGTCGAACAGAAGCAGGCGCAGTTTTGACAGGATTCCGCGATTTTCGCAATGCTGGAGCCAGGGCGCAGTAATGCAGTCGATTTTTGTGCCAAGATGAATCGCCTTGAGCAGAGGAACAACTCCCTAGAAGAAATCGTGGGCTGAAATGGCATGGTTGAAGAGTTATGGAAGCTCCAAGTAAGGTAGGTCCTGCCTGGCTATGACAGACACAGAGCAGAGACTGAGGATTTTCACAATGCTGAGCTCCAGATGGTCCAATGTCCTGGATTGATGTGATACAGGGAAGCTTTGTGAGTTGGGGAATACTTTTCCAGAAGGAAGCTCCAAGAGATTTGACCTGTGGAGTGAGATATAAGCAGCTCAATCTGATAGGGTGCTGCTGGCTATGGCTGCCATGGAAGCTTCAGTGAGAGTAGAGTTGGGAGATGAAGTCATGAGCTGACATTGAGCTAGACTGAGGTTGAAAGGAATCAAGAGAGGCTAGACAAGCAATGCCATGCCCAGCTGGGCTTTGATACCATGTGAGAAATGCGGGATCTAGAGGATGGCAAAAACGGAAGCTATGGAGGATGGAAAAAGAAGTGTAGACTCATGATGGAAAGGACACTGTTTGTTACACAAGTGAATTAGGTTCCAAGATTGAGACTTGGACTCATAAACACAATCTTGTGTATGTGGACAATGACATTGACACTTTACTGAAATGAAAAGAGTACTATCATTGCATTAAGAAAGGAAGCAAGTACAATGCTTTATAGGAAAGTAGGAAACTGCAATAGGCACCATTGTGCATATGGGATAAGTTAGCCTGCATATCCTTGACCCTGAGATTCCATACAAAGAGGCTGTTTGAGTGTGATTGCTGATTCTCAACAGAACTAAGGAAAATCCTCATGCTTCAGTCCCCACAAACATTCACAAACATTGTTCTTAATTTTCATTAATTTTTCGCACCTAAAATGCATTTTTCCCCTATTGTTAGTGATTTTTCTCTATTTTTCTTGTATTTTCCCTTATTTTTTGCATTATTTAATTACTGAAAATTCAAAACAGGTTATGGGCTATGGCCCTTAGTTCCTTCTTGCAGCAAAAATGAAAATTTAGTTGGTGTTCCTATTCATTTTCCCATTTTTATGCTCAAAACCATCATTTTCCCTTGATTTTCCATATTTTACGTGTTCTAGTGTATTATTTTGAACCACAAGTTGCATATTTTTCTGATTTTCTGATTATGATCAACAAGTACTCATGGAAAATAGCAACATAAATAATTTTTAGCCCACATGAACAACATTTTATCAATCAAAAGCCATGAAATCTCAAATTTCCTTTGAAAATTTTGAATTACCGCTTATTTGCGTGTTTCGGGTTTCATGTCCATGGCTGCAAATCTGAAAATCAGCAGCACTTCATGCTCAGCACGGTCACAAATCACCATTTCCAGCCCGTGGAGCAATCCGATCCATGCCGGAGAAGCCTCCACCATTCTTTCTTCTTCCTTCTTCTTCCCACATGAACTCCCTCTTAGAGGAGAGAGAGGGAGGAGAGAGAAAGACTGATTTTCTCTCTCCCTCTACAGGCTGCCATTCCTCGCGTGGATCGGAGCGATGCGGAGCGAAGATCGAATGTGGTTGCCTTCTATGATTGAATCCATGGCTTACTTGGAAGCCTGCACCTCGATTTGTGGAGGGGGGGTCTGTTTTTTTCGGCACTGAACAGCCGCCGCCCCCCCTCCATCACGAATTTTTGAGAAGGGGGGTGCCCCTTCACAAAGGCACCCCCTCATTTCTCAATTTTTGGGCACCCTCCCTTTTCCTGACCGGCCGTTTGGTCTTTTTACTGCCTCTCGTGCATACGATGTCCAAATCGCAGTTTGAAAATTTCTGTGAGCTCATCTCGGCATCCCGCACTAACTGATAGCTCCACTGACCACTGCAGGCGCATGGAAAAATTACTAAAAATCCGCAAGTTTTACCCGGGCGTCCTTAGAGCACTTTGACGCTTAAAATCGTTCTAGGTCGAGCCGCCGCCTTTGACGGTGAATATTTTTCCCTTGATATTCATAATTTTTAGCTACTTTTAAGCACTTCTCGGCACCTAAATTCCGCTCTCATTGGCGACCACGGGATAGGGTGACTCAGCCCGTCGAATCCACAAACATATCTGCACATAAACAACCAAAGAAGCATCAAACTGATACAAAACAAATATATAGTAAAACTCAGCACAATGCACCACCCACCCCTGGGCAGAACCAAGTCATGACATCCACAAGGAGTAGGCCTAGCATCATCTAATAGAAGAACCAAAGCAAGTCACTGACCAACTGCGCCAACACAGCCAAACTAAAAACCCTATCAAAGAGGTTGCCCTAAATGGTAGTCTGAACTACTTGCCACCTAAAGACAACACAACTAGGAGCTCCTACAAGGAGAGGACTCCTATAGCCTGATCAAGGAATATTTTCTTTCAGTACATTTCTTCTTTTAGGGTTTTTATTTTATTAACATACTTGGGCATGTAAAAAGGAGGGAGCTGAGCGTAGTGTTGAGATATCGAGCTCCACTCGTGATACGCCAGGGTGACCATTGTGTATTTATGTCACAGACGTGTCAGTTGCAGACGCGGTTGGTACACCGCCCATGAATAATAGCCACATGATAGCTATCCTTATCTACTCTAGTTTGTGGCTCAGTTAGTATGCCACCTTAGTTAGTTGAGTTTGGTTTGAGACCTATATCTAGGGTTCTTCTATTTCTTTGTAAGAGAGTTCTTTTGGGTTACACAACTAAGAAGAGAAAAACGTTTTCAGCCTCCATCTCTGTGTGTCTTCCCCCATTGTGCAAGCAAGAAAGCTTCAAGCGAGACTCCTTCCTTCTCTCCCACAATCTTGACATGGTATCAGAGCCTTGTTCGTGGTAAGGAGCTCAAGAAAGCAAGCCAAGCTCGCGGTGTTCTGGTAAGAGGAGCAGTGTTGCTTTCATTTTCTGTTTTGGGAGCAGATCTCTGCAGGTAGCACAGCCGGAAATTGCAGGAGTGCATTGTCTCAGGTTGAGACGCCCTTCGCGGTGAAGCAAGAGGGCAGTATATGCTGCGGGAGAGGGCTTTACCTTGTTTTTTTAATTTGAGGCCATTTCGGGGCCTGTTTTGCAGACGGAAGTTTTCTGCACGCACTCAGGAAAAGGCTCAGTTTTATGCTGTGCAGCCACTGTTCTACAGGTCGGTGAAAAGTTACTGTAGAAATTGCATCGTATGCTTGTGCGCAGAGACATTGGGAGTTTCAGAATCATCCTTGGTTCCTATTTATGCAAAATCGTCACTAGGAAGTGACTGTGTGGTCAAATACCACTTTCGCCAGTTTTGCAGATTTTCCCTTGTGAGGGTGAAGCTGTGTTTTTTGCAGTGACAGAATTTCTTGCAGTATTCTGTAATGGCGTCTGATTCTCTTTCACAGATTGTCACTGAAAACTTCCAGGCATGGAAGTTTAGAATGACGAATTTCCTTATGGGAAAAGGATATTGGGAATTTGTTGCAGGAAATGAAGAAGAACCAGTTCTTCCTGATGTTCCCAATCAACAGCAAATGCAGGCATTCAAAGCATGGCATGAGAGAGCCAGGAAAGTTATGTACTGGCTGTCTATCAGCATTTCAGACTCTATGATTGTGCATATTCAGGATGCAAGTACGCCAAAGGAGGCATGGGATACTCTATCAAAAATGTATAGCACAAATACGCAAGCCAGGAAAATGCAGCTCAAGCAAGAGTTGCACAATGTGCAAAGAGAAAATATGAGCATCAACGACTACCACATGAAGGTGAAGAAGATTGCAGATGCACTTGCTTCCATTGGGTCACCAATGGAAGATGATGATTTAGTTTCTGTGACCTTGAATGGTCTAGGAAAGGATTATGCACAGTTTCGGACATCCATTTCAGTTCGTGAAAGATTTCCTGATTTTGAGGAGTTGATTGCTCTTCTAATTTCTGAGGAACAGAGAAATGGTGGTGCATCTTCTTCAGGAGGAACTTCAAAAGAAGCTGTCTTCTACTCAAATGCTGGAAGAGGTAGAGGCAGAGGTAGAGGAGGTCGATTTGGAGGCCGTGGTAGAAATCAGAATATGCAACAAACTCAAGAAAACCAGTCCTATGGAGGAGGACGTGGTAACTCTAGAGGCAGGGGGAGCCAAAGAGGTCGTGGTGGATGGCAAAGAGGCCAAAATGCAAACAGTAATGTTGAATGCTACTATTGTGGTAAAATGGGTCATATGGCTAAAGACTGCTATAAAAAGCAGAATGACATCATGAATGGAAAACTGCAACAAGGGAATTATGCATCTTCTAGCAGACAGGGTGATGACAGAAATGAGCATTTGTTCATGGTGCAACACATGAACAATTCTGTGACAAGTGCAGAAGAAAGCAATGATGTATGGTATGTTGACTCAGGTGCATCAAACCACATGACAGGTCATGCAGAATGGATGGAGGATGCAAGGAAAATGGAAAAACCAGGATTTGTGGAGACTGGTGATGATACTGCACATCCTATTGTGCAGATTGGAAAAATTCCCTTGTCTATGCAGGATGGGAAAAAGAAATACCTGTCCGATGTATTTCATGTCCCGAATATCACCAAGAATCTGGTTTCTGTCGGTCAAATGGTTGAGCAGGGCTTGCAGGTCAGATTTAATCCTCGTGGATGCTTTGTTGAGGATATGAAAAATAAAGGTCGCTTGATAGCAAAAGGAAAGAAGAAGGGCAGAATGTTTACGTTGGATGCAGACATGTCTGAATTGAGTGCAGCAATGTTTGCACATGGGACCGGTGTAGTTGCAGATATTGATATCTGGCATAAACACATTGGTCATGTTAATGTACAGCGACTTAAATCAATGTAGGCCCAAAATATTGTTGCAGGTTTGCCAAAATTCAAGGTTGCAGAAATGCATAAGGTATGTGAAGCCTGTCAGTTTGGAAAACAGGCAAGGAAACCATTTCCTAGACATGTTCAAGAGAGTGAGAAGCCATTGGAATTAATCCACTCTGATGTGTGGACTACTAAAGCTGCATCTCTTGGAGGCTGTCATTATTTTGTTACCTTTATTGATGACTATAGCAGAAAAGTTTGGGTGTATTTTATGAAAAAGAAAAGTGAAGTTTTTGGGCATTTCAAAACCCTTAAAGCTATGGCTGAAAAAGAAACAGGTCTGCAAATAAAATGCCTAAGGTCAGATGGAGGGGGAGAGTACCTCTCAAATGAGTTTGCAAAGTTCTTGCAGGAGCATGGCATAAAGCAGCAATATTCATGCAGTTATACCCCACAACAAAATGGAATTGCAGAAAGGAAAAATAGGCATATTGGAGAGGTATCTCGTGCCATGCTCAATGAAAAAGACTTACCAGATTTTTATTGGGCTGAAGCAGTTGCTACAACAGTCTATATAATGAACAGGACTCCCACTGCAGCAATACACGGGATGACTCCAGAGGAGAGGTATACTGGTAGGAAACCAGATATTTCTCATTTGAAAATTTTTGGTTGCATTGCCTATGTACATGTGCCAGATGAGTTGAGATCCAAGTTGGATCCAAAAGCTGAGAAGTGCATCTTTATTGGTTACTCTCTGCAGCAAAAAGGGTATAGATGCTATAACCCTTCTACTCGTAAGTTTACAGTGAGCAGAGATGTTGTTTTTGATGAGATGAGCAGCTGGTATAAACCAGTAAATGTGATTGATGATGTAGATGCACAGAATGGTAATGCTGCACAAAACTCACAGCAGCAGTCACAAAATATTAGTGGACCTGGAGCGTCCTCTAGCAGTGGTTCACATTCTTCGCCATGGACAGGCAGATTGAGATAAGGAGAATCTTCTCAAAGTAATGCAGATAGTGGTATGCAGGTATCACGAAAAGGAAAAGAGAAGATTGATCAGCCCATGTTTGATGTGAATGCAGGTCACTCTTATGTGGATGGTGAATCCAGTGGCTCAGAACAGAGCATTGATGATGAGTTGGGTATTCCTTCTATTGTTACACCTGGAGTAAGGAAGACCAGGGATGTTTTGAGAGCACCTGGGAGTGAACCTACTTTGCGCAGGTCTACGAGAGCTAGGTATCCTGTGGATAGGCTGAAATATGATGGATTTACAGCCACTCACTATGCATATATGGTCAAAGTGATACAGGAACCAGAACCCACATCTTTTGAGCAAGCCATGGGAAAAGAAAAATGGGAGAAAGCCATGGATGAAGAAATGGATGCCTTGGAAGCAAATGCTACATGGGAGTTAGTACCTTTGCCTAAAGGTAAGAATGCAATTGGCTGTAAGTGGGTTTATAAGGTGAAGCACAATGCAGATGGTTCTGTGAATAGATACAAGGCAAGATTAGTTGTCAAGGGGTATGCACAAACATATGGCATTGACTATGAAGAAACATTCAGTCCGGTTGCAAGGATGGCAACCGTAAGAGTAGTCATTGCTATGGCTGCATCAAAGGGATGGTCTTTATATCAGATGGATGTAAAGAATGCCTTCTTGCATGGTGATTTGCAAGAAGAGGTCTATATGGAGCAGCCACCAGGTTATGTGCATGCTGTTCATCCTGAGTTTGTTTGCAGGTTGAAGAAAGCCTTGTATGGCTTGAAGCAAGCACCTAGAGCATGGTCTGATAAGATAGGACAGTATCTTGTCACTATTGGCTTTCAGATTTCCAAGGCAGATTTCTCACTTTATGTGAGAAAAACAGAGAAAGGTATTATGCTACTTGTCATTTATGTTGATGATTTGATTATGACAGGTGACAGTGATGAAGATATCCTTCATGTGAAAATGCTATTGAAGCAGAAGTTTGAGATGAAGGATTTGGGAGAGCTGCGTTATTTCTTGGGCATTGAGGTGATTAGATCACCAAGTGGGATACAGCTCTTGTAGAGGCAGTATGGATTGGACATGCTGTCCAAATATGGGATGACAGGCTGTAAGCCTATTTCAGTTCCTTTGGAGCAAAATGTGAAGCTGAGCACAGATGCAGGTGAGCTTCTAGAAGACCCTACTATGTACAGACGCATAGTAGGAAGTTTGATTTATATGACTATTACCAGGCCAGATTTGAGCTATGCTGTTGGATTGGTAAGTCAGTTTATGCAGGCTCCAAGGAAACCGCATTTGGATGCGGCTAGACGCATACTCAGGTATGTGAAGTCCACATTGCAGTATGGACTATTTTATGAGACTGGGGTTCAGATACAATTGCATGGATACACTGATGCTGATTGGGCTGGTAGCATTTTTGATAGACGATCTACCAGTGGATATGTGTTCTCTTTTGGGAGTGCTGCAGTCACTTGGAGCAGCAAGAAACAGCCTACAGTTGCCTTGTCGAGCACAGAGGCTGAGTACAGGGGTGCAGCAATGGCTGCATGTGAGGTAGCTTGGTTGCATAAGCTACTTTATGATATGCATCAGTCTACAGATGGGCCAGTTGTCATTTATTGTGACAACATGAGTAGTATACACTTGGCAAATAACCCAGTCTATCATGCTAGAACAAAGCACATTGAGGTGCATTATCACTATGTGCGAGAGAGGGTTTTACTAGGTCTTATTGATCTAGTTTATGTCAGCACAGAGGATCAGGTTGAAAGGTGAGAAGGATCGAAGCTTGCACGCGAGCTATGGCGGGAGAGCAAGAGCAAGAAAAGAGAGAGACAAGAAATGGGAACTCCAACAGTCACAATGTGTGACCGGGCCTTCCTTTATTCAAACTGTCACTAAAAGAATAAAGAATAAAGTGACGTGACGGGCGCCCGCCACCTGCAGTGTGCAGTGGCGGGTACTGTCAGTGTAGTAATACACGGGGCGGCACGGCGGAGGCGCCTTTACCCCCAACAACCTCCCACTTAAAGGCGAATCTGCCCTAGTGAGAGAGAAAAGAAAAAGAAAAGACAGTACAAATGTACATAGGTACAAGGGATGAGGAAAGGCGACATCTCATCCAACGCCCATCAACCTCCTGAGGAAGGCAAAGCGCTCAGTAGTGAGGCTCTTCGTGAGCAGATCTGCAGGATTCTCGTCAGTGGAGATCTTGACAAGATCAACAGACTTGTCCTCCACGACACCACGTATGAAGTGATACCTCACCTCAATGTGTTTCGTCTTTGCATGGAAGACCGGATTCTTAGCCAACTGAATGGCACTCATAGAATCCGAATGCAGTGTAGGTGTAGCATCAATCCCAAGGTCAGCAACTAGACGGCCTAACCATATGGCCTCCTTGCAAGCCTCAGTGGCTGCAACATACTCGGCCTCAGTGGTAGACAAAGCCGTACACTTCTGAACCCTGGACATCCAAGAGACAGCCCCTCCAGCATAGGTGAATACATAGCCAGAAGTGGACTTCCTACTATCTGCATGTCCTGCATAATCGGAGTCAGTGTACCCCACGACCCCTGTATCCTCGCTGCCATAGCAAATACACATATCTGCTGTGCCCTTCAGGTACCTCATGATACCCTTCACGGCATCCCAATGTCTGTTGCCAGGTGTAGCCATATAGCGTGCCACAACACCAACTGCATGCGCAATATCTGGACGAGTGGCTATCATGGCATACATCAAACTGCCCACGGCTGAAGCATAAGGGATCTTGGCCATCTCGGCCCTATGCTCATCTGTCTGTGGACAATCGGCCTGTGATACCTTCACATAAGAAGGTAATGGACAGCCAATAGGCTTTACGTCCTGCATGCGGAAGCGTTCAAGGACTTTATGAATGTACTCCCGCTGTGAGAGATACAAAAGCCCCTGATGCCTATCGCGCTTAATGCGCATCCCAAGTATATGTGAGGCCTGTCCCAAATCCTTCATCTCAAAGCTCTTCTTCAGCTGAGATTTAAGAGCATCTAGCTCATCATGAGCTTTCCCTGCTATCAGCATATCATCAACATAGAGTACCAAGATAAGCAAACTGCCATCACGGGCTTTCTTCGTGTAAAGACACGGATCCATAGCACTCCTGCTGTAGCCCTGTGAGTGCATAAAGGCATCAAACTTATGATACCATTCCCTAGGTGCCTGCTTCAAGCCATACAAGCTCTTCTTCAACTTGCACACTAGGTGCTCCATGCCAGGTTCTGCAAAGCCCTTAGGCTGATCCATATAGATCTCATCATGCAAGTCCCCATGTAGAAAAGCCGTCTTGACATCCATCTGATATAGATCTAAGTGAAGCTGTGCAACCAAAGCCAAGACTAAGCGCAGGGTGGTCATCTTAACCACAGGAGAGAAGATCTCATCAAAGTCCACACCATGTTCCTGCTTAAAACCCTTTGCTACCAATCTAGCCTTGTATGCCGGCTTGGGGTGTCCAGGGGTACTTTTCAGCTTGTACACCCACTTGCATGGCAAAGCCTTCTTGCCCTTAGGCAAGGCAACCAAATCCCAAGTCTCATTCTTATGCAGGGAGTCTATCTCAGACTGCATAGCCCTCTCCCAGGAGTGACTGTCACCCCTGTGCATAGCCTCATCATAAGTGAAAGGCTCTCCTGCATCTGTAACCAAAACATAATGCATAGAGGGCTGAAATCTGTCAGGTGGACGTCTGTCTCTAGCAGACCGTCTCACCGCAGGCTCTGCTGCCTGTCTAACTACGTGTCCAACACCCTGGCCCTGTGGAGGAACTGCTGCAGGCTGTACTACTGGCTGTGCTGGAGCTCTAGGCTCCTCCTGAAAGATCACTCTGCGGATCTCAACCACCTTCTCAGGCTGCCTATGCATCTTGTCTTCATGGAAGACGACATCATGGCTGCGTACTATTTTCCGCGCCTGCGGATCCCATAGGCGATAGCCCATCTCTCCTGACTCACCATAGCCAAGGAATATGCATTTAATGCTCTTTGGTTCCAATTTACTCCTCTTGTCCTTGGGCACATGGCAGAATGCCTCACATCCAAAGACACGGAGATGCGCATAAGAGGGTGGCTTACCAGCCCAAACTTCCTCTGCAACCTGGAAATCCAATCCACTGGAAGGTGATCGGTTTATGACATGCACTGTCGTACTAACTGCCTCAGCCCAAAAACTCTGGGGTAGGACTGCATGGCTAAGCATAGAGCGCACACGCTCCTGAATAGTCCTGTTCATGCGCTCAGCCAAACCATTCTGGGGTGGGGTGTAAGGGGCGGTCAACTGACGCTTAATACCCCTGTCATCACAAAACTGCTCAAAAGCACGTGAGACATATTCTCCCCCATTGTCAGTCCTAAGGCATTTCAGCCTATACCCAGTTTGGTTCTCAACAAGAGCAAGCCATCTCTGAAAAACTGCCAAGACATCGGACTTCTGCTTTATGGGATAAGTCCACACTTTCCTAGAAAAATCATCAATGAAGGTAACAAAGTACTTCGCGCCACCCATAGACATGCAAGGCATAGGCCCACAAACATCGGAATGCACCAATGCCAAGGGCTCACTCATGCGTGGCCTACCCGATTTCTTATGCGTAGACCTATTCTGCTTACCATAAAGACAATGATCACACGAGTCAAAACGTGCATAATCCAAAGGCGGAAGATACTGCAAACCAGATAACATTTTCATTCCCTTCAAAGACATATGCCCCAAACGGGCATGCCAAAGTGATACATGTGGGATAGAGCCCACTGCCAAAACATGGTCTACAGAAGACCCAGATACAACAAGAGGATAGAGGCTGCCAGCCTTGGCGCCTCTAGCAAGCACAAGTCTGCCTTTGATAATTTTCCAGGCAGAATCCCCAAAACATACATGAAATCCTGCATCATCCAGCTGTCCTGCAGACATAAGACTGCGCGTAAGCGCAGGTACATGACGTACATCCCTAAGCAAAAATGAACTGCCAGTGGAAAACTGCAACTGAATATCACCCATGCCCACAATGTCAAGAGACCTGTCGTCTCCAAGTCGGACTGAACCAGATATAGTGCGGTAAGAGTGGAACCACTCACGGTAAGGCGTCACATGGAAGGACGCACCTGAATCCAATAACCAGCACTGTGCATACATACTAGGTGTCTCAGTCAAGTGTGAAGCATCAGAAGAACTAGCTGCAAGTATAAATTCATCACCACCATCGGACTCCTCAGTCTGCGTGACATTAATTTCCTCAATCTTGACGCTGGACTTCGTAGGTACTATGCTGCGATCAGAGGACTTCTCCTGCACTTTATCTTTCCCCTTATCCTTGCGCTTCTCATTGCGCAACTCATGACACTGTGGTCTAATATGGCCCTTTTTCCCACAATGATGACAAGTGACATTTGCATTGCGCCCACGCGACTTACTATGCGACTTGCCACCGCGAGATTTAGACCGACCCTTCTGCGAGTCACGGCCTCGGCCATTACCACGGTCATACCTGTCATTCCTGCCTCTAACTGTCAAAGCATGACTACCACGAGAGGCATCCAAGTTTTTGCGATTCACCTCTTCCTGAAGAAGAGCACTCTCAACATCTGCCAATTTTAGAGTAGCACTAGAGGCACAAAGAGCAGTGCGGAATACATCCCATGACTCATTCAGAGTTCCAAGCAAGAAAAGAGGAGTTACTTCCTCTCCAAAGGTGATATCCTGCGAAGTCAGGTTCTTCAGTATAGCATGGAACTGGCTCAAGTGAGCAGACATAGTCGCATTATCCTTCATGCGCAGATCCATAAGCTGCTTCAACCAGTACATCTGACTCGCCGGACTTTTCTTATCATAAAGATTCTTGATCTTATTCCATAGATCCCATGCACTCTGTGCTTCCTCAAATACATTATAATGTACCTGTTCAGTGAGAGACAATACAATCGTGGACTTGCATAGCTCATCAAGTTCAAGCCAGTCGTCATTGTCCATAGTTTCAGGCTGCTCCCCACTCAACCGAAGTGGCTTAATCTGAGATTTCTGCACCAAAACCTGCCATATTTGACTCTTCCAGTAAGAGTAGTTGGTACCATCCAACTTTGTAATGTTAAAGATGGCACTATCATGCGAAGATGACGCCATTATGCAGGCTGGAAATGCCCAAACAGTCCAAAACTGCTTGCTGTTTTACTGCAGAAACTGCCCAAAAATGACCAAAACGGGGTCCAAAGGGTGAGCAAAGTGTGCCAAAAGTTGCTGCCCACTTAGTACTAGGTGCGGTACACCAAATCAGGATATTTCAGCATGAAAAGTACACCTCAGTCCACCAATAACTGCTTGCTGTAATAAATTGTAGGTATGCAGTCCAGAGAGCAAACTGTCCCAAAATAGGATCCAATGTCAAGCAAACAATGCTAGGTCCAAAGCCGGCATGAAACGGACATAAGCAAGGCCAATGACAGTGAAAAGAACATGAGCTCAACACCAAGCATGTCAAAATAACATCTGCCAGTGAAAGGCACACCCCCAGACACTCTAGGCAAAGTGTTCCTGTAACTGCCAAAACCTGACACAAATAGATGTCTGCTCAAAGAGAAAGATCCAAATATGAGACTCGGCTCATAAGCATCCTGTGAACCAAGAGTACATCAATGCATATCCATAAAGATCAGAGTATGATCCCAAAGTCTCAATTTCGTATGTAGCTGCTCAAGACATAAACTGCTCCAAATACATGTAAGTGCTCCAATAGCATGCAACTGTCAAAGATCAAGCAAGCATGTAAAATGCTCCCACTGGCACAAAAGGCGTACAAGGCGAGCTTAGAAGCTCAGACAACCCAAGAGAAAGCACCAATGATAAGTGACCCTGTCAATGCATCAAGCGCATCCAAGAGAGCATGACATACATGAAGCACCGGTCGTATTAACCATGAAGCAATACATAAGCCCAAATAAGCTCTCGGTCAACTCAATGACATCCAAATAGCAACCAAGATCAGTGATCAAGTAAGCCGGGAATGCTCAAATACATCCAAATCCAAGCTCCAAATGTCGGTATGGCATACACGAACCAAAGCATGTAATGCAAAAGCCTAACTGTCAAGCAGAGACATGAGGCATAGGCGGTCCATGAGCATGCCAAGTCGGTCCAAATGCCAGTGAAGATGGAGCTAATGCAAAGCTCAAAAGCATCCCATAATCTCATACATATGCTCCAAGTCGTCCCCAAATGTCAGAGACATCATGCCAAAGCTCAAAGCATACATCCGGTATCGGTAGGTAAGTGCCAAAGCATGTAAAGTACCTTCAGCCCACTGTTATTCCAGCATGTATTTACTGTTCTAAACAGTAGATTTCAGCCCCGAATTCAAGCCAAAATCATGATCAAACCAAATGCATACATCCCCAATACATCCGGGTAGGAAATAGACCGCATATGGGCATCAAACAAGGTAACCGGAGTAGAGTATAAGCATCAAATGCCAATGCCAAGTGTGGCTGCCCTGTTTCCAGCACTGTATAACAGTAAATAACAGTCCCAAATCAGCCAATATTTCAAGCCAAAATCATGGCATAATCATGTGCATACATTCCCAAGGCACTAGGCATCATGTAGACCGCATACGGGCATCAAATAGCACAACCGGAATGGAGTATAAGCAACAAATGCTAATGCCAATGGTGCTGCCCTGTTTTCAGCCTGTTATGACAGTTTATGACAGTCCCAAATCTGAAGAAATCAGCCCCGAATGATCAAGACCAATGCCCAAATCTTGAATGACATCAAACATGAAGTCTATAGCCCTCTTGATCAAGGTAGAGAGCAAGAAGCAATGGCCAAGTGTGGAGCTGAAGTAGATGAGTGCTCACAGCCTGGAAAAAAATGATGCAATCTTCCCTGTTGGTGCTGAACTTGCTGCTGCTTCACATGGGCTGAAAAGGGGGTAATGGGGGGCTCAAGAAGGGCCTATCAAAGGCCTATGACAAGCCTCTTTGAGCCTTGATAGGTGTAAGGCACAATATGAGGGGAATAAGCTTCAAGAGTTTGAAGCCATGGCTGCCCTTGCTGTTTGCAACCTGTAGACTGAAATAAAACCGTGAAAGAATGATCAAATACCTCAGTATCAATGCCTTGAAGGTGCCTCAATAGGCTGGGAAGGTGCTCGGGAAGCCGGGGAGTGACGGGAGCTCGGGGAGATCGGATATGGCTGCCAGGATGGAGACCCAATGCGTGAAGCGAGTCGATGCGAAGGTCGGGAAGCACCGAGTCGAGCTCGAGCAAGAGAATGCCAAGCTCTGATACCAGTTGAAAGGTGAGAAGGATCGAAGCTTGCACGCGAGCTATGGCGGGAGAGCAAGAGCAAGAAAAGAGAGAGACAAGAAATGGGAACTCCAACAGTCACAATGTGTGACCGGGCCTTCCTTTATTCAAACTGTCACTAAAAGAATAAAGAATAAAGTGACGTGACGGGCGCCCGCCACCTGCAGTGTGCAGTGGCGGGTACTGTCAGTGTAGTAATACACGGGGCGGCACGGCGGAGGCGCCTTTACCCCCAACACAGGTAGCTGACATATTCACGAAGGCATTGGGCGCAGAGAAGCTGCGCAAGTTCAGAGACCTGCTTGGTGTGCAGGAATTGGGATTGAGCTCGAGGGGGAGTGTTGAGATATCGAGCTCCACTCGTGATACGCCAGGGTGACCATTGTGTATTTATGTCACAGACGTGTCAGTTGCAGACGCGGTTGGTACACCGCCCATGAATAATAGCCACATGATAGCTATCCTTATCTACTCTAGTTTGTGGCTCAGTTAGTATGCCACCTTAGTTAGTTGAGTTTGGTTTGAGACCTATATCTAGGGTTCTTCTATTTCTTTGTAAGAGAGTTCTTTTGGCTTACACAACTAAGAAGAGAAAAACGTTTTCAGCCTCCATCTCTGTGTGTCTTCCCCCATTGTGCAAGCAAGAAAGCTTCAAGCAAGACTCCTTCCTTCTCTCCCACAATCTTGACACGTAGTGACCCAAGGAGAACAGGGTATCGGTCTCAGGACCTGTCTCGGCACCCAAGAACCTACCAAGCCCTCGCAAGGCGACACTTAATCCTTTTCTAACGCTCACTTTTATTTTTGCTCCAACCTTCCTTGTTTTATCATTTGGTTTTTCAACAAGAAGCCACCCCTAGGAAGACAAGGTATCGGCCCCGGGTCTGATTCGTCCCCAGGAACCTACCAGGCCTTCGCAAGGCAATGATCAACTTCCTATACATTTTCATTTCTTTTCTTTTCTTTGATAGGGGTTAGAACCCCTTTTTACACACCTTCGTATTTATATTCATCTTTTAGGATGTCCAGGGTTTCTTGGCATCATCATTATTATCTTTTGGCAGGCTTCTCTAACTGCCTCACTACTAACAAGAACTCCTAGAGCGGCTGCCTAGCAGGCTAGAAGAATAGGGCCACTGGGACTTCCTTCTAAAACAGGTCTTTCGATGCCTGACAATGTCTGTATAGGAGACAATGACTGCTCCGACCTCCCTCAAACATACTTAGCCTAAACCTGGGACTTCATGCCTTGGTTGCCGATCCCCAACAAAAATATATCCCCTCGACAAGTACAAATACACATATAACAGGAAATAAAGGTACTCGTAAAGGAGAGATATCACCTGGATTGGCCACAAGAAGCTTCCATCGCAGCAAAGGCTCCTCCAGGCTCCACCAAATTCCACGGATTACGCAACCTGTCCAGCACAACACTTAAAACAAATACCCAATTAAACGCACCCGCACTAGACATGGAAATGGCCCTCTTGGCCTAATGAAATCAAACACTCCTACAAAACTGAATCGGCCCTCTTGGCCTAATGAAATCAAACAATACTACTCATAACATCCTCCTGGAAGCAACTATGATAGACATCAAAGCATACCATTCCCAGGGGAACAAGGCTCGTAGCCCTAAACTAGGTGCATTAGATTATGACCCATCCCTCCTGCGTATATCGCAAGAGGTGTTCGCATCACATGTCGTCTAATCAGTCTGTGGGTCTAAGATAATAAAGGCAGATGAGTCTCGCTTACCCTCTGCATCACCCAGATCAACCATCGTCTGCCAAAGAGGGCATGTTCAGAAAGCATACCCCACAAACGACCAGGTCCTGTCTCACCATCAATAGATATATCGGGACAAGGGCCACAATTAAAGAAGAGGTTTTTCTCATATGCAAAATTAGCCAATGAATCGGCAAACTGATTCCAATTTCGTGGAATCAGCTGAAAAGACACTCTATCAAATTCGTCTAACAGGGCTATGGCAGTATGATGGTACATGCAAAGGATGGGGTTTCGCACCATGTACGTCCCATTGAGTTGATTTGAAACCAACTGCGAGTCCCCTTTCACCAATACTGGCAGATACCACCCTTCTTTGCAATATTCAAACCCATTATCAGGGCTTTGTATTCTGCCATATTATTGGTAAAATTCACCCCGAGATAAGCAGCTAACTTCATGACAATGCGTCGTCGAGGGTGTCGGATGACAACTCCTACACTTCCTTTTTTGCATGCACCCCTGGACGCCCCATCAAAGTACAAGGTGTACGTCCATAAAGGGTTTACATATCCCGCCATCCTGAACTCTACTCGTAATTATGGTAATCGAAATTCAGCATATTCAACGGGTGGACTGTAGGCTCCATCCCTCCATCATCATTGAATTCAACAGGGATGCTCGTCAAAATTTGTAGGCAGTGATGGCAGAAGGCCTTGATCTCCCAAATAAATGCCCCACCTTCTTGCTCAGTCACCTTATATCCTTTGCTCCACCAAATGATATTTTCCTGATGATACCACTATTCTAAATATGGGTGTTCTAAATAAGGGATCAGACGGCCCATCAACCTCTATCACGATTTCCTTGCAGATATTTGATCGATCTCGCCTAGACCTACAAGGGCAGTCATAGTATTAGTGCAATTAGAAATAATAAGGTTTAATCTTATTAAGATTAACCTTATTTTTAAATTCTATCCCCTCAAGGTCAGGTAACAAGACTGTAGATTTATTCTTTCCTATTCTAACGATCCTATAGGACCCATCCCATTTGGGCTCTAGCTTGCCTGGAAATAATTCACGTCATGCGTCATAATACAGAACAAGCTGTCCTTTCTTGAAGGTGTATTTCTTGGCTTTGAGGTCATGTAACCGCTTCATTCGGTGCTTCGCCACTTCTTGGTGCAATAAGCTCTGTAGCTTAAGCTCATCTAAATGTGCCAGTGTCGTCAAGCGCTCAAAAAGTGTGTCTTCATTGCTCAAAGAATGATTGATGGCAAACCGAATAGTCGGCAGCTCAATCTCTAAAGGCAAGACACACTCCTCCCCATATACTAACTTGAATGGGGTATGGCTAGTGGCTCATTTGAAGGTCGTATTATATGCCCACACTACCACGTATAACTTTTTATCCCAATCCCGTTTCTTTTGTGATACAATTTTGGACTGAATGCCCACAAGCTGCTTGTTGGTGCTTTCAACTTGCCCGTTGGCTTGCGGGTTATATGGGGTTGTCTTGTTATGCTTGATTTGCCACATCTCTGTCAAACCTTTGATCACCTTATTTAGGAAATGGGTTCCGCGGTCCGACACTAATTCTTTCGGCAGACCAAAACGACATATTATCTACTCTAAAAGGAAACTAGCAGTTTCTTTAGCATCATCTTTCCTTGTTGCACGTGCTTCTGACCACTTTGTGAAGTAGTCAGTTGCTATAATGATGTACCTCTTTTGCGTAGTCGATGACGGAGTAATAGGACCCACAAAATCTATTCTCCACTTCTCAAATGGAAGCATCACCATAATAGGGGTGAGTGGTCGTTTCCTATTCTCTCGACTATCATGTCGTTGACAAATATCACATCTCTTAACATATGCAAACGCATCCTGGAAGATGGCCGGCCACCAATAACCTGCTCTTAAAGCCTTTTGTGCTGTAAGCCGTCCAGCAAAATGGCCACCGCAAGCAGAATCATGGCACTCTTCCAAAATGAATGGCACCTCGTCAGGCATCACACATCGGCGATAGATGTCATCAACCCCTTGGCCGATATAATGTACCTGCGATCAAAGCAAACTTTAACGCTTGCTGCTTAATTTTCCGTTTCTCATCTTTAGATAATTTGGATCCTACCTCTCCCGTCGATAAATAATGCGTTATTGTAGCATACCAAGAGGGAATAGATGCCGTATCTATTTTAAATAACAACTCCATGTCACTATCTTCAGCCACAGATTCTTTCGGCTCCCCAAAGTCCACAAGACATTCCACGATGCCTTGCAACCTTGGTGGCTTACTCCTGATTTCATAATCAAATTCCTGCAAAGTGATTAACCACTTCGCTAGACGATCAGGCGGCTATAGCTTATTCATCAATAGTCGAAGTCCCTCCGCCTTCGTATAAAGCACGACTTTCTCATAGAGAATATAATGCCTAAATTTCTTGGTCCCAAAGACCATCGCTAGACACAACTTCTCCATGTAGGTATAGTTGATTTCGGATACCCCCAGCTTCCGGCTAGCAAAAGCAATCGGGTGGTACCACTTCTCTTCCCAAATTTGGGCTAAACAGCAGTAGCTGATACTATACATGGTGGCTGCTGAGAATATATAGAACACCTCACCTCTTTTAGATGCTTTTAAAAAGGGCGCTCTTGCTACATCGTCGAATGCTATCTTACAAGGGTCACCCCATACAAACGAACAGCTAAAGGACAATAAATTTGTAAGCGGTAACATTCTTTCTACCAAGGCGTTTATGAATCTACGGTAATAACCAACTGAAGATAGAAAGCTATGAACTTCCTTCGGAGTGCATGGTGGACCCATGGCAACTATAACTTTAACCTTCTCCGGGTCTGTTGCAATTCCTACCGAACTGACCACATGACCCAGCAATAGCCCATAAGGTACTCCAAAAACACACTTCCGTGGGTTTAGGGCGATACAAAACTGTCTACAGCGCTCAAAGCATTTTCTTAAAATGACCAACTGCCTTTCTCTCATGGTGGCGGCCCCTAAGTCATCAATAAACACCTTCAACTCTTCAGAGGATATGTCACCGAATGTGTTATCTGCTGTTCGTTGCCACGAACCAGGCGCATTGCATAAACCAAAGGCCATCACATGGTATGCAAAAGTACCAAATACAATAATAAAAGTTGTTTTTAACTTATCCTCTTCTGCAATTACCATCTGGTTATATCTTGCAAAGCAATCCATAAACGAATATATATCCCTACCTGCTAATTGATCCAAAATTTGGTCAATAAATGGCAATGGGTAGTAGTCCTTAACTGTCTGCTTATTCAGCTCTCTAAAGTCTACACATAATCGGATTTGATTATTCTTCTTCTTTCTGATCACAACTGGCAAACACCATTCCGTATGTTGCACAGGAAAAATCAAACCCGCTTTTCGAAGCTTCTGTAACTCTTCAAACAGCCCATCCCTCAGTTCGAAAGGCGTACGCCTTACTTTCTGTCGTACAGGACGACTACCCTCTTTCAACGGAATTGTATGAATAGCAAGACTAGGAGGAATGCCTCTCAGTTCATCATAACTCTAGGCAAAGATATCCCAGAATTCTTGAATCAAGGCCACATAGTCCTCCCTTTCTATTGTGCTGAGCATAGAACCTAATTTGATTGGCCGTGAATCATCAGGCGTACCAAGGTCTAGCTCGATAACATCTGCATCTCTTATACAATCTTGGCTCTCTATCGGCTCGTTCAAAGTAATCTGATAGATGTCTTCCGTGGTGGATCCCTCTTTTGACTCATCACTCGATGATGTCTCACTGGCAGATAAATCTTCTAATGTCTCCAATTATGTAGAAGATAGAGGAGCTCTCTCACTCTGCGGGGACTCAGGATAAGCATCAACCACCACACGTTGGGTACCTCTGCCGAATATTAGTCGACCGGCGGGTATGTCTACTTGGCAGTCCGCTTGTAAGATCCAAGGTCATCCGAGTAATACTTGGTAACTTGGACGGCCTGCAAAACGAATCACCCTAAAGTCCAACATGCATTCTACATTTGCAACAGTGACATGGACCTTAGTAATGCAGCCTTCCGACTGTCTCAAACTATCATTTGCCATTCTGAGGATTGTGGAGGTATCTTTCTGGATCGCAAGACCCAACCTTTCCATCAGTTCAGAACTCATAATGTTAACGGATGATCCCGTTTCGACAATGGCATAATCTACTAATATCCCATCGACATAGGCCGCAACCCTTGGGCAATGCTTCTCAGCATGCTCAAACCAGTCGTCACCAACTCGCGCAATACTCAAAGGTTCTACGATATACCCGGTATGTAGGATCTTTCTAAATTCCTTGCGTACTCCTAGGGAAAGCTTAATAAGCTGTAAGAGATTCACATCCGGCTTGACTTCGCAAAGAGAGCTTGCCAAATCGAATTCATGATAGTTCGATAGAGCTCGCTTTTCACGCCAAACCATCCACTCTTTAGGTCACCGAACCGGCTTTATTGCCTCTTTTTTAACTTTCACCTTCTTCTTTGGTGGTTCCTTATCAGCTTTACTTTCTACGAGCTTCAAAGGTCCCCCTTCCATGGCAGGATCCAAAACTTGCATTCCTTTGTCGCCTTGTTTAGGGTTTCCGTCGACAGGCTTATCCTTGTCGGCTTCTCTACTCTTTTGACCTCTTGTAAGAACAGCTCGCAGATTAGAAGTTTCAGCATCATTAATGCATACAGCCTCAATCAAACTAACCCCACTACCACTAGGTAGCTCCTCCACTGTAGTCTTTGGTCATTGAAGTATTTGTTTAGGCCCGTCTTCTCGCTGGGAATCATTTCCTTGCGCACGATGATTAACCTCGCTGGAGGAAACTGATCTTACTCCAGCAAGTGGCTGCTAAATGGCCGGATTTTCCACAGATGTCGCACTTAACATTTGGGCAATTTCTTGGATAGTGCTGCCCACCACACCATTTGCAACTAAACCTCAACGGTGCACCCTCATCTGGGTATCTACTTCCTATCAAATTTTGTTGTTTTTTAAGAAAGTTGACATCAACGGCTATTTGTCCATACTGCTGTGTTATCATGTCGGTATAATGCTTCATCATGTCCTTAACCTCGCCAAGAACATTGGAAGCGCTCGACTCATAGCCTTGGTCATTACCATGTCGTTCCATAGGCCTAACAATTCGATTAGGCACTGGTTGTTGAGCCACAGGCATGGTATTAGAATTGACCGCCTGGCCTCCACCATTTGGAGTCATTTGACTGCCCGTAGGCATCGACATGCTAGGGGGAGCTGGTAATAAAGGGACATTCTGCATCATATTCCCTCTCCCATTAGGGTTATCCATCGCTATCCCTTGGCCACTACTGCCATTGGCTATTGCCACATTATTTCCCAATACTAAACCCATATTCGAATTGCCTCGAGAAGCATAGGCTGCTTGTAGTCGGGATTACACCTCTTATGCTCGTGTAATGGCAGTGTCTATATCCCCCAAGGGGACACTACTCAACTGCAATTGGATATTAAAGTCCAAACCATGAAGGAAATATTGCAATTGGGCAGCTGCGGGGATAGGAATAGAGGTGTCCAACTTACGGAAAACCTCTTTTATCTTCTTTGCATAAGCACGAATATCCTTGTGTGGTTCTTGGCGGGTCACGTTGAGTACATGCAACCAATATTGCCCACCCCTTTCAGGGGCAAAATCCCTTCAAAAAGCTCCATAAAATGAATCAATATTCAATATGGTCCCGGCTTCTAAACCATGATACCATATAGCGACTCTTCCTTTGAGAGTCATGTTGAAGAACATCATTAAATGTCCTTCTTCTTGGATGCGACAGTTAAACATCAGCTTTTGAAACTCCCTAATGTGGAGTTCCGCATCTTCCTCAACTAGCCCATTAAAAATGGGTAGTGGGTAACCTAGAGCCGGCAAATCCGTCGTTCCTGCTGGAATTGCAATAGGCTGCGCCATGTCGAGGATTGGATTTGCATTAGGATTAGGGGACGGTGGGGTTACACCTCGCGCACTTGATGTAGACTGGCTTGTGGCAGAAAGGGGAGCACTAGAGTTCCCACCTTCTCCTAACTTACTGCTTGTGGCCCCAAGACCACTAGATCCACTCCCTCTTAAGGGTTCAGCACCGCTACGCTTAGGGGAATATCTCCTAAAAATTTCAGCATGTCGCCTAGCTCTTTCATCTCTCTCTTGCTTTTGCATTTCTGCTAGACGATGCTTATCGATAAATAATGGATCAATCTCAGTATCCTTTGGCATAAACTGCTAGTTGGTCCCTAGACAACCAGGATTCGAGGATCACCACTTTTAAGCTGCTCCCGGCAGACGCACCACTGATGGAGCTAAAAACTGGCCAGCACTGGCTCATGCACTAGCCGAGCCTCATCACTATGCACAAGACCACCCCTCAGCCTCGCGGCCAGGAGCGTCTATCAAAATCTCTGCCTTCCTAAACATTGCGTTTGTAATATGTTGTAGTCCTACTGATCCTAACCCAATATTGCTCCTCAGAGAGAGTCCCTTTCACATTGCCTAAAGGCTCGAATCACATACACATGGGGTTTCTCCTACGGCTGAATGCTGTCAACCCTCTGCGACTCTCCTACACCTTGGGGATTGGCCCCTCGATGCATCGCTCAACATATAAACATTTCGCATAAAATCCACTCAAGGTACCATTCAAGCGTGTCCAGGAGTGTACCATTGTCCTTACTTCTCTTTTCCCTAGACCCCACGACTAGCCTATGGCTTAGGGTGTCCTGTCTCTCAACGTAGGTCATGTCCTAATAAAACAATTGCAATGCATGTCCAGGAGCTGGTCTCTGATACCTTTAAATTCTTTTCATGCTCTATGCATTTGGTGGATGCCTAGTGCTCAAACATTTAGCAAAGCAATATCGTGCACAAGTGCAAAAACATTCTTTTAATGATTTCCAACTACCATTCGTGCTTCGTTGCATGGGCCTAGCACCGAGGTGATCCTCGTGCTACTAAGCTCTTAATTTTAATCATTATCCATCCTAAATGCTATGCATAGAAATAAGCAACTTTTCCATCATCTCACATGGCATTTAGACATATTTCAACTTCCCTACCCTTCCCCGTTTAAATATTGCATCGTTGCATAGATTTATAAGGCATTTTGCCATCATTTTATGTGTAAAAAACAGAAAAAGACGCACTAGAACAAGAAGGTGGGGTTGAATTGAGGCAAATCCTCATGCTTCAGTCCCCACAAACATTCACAAACATTGTTCTTAATTTTCATTAATTTTTCGCACCCAAAATGCATTTTTCCCCTATTTTTAGTGATTTTTCTCTATTTTTCTTGTATTTTCCCTTATTTTCTGCATTATTTAATTACTGAAAATTCAAAACAAGTTATGGGCTATGGCCCTTAGTTCCTTCTTGCAGCAAAAATGAAAACTTAGTTGGTGTTCCTATTCATTTAACCATTTTTATGCTCAAAACCATCATTTTCCCTTGATTTTCCATATTTTACGTCTTCTAGTGTATTATTTTGAACCACAAGATGCATATTTTTCTGATTTTTTGATTATGATCAACAAGTACTCATGGAAAACAACAACATAAACAATTTTTAGCCCACATGAACAACATTTTATCAATCAAAAGCCATGAAATCTCAAATTTCCTTTGAAAATTTTGAATTACTGCTTATTTGCGTGTTTCAGGTTTCATGTCCATGGCTGCAAATCTAAAAATCAGCAGCACTTCATGCTCAACACGATCACAAATCACCATTTCCAGCCCGTGGAGCAATCCGATCCATGCCGGACAAGCCTCCACCATTCTTTCTTCTTCCTTCTTCTTCCCACATGAACTCCCTCTTAGAGGAGAGAGAGGGAGGAGAGAGAAAGACTGATTTTCTCTCTCCCTCTATAGGCTGCCATTCCTTGCGTGGATCGGAGCGATGCGGAGCGAAGATCGAATGTGGTTGCCTTCTATGATTGAATCCATGGCTTACTTGGAAGCATGCACCTCGATTTGTGGAGGGGGGGTTCGTTTTTTTCGGCGTTGAACAGCCGCCGCCCCCCCTCCATCACGAATTTTTGAGAAGGGGGGTGCCCCTTCACAAAGGCACCCCCTCATTTCTCATTTTTTGGGCACCCTCCCTTTTCTTGACCGGCCGTTTGGCCTTTTTACTGCCTCTCGCGCATACGATGTCCAAATCGCAGTCTGAAAATTTCTGTGAGCTCGTCTCAACATCCCGCACTGACTGATAGCTCCACTGACTGCCACAGGTGCATGGAAAAATTACTAAGAATCCACAAGTGTTGCCCGGGCGTCCTTAGAGCACTTTGACGCTTAAAATCGTGCTAGGTCGAGCCGCCGCCTTTGACGGTGAATATTTTTCCCTTGATATTCATAATTTTTAGCTATTTTTAAGCACTTCTCGGCACCTAAATTCTGCTCTCAAATCAACAACCCCAAGTCTCAATAGGAGCTCTAAATAAGAACCAGAACCGAGGACCTTCTAGATCTACCCAACGAGTTTATGTAGTAATTACAGAAGCTTCCCAAAGCCCTACCACAAGCACTTCAAGAGGTAAAAATCTGAAGGACTACTTATCCAACTCAGTTGCAAGTATCAAGAAAGAGCTTCTGGATGTGATTATAGAGCAGTTAGAGACGTTGAAGGTGAATACCGCCAATATATCCACTTCTGCACGAGCCGAAATAGATGTGATGCAGTCAAATACTTGGTGTGGAAAGTGTCATCAAGCGGGACATTTAGCCTCTGAATGTACCCGAAAACCAACCATTCCTGGAGCCTTCTATTCTTACTATTTGTGGAAGAACCATACAGAGGATATTTGCTCTCTGAAAGAGATGCATGAACGAAGACAGAAGGATGAAAATGCAAGATTCAACTTGCTGGAATCTAAAATAACAACACAGGATATTGAACCCAAGCCTAGAGGGTTTGGTCCTAATTTCGGTCCAAGAAGGTTTCCCTCTCAAAGTTACAAAGGACGACAGTCTGGCGGTGGTCAGAGATCTAAGGTGGAGTGTTACAGATGCGGAGAAAAGGGACACATTTCACCAAATTGTCCAAATCCCAGAAGGTTTCACCAATATTGCTCCTCAGAGAGAGTCCCTTTCACATTGCCTAAAGGCTCGAATCACATACACATGGGGTTTCTCCTACGGCTGAATGCTGTCAACCCTCTGCGACTCTCCTACACCTTGGGGATTGGCCCCTTGATGCATCGCTCAACATATAAACATTTCGCATAAAATCCACTCAAGGTACCATTCAAGCGTGTCCAGGAGTGTACCATTGTCCTTACTTCTCTTTTCCCTAGACCCCACGACTAGCCTATGGCTTAGGGTGTCCTGTCTCTCAACGTAGGTCATGTCCTAATAAAACAATTTCAATGCATGTCCAGGAGCTGGTCTCTGATACCTTTAAATTCTTTTCATGCTCTATGCATTTGGTGGATGCCTAGTGCTCAAACATTTAGCAAAACAATATCGTGCACAAGTGCAAAAACATTCTTTTAATGATTTCCAATTACCATTCGTGCTTCGTTGCATGGGCCTAGCACCGAGGTGATCCTCGTGCTACTAAGCTCTTAATTTTAATCATTATCCATCCTAAATTCTATGCATAGAAATAAGCAACTTTTCCATCATCTCACATGGCATTTAGACATATTTCAACTTCCCTACCCTTCCCCGTTTAAATATTGCATCGTTGCATAGATTTATAAGGCATTTTGCCATCATTTTATGTGTAAAAAACAGAAAAAGACGCACTAGAACAAGAAGGTGGGGTTGAACTGAGGCAAATCCTCATGCTTCAGTCCCCACAAACATTCACAAACATTGTTCTTAATTTTCATTAATTTTTCGCACCCAAAATGCATTTTTCCCCTATTTTTAGTGATTTTTCTCTATTTTTCTTGTATTTTCCCTTATTTTTTGCATTATTTAATTACTGAAAATTCAAAACAAGTTATGGGCTATGGCCCTTAGTTCCTTCTTGCAGCAAAAATGAAAACTTAGTTGGTGTTCCTATTCATTTAACCATTTTTATGCTCAAAACCATCATTTTCCCTTGATTTTCCATATTTTACGTCTTCTAGTGTATTATTTTGAACCACAAGATGCATATTTTTCTGATTTTTTGATTATGATCAACAAGTACTCATGGAAAACAACAACATAAACAATTTTTAGCCCACATGAACAACATTTTATCAATCAAAAGCCATGAAATCTCAAATTTCATTTGAAAATTTTGAATTACTGCTTATTTGCGTGTTTCAGGTTTCATGTCCATGGCTGCAAATTTAAAAATCAGCAGCACTTCATGCTCAACACAATCACAAATCACCATTTCCAGCCCGTGGAGCAATCCGATCCATGCCGGACAAGCCTCCACCATTCTTTCTTCTTCCTTCTTCTTCCCACATGAACTCCCTCTTAGAGGAGAGAGAGGGAGGAGAGAGAAAGACTGATTTTCTCTCTCCCTCTATAGGCTGCCATTCCTTGCGTGGATCGGAGCGATGCGGAGCGAAGATCGAATGTGGTTGCCTTCTATGATTGAATCCATGGCTTACTTGGAAGCATGCACCTCGATTTGTGGAGGGGGGGTTCGTTTTTTTCGGCGTTGAACAGCCGCCGCCCCCCCTCCATCACGAATTTTTGAGAAGGGGGGTGCCCCTTCACAAAGGCACCCCCTCATTTCTCATTTTTTGGGCACCCTCCCTTTTCTTGACCGGCCGTTTGGCCTTTTTACTGCCTCTCGCGCATACGATGTCCAAATCGCAGTCTGAAAATTTCTGTGAGCTCGTCTCAACATCCCGCACTGACTGATAGCTCCAGTGACCGCCACAGGTGCATGGAAAAATTACTAAGAATCCACAAGTGTTGCCCGGGCGTCCTTAGAGCACTTTGACGCTTAAAATCGTGCTAGGTCGAGCCGCCGCCTTTGACGGTGAATATTTTTCCCTTGATATTCATAATTTTTAGCTATTTTTAAGCACTTCTCAGCACCTAAATTCTGCTCTCAAATCAACAACCCCAAGTCTCAATAGGAGCTCTAAATAAGAACCAGAACCGAGGACCTTCTAGATCTACCCAACGAGTTTATGTAGTAATTACAGAAGCTTCCCAAAGCCCTACCACAAGCACTTCAAGAGGTAAAAATCTGAAGGACTACTTATCCAACTCAGTTGCAAGTATCAAGAAAGAGCTTCTGGATGTGATTATAGAGCAGTTAGAGACGTTGAAGGTGAATACCGCCAATATATCCACTTCTGCACGAGCCGAAATAGATGTGATGCAGTCAAATACTTGGTGTGGAAAGTGTCATCAAGCGGGACATTTAGCCTCTGAATGTACCCGAAAACCAACCATTCCTGGAGCCTTCTGTTCTTACTATTTGTGGAAGAACCATACAGAGGATATTTGCTCTCTGAAAGAGATGCATGAACGAAGACAGAAGGATGAAAATGCAAGATTCAACTTGCTGGAATCTAAAATAACAACACAGGATATTGAACCCAAGCCTAGAGGGTTTGGTCCTAATTTCGGTCCAAGAAGGTTTCCCTCTCAAAGTTACAAAGGACGACAGTCTGGCGGTGGTCAGAGATCTAAGGTGGAGTGTTACAGATGCGGAGAAAAGGGACACATTTCACCAAATTGTCCAAATTGATGCAAAGGAGAAGGCTACACTGCAAAGGATTGTCCCAGTCCAGCCCTTGTAAAGGCCAATGTCACTGATAGCCAATAGAAGGTACAAGAACCTACTTCCAATTTGGTAGAGTTGGAAGTTGCCGCTGTGACGCGCACCAAGAAGAAGGAACCAATGGTTTAGAATGGAAATGACTCTCCTGCCAAGACTATGAAGTTCAACCTACCTATAGAGGGACAAAGTAGTACAAAACAGAACAGTACAGTACAGAGCACTACAGTGCCACAGAAGGCTACAGAGATAGTCCCAGAGACAGGACCAGAGACCCAAGAGATAGATGATACAGAAGCACTTCCAGAAACAGAAGAAGTACCGATGTTGCAATTGTTAGAAGAAAAAGAAAAGATGAAAATGGGTGTAGCCCCATTCCTCAGCCGGCTGGAGAAGCCTGTGGATCCTATTAAAGATTATGACTTGGCCAAAGACCTAGATACTTTTAAACCTAACTTAACATTCCGGAAGTTGCTGATGCTGTCTCCTAGCTGCCGAAAGAGATTCAAAAGCATCTTGACACGAAGGCGTGGATTAAGGATCACTCCTTCAACAACGACCAAGACTAATAAGGCCTCGGAGCCTGTAAAGGAAGTAGATGTGGCTAATGCCTTTTTAGATCCTAGAACCCCAAAGATTAGTGTATGGATAGAAGGATGCTTCATTTCAGATACATTGATTGATGGAGGCTCATCAGTAAACATAATGATGGATGTCACCATGAAGGACTTAGGGTTGCAAGGAATTCAACCTACACAGTGGCTTATCAAATTGGCAGACCAAAGTAGAGTCAAATCGTTGGGCATCCTCCCATATGTAAAAACAATCCTTGCAGGAAGAGACTATTGGCTGACATATTTGGTGGTCAAACCAAATTCTTATGGGACCTCATATCCTCTGCTATTGGGAAGACCTTGGCTTTTTGAAGCAAGAGCCAGGACGGACTGGTTCAAAGGAACCCTAACCCTAGAAAGAGGATCCAATAAAGCAGTGTTAAAGCTGTATGGATCGCGAAAAGGCAATGGATCCACATCCATTGAAGTCATAACTAACTCCTCTAACGAGGTAACAGATGGTACATAAGGAGATGAAGAGGCTGTTAAGCAAATCTTTCCTAAGAAAACAGAGGCACAGTCCCTAACAATGGGCACTGTAAGCCAACTGCCAAGGGAAGTAAAATCTTTGACCATGGGTGAATATCTCCTACCTCAATTAGAATTAACTTCTGAAATCACCTCTGACAATGAAATAGAAGCATGGATGTATTGTTCTCCCTGTTACATGACAGTCTCGCAGAGACATAGCAGTGTCAGTACAGAGACACTACAATTACAGATCAGAGACAGTATAGAGGCAGAGCAAATACAGAGCGTCTACAGAACAAAGTCAAAGTGGATACAGAGACAGTAACAGATACAGAGCCAGAACCAGAACCAGAAGTAGAGTCAAAACTGGTGACAGAAGCAGAAGCAGATGCAAAGGCAGACGATCTGTTCTTCTCCTACAGAGCCTCTACAGAGGCCGAGGCACAGCCTCCAGAAGATGAGAATGAAACAGATGAGGAAGTAAATGAAGTAGGCTATGTAAGTGCAGATGAAGAATTTCCTCTGATAGAGGATGATCTGGTTGATGTCCCTACAGAGACTTCAGAGGCCGAATATCTCAGGGTACTCGATGGAATGACCATGGTTCCGTTTGGGTTATGGACCCCAAAGTATGGAGAATCTGTATAAGCAATGGATTAAAGACGTAAAAATCAAGTTTACCAATGGCTCTTGTCGCCCTAACTATTCAGTCCAAAGAGAAGATGATGATGATGGCCCCTGCCAATAGAAGCCCAAGCCCTCAAAGTCACAGCCTCTAGCAGGTCCGTGCTATGTGACATTCCTAGACGCATCCTCTGAAGATGAAGCCTTGAGTCCTGAAGAGATCACCACTCAAACAAAAGCAAATAAGGCTCTAATACCCTTCCAGCAAATCAAACATACGAATGAGTCATCTGTTCAAAAGGAGGACACTGGTTCTAGTGGAACATCAGACGAGGATACGACTCTCTTGAAGGAGTGAGGCCTCTACCCAGAAGCAATCTGTGGGACATTTATTCGTGAAGTGGAAAGTGAAAGACAAGTAACATTCTTGGATGCTAAGGGTACTGAATGTCACCTGAAAGTGGGTCTTAATCTTCCAGAAGAAGACCTGGTGGTCCTTCGAGACCTACGAAAGGAGGATTTAGATGTGTTCACTTGGTCCTACAAAGACCTAAAGGGGATTGATTCTACAGTATGTCAACATCACATTGACCTAGAGCCCGATGCCAAACCTGTAAGGCAAAGACAAAGACAGATGAATCCTAATTACTCTACTCTGGTGAAGGCCGAATTATTGAAACTCCTTGAAGCAGAGTTCATCTATCCTGTGGCTAACAGTGAATGGGTTTCGCCCATTGTGGTAGTACCCAAGAAGAACGGGAAGCTTTGAATATGTGTTGACTTCCGAAAGCTCAATTCGAAGACAAAGAAGGATCATTTTCCTATCCCTTTTACAGATCAATTGTTGGACACAGTGGCAGGCCATGAGCTGTATTCCCTCTTGGATGGATTCAACAGATATAACCAAGTCCAAATCGCAGAAGAGGACCAATCTAAAACAACCTTCACCACAGAATGGGGGACGTATACCTATAGAGTAATGCCATTTGGGCTTTGTAATGCTCCTGCCACCTTCCAACGAGTAATGATGGCGGCCTTCCAGAACCATTTGCATGATTTCATTGAGGTGTATCTTGATGACTTCTGTGTCTATAGTTTGATTCGTGAGCACTGGGGACACCTCGAGTAATGTTTTGATAGATGCCAAAAGTATGGAATTTCTCTCAACCCTGACAAATGTGTCTTTGGTGTCTCCTCAGGAGTTCTTTTGGGCCATATTGTATCTGCACAAGGAATTGCAACAGACCCGGCAAAGATTGAAAAGATTGCCGCCTTAACAGCACCGACAAACCTCAAATAATTGAGAGGATTTCTTGGCCATGTGGGCTATTACAGAAGATTTATTGCACATTTTGCAACCAAGGCAGCCCCTCTGCACAAGCTCCTAAGGAAAGAAGCTGATTTCCTTTGGACGGATGACTGTGAAGAAGCCTTTAATATCCTAAAACAATGCCTAATCGAGGCACCTATTTCATAGCCTCCTGATTGGATGAAGGAATTCCATGTGCACACAGATGCATCAGTTGAAGGGCTAGGTGTTGTCCTATGTCAAAAGGGCCCCTCCAAATTAGATCAACCGATATATTATGCAAGCCGAAAGGTCACTGATAGGGAACGGAACTACACGGTGACAGAGCTGGAGTGCTTGGCAATGGTGTTTGCCCTAGAGAAGTTTCGCCGCTATCTAATGTCTACCCACTTTAAATTTTATGTGGATCATGACGCCATGTTCTTCCTGATGAATAGAGCAGACGTGAAAGGACGAATGATGAGATGGCTCCTTCTATTCCAGGAGTTTGACTTTGAGGTAATTACCAAACTTGGTCGTTCCCATGTTCTGGCTGATCATCTATCGCGTATCCCGCAGACTACAGACGAGGAGCAAGATGATCCAGACCTCCCTGATGCTTCCCTATTCCTGGTAGAAATTGTAACCCCCTGGTATGCAGACATTGCCAATCTGCTAGCAACCTAACAGTACCCTCATGGTATTTCTAGTTGGGAAAGTAAGATTATTTTAGAATTAGCCCCCTACATCTTGTTAGGCGGTGCACTTTACAAGAAAGGAAAAAATGAAGTGCTCAGAAGATGTGTTGTAGGAGATGAGATTGGGATTGTTTTGAAGGCTTGCCATGATGAGCCATGTGGAGGCCACTTTGCAGGAGAAGCGACAGCCAGGAAAGCTCTACTAGCAGGTTACTGGTGGCCGACCCTCCATAAGGATGCATATGATTACTGTAAAAGATGTGATGCCTGTTAGAGGATGGGGAAACCCACCAAGACCAGCGCTATGCCACTTCAACCCATTCTTCCCCTGAAGCTGTTCGAGAAGTGGGGCATCGACTTCATTGGCCCAATTGATCCTCCCACAAGAAGAAAACAGAACAGATACATCTTGGTATATACGGATTATGTTACAAAGTGGTGTGAAGCCAAAGCTCTAAAGCGGGACGATGGTAACAGCATGGCCCTGTCCATGTACGAGAATATCATCACCCGTTTTGGTAGTCCCCTAGAGCTGGTAAGTGATAGAGGCACTCATTTTATTAGTAAAGTCATGGAAGAGTTGAAAGAGTTGTATAAGATCCGCAATCGCAAGTCTACTCCTTACTATCCCAGAGCCAATGGCCAAGTTGAAGTCACAAATCGCATCCTCTGCTGAATCCTGACAAGAACGATTGCTACACATCGTCGTGATTGGGATGATCGACTCACAGAGGCCCTCTAGGCCTACATAACCTCCCATAAAGCAGCTACAGGACAGACACCCTTCCAGCTGGTGTATGGTACAGAAGTTGTTTTCCCTGTTGAACTGGAATTGCCCTCTTAGCGAGTGGCTATCAAAGAGCGTTTGGGGGATGATGATTCACTGCAATGTCATCTCCTGCACTTGGAATGCTTGGATAAAACTCGCAAGATGGCTCTATAGTGCATGGAAGGCACGCAAGCTTGACGTAAGGCTTACCATGACAACTTCATCGAGCACAAGGAGTTCAAAGAAGATGATTTGGTCCTAGCCTATGATTCACGATTTGGCAAGTTTCCTGGCAAGCTCCAACAGCGGTGGATGGTCCCATATAAGGTACTTGCTGTCAATCCTAATGGCTTTGTCCAAGTGCAGACCGTTGATGCCTCTGATGATCCCTTCCTGATCAATGGATATCTCCTGAAGAAGTACTTCCCTCCTTGGGGATCTTGACAATCACAGTCACCTGATCCTTTCCCCCGTTAGCGTGGCACTGTCACTCTTATGATGCTAATTCTGATAGCCGTTCTTCAGCCACTCCTGATGAGGTATGAGGTGGACGCAACCCTCTGTCCCCTCAACCCCACCTTCCAGCCCTGATATTTTATCCTCTATTTTCCACCAGCGGCAGTGGCGAGGTTAGTTCTGACAAATGGTATTTCTACCATTCCCTTGCTTAATTCGAAAAAATGAAAAAAATATACATATCGGTCATGGGAGAAAAGGACTTCGGTCCTTGTCATGCCGACCTATTCTTCGAGAAAAGGTGGAGACACCCTCGAGAATAGGACAAAAAAAACAACAACAAAACAAGAAAAAATAAAAGAAGAAAAAAAATTTGTTACGGGAGAAAAGGAAGAAATTCCCTGTCATAGCAGGCCTCGTTTCAAGAAAAGGTGGTTAACACCCTTGGGCGAGAAGCTGGCTGTGGAAAAGGTGGCAACACCCAGCAGTCCAGAAAGTGGACTCATCAATTGACATCCCCAGGATCTAGTTCCGAAGCTGCCTCCCTTGGTATGCTGTGTCCTGTGCCTTTCTGCAGAGCGTTTGACAGTCCGCTAGCAGACGCCATGTCCTATGTAACACAACGTTCGATCTGATGGCTACCTCCCTAGGTACGCCTTTTCAACAACAACTGACGATGCGATCTTCATCGACAAACAATCGAGTGACGCGAGCTTTCATCCTAACCAGATGGGGAAGTGAGTATGGTTGCCCTCTGTAACTATCAACAGAGAGTGAGACAGAGGGTGGGGCGAGTGATCAGTCTTTTCCCTTCAAATCAAATGAGAGGTGAGAAGTGTGAATGAAGTGTTGCACGCACTGGATGGGCCTCTCAATGCACAAAGCACAATTTGTTCTTGTGCACTGCACCATAAGGCTCCCTGGCCTTCCTTCTCGCATCGTATGCAGGCACAGGGCGGGATGCACAGTTGCACCATCAAATGCGCACAAGGCATACAACCTTTGCACAAGTGACCGTGAGGATTACATCAATGGGTTTCAGGACATGGCTGCCCTCCTGTATTTATCAAAACAGAGCGTGAGACAGAGGGTGGGCTGAGTGTGACTGGAGTTTCTTCAATCAATTGCTGAGAGGTGAAGATTGAGGGACATTATGACCTTTGGAGTCAGGTACGTTCCCGTTTCCCTATGCACCCATGGGCTGGGTTTCTGCCATCAACACATGACACATCATTCTGCTTTATACACTGCACTATAAGGCTCCCTGGCCTTTCTCCTTTGCACCTATGCCAGACGGGTTGGACGCACTGATGCACCATCAACCCTGGCATACTCCCTCTGCATCATTCCTTTATTGCTTCCTAAACCGGGTGTGAGATATAGGTTCTCATTCTGATTTCCTCGAGTGATATTAGTCATGGGGTGAGTGACTGCTCTTTCATTCCATATGGGTGATTGTGCGTTGAGTGCAACATTCATCATCATCGACAAATTTCCTGCAATTCCTTCAACCAGCTACCTCCCTGGGTGCTGCCGCGTGGTCCCTGCCACGAAGGACATGTGCTGTGAAGATACCTTGGTACCTCCTGCACAGCCGACAATGACAATGGATGTGCCATTGACAGTCAACCTTGATTCTCGACAACATGGGCCAAGTTTTTCTAACCCTACACTTTTTGTTGTTCATGATGTTCATGTTTTAAGTGTGGGGACATTAGCGGTTGGTCTGTCGTGTGGTATTAGGTCCCTATTGCTCGGTCAACCCTATCCGTTAAGGTTTTAGGTGTGGGGACGCGTCCCTGTGCATCTACATTGCATACCGCCGTGCATATACCTCACTTTGATCATGCATGTACGCCATGACTTTCTGTTACACTCCTGGGGTCCCTTCCCCACCCACATGTCCACTGTAACCCCTCCCTTGGGGATGTTCCTCCTCCATTTCTCTTTTTCCCTTATTTTGCTGTGTTTCCATGTGAACACACCCTACGTTTCCCCAAATTCTAATCTAAACTTATAGCCCTATTCATCCCTTTGAATTGTCCAATTTTCCTTTTTACCCACCCCTTTTCCGATGCATGGTTTTTGAGTTATTAATTTTTGAGGGATTTTGTAAAAATTAGACCGTTTTACATGTGAACGCATCTTGCTTGCTTCAGAAAAGTGATTTGATATGATAGCCCTGCCCTACCCTTTCCCCCTGACATTTTTCCTTTTTACTCCGTGTCATTTCGATGCACAGTTTGTCCAATATTAATTTTTGCGGTTTTTGGGGACCTTTTCATACGTCTTTTTGATATTTTTCCATGTGAACGTGCCTTGTTTGCACCAGAATTCCAATTTGACTTGACATCCGTGTCCATCACGTCTTTGCCTACATTTTTCCTTTTTTCTCCCTGTATTCTAACTTTCGGATTTTTTATTATTAATTTTTAAAAGTGTTTTTGAGTGTCTTTTTGGTGTTTTTTGCATGTGAACACCTCTGAATCCTATCGGAACTACATTTTACCATGACAGCCCTGTGCCACCCTGTCCTCTGTACATTTGTCATTTTTGCTGCCCTCTGTTTCGGTGAACCGATCTTGTGTTATTAATTTTCGACTGTATTTGTGTGTGTCCTTTTTATGTTTTTCCCATGTGAATGCATGGTATCTCCGTCGAAACGGTGTTTTGACGTGATAGAGTTGTCGGGCGCGTTCTTTTGCACATTTTTCCTTCTTTCTGCCCTGCATTCCGGTGAGCAGATTTCCTGAAATTAATCCCCGTATGTGTTTTCGAGGCCGTTTTTCGTGTTTTTTGCATGTGCACGCCCTTTATTCCCCCGAAACCCCCATTTCCCTTTTCCCCTATCTTCCCCCTGCCGTCTGGTACATTTTTTGTTTTTATGCCATTTCGTTTCGATGATCGGATTGTGAGATATTAATTTTTCTTTATTTTGAAGTGTTTTGTGCGACTCGTCTCGCACGTGAATGCTTGTGTTTTTTGTTTTACGCGCCTTGCCATGCCCGATCACATACGCGCACCCTGTGCCGACGTCCTGGCGTCGTTCCAATCCCGCCACGGTAAATTTTTTTACCCCGCCGTGCGCATGCGCACGGGATTGGGGTACACCTTTGTTTTAATTTATTTATTTATTATTTTAACACACCAAAAGAATCTTTATTATTTTTAAAAACAAATATTTATTATTTTTTTTAAAAAATAATTTTACCTCCCCCTCCCACGTCCATTTCAACCACACACCCCCCCTTCCCTCTTCTCTCTCTCTTCTTGTTTTCTTTTTTCTCTCTCCTCCCCCTCCTCTCTCCCCGTAACTCCCTCCCCTCCTCCCTCCTCCCTCCACCCTCCTCCTCTGCTCTCTCCCGCTCCCTCTTCTCCTTCTCCCCCTTCATCTTCTACCTTCCTCCTCCCTCCTCCCTCCATCCTCCTCCTTCTCCCTCCCTCCTCTCTCCCTTCCACCCTCCCTTCTTCCCCCGCTCGCCTGTGGCCTTCCCCCCGCCGCCTTGGTGGTGCCTGCTGGCCGTCCAGACGCCCCGCGCTGCCCTGCCGATCACCTTGTGCCGTCGCCTGGCTCTAGCGCCTTCCGCCCAACGCCGCCAGGTCCTCCAGCGCCGCCTTCGTCTCCACTCCGCCCGCCGTGCTTCCGGCTAAAAAATACACAAAAATTCATTTCAAATTAGACAAAAATACAGAAAAAAATTTAAAAAATTCCAAAAAATTCCACCCACCCACCTTGACCTTTTTTCATTTATTTTTTCCTTTAAAATATTTTTATACACGGTACCCCTATTTAAAACAATTTATTAAAACAAACAGGACCAACACACAAAACTTTACCATAAAAATCTCCATCTTATTTTCATACCCTAAATTGTGGATATTTCCTAACTGGCTGAAATTTTCTTTTTACTTCATCCCATATCCCTCTTTAATTATTCTTCCTTTTGAAGAAAAACAAAAAACCAATAAATACACAACCACATACAATTTATTAACAAACAAATCCACAAAACCACACATAACTCCAATAACCACACATACTAAAATAAATTAACCAAAACACATTTTACAACCATCCCAAACACAAATAAATTCCAAACAAATAAAATATAGCATTAAGTCGAAAAAATAATACATCCTAATACAATAAAAACAATCTAATCATAAAAATCGACACATCCACTAAGGTGTTGTCTTTGTTGTTCAGTCATCAGTGGTCTTTACTTTTCTTTTACTGGATTCATTGCTTTTGGGGGACTCTTCCGTATGCCTTCAGGCCATTGCATACAAACCCCTTCCAGGTATTTATTTTATGTGTTTTATTTATTTTCATTTTCCCCTTAATCACAAATTAATTGCTAAAATGAATTATTTATTCACCCACATTTTCCATGCGCGTTCACACTAAATACACAATTTCATCATAATAAAAATTAACCAGCCGTTCACTTTGCACGTGCTACGTGCGCTTTAGAGGCACTTTAATTTGTAATTAAAACTTAACCAGCCGTCACAAGAGCACGCGCTGGCAAAAAAGCGCTCCACATCACTCTTAATTTTTAATTAAGAAATTTGCATTTAGAGACCCAGTCTGGGCATCAAAGTCCGGGTTGTGTTAAAGCACCGTTTCAACTTAATAATTTGTGATTAAAATTTTAAGAAGAAACTGCCATTTTTTTATTAAGGTTTATCACTTAATAAAATGTCACCCATTGTTAATACTTTATTCCAATGAACCTTTCATTAAATTAATTCCCCCTCACTGCACTTATTTCCCCTTTTTAATGAACTCGCTTCGTGGGATGGGCACGTAAAAGTTTTTTAGTTGACACTGATGGTCAAGTTATGGTCCAGTCTTGATGTCTGTTTTTTATGGTAGTCTAATTTGTCCATGTGTTACGATTACGGGTATGGTGTGTAGTTTTTTTTCCTTTATTGCCTGATACGAGGATTTATGTGCTTGCATGTTGCATCGCATGAAGCTTTCGGTCGCATATGTGTAGAGGTCATGCCAAATTTTTTCTAGGCTGTGTATTGTCTGGGGTGGTACTTGAGTTAGTTACGTCTATATTTGTATGAGTGTCCTTGTTTTGGCTCGTTTCCTTTTTTATTGCCTTTTGGTTGTTTTGCAGGCATTCTTTGTGAATGTCTGTGTTGTGGTGTGTGTGTTTACCATCTGAATGGCGCCTCACGCTCCTCCCCCTATCCAGTATGTCCCACTAGTTAGTAGGGATTACTCTTCCCTACTCACTTTTGAGCCTCTCACGAAGGCGGGACTCGCAACTTTCGTGGTTGCCTCCTTTCCATTGCTTCCAGAGGATCCATCGATGGTGATGAGTTTCTGGCCTCCTACAGCAAGAAGTCGAGACTAGTCTAGGGTATTTCCATGACTTTGACACCTCGAGGCCTAGGGAAGGCTCTGTCTCTTCCCTGCAAAGGTGAACCCTTTATTACAACTTGCCAGCTTTTCTCTAACGAAGAGATTTTGAAGCTGTTACAAAAACAGATCAGGGAAATTCTGGATGTTAAGAAGGTGATCAACTCTTCAGGAGTTTCTTTTTCCATGATCACTGATCCTGTGTGGAAGTTGGTCTGTCAGTTTCTCCAAGATAGGTTTATGCCTACAAAAATGCCATCCCATTACTTGTCCAAAGAGCTCTTTACAGCTTCACGGATGGTGTTAAAAGGAGTAGCTATTGATTGGAGCACTTACCTACTCAGTAAGATGGATCAACATTTCGTCAAAGTCACCAGGGGCAATGTTACCAATGTTACCTATGGATCGTACTTGTCTGCCTTCTTGACCTATTCAGGTTTACATAAGAGTGTGCCTCCACCTCCTCCATCTGATCCAGTACCTCTTCCTCCACCTTCAGATGAGTCAGAAACAATTGATATAGAGGATTTGGATTCTCCTCCTCCCCTGGTCATACAGTACAAACGCTTGAAGCGGGTAGCAGATAAAGCTCCTTCAGTTCTTCCTTCCGTGCCCATTCTTGCTACCTCTGGCAGTGATATCCTTGCTTATCTCACATGTAATAACCTGTTAGAGCACATCGAGAAGGTTCTTTGGATATATCAGTTCCCTCACTGAACAGTCTAGTCTCAGGAGATGCCATTCCTTTCCTATGTAAAGACGGTCAGAGTTCCATTAAACTGTCAGTGTGACAGCCTCTGTTCAACAGCTGTACACTTCCTTTTATGAAGAACTGATGCAATCTAAGGACCAATTGCATAAGGCAACATCCGAGTTAGCCTCTGCTAATGATACCCTGACAGATTTGTTCAAGCAAATGGAGCAACAAACCCAACTGATTGAAACCCAAAGAGATGAGTTATCTTCTTTGAAGATTCAGTTTAACGGAGGCTCAATCAGAGGTTACTAACCTCTCAGAGGAGAAGGAGAGAATGTCCAAAGAAGCGCAAGAGTTCCAAACTCTCTTAGATGTTAAACTTTCAGCCTTACAAACTGCTAATGACACAGTGGAATCACAAGCTTCCCAAATCAAGCAGTTGCAAGATCAACTGGCAAAGTCACAGTCTGTTTCTCCAATCCCTAATGTTCCCTTGATCCCTTCTCTCTCACAGCAGGACTTGGCAGTTCTTCAGAGACAGGCTACCTTGTGTCCTCTATTCCAAGATAAAGTGGAAAGATTGCAGTCCAGGATGGATCTGCTATGGTCTACATTTGAGCAATTCCAGGAATATGTTCCTCCGGACCATTCTTTCTTTGTCCACTATCAATTACAAAAGTTGGCCTTCTACATGAATCTTTCCACGATGGATCTTTCTCTTTCAGAGGATGGTTGGAGTGGGGCTTGGTCTCCTGAGTTGCTGACAGAGGTGGTCTGTATGGTGTTTGAAGATTCTGTCACGACCGATACCATGTTGATGTCATATATGTATCTCCGAGGAGACTTGTTGATTCCAAATGAAGTGGATATGGCCTGGTATGTGGAAGACGTGGTTTTACAAGTTGTTTTGTATGTCAACCATTTGGAGTTGCGAATAGATGACATGTTTCAGAGTTACTCCTCCAAAGTGGCTACTTGCCCTAATAATTTCTGGCATACCATGATTGATTCTGTGGTCCTGAATCAAAGACAGCACACAACCCCTACCTATGTACAGAGCACTAACCAACTGAGGGTGGATCTCTTAGCTTATCTTTCAAAAAATAATCCATTTGATTCTACCTTTTTTTATGTCTATCAAAGAAGATCTATCTTAGGTCCTTCTGTTTTCCTACCCTACTGTATTACCAACAAATGGCTCACCGTTATGATATATATATCAAACCAATTCCGCAACCATCTTACCCCTTCTTTTCCAACCTCAATCTTTTCCTCAAATTTCCATATTTACATACTATTCTTTTATCGAAGATAGAGTATTTTCCCCTTCTCCGCCATGCCCTTCTCCATCCATTCATGTACCTTCTACCTTTCCTATTTATCAATTATCACCCTTCTTAAGTGATTCCCTAAAATTTTCAGCCACTCCTTAAAATTATTTCTCCTTTTATGATTTTGCCTACCCATCTCTTCATCCACTTTTACTTATTCCACTTCCATCTCGTGCCACTTCTATCTCTCAACCACCTCAGTTGGTTAGTGAATATGACGGGTTTGATCATTAGATTTCCAGAAGAAGGAGATAGAGCTCGAATGATTCTCTTATAGGACCTCAGATAAACTAGCCAATTATTCCAGGAGATTGGACAACTGCCAGTCAAGCATACCAGAACTATATTCATTTTGCTCACCAATATTCATAGTCTCTGGATCCTTCGATGAGATTGACAACTCATTTTGCTTGGTATCTAGCATACATGCATAGGCATTCCCATAATGATCAAAAGGCCATTCCAAAACTTTGTATGAATGTGAATGTGAATATTGACTCCCACCAGTTGGATGTCTTGTATTTTCATGCCTTATGTCTCCCTAGCAAATACATTGTCTTGCTAGAAAGGATATGTTGCTTGCAGTTTTTTCAGAATCCTCCCAAGACATTTGTAGATGAATCCTTCTCCATGGATCGATTCGGAAACCACCAAGCTTTTAAAAGGGATCATCTTCATTGATGCCTTTGCGATGTATTTTGGAAGAATTTTAATGATATATCTCTTTTTGGAGGTGTCATTCAGATGGTTGTGTTAGTGTTCGTGTATGTGTTGTCTTAATTGTATGTGATGAGTCGTGTTGGTTGTGAATATTTGTTCGAAAGCTATTTTCAAAATATTGCTGGTAGATGAAAAGCCTATGGTGGAAAGATGAAGAGAACCTCTTATATCCTTTACAAAATTGTAATGGTTTTTACATGATTAATCAGATGAGTTAATGAATAATGAAGTTTTCCTTTAGTAGTATTTTTTCTATTAGATATAGGTGATAAGTTGGGGTCTTGTTTTGGCAAGATTATTGAAGATCTGAAGGAAGATCCAAATTGAGCTCTTTAGTGAACTTATATTATTCTTTTCCTTAAGTCACGAGGACGCTTCCTTTCTAAGTGTGGGGATATGTTGAGAGTGGAAAAAGACTGAAATTTTGACTGATTTTTGTTGTTTTTGAGGTCTGAATGATTGATTTTTGGTGGATTTAGAGTGATGTATGATTGTTAATGGAAGTATTTGAGAGTGTTTTGGATGATATTGATTATGTTTTGGAAGTTAATGATGATTTTTAATGAAGATATGAGGTTCTATGATGTTCTGATAGGTTTTGATTGGTTCTGTATACCTTCTGTATAGCTTCTGTTTTGTTCTGATTGTCTTCTGTATGAAGCATGGATTGATGATTGATGAAGATTGAGATCTTGTGAAAGCTTATTGAATAGTTTTTGAGATTTTGGAATGGTTTGAGTATGAGTTATGAGGTTTTGATGACCTTCTGTAGATCTTTTGTAGAGCCTCTGGCTCTGCTCTGTAACTGTACAGTAGTTGTTCTGTAACTGTATTGTGATTGTTCTGTAGACCTTCTGTAAGTATTCTGTAGAATGTATGTGTGACTTTGGGAAAGTTTTCTAACCTTTGGAAAGGATGAATCTAAGTTCAAAAGAGCTAAAACAGGTGGAAGAAACAGCTGTTGAAGACTGAAGAGAAGACTAAGTGACAGTGAGAGTAGTGAGCTATGAAAAGACACTGTAGTGGCTCTGGTGGCTCTTCATATCAGACATACCTCTTGGGAGGTGCATCCACGACCTAAGAAGGATTATTGAGGGTTATTATGAGAGTATTATAGTGAAGATATGATGTACTATTGATGGAGAGAGAGAGAGAGAGTCAGAGATAGTCAAATATATCAAAACAGTGTAACTATATATGAGAGATTGAGAGAGAGAATTATGAAGATATTGAAGATGAATAATATGTGATTTATTTCCATTCAAAGATGGTGTATTATCTTGTGTTCTTTTTTCTATTTGTGGATTTTGTGAAGATATTGAAGAATATGGTTGATTCTATTAAATCCGTGGGAGAAATCTACTATGATGCTGCGTGAAGAATTGTTATTTTCTTTGTTTTGATGATCAAAAGAATGAAATAAAAGCTTGTTGATGTTACAAGATAGATTTTCTTGCAAGAGAATTCCCTTTTCCTTGGTGTTCCTCTTGGGGCTCCAAGGGGGGCACAAATTTTCTTCTGCGCTCTACAAATTTGATTGATGCCTCTTTAATCCACAATCTTCTAGAGAGAGGGAGAGAGATTACTAATTCACATAGAGTGAGGAAGATGATGGCTCTAATCTTGTTCAATTTCATGAAGAAATGAGAAATCTCATTTTTAGTCTTTCTTTCTCCTCTCCTCTCTCCTCTTTGGTGTTGTTCGTATGCATCAATTCAAGAGAGAAGGGGGAGGGGTGTTATGAAGAGTCCCGAGCAAATGATGATGCACAGGCAGTAGAGATTGTAGATTAGGCCAAGAGAGCACGTTAGTGGTAAAGAAGAAGTGTCAATGGCCTCCTAACCATGACATACGATCCTCAAACCCACACGTTTCTAGGCATAAGTGAGCGTTTCTTTTGTTTTATGAAAAATGATTGAAGAATGTGCTTGATCTTGATTGTTCTTGGTTTTCCATGTAGCATTATCTCTGAAATATGAAAGAAAACTAGAAGATACAAGGTTACAATAATTGAGTGTCCTTGATCAGTAAGAACTCATAATTTTGAAATAGCACATTTTGATGAATAAATAAATGGAAAATATTAGAGAAAATAAGAAAAAATTTAGTTTTTGCACCGAAAAATTTAGAGAAAAATACATTTTATGTTTGTTAACATATAGAAAGGCTCAAGCATGAGGGATGAGCCTTGTTTCTATGCTATAGTGTGGGTTTTATTGATTTTAACATGAAAAACGACATAAAAATGAATGCTAAACCTACCCAATGAAAGCAAAATCTAAACAGTAGGAGGGAAGAGGGTTTGTGAAAGTGGTTAGTTGCTTAAAATGATTCAAATTATAATCTATTTGTTTATGCATAACATATACAATGGACTATCATTTGAGTTAAGTAGACTAGTAGCATGAAGAAATTCGGTGCTAGTCTCTATCTCAATGCCACACGTACCAATAGTTGGAAAATCATTCAAGGGTTGTCTTTGCACTCTACTTAGTTGGTTTCTCATAATAAAATGCTTGAGAACAATGGCCATCCACACTTCCACTGAACATAACATGATATCAAACTTGGACGATTTCAATTGTTTTCCAAGCATATGACCTACGTGGAGTGTGTAAGCAAACCTGAGTTGTAGGGTAGACGAACGGTTTCTTAGCGCAAGCTTGGTAAGGAAGTATCAAATCTTCTAGATCGTTTGAAATATATAAGAGTGGATATTCTTTGTGAGTTCTTTATGTTAGAGCAATGTAGTGAGGGGTCAATCCTCTCGGTGTAGGAGAGCTGTAGTGGGGCCACAACATTGAGTCGAGGGGGTTGCCACCAATGTTTGTGTTATGTTTGTGTATTATACAAGGATATATGGGATCTCCCTCTAAGGAGTAGATAAGGGCAATCGTTGGACTACGTTCTACTATAAATGCAATATTTACATTAGCGATAAGGGCAGTGTGTCCCTTCAATGGTCCTAGCCCCACGAGGCCGTGTGGGGTTGTCTTGTGAGGGTTATACAGGCCCAACTAGTACTAGAGTCAATGTCCGGACCAATTTAGATCCGGACAGAATGAGAGTTGGATTTTTGGGGCCCATTTTGAGCCATGCTTGAAGCATTTGAGGAGGTTTTTGAAGTTGACAGTGCCTAAGAAGCGCCAAAGACCAAATTTTCTTAAAACATCAAACGGTGGCAAATGGCCGAGATGGAGTTCTCCTAGATGCATTTCAATGTCACGAATCCAAAGCAAGTCTCGGTTAGTCGATCCTAGGTCATTTGACCTCCCATTTCATCCCCCCAAGGTTTGGCATTCTAAAGTAGCTACTAGATTTGGGTGCCAAAAAGTGTTCGACATTAACCAAGATGATGGATATCCATGCTACGAAGCCACCTATCTAGACGGATCTCAAATTCAAGTCTGTTCAGCCCCTGAAAACCAAAATATCCACTTTGCCGCGGGAAGCGTGAACACAAAGGACATGAACAAGTTATTTTAATGCTTTAACTTGAAGCTTGATTTAAAAGGACTTAAACCAAAAGAAACTTACAAGATAGGGGAGGGGGGCGGAAATTTTTATGGGCCCTCTCCAAATTAGATTGATGTCTCTTCAATCCACGATTTTTAGATAGAGGGAGAGAGATTATGGATTGAGACAAATAGACAGAGGAAGATGATGGCCGTAGCCTTGTCCAATTTCATGAAGAAATAGGAAATATGATTTTCAATCTTTCTCTCTCCTCTCTCCTCTCTCCTCTTTGTTGTTGTTCTTATGCATCAATCCAAGAGAGAAGGGGGAGGGGGTTGATGAAGAATCCTGAGAAAATGATGATATTGGAGCAGTATCGATCGTAGATCAGGGCCAAGAGAGTGCCTCAATGGCAAAGAAGAAGCATCAATGACCTCCCGACCCCAACATACAAGCCTTAAACCCGGAGGTTTGAATGCATAAGTGAGCGGTTCTTTTCTTTTATGGAAAATGATTGAAGACAGTGCTTGATTTAGATTGTTCTTGATTTTCTATGTTGCGTTCTCTCTGAAATATGAAAGTAAACCATAAAATACAAGGTTATTACAATATCCTACAAAACTTGAAAAATCCCACAAGTTGCGGTTTATATAAAAATAATGGGATTTGGGGGTTTCGTTGAGTGTTTTGGAGTCATATGGGATAGAAATGGATATGAAGATGATGGTGAGTGTGTTTGATCAGTAAGAACTCATAATACTAAAATAGCACATTTTTATGAACAAATAAAAGGAAAAAAGTGAGAAAAATAAGAAAAATTTTAGTTCTTGCACCTAAAAAATTAGAAAAAAATACATTTTATAATTGTGAGCATATAACAAGGCTGGATCATGACAAATAAGCCTCAGCCAAGCCTTGTTTCTATGTTATAGTGTGGTTTTTATCAATTTTTACATTAAAAAAGACATAAAAATGAATGCTAAACCTGGCCAATGAAAGCAAAACCTAAACAGTAGGAGGGAAGAGGGCTTGTGAAAGTGGTTGGTTGCTGAAAATGATTCAAATTCTGATGTATTTGTTTATGCATAACATATAAGACGAACCATCATTTGAGTTAAGGAGACTAGTAGCACCAAAAAATTCGGTGCTATGCTGCCTACATTTGTGTTACGTTATTGTATTATACCAAGATGTATGGGATCTCCATCTGAGGAGTAGGAAGGGCAATCATTGGACTACGTTCTACTATAAATTCAATATCTATAGTAGCAATTATGGCAGTGTGTCCCTTGGACACTCCTGGTCATGAGGCTATGTGGGGTTGTCTTGTGAGTATTATAGAGGCCCACCTAGTGCTTATAGCCAATGTTGGGCTCTTTTTAGGTCCGGAGAAAATGAGAGATGGATTTTTGGAGCCGATTTTGAGCCATGCTTGAAGCATTTGAGGTCGTTTTTGAAGCTAAAAATGCCCACGAAGTGCCAAAGACCAAATTTTTATGAAAAATCAAATGGTGGAGAATGGGTGAGTTGGAGTTTTCCTAGATCCATTTTGACATCAAGAATCAAACGAAAGTCTTAGTTCCTCGATTCAAGGTTGTTTGACCCGCCATACAATCCTCGTAGTGTTTAGCATTATAAAGCTGCTACTGCATTCTCGAGCCGAAAAATGCATGAGGAAGGACAAGATCATGGATTTTGAGGCTACAAGGCTGCCTATCTAGATAGATCTTGACTCGGAGTCCATTTGGCATCTCAAAACCAAAATATCCACTTGCCGCAAGAAATGTGATCACAAAGGATATGAAAAAGTTATTTTAATGCTTTAACCTTAAGCTTGATTTAAAAGGGATTAAACCAAATAAAATTTACGAGACAGGGGGGCACAAATTTTCCTCCGCACTCTACAAATCCAATTGATGCCTCTTTAATCCACAATTTTCTTGAGAGAGGGAGAGAGATTACTAATCCACACAGAGAGAGGAATTAGATTATGGCTCTAATCTTGTCCAATTTCATGAAGAAATGAGAAATCTCATTTTTAGTCTTTCTCTCTCCTCTCTCCTCTCTCCTCTCTCCTTTTTTGTGTTGTTCATATGCATCAATTCAAGAGAGAAGGGGGAGGGGTGTGATGAAGAGTCTCGAGCAAATGATGATGCACAGGTGGTAGAGATTGTTGATTAGGCCAAGAGAGTGCGTTAGCGGTAAAGAAGAAGTGTCAATGGCCTCCTAACCATGACATACGATCCTCAAACCCAAACATTTATATGCATAAGTGAGTGTTTCTTTTGTTTTATGAAAAATGATTGAAGAAAGTGCTTGATTTTGATTGTTCTTGGTTTTCCATGTAGTGTTCTCTCTGAAATATGAAATAGAAATAGAAAATACAAGGTTATAATAATTTTCCACAAAACAAGAAAGACCCATAAGCTGCGGTTTTTAGAAAAATAATGAGATTTGGGATTTCATTTGAGTATTTTGGCATCATATGGGATAGAAATGGATATGAAAATGATGTTGAGTGTCCTTGATCAATAAGAACTCATAATTTTGAAATATCACATTTTGATGAACAAATAAATGGAAACTATTAGAGGAAATAAGGAAAATTTTAGTTTTTGCATCTAAAAATTTAGAGAAAAACAAATTCTATGTTTTTTAATGTATAGAAAGGCTCAAGCATGAGGGATGAGCCTTGTTTCTATGTTATAGTGTGGATTTTATTGATTTTGACATGAAAAACATCATAAAAATGAATGCTAAACCTACCCAATGAAAGCAAAATCTAAACAGTAGGAGGGAAGAGGGTTTGTGAAAGTGGTTAGTTGCTTAAAATGATTCAAATTCTAATCTATTTGTTTATGCATAACATATACGACGGACTATCATTTGAGTTAAGTAGACTAGTATCACGAAGAAATTCGGTGCTAGTCTCTATCTCAATGATGCACATACCAATAGTTGGAAAATCATTCAAGGGTTGTCTTTGCACTCTACATAGCTGGTTTCTAATAATAAAATGCTTGAGAATAATGATCATCCACACTTAGGGTAGATGAACGGTGTCTTGGCGCAAGCTTGGTAAGGAAGTATCAAATCTCCTAGATTGTTTGAAATATATAAGAGTGGATATTCTTCGTGTGTTCTTTATGTTAGAGCAATGGACAGAGGGGTAAATTCTCTCGGGGTAGGAGAGCTGCAGTGGCGCCACAACATTGAGCCGAGGGTGTTGCCGCCTATGTTTGTGTTACGTTTGTGTATTGTACAAGGATATATGGGATCTCCCTCTAAGGAGTCGATAAGGGCAATCGTTGGACTATAAATGCAATATCTACAGTAGCGATAAGGGCAGTGTGTCCCTTCAATGGTCCTAGCCACCCGCGAGGCCTTGTGGGGTTGTCTTGTGAGGGTTATACAGGCCCAGCTAGTACCTAGAGCTAGTGTCGGGACCAATTTAGGTCCCGACAGAATGAGAGTTGGATTTTTGGAGCCCATTTTGAGCCATGCTTAAAGCATTTGAGGAGGTTTTTGAAGTTGACAGCGCCTAAGAAGTTCCAAAGACCAAATTTTCTTTAAAAATCAAATGGAGGAAAATGGTTGAGATGGAGTTCTCCTAGATGCATTTCAATGTTAGGAATCAAAAGCAAGTCTTCATTCGTCGATCCTAGGTCATTTGACCCCCCATTTAATCCCCCCAAGGTTTGGCGTTCTAAAGTAGCTACTAGATTCGGGAGCCAAAAAGTGCGTGGCAGAGGCCAAGATGATGGATATCCATGCTACAAAGCCACTTGTCTGAGTTTGTTCAGCCCCTCAAAACCAAAATATCCACTTTGTCGCAGGAAGTGTGAACACAAGGGACATAAACAAGCTATTTTAATGCTTTAACTTGAAGCTTGATTTAAAAGGGCTTAAACCAAAAGAAACTTACAAGATAGGGGAGGGGGGCGGAAATTTTTATAGGCCCTCTCCAAATCAGATTGATGTCTCTTCAATCCACGATCTTCTAGAGAGAGGGAGAGAGATTATGGATCGAGACAAATAGAGAGAGGAAGATGATGGCCGTAACCTTGTCCAATTTCATGAAGAAATGAGAAATATGATTTTCAATCTTTCTCTCTCCTCTTTGTTGTTGTTTGTATGCATCAATCCAAGAGAGAAGGGGGAGGGGTGTGATGAAGAATCCCAAGAAAATGATGATGTTGGAGTAGTAGAGATCATAGATTGGGCCAAGAGAGTGCATCAACAGCAAAAAAAAAGCATCCGCGACCTCTCGACCACAAAATACAAGCCTTAAACCCACAGGTTTGAATGCATAAGTGAGCGGTTCTTTTCTTTTATGGAAAATGATTGAAGAAAGTGCTTGATTTAGATTGTTCTTGATTTTCTATGTTGCGTTCTCTCTGAAATATGAAAGTAAACCAGAAAATACAAGGTTATTACACTTTCCTGCAAAACTCGAAAAATCCCGCAAGTTGCGGTTTATATAAAAATAATGGGATTTGGGGTTTTCATTGAGTGTTTTGGAGTCATATGGGATAGAAATGGATATGAAGATGATGGTGAGTGTGCTTGATCAGTAAGAACTCATAATACTAAAATAGCACATTTTTATGAACAAATAAAATGAAAAAATTGAGAAAAATAAGAAAAATTTTAGTTTTTGTGCCTAAAAAAGTAGAAAAATATACATTTTATAATTGTGAGCGTATAATGGGGCTGAAGCATAATGGATAAGCCTCAATCAAGCCTTGTTTCTATGTTATAGTGTAGTTTTTGTCGATTTTTACATGAAAGATGACATAAAAATGAATGCTAAACTTGGCCAATGAAAGCAAAACCTAAATGGTAGGAGGGAAGAGGGCTTGTGAAAGTGGTTAGTTACTAAAAATGATTCAAATTCTGATGTATTTGTTTATGCATAACATATAAGACGAACCATCATTTGAGTTAAGGAGACTAGTAGCACCAAGAAATTTGATGCTAGTTTATATCAACGCCACACGTATGAGTAGTTGAAAAATCATTCAAGGGTTGCCTTTCAATTCACCTAGCTGGTCTCTAATGATAAAATGCTTGAGCAGATTGGCCAACCACACTTGCATTGAGCATAACATGGTATCAAACCTGGATGCATTGCAGTTGTTTTCCAAACATATGACTTACGTGGAGTGTGTGAGGAAACTCGAGTTGTAGGGTAGACAAACGGTTTCTTGGAGCAACATTAATAAGGAAGTATCAAACCTCCTAGATTGTTCAACATATATAAGAGTGGAGATTATTCATGTGTTCTTTATGTTGAAGCAGTGCATCGAGGGGTCAATTCTTGCGGTGTAGGAGAGCTGCAATGGGGCCACGACATTGACTCGAGGGGTTGCTGCCTACGTTTGTGTTTGTTGCCTACGTTTGTGTTACATTGCAGTACTATACCAAGATGCACGGGATCTCTATTTGAGGAGTAGGGAAGGGCAATCCTTGGACTATGTTCTACTATAAATTCAATATCTACAATGGCGATTATGGCAGTGTGTACCTTGGATGCTCTTGGTCGCGAGGCTGTGTGGGGTTGTCTTGTGAATATTATAGAGGCCAAGCTAGTGCTTATAGCCAATGTTGGGCTCCTTTTAGGTCTTGAGAGAATGAGAGATGGATTTTCGGAGTCAATTTTGAGCCATGTTTGAAGCATTCGAGTATATTTTTGAATCTGAAAGTGCTTGAGAAGCACCAAAGACTAAATTTTTATAAAAAATCAAACGGTGACAAATGGTTGAGTTGGAGTTTTCCTAGATGCAATTCAATGTCACAAATCCAAGGCAAGTCTTGGTTCGTCCATCCGAGGTTGTTTGATCCCCCATTTAATCCCTGCAAGGTTTGGCATTATAAAACAACTACTAGATTCGAGAACCAAAAAGTGTGCGATGGAGGCCAAGATGATGGATTTCCATGCTACCAAGTTGCCCGTCCAGACATATCTTGAATCCGAGTCCATTTGGCCCCTCAAGACCAAATAATCCACTTGCCATGGGAAGTGTGAACATAAAGGAAATGAACAAGTTATTTTAATGCTTTAACTTGAAGCTTGATTTAAAAGGGCTCAAACCAAAAGAAACTGACAAGACAAGGGAGGGGGGGCGCAAATTTCTTTGCACCCTGTCCAAATCCGATTGATGTCTCTTCAATCCACAATTTTCTAGAGTGAGGGAGGGAGAATATTGATCCACAGAGAGAGAGGAAAATAATGGCTGTAATCTTGTCCAATTTCATGAAGAAATGAGAAATATGATTTTTTTTCTTTTTCTCTCCTCTCTCCTCTCTACTCTTTGTTGTTCGTATGCATCAATTCAAGAGAGAAGGGGGAGGGGTGTGATGAAGAATCCCAAGAAAATGATGATGTTGAAGCAATAGAGATCATAGATCAGGCCAAGAGATGCCTCAACGGCAAAGAAGAAGTGTCATCGACCTCTCGACCACAATATACAGGCCTCAAACCCATGGGTTTGTATGCATAAGTGAGTGGTTGTTTTGTTTTATGGAAAATGATTGAAGAAAGCTCTTGATTTTGATTGTTATTGGTTTTCTATGTTGCGTTCTATCTAAAATATGAAAGCAAACTAGAAAATACAAGGCTATAATAATTTCCTGCAAAACATGAAAATCCCACAAGTTGCGGTTTATATAAAAATAATGGGATTTGGGGTTTCTGTTGAGTGTTTTGGGATCATATCGGATAGAAATGGATATGAAAATGATCTTGAGTGTCCTTGATTAGTAATACTGAAATAACACATTTTTATGAACAGATAAATGAAAAAAACCAAAAAAATTAAGAAAAATTTTAGTTTTTGCACCTAAAAATTTAGAAAAAAATACATTTTGTGTTTGTGAGCATATAACAAGGTTGAAGCATAAGGGATAAGCATCAATCAAGCCTTATTTCTATGTTATAGTGTGGTTTTTGTCGATTTGTACATGAAAAATGACATAAAAATGAATGCTAAACTTGCCCAACGAAAGTAAAATCTAAACGGTAGGAGGGAAGAGGGTTTGTGAAAATGGTTAGCTATTGAAAATGATTCAAATTTTGATGTATTTGTCTATGTATAACATATAAGACAGACTATCATTTGAGTTAACGAGACTAGTAGCACCAAGAAGTTTGGTGCTAGTCTCTATCAATGCCACACGTAGGAGTAGTTGGAAATCATTCAAGGATTGTCTTTCACTTCACTTAGCTCGTTTCTAATGATAAAATGCTTGAGCACAATGGTCATCCACACTTGCATTGAGCATAACATGGTATCAAACTTGGACACATTACAATTGTTTTCCAAACATATGACCTAGGTGGAGTGTGTAAGAAAACCTGAGTTGTAGGGTAGACGAATGGTTTCTTGGGTCAACATTGGTAAGGAAGTATCAAATCTCCTAGATCGTTCAAAATATATAAAAGTGTGTTGAAAGGTAAGCATAGGAACTCTCCCTACATTAGAGAGGATAAGGGTAGCTACGTGTAAAAGGGCTGGAGGACATGGGATACCCTAACCCTAACTCCTCCAGTGGCTATATAAACAACCTAAAGTACACACTCATGTAGAGGAGAGACTTGTAGTAGTTGTACTTTGAGCAACTAACTAAACAAGATCTTGTCTTGTACCTGAGCTCTCTCTCTCCCTCTTGTGCACACCCTCTCAAGCCTTCAACTCTGATTTGCAACATGGTATCAAAGCCTTCTCTGATCCCTTCAGCTTCATATACCCTCAAATTCACTAAGTGCACATGATTTTTTCCATTGTCTTCATCTTTTACCTCTTGCCTCCATAGTCAAACCAGACCCACCTTTGATGGAGGACTTGGGGAGAACAAAGGAGGAGGTTTTAGCTCAAGGCCCCTTCTAAGGAAATCTTCCCCAGGTTAGGGCGTAGCAGCCCATCACCATAAACCTCAACATTAGCCATGCATAAGGACTACATTGCATCAAACTCAGAATCGACACAGTTTTTGGTAGCGTGATGTTTTCCAGGCTTGGCGTGGGAAACAAGCAGTGCAATCTCCTTGGCCACTATAGGGCTTTCATAGTCCCCCTAGTGGGCCATCTCCCCCTAAGAGGGATTCCAAAAATTTCATCTCTAGTAGCTGCTAGATGCCAAACCCTAACTGTTAGTTTCTTGGCAGCCATAGCCAGGCTCGAGGAAGTTACTATATGTATATCCTCTACATCACATGCATTCAAGGCCTATTTATAAATATCATTATCTGTGATTTTTTCTTGAATAAAACACTACCCTTTTCTATTCAATCTATAAATAACCCCTTTATATTATAGCATTTAGTATGTTTTCTATATATATATATATGTATATATATATATATATATATATATATATATATATATATATATATATATATATAGTACTTTAAAAATACCTTATTTTGAACCCACGTGACACACACATATAGTCATGGGTAACTTACCCGAGTAGCTAGGAAGCTTCAAGCTTCTTCAACTTTCAAAATTTTCAATGTTTGTACATTAACAATGATTTTAATCATTGAGCCAACTCTTCCTGAGTTAGTTACTAATCTTGGAACCTTATCTCAGAGGTTATTGTACTTGGAAAGTCATCATCAAGCTCATCAAGATTGACATCTATCATCTCTAGCAACATGAGCTACAGATGAGTGCTTGTAAGCACTAAGGCACATTGCTCAATCAGTATTGCTGCTGGAATTTACAAAATCTGAATGTTTTTTATCAAAAAATTATAACAATAGAGTACTTTACTTCATGTTGTAAGGCTATGTATAGAATTATAAGCACATAGACCATCATACTCTAAACTTGTATTACATATCTTGTGGACTTTTTTCAAGTGCACTAGTCAATGAAATCAGAGGGATAAGTGCCATTGTACTCTCCTCGGAATCATCAGCAACAAGCGTTGAAATCATAGACCGTCCTTGTCCAACACAAGGTTCATCCCTGAAATCATCCACACAAAGATTATTCATCCACACAAAGAGAGGAAGATGATGCTTGTAATCTTGTCCAATTTCATGAAGAAATGAGAAATATGATTTATAGTGTTTCTCTCTCCTCTCTACTCTCTCCTCTTTGCTGTTGTTTGTATGAATCAAGTCAAGAGAGAAGGGGGAGGGGGTTGATGAAGAATCCCGAGAAAATAATGATGTTGAAGTAGTATAGATCGTAGATTGGGGCCAACAAAGTGCCTCAATGGCAAAGAACAAGCGTCAATGACCTCCCGACCACAGCATACAAGCCTCAAACCCGCAAGTTTGTATGCATAAGTGAGCGGTTCTTTTGTTATATGGAAAATGATTGAAGAAAGTGCTTGATTTTAATTGTTCTTGGTTTTCCATGTTGCGTTCTCTCTAAAATATGAAAGCAAACTAGAAAATACAAGGTTATAATAATTTCTTGCAAAACACAAAAATCTCGCAAGTTGTAGTTTATATAAAAATAATGGGATTTGGGGTTTTCGTTAAGCGTTTAGGAGTTATATGGTATAAAAATGGATATGAAAATGATGCTAAGTGTCCTTGATCACTAAGAACTCATAATACTGAAATAGCACATTTTTATGAACAAATAGACGGGAAAAACAAAAAAAAAGAAAATATTTAGTTTTTGCACCTAAAAGTTTAGAGAAAAATACATTTTATGTTTGTGAGTGTATAACAAGGCTGGAGCATGAGGGATAACCTCAATCAAGCCTTGTTTCTATGTTATAGTGTGGTGTTTATCGATTTCCACATGAAAAATGACATAAAAGTGAGTGCTAAATCTACCTAACGAAAGTAGAATCTAAAGAGTCGGAGGGAAGAGGGTTTGTGAAAGTGGTTAGCTACTGAAAATGATTCAAATTCTAATGTATTTGTCTATGCATAACATATAAGACAAACTATCATTTGAGTTAAGGAGACTAATAGCACCATGAAATTTGGTGCTAGTGTCTGTCAACGCCACACGTACGAGTACTTGGAAAATCATTCAAGGATTGTCTTTCACTTCACCTAGCTAGTTTCTAATGATAAAATGATAAAATGCTTGAGCACAATGGTCATCCACACTTGCACTGAGCATAACATGGTATCAAACCTGGACACATTGCAATTGATTTCCAAACATATGACCTAGGTGGAGTGTGTAAGGAAACCTGAGTTGTAGGGTAGACGAACAGTTTCTTGGGGCAACATTGGTAAGAAAGTATCAAATCTCCTAGATCATTCAAAATATATAAGAGTGGATATTATTCGTGTGTTCTTTATGTTAGAGCAGTGCATTAGGCGGTCAATTCTCTCGGTGTAAGAGAGCTGCAATGGGACCACCACATTGAGTCGAGGGGTTGCCATCTCTGTTTGTGTTACGTTTGTGTATTATACCAAGATGTATGGAATCTCCATTTGAGGAGTAGGGAAGGGAAATAGTTGGACTATGTTCTACTACAAACACAATATCTACAGTTGCAATTAGGGCAATGTGTCCCTTGGATGCTCTTGGCTCTGACGCCGTCTGGGGTTGTCTTGTGAGTGTTATAGAGGCTAAGCTAGTGCTTATAGCCAATGCCAGGCCTGTTTTAGGTCTCGACAAAATGAGAGCTAGATTTTCAGAACCGATTTTGAGCCATGCTTGAAGCATTTGAGGAGGTTTTTGAATCTGAAACTGCCTACGTGGCGCGAAAGACTAAGTTTTCATGAAAACTAAAATGGTGGCAAATGGCCAGCTGGATCTTTCCTAGATGCATTTCAATGTTAGGAATCAAACGCAAGTGTTGGTTCATCCATCGGAGGTCATTTGACCCCTAATTAATCCCTGCAAGGTTTGGCGTTATAAATCAGCTACTAGATTCGGGAGCTAAAAAGTGCATGACAGAGGCCAAGATGATGGATTTCCATGCTACAAAACTGCCTATCTAGATATATCTAGAATCTGAGTCCGTTTGGCCCCTCAAAACCAAAATATCCACTTGTTGTGGGAAATGTGAACACAAAGGACATGAACAAGTTATTTTAATGCTTTAACTTGAAACTTGATTTGAAAGGGCTCAAAAAAAAAGAAACCAACAAGACAGGGGGGAGGGGGCGCAACCTTTTTTGTGGCCTCTCCAAATCCGATTGATGCCTCTTCAATCTAAGAATCTTCTAGAGAGAGGGAGAGAGATTATTGATCCACACAAAGAGCGGAAAATGATGGCTGTAATCTTGTTGAATTTCATGAGGAAATGAGAAATATAATTTTTAGTCTTTCTCTCTCCTCTCTCCTCTTTGTTATTGTTCGCATGCATTAATTCAAGAGAGAAGGGGGAGGGGTGTGATGAAGAATCTCGAGCAAATGATGATGCCGAATCAGTAGAGATCATAGATCGGGCAAAGAGAGTGCATCAGCAACAAAGAAGAAGCATAAACGACCTCCCAACCACGACATACGAGCCTCAAACACGCGGGTTCATATGCATAAGTGAGAGATTCTTTTGTTTTATGGAAAATGATTGAAGAAAGTTCTTGATTTTACATGATGCGTTCTCTCTGAAATATGAAAGTAAACTAGAATATACAAGGTTATTATAATTTCTTGCAAAATAGAAAAATCTCGCAAGTTGTGGTTTATATAAAAATAATGGGATTTGGGATTTTTGTTGAGTGTTTTGGAGTCATATGGCCTAGAAATAGATATGAAAATGATGTTGAGTGTCCTTCATCAGCCAGAACTCATACTACTAAAATAACACATTTTTATGAACAAACAGATGGAAAGAAATGGAAAAAATAACAAAAATTTTAGTTTTTTGCGCCTCAAAATTTAGAGAAAATAACATTTTATGTTTGTGAGCATATAACAAGGCTAGAGCATGAGGGATAAGCCTCAGTTAAGCCTTGTTTCTATGTTATATTGTGATTTTTATCGATTTTAACATGAAAAACGACATAAAAATAAATGCTAAACCTGCCCAATGAAAGCAAAACCTGAACGATAGGAGGGAAGAGGGTTTGTGAAAGTGGTTAGTTGCTCAAAATGATTCAAATTCTGATGTATTTATCTATGCATAACATATAAGACAAACTATCATTTGAGTTAAGGAGATTAGTAGCACAAAGAAATTTAGTGCTAGTCTCTATCAATGCCACAGGTACGAGTAGTTGGAAAATCATTTAAGGATTGTCTTTCAATTCACCTAGTTGGTTTCTAATGATAAAAATGCTTGAGTACAATGTTCATCCACACTTGCATTGAGCATACCATGGTATCAAACCTAGATGCATTTGAATTATTTTCCAAACATATGACATTGGTGGAGTGTGTAAGGAGACCCGAGTTGTAGGGTAGACAAAGAGTTTCTTGGGGCAACATTGGTGAGGAAGTATCAAATCTCCTAGATCATTCAAAATATATAAGAGTGGAGATTGTTCGTGTGTTCTTTATGTTAGATTAGCGCATCGAGGGGTTGTCGCCTATGTTATTGTTGCCTTGGTGTATTATACCAAGATTTCTAGGATCTCCAACTAGGGAGTAGGGAAAGGAAATCATTGGACTACGTTCTACTATAAATGGAATATCTACAATAGTGATTAGGGCAATGTGTCTCTTGGATGCGAGGCCGTGTGGGGTTGTCTTGTTAGTGTTATAGAGGCCCGTCTAGTGCCTATAACTAGTGTCGGGCCTGTTTTAGGTCGGGAAAGAATGAGAGCTGGATTTTCGAAGCCCATTTAGAGCCATGCTTGAAGCATGTGAGGAGGTTTTTGAACCTAAAAGTACTCAAGCAGTGCCAAAGACTAAATTTTCATGATAAATCAATTGGTGGCGAATGGTTGAGCTAAAGTCTTCCTGGATGCATTTCAATGTTAGGAATCCAAGACAAGTCTCGGTTCTTCCATCTGAGGTCTTTTAACGCCCCATTTAATCCCCGCAAGGTTTGATGTTATAAACCAGCTAGTAGATTCGGGAGCCAACAAGTGTGTGACGTAGGCCAAGATGATACATGTCCATCGTACAAAGTCGTCTGTTGAAATAGATCTCGAATCCGAGTCTGTTTGGCCCCTCAAAACCAAAATATCCACTTGCCATGGGAAGTGTGAAATCAAAGGACATGAACAAGTTATTTTAATGCTTTAACTTGAAGCTCAATTTAAAAGGGTTCAAATCAAAAGCAACTGACAAGACAAGGTGGGGGGGGGGGGGGGGGGGGGGGGGGAAGGAGGGGGTGCAAATTTTTTTGCGCCCTCTTCAAATCCAATTGATATCTCTTCAATCCACAATCTTCTAAAGTGAGGGAGAGATATTATTGATCCACAAAGAGAGAGGAAGATGATGGCTGTAATCTTGTCCAATTTCATGAAGAAATGAGAAATATGATTTTTAGTCTTTCTCTCTCCTCTTTGCTCTCTTCTCTTTGATGTTGTTTGTATGCATCAATTCAAGAGAGAAGAGGGAGGGTGTGATGAAGAATCCCGAGCAAATGATGATGATGGAGCTCTAGAGATCGTAGATCGGGCCAAGAGAGTGCCTTAGTGGCAAAGAAGAAGCAACAACAACCTACTGACCAGAACATACGAGCCTCAAACCCACGGGTTTGTATGCATGAGTAAGCGGTTCTTTTGTTTTATGGAGAATGATTCAAGAAAGTGCTTGATTTTTATTGGTCTTGGTTTTTTATAATGCATTCTCCCTAAAATATGAAAGTAAACTAAAAAATACAAGGTTTTAATAAATTTTTACAAAACACGAAAATTTTGCAAGTTGCGATTTATATAAAAATAATGGGATTTGTGGTTTTCATTGTGTGTTTTGGAGTTATATGAGATAGAAATGGAAATGAGAATGATGTTGAGTGTCCTTAATTAGTAAGAACTCATAATACTAAAACATCACATTTTCATGAACAAAAAAAGGAGAAAAAATGGAAAAATAGTAAAAATTTTAGTTTTTGCATCTAAAATTTTAGAAAAAAATACATTTTATGTTTGTGAGTGTAGAATAAGGCTGGAGCATGAGGGATAAGCCACCTCAATGAAGCCTTGTTTCTATGTGAAAGTGTGGTTTTTATCAATTTTGACATGAAAAACGAAAGTAAAATCTAAATGGTAGGAGGAAATAGGGTTTGTGAAAGTGGTTAGCTAATGAAAATGATTCAAATTGTGATGTATTTGTCTATGCATAACATATAAGATGGACTATCATTTTGAGTTAAGGAGACTAGTAGTAGCAAGAAATTTGGTGCTAGTCTCTATCAACACCACACGTACCAGTAGTTGGAAAATCATTCAAGGGTCATTTGTCACTTCACCTAGGTGGTTTCTAATGATAAAATGCTTGAGCACAATGGTCATCCAAGCTTGCATTGAGCGTAACATGGAATCAAACCTGGACACATTGCAATTGTTTTTGAAACATATGACCTAGGTGGAGTGTGTAAGGAAACCCGAGGTGTAGAGTAGACGAAGGGTTTCTTGGGGCAACATTGGTAAGGAAGCATCAAATCTTCTAGATGGTTCAAAATATATAAGAGTGGAGATTGTTCGTGTGTTCTTTATGTTAGAGTAGTGCATTGAGGGGTCAATTCTCTCGCTATAGGAGAGCTGTAGTGGGGCCATGACATTGAGGCAAGGGGTTGCCGCCTATGTTTGTGTTACGTTGGTGTATTTAACCAAGATTTATGAGATCTCTGTCTGAGGAGTAGGGAAGGGCAATCGTTGGACTACGTTCTACTACGAACACAATATCTACATAATCGATTAGGGCAGTGTTTCCCTTGGAATCTCTTGGCCATGAGGGTGTGTAGGGTTGACTTGTGAGTGTTATAGAGGCCCAACTAGATCCTATAGCTAGTGTTGGGCCCGTTTTAGGTCTTGACAGAATGAGAGTTGGATTTTTGGAGCCAAATTTGAGCCATGCTTGAAGCACTTGAGGAGGTTTTTTGAATCTGAAATTGCCTGAGCAGCGCGAAAGACTAAATTCTCATGAAAAATCAAATGGTGAAGAATGGATAGGCTCGAGTTTTCCTAGATGCATTTCAATATCAGGAATCCAACGCAAGTCTCGGTTCGTCCATCCGAGGTCTTTTGACCCCCATTTAATCCCTGCAATGTTTGGCGTTATAAAGTAGCTACTAGATTTGGGAGCCAAAAAGTGCGTGACGGAGGTCAGGATGATAGATTTTGATTGTTTACCGTAGCACAGAGGAGCGGGAAATGGAAAAAAGGAAATAGCAAAAGGCACAGGACAAAAGGAAGAAAAAGGCGCCTTAACCGATAATCAGACCCTGAAAAAATTAAAAGCACGGGCACGACCCTTAGGAAGTCTTAGAGTCGCCCAAGGAAAGTAAAAGAGTAAAGAGTGCACCATTAAGTGTGAAAGCGCTCTTGAATCCTTGTAAAAGAGCGCCAGGCTCACTCCTATGCAAATTGTATGCATTAGTTGGGAATAGGATAGATTAGAACGGTGGGAAATGAGAAATGGGCCTAGGCTAATGGCCGGCCATGTAAAAAAGGGAATGACCGCCCATGAAAGTAGGGCATGTATATAAAGTTCAAAAAGTGAATGAGAAGATCATTTTTGTGTGTGGTCAAAGCTTCTTCTTCTTCTTCTCTTGTTTCTTGCCTTCTTGCTTGTGCTTGAGAGAGGGATTGAGAGAGTGTGAGGGAGTGAGGGAGTGATTGTGTGAGAGTGAGGGATCTTGGAGAAGAAGCTCTCCATCTTCTCTCTTCATCTTCCCCTCCTCTCTTCTCTTCTCTTGTCTCGCACGTGGCTATGGAGGATGAAGCTCATGGGAGAGGGATTGAGGTTGCTTGAGCTTTCCTCAAGGATCGTGGAGCTACCGGGAGGAGGGTACTCGATTGAGCATCAAGGTAAGCTCACTACACCCATAAGGTAGGCATTGCACGTCGGCTATGTGAGAGGTAGCCATGGCCGCTTGGTTCGAAACACTTGAGCAATAAGTGGTCCGTAGGTCTCGGGGTAGAGCTTGTAGCTCCCTTTCATTTTGGTTCTGTTGTCGGGACAGATGGAATTGAGCCTTGAGCACCGCGTGCATCAAATCGAGCATAGAAGTAGGGTTTATAGCCCGAACCAGTGCTCGAGATAGCTAGGAGATTTAGGAGGTTTTAATCCGTGAAACAAGTAAGTGTTTTGGTTTGTTGGAAGCATTAGTGTAGGACTACCATTCTGCATCTCTATCTTGCATTTTGGCTGCACTAGATTAAGGTTAGATTAGGTTAAGAAAAGAGAAAACATAAGGTTTTGGCTGCTGCTGGAAACAGGTGACCAGATTCAAATTTCTGGGTAAAACAGGGAAAAGGGAATTGGTTTTAAGGTTTTGCAGTGCTAGGAAAGTCTCTTGTGATTGTGTGTAGCAAGCGTCAAGTGGGATCGAAATGCATCGAAATCGCGCCTGCTGCTAGATGTAGTCGTACCAGGTCTCAGTGGTCCGATTCCCAGAATCGGACCACCCGAGTCCTGGAGTCGGACTGTTCGATTGCAAGAATCGGACCGTCCGACTGAGGGAGTTGGACTGCGTGCTAGTCGGACCACCCAAGTCCTGGAGTCGGACCGTTCGATTCCAAGAATCAGACCTGACTTGTCCTACTACTGGACTTGGACCACTCTGTCTGACTACAAGAATCGGACCCGACCTGTCCTAGTGCTGGACTCGGACCACTCTGTCCGACTGCAAGAATCGGACCCGACCTGTCCTACTGCTAGACTTGGACCACTCTGTCCGACTGCAAGAATTGGACCGTCCGACTACTAGAGTCGGACCAGCCCTGTCCGATTACCAGAATCGGACAATCTGATTCTGGGAATCGGACCATCCTACCAGAAGGAAAAATAAGGATCTTTAGTTGACCCTGCCCCACAGACCTGACCCCCAGGACACAACCCTAAACACCCCTAAGACCCAGTTTGACCATTAGAACCTCAGAGACCAATCGAACTTAGAGCAGAATAGAAAATGTAGCACAGACCTTCAAAAAGACCATAGAATAGCTGGGAACCGAGCTTAGAACTCAAATCAGGCTAATAATGTGGAGAGAAACAGAGTGGAGTTTGCATTAAACACTTTCTGCATCAGCACTTCACTATTGTGTTCCACTACGTTTGCACTGCAAGAAAAGATAAAAGCCTATTTTGGCACCAAGCACCATGAAAGCACTAAGCATAACGTGCAAATAAGGATTGCAACTGCTTTCAAATAACAAGGAATACATTAGAATATCTAATAACATTAAGGAACCCACTAGTAGGAGAAGACCCCAAGACTTAGACAGGTGCCTGAATGCCCTACTAGTAGGACCTGGAGAAGACACGAAGACACGAAAAGCAACAATATAGAGGATTGGACGCTACCGGAGCTACTTGGATTTATTGACAACCTCATGGAGCTGGAAGCAGAAACAATGTCGGGATTAAGAGGCGAATGAGGAGGGGACCAATTAGACTTAGGAGAATTTCCAACCTCAGTCCTGGAATTGGTTCATAACTACGATCTACTCACTAGTACCGTGATCCAGGGCAGACCTATAGAGGAAGTGGTAGCAAACCTGGAAGAAGAGAGAAGAGCAATCAAGAGAGCGCGAGAAGGAATAATTGCCTACAACCATGAGCAAAGGGCTAGAAGGCTACAACAAGACATAGATATGTACCAGGCTAGACAAGTGCTAGACCTAGCTGGAGTGGCCAAATCTGGACCGAATGTAGAGAGGGAACGGACAGCAGAGGCTGACATGACATTGAGTGAACTGGTAGCAAAGCGAATACGTCTGTTGAACAAAGTGCTACTGCCCTAGCCACCGTGCTACTATCGGGATTGGGAGTCACGCAAGGGGCTAAAGGGCAAGCTAGAATCTCCATCGTAGCAAAACAACTAGCTAGATACGAACCTAGCAGTGACCCATACAGGTTCATGGAGCAGTTCAAGCAAGTATGTGAGGCAAACGGTCTTACTGACCCTGCGCAGCGAGCTCAAACTTTCGGCTTGTGCTTAGGCGATAAGGGGAGGACCTGGTATTCTAGTCTAGATGACGTAGAATGTACGAACTTTGTTCACCTTAAGGGCCTCTTCATCAAGAGGTTTTCAGAGGCAGGGTATTCGGATAACCTCATCGTTAGGTTGATGAATATTAGTCAAAGAGAGAAGGAAGATGTTAGGATTACATCACTCAGGTGCGTAGCCTCTACAAGAGAATCCCTGCCAATGAGCAACCTACCGAGAGGGCAGTTTCTACAGTGTTCATGAATGGGATTTAGAGTGAGGAGCTCTGTAACGCTTTGGCCAGTAACTCCATCTTGCAATGAGACATGCTAGCTAGAGTTTTCGAGGAGGCAATACGCATAGATGATCAATTCAAGGAACATAGCATGAGGACTACCAACCGAGAGAGTGCAAGCCAGAGGGACCCTGAGAGATCAACTACTTTGGGGGAAAAAGCAACTGCTAGTGTGCAGGATAAGGGAAAGAGTGTAGACCACGACTAGGGGATGACAGAAATGAGAATGGAGATTGCACGGTTGCAAGAGCTAGTATGGAAGCCTGTGATATCGCATGTACAATGTATATACTGTGGCGGCAATCACCTCCTAGTTGAGTGCGAAGATCCCAGATCTCGTCTGTGCTCAAATTGCGGGGCATGATGCAGTGCATTGTAGAATGCCGAGGAGATTCCCATATGCGCAGCAGTACAACCCTCCATACTTAGGTAATAGGCCACCCAATTTCTTTGGGAGGGGAGCCCAGTTAGCTCTCCCAGCACCGACTGACTCAAGACCTGCCGTACCGAGGCTGGAGATGAACCCAACTGGTATACCCAGACCACCAGGGCCTTTTGTAACCCATCCATCTACCGATGCTCCTGTTCACTTTGTGGAGGAGCCTAATGAGGAAGAAACATATGTCAACCCGTACATATCCTATGACGAGGAGGGCAACCCAGTCCTGATGGACTATCGGCCGGTGCTGGTGATGGATTTAGGAAGAGGAAGAGGCAGAGGCTTTGGAGGGCCAAGCCAAGATCCAATGGACTTGCGGCCACCCAGGCCACATTTCATCATGCTGCCCAGAACGAGAACAAGCTAACAAGGACAAAGCGGATCTCCGATGAACAGAGTGTGGAATCACACATCTATTTCCTGACTGTCCTAGGCGGAAGCCATCAACCAGCTCTGCCAACATGCCATTGGTGCCTTTGGGGCTTTTCGGAGTGGAAACCTTTGACAGTGAGGATACACCCATCCCACTACATGTTATGACACGAGCTCAAACAAAACACGCAGGCATCTCTTTGCCAGGGCCAAGTAACCTTGACGTAACCCCAATAGGAAAGAAAAGCCGGAGGAGATGGAAAAAGAGAACCGATGCAAAGATAACTCTTAAAATTGAGGAAGCGACTACGTTAGTAATGGGAAAGAGGGTCACAGACGCAAGGGCGGAGTCCTCAGCTCCTAAGATAGCCAAGCTAGGGAGTGCCAAGGTAGGGGAATATCCCCATCCCAAACGGCAGCTCGAGGCTATAGCTAAGGTCAAGGAGTGGGTCAAGGACGCCCAAAAGCACCTCAAGGATGCTGAACCCATATTAGAAGATCCTATTGACAATTTCTCTAGCGTGAGCACACCAGTTTCACCTTCAAAACCACAAGCTGTGAGCATACCTGCACCACTGGGGGAAACTCAGTAGCAAGGCTAAGGGGAAACTTGCTAGGGTAGACAGAACGCATGGACTAGAAATGCTAGCCTTAGGGGAAGACAAGAGCCCAGTAGCCTCCTCACAACCTTGTTGTCTACTCCAGTAACTCTAAGCTTGGAAGACCTGCTTAGTCAGAATCATTCCTTATGGCACGAGTTAAAAGACTCAATGGAGGGACACACAGGACTTGCAGGTGCTGATCCGCAAGACCATGATGTGGTTACACAGATCCCAAGTCTAACTCTACACTCAACTCCTAAGTCTTTGCACATCAATGCTTTTTGGGAAGGCACTGAAATGCATGCAGTTTTACCCGTCCTAGCCTTAGGAGATATGACAAGAAAAGGAATTGTAGACACGCAGGTGAGTGTGTACTAAGCTATGCAGTCTTAGAGGCATGGGAAAACCCTCCTGTAGAGACTGCCAGGTTTAACGTCACATTAGCAAATGGAATGAAGGTAAGACCATTCGGGGTCTTAAAGAATTGGCCATTAAAGATTGCCAGTGTGCAGTTTTCCATAAACTTCATTGTCATGAAGGGAGTGGATTACGACATACTATTAGGCCGACCTTGGATGAGGAATGCGCGTGTCATTGAGGACTGGGGCAATGGTTTGATTTTCCTAGGGAACAGAACTAGTGCAGTAAGGGTAGAGATGGACACTTGAAAGACGACCCCTGTTGACCTAGATGCCATCTCAGCTATGCTGAAAGGCTCAAACGACCAAACCCTATAGATCACTCACTAAATATATTCCTTGCCTTGAGGATGAGAGGGATTGGATGCACGTTTTGGAAACCATTGACCTACTATTCTTGGATGAGGAAGAACTATATCGACAGGCTGCTAAAGCCGCAACCATGCCAATTGAGGAGCTAATTGTGCCACTCTACATGATGGTAGCAAGCTCACTCAACCCAGGCAAACCAGCCTCGTTCCATATCCCCAACAACAAACTAGAGCTTCAGGAAATCGTAGAGTATCTGATCAATAAACTAGAAGGCAACTTGGCTGCTAACTTAAAACCTCTATGTGATCTATTAGCTAAGCCAAAATGGAAATGGACCAAGGTCCACGACCTGAATTTGTTATATAACTGGGCTTTAGTTACTAATGACAAGGAGACTGTAGAGGAAAGCTTAGGTGATGATGAGCAGTCAGAAGGATAGGACTCTGATGATGAGGAGTATGAGGACTGTCACTCTACGGGAGAGGAGAGTGAAGAAGAGATAGATACAATAGAGTACGACACGGAAGAAAAGCGATAGAACAAATTAGGACAGACTCGAGGCCTAGGAGAGGAAGGACCAATCATAATGAAAAAGGAGTCATGCGAATGGAGTGTGACAGATCTTGGCTAGAACACACAGGAGCCGTGGATTATGAGCAAGCCGGAGTGGCACGACCATGGGTAATCTCAGTGCTCAAGACAGATGCACCTACTGAACTACGACCCCCTGGGGAAACACCTTCCTCAAGTGAGGGATATGAGTTTAACTCAGAGTTGGAAGTCAACACTGAGAGTGATTCCGAGATACCACAACCTTCTAAAGTCAAACGCACCAAGGGAGACTTACCAGTCCGCCTAAGGTGCTGGAGGCTAAAGGAGGAGGCCAGGAAGCAAGCAAAGGACTCAGAAGTAGAAAGGCAAAAGAAACCACAAAAGAAACCGCAGGATCTACCCAAACGGTTTAAAAAATTTAAAAAGGGTGACAGAGTGGTGATTCGGCTAGGTGCAAAAAGACAAGGCCAAACTAGTGAACCAATTTAGGGACTCGCCAAAGTCAAGGAAGTTAACTTGGCTGGGGAAGGTGAAAAGCCAAGGCCTGTATTCATTGCAGATGACTTGACGGAGGATGAGGAGACCAAACTTGTTGCACTCTTGCAAGAGTACATTGACGTATTTGCCTGGACATTGGATTTGAACTTAAGGGAGTCAACCCTAGGGTTGTGACTCATAATATCCCAATGGTCCCTGATGCAGTGCCAATGAAACAACAACCTTACCCCATGAATCCCAAACACACCCATGCAGTAAAAGAGGAGATTGATAAACTCATGAGGGCAGGATTCATATAACTATACTTTACCTTACACCGAGCACATGCTAGAGAGGGTAGCAGGTAAAGAAGCCTATAGTTCTCTGGATGGTTTCTCAGGCTATAATCAAGTGCAAGTGCACCCCGACGACAGGCACAAGACTGCCTTTGCCACGGAATGGGGTGTATTCACCTACATTGTCATGCCTTTTGGGCTAATGAACGCACCTGCGACTTTTCAATGCCTAGGCGTGAACTGGAAGTGTTTGTAGACGACTTATGCGTACACTCTAGTTGGGCCGAACACTTAGAGAAATTGAGAGCTATCTTTGAAAGGTGTAAGTTGTACCACCTCTCGTTGAACCCCTTAAAGTGCCAGTTCTAGGTGAAACACTGATGCATCTTATGGCACGTAGTGTCAAGGAATGGCATTGCCACTGACTCTTCTAAAGTCAGAGTCATTGTTGACTTATCGCCATCCGATAACTACAAGGGAGTTCAGTGCTTCTTAGGACACACTGGATATTATAAACGCTTTGTACTAAATTATGCACTAATTGCTAGACCATTGTACAAGCTGTTGATAGTGTTCAAGTGGATTGAGGAATGCCAGCACACATATGAGGAGTTGAAAAAGGCTCTTACTATTGCACCAATCTTACGAGCCCCAGACTGGAACATAACGTTTCATGTACGCATAGACGCCTCTAAGTTCGCTATTGGAGCCGTGCTATGCCAGCCTGGTGAACATAACGTAGATTACCCGGTGAGTTTTGCCAGCAGGTAGCTCACAGAGACCGAGATGAACTATTCCACGACAGAAAGGGAGGGGTTGGCTATGGTGTTTGCGGTAAAGAAATTTAGGCATTACCTGTTGGCCACTCCCTTTGTCTTCTTTGTTGACCATCAAGCCTTGCTATATCTTGTGAACAAGCCTTGCGCTACGGGACGCATAGCTACATGGTTACTCCTTCTACTGGAGTTTGACTTCTCTGTGGTTGTACGCAAAGGAAAGCAGCATTACATGGGTGACCACATGTCCCGCATACCCACAGGAGAAGCCGCTGGACAAGGCATACCTGACGATTTACCGAATGCTCATCTCTTTAACCTGTCGAGAAAGAGAGAATTGTTTAAAGCTAATCTAAAGCCATACTAGGCCAATGACATAGTGCAAGTGCTAGAGAGCGGACTACCTGAGAGACCTATTGAGAAGGCCAGGCTGAGAAGACTTATCCTGAAAATTCAGCCATACCAACTGATAGCCGCTCAACTCTACAGGTTGGGATAAGACAGTTTATTGCACAGATGCGTATGTGAGCACGAGATGCACGATGCATTGAAAGAAGCACATGGAGGAATTGCTAGAGGACACTTTAGCGGGGACACAACAGCTCGAAAGGTGCTACAATCCCAACTATGGTTGCCCACCCTTTTCCGCGATGCAGCTAAATTCGTAAAGCACTGCGATGATTGCCAAAGGACCAAAGTGCCTGTGCGGAAAGACAAGATGGAGTTGACCCCTGTCATGGCCCAACAACCCTTTGAAAAATGGGGCATCGATTTTATTGGACCTATCAGTCCTGCGGCACAATATTCCCAAGCTCGCTACATCATAGTGGCAACCGATTATCTAACAAAGTGGGCAGAGGCACAAGCCACGAGGAAGAATGATGCTAGAACCACTAGAAAGTTCTTGTGGGAGCAGGTCATTTCATGGTTTGGCTATCCAATCAAACTTGTAAGCAACCAAGGCACGCACTTCATTAATGAGGTGATTTCCCACCTGCTCTCTACCTTCCTAATAATTCATCGGAGGTCCTCTCCCTATTACCCTCAGGCTAATGGCCAAGCTGAATCCACGAATAAAATCTTAGTCAACATGCTTACAAAGGTAGTGTCTACTTCAAGAAGTGACTGGGACAACAAGCTAATGGCGGCCTTGTGGGCCTATCGCACAGCTTATAAAATAGCTGTAGGACAGACACATGTTGGTATTGGCCATTCTAGCACATCTCTGACCTTGGTTGGGTCTATTGAGATTCCATCTGCTGATACTATGAATCCCAGATATTCAACCTGACGTTTGAAGAATGCACACTTCTTCATCTTAGCATACAGCTTATGCAACCTCATTGTCTCAAGGACAATTCGAAGTTGGGGTTCATGATCTTCTTCCTGTTTGGAATAGACTAAAGTGTCATCGAAGAAGACGAGCATGAAGTCATCAAGATATGGCCTAAAGATATCTTGCATTAACCTGTTGAAAGTGGCAGGTGCATTCGTAAGCCCGAATGACATAACTAGGAACTCAAAGTGCCTATATCTTGTATTGAAGGCCGTCTTGGGGATATCTTCTTCCTTGATCCTTATCTGATAGTAACTTGACTTGAGATCAATCTTGGAGAAGATCTTTGCACCCTGAAGACGATCAAGAAGCTCATCTATTCTAGGAATAGGGTACTTGTTCTTGACCGTTCATTGATTCAATCCTCGGTAATCAATACATAGTCGAAGTGTCCCATCTTTCTTTTTCTGGAATAGTACTGGACCTCCCCATGGTGAATTGCTAGGCCAGATGTAGCCCTGATCTAGTAGTTGCTTGAGTTGTTCCTTCAGCTCAATTTCTTCTGGTATGGACATTCTATAAGGTCTCTTTGCAATCGGTGCAGCTCCTGGTACTAACTTAATCTCATGATCCACTTCTCTTTGAGGCGAGAGTTCTGTCAACTCTTCAGGTAATACATCCGCGTATTTCTTTAGCCAAGAAGGTCCTTCATTAGAATCTTGCTTCTGATCTAACTTGTTGAGTTTCATTAAGTAGACATGTTATCCTTTTCTGACTCCTTTTATGATCTGAGATACTTTGGCCAATTGGATTCTCGGCACTCTAGCCTCACCTTGGGTTGTGACTAATTCCCTTTCAGAGTTTCGAAAGGAAACTTGGCCCTTTCCACAGTGAATGTGGACGTCATTAGGCTTAAGCCAATCCATTCTGAGTAGACATTCATGGATACCTGAATTCATGACTCTGAATTTGAGGGAATTCTTCTTTCCTCCCAAAAATAATTCCACCTTAGTAATTTGCCTGGTACTAGTAACCTCACGACCATTTGCCAATTCCACAAGCAAGGTAGGTGCTTCTACCATGGCTATTCCTAATCTTTTTACACATGCTGATGAGATAAAGGAATGTGTACTGCCACAATCAATCAAGGTCTTGAAACTTTAACCTTGATAGTCTGACAGTGTCTGAATCACCGAGAACTGGCGATTCGGCCCTTTCTTGTGAAGAGCGGCATGGACTGTCACCCTTTTGAACTCTGCTTCCATGGTCAGATCTTCTTCTTCTTCTTCTTCTTCGCACAATTGCCTATTGGCAACGCAGGCGGTTCTTCCTCTACCTCGGGTAGCGGCTCCTTGACCACGGCTTGTTCCTTGGAAAGGCACTTGGCGATGTTGTCCACCAAGCTTGGGACATTGCCTCTTGAAGTGACCGGGTTTGTTGCAGTGGAAACAACAGAGGTTTCTGCCATTGCTTTGAGTAGGAACAAAGTTGTTGATGTTATTAGACCTTGCTTTCTTTCTTTGTCCCTAATTATGACCTTGAACTCTCTTTATCTGAGGTCTGAATGCTCCTCTGTTTGGGTCATTATAAGACCAAGCTTTGTTACCCCTTGGTCTAGACTGCACCTCCTGAATTATAGGCGCCGCTCAAATGAGTGCGTCCTGAAGATCTGATGGACGCATAGATTCGAGACGGGTATTTACTGGTGGATTTAAACCAGCACAAAATTTGGACACCTGCTATGTCATGTCCATCTGCGGATCATACTTTAAAAGTTAGACGAATTTAGAGTAGTATGCGTCAAGAGTGAGCCCCAGCTGTTTTAGCTTGTAGAACTCATTCATTTTCTGCGTGTGATATGCAGGTGGCAAGTATCTTCTCTACACGGATTTCTTCAGCTTCTCCCAGGTAACGGGTCTCTCCGCAATCCCTTGATCCCTACACCATTGCTTCCACCAAAGCCTGGCTTCGCTGGTGAGCTTTAGCTTGGCAAACATAGCCTAATTGGTAGGTGCAGTATCGGCTGCTTCGAAGTAATCCTCCATGGACTCAATCCAAATTTCAGCATTAGCTTGGACAGACCTACCTCTCCCGTCAAAATCGGGTGGCTTGATCTGCTTGAGAAGAAACTTCTTCTCCTGGATTATAGTAGTACTTGATGTAGGAGGAGAACTAGGAACCTGTACCTGGGGTTGTGCCTGAATAAAGGTTTCTTAATGTTATTATATGATAATCGTTATTGATTTATATTACATCTTCAATTCTGCTATCATGTAAGCAATGTAGCTACTTAACTTTTTATCAATTCTCATGCACAATCAGACATTGATAAAAGAAAATCTTATTCGTATTTATATGGGCATAGCCCTTTCGGAATACAACATTTCTTGTGATGATAAGCCAACTATTACATTTAGTTTGGGGAGAACAACGTTGTATTACATTTATCTATAGGAATTGTATAATAGTATGGTTTTGGGTCATGGATCTTCAGGAATCGGTAAGTCATTGGAAGTTCAGGATATCCTTTCCTTTGGAATCTATTCTTTTCATGGCGCCCTAACACTTTAATCCTATCGGCAGAGATTACATGGGTTACTTCCTCATATACATATGTGTTCATCTCAACCCTCTGACCTCGGATATGTAAACTTGAGTTTATGTGAGCTTCCACAAAAATGAACAGCTTCACAACTTTCAGGTCTTCCAACCACTTGATCCTTTTTAGGTTGGTTTGTAGGTAAGCAAACTGGTGGGCGGCTATATAGTAGATTCCTGAAGCACCCGTCCATCTTCGTTCCATGTACAAGGGTGATGGATTATAGATTTGCTCCAAGATGTTCATCATCTCAACCCTTTGTCTATAATGCAGAGAATGCATTGCAGTCATAAACATGATTCAAAATACTAAGAACTTGTTCCATGCTTCATAATTCTGCAAGACAGCATTGGAAGTAAGAAAATGTTTGTACAGCACCATTTGCTTTACTTCATCTGATTAAGATTTCATAAAAACAATTCTGTTGTTGGTGGGATCTGATACCAAGTGTAACCTGTCCACTTGTATCTTCAGGATACGTCTTAGTAGTCCTTCGGAAAGGGTGTCTAGAAAGCTCCGGTTGGCACTCCCATGGAATGTTACGGGGTTTGCTATCTAGGGCTTTTCGCGTTTGTCACATAGCAGAAGTATTCCGGCCGTTCCCACTTAGGATCGACCTAGATTTGGGTTTTCCTTATTGGTCATTTCCTAACGGCAACTAGCGTCGGACCCAAGCGAACTACTTTACACAAAAACGCCAGGTCCGAAGCGAATTCATGCTACACTTGGTTCAAGGAGAATGAGAAACGAGAGGGATGCAAAGCTCAACCTCTCTGCCATAAGGCATAGTCCCATTCGGTTCCCCTAAAACAGCATAAATCGGGTTCAATCATAACTCTCGGTCAATGCTCTTGTTGTTCATGTTCTTTGACGATCTTCCAGCTGTCCATTGTGATTTGAGAAAATTTCCCAGCTAATCGGGACCACCCATCCGTAGGATGGACCTATGGCCCATCCTCCGCACTTTCCTTAGGTTGTTTTAGTTATTTAATTACCTAACACATTAGTTGGACATGTAACAACCAACTTCTTTAATTAACCCGTTAGGCACTGGTTCCTTCACGTGATCTTATCACTTGACATAGAAAATAATATCAGAGAAGTTCCTTATTAACAGGTTATCATATTTATCTTTGAAATACAAAGAGTCCAGCCCGTAAGCTTATCCACAATCCGCCCGAAGGCTATCCAGCAATCGACAGGGATCACTAATCCAAGTTTTCGCCCGTAGACTAGTATGCGGGCCTCGAGATCCAATCCCGAGTCACGTTAGCCTCTTGTGTAGGGCCTGGAAGGCGAGGGATTTACGGCCAGAGCCCCCTGGCACCCAAGCGTCCTCCTGCTCCAAGTAGCGCTCAACGGAGAGACATCTTGTGGCGGGTTCGGTCCACATGCCTGGCACGGTTAACAACCCCCTTGGTTAGGGTTAGGCAGGCAGTCGGGGGTAACTAAAGTTGCCTCTCCCTTCAGGCCTTCAACCTGAAGTATAGATATCCATTTATCTTTTAATTCATTGATCAAATAAAGCCAAACAGTGCTCTAAAATATGTAGCAAGCACAAACATTTTCATTGATCGTTTTTGTTGGCAAACTGCTAAGGAATGAATCCTTCCTTTCGAATGCATCCAGCACTCGATCCGGGATGTCTTGCAGCTTGGCAAAATCCCCTACATCTTGGGTTAGGGCGTACCGTATTAACCCGACTTGGTCAAACCTTAAGTTCATTGGTTATTTCAGTTTATCGGTTGGTCTTTAGTTTCCAATCAATCTTCTTTACTCAAGAAAGATACTAAATTAGGATGATTATTCATCCTCTTGCAAGATAACTTGCATAAGAACTTGCCAACCTCGTTGCGAGAATTTGGCCATTCCCTTGTGATCCAATCACAAGATCATATGACTCCACACTTGTTGCACAAGTGTCGCATTGAATGGGGTCATGAAACAATCTGTTCCTGATTACATTAGGCTAACGTCGTTAGACCTACGGTTTCCAAGTTCCATCTTGTAGATTCTTAGGGGCAAACCCTAGCTCACTTTCAAAATATGTTTCATTGTCCCTACGTTTCGGTGAAAGTGGGAAAATATTTAGGGTATAGGAGTTTCAATTTTTTCAATACGTAGTGATTAGGTTATGTATTAATTCCTAGTGAATTTATTGGAATTTAACCCATTCTAAATGAGTACTCTGCGGTTTTTAGGCTTATGCCAATTTGTTTAACTCAGAAGATAGCTATGTTATTATTTCATAAACACATGACTCGTTGTCTAAGTGTAAATTGATTTTTCAACCCTAACTTGTCCATTTAAGGTCAAGCATAGATTAGGTTAATTCCAACTAATCTTCCCTGTACTTTGTGAACAAAATTCATGCTAAATAAGCAACCTTTTACTTGATAATTTATGTAGTTGACAAACGATAATTTCATAGAGTTTATGCATCGTAAGAATCATTTCATGCTTTGCACTTTCCATGATGATTAATTGCGAAGAGGATATGGGTTAATAGTGTGAGACGCAATTTATACTTCTAGGCTTAACCGAAGTATACTATTTTAATGGGTAATAATCTAGCTTATAATTTATGTCAATGCATAAAGCTATTTGCTAGAAATGCATTTATGCTTTCTTTATTTTGCATGTTTCATTAAAAGTATTAATGACTAAGTTCCTTCGTCGTGAATAACTAGGACAAAAATATATCCTATTTCTAACAATTAACCTTGCATGATTAAATTACAACAATATCAAATAAAAATTAGGAAGGAAAACCTGGGCTTGGGGTGAGATGTCCACGTGGATGCTGGGAGACGACCCTCCCGTGGCTGCGCCTTGGACTTTCTTAGGAGGCATTTCTGCCGTGGAAGCAGCTTTACAACTCCTTTTTGATATTCCACCGTGGCTCTCTTTCGCAATAACTTGCACTGTCCGTCGAAAGCAGTTTTTAGAAGGCTTCCTCCTTGGGGTCGGGAATTCGAAAGGGGTGTTTCAGAATCTTTCATGACTAAGACCCATTAAGCCATGGGGAAGGCCTAATGGCCTTTGTAAGGACTCGCACGAACGGGGAATAACAAGGTGTGGAATCCCTTATGAGGGTTTTTTTTTTTGAGTGGAACAGGGAGGTGTTAAAAGCCCTCAACACTCTCTTCTCTCTTTCGAGTGGGGGGGGGGGAATGGAACAAAGCCCCAAGGGTATTTTGCATGGGTTTTCAAGAGCACAAAGGAAGGGCTTAAGGGGGTTTTTACGATAGGGGTTACAAGCCCAAAGGAAGGGCCTTAAGGAGGATTTAAAAACAAACCGGGGAGATAAGACCTTAAGGGTCAAAACCCTTTTATGGGGGGAAAACCCTAAGGGGAAAACTCCAAGGGAAATAGTAACCTTAAAGGATATAAGTAAGGGTCTAAGGAACTTTATAAAACACGGGGGTTTCAAAGCCCACGGGAAGCATGGGAAGGGCTAAGGGGGAAAAGGGCTTATGAGGGTTTAGACACGGGGGGAAAGAGGGGCTTTTAAATCCAATGGAAAAAGGGGGCTAAGAAGGTTAAGCACGGGGGGGTGATTCTAATCCAAGGGAAAGGGGGCTGAAGGGGTTAAAACCCGGGGGTAGGGTAATAAGACCCTTAAGGCCTTAGTTCTTTTGGGGGGGGGGAAAGGGGGCTTATAAACCCTCCTTAGAAGCTTCCCCTCGGAAGCTTCTATAGCTTCTTACGTGGTAGGAGGGGGGAATCAAAGCCAATGCTGAAGGCGGCGTTCTAACAGCTAGGTGCAGTCGACAGTAGAGGCGACGTCCCTTCCTCCTTTAGCAGCTCCACGGCCATCCTCCCTTCTTTCAAGGTCTTCCCTTCTCAGACTCAGATTGGCATCATGGCAGCTTTTCTTCCTTCGTCTTCTGTCCCCTTACGATAACAGCCCCCCCTCTGTTTAAATAGGGGAGGGGAGGGGGATCCTCCCTCTCCTTCGTGTCGATTGGCATGGCACACATTACACCTGCGAGCTCCACCGAGGAGCTTCCACCTCCTTTCTATTCCCCTCCCCCTCCAGCACGACTGTCGGCTGGGGGGAATAAGGAAAAAAATTTGCATTATCCTTAGGAAATTCAAAAAAAATGCTATATCATTATCCCCATTACTTAAAAGGGGGTTCATGCGAAAGATAGAATTTAGAATGTTACAAATTTTTTCTAGTTCTCTTTTTGATGCACTTATTTTATTGGTTGAAAATAAATATAAAACGTAGAGGATGGGCATTGATTATCAAGGTTTAAACAAAATTACTATTAAAAATTAATGTTCCATTCCTAGAGTTAATAATTTGAGAAATGGTATGATTCTTGAGCCTCTTAGATTCTATATTATTATCCAACCTAGTAATTGGAATCAACATTTGGTTGTTCTTCACATTTCTTTTTATAACACCCCACATTCTACCACTGGTAAAGAGAATTTCAAGGTAGTTTATGGAAAGAAATTTCCTATTCCTACGATGACCATTGCTTCTCATGTTCCACCTACTAGTTCTTTGGTCACTGGCCATAGCCCTAACCATAGCCAAATTTTAGAGGAAGTCATCGAAAAGATTAAACAATCCCAATTGAAATACATTGCTCAAGCCAATAAAAAACACAAGGCTATTAAATTTCAAAAACAAATATCTAGTTTGGTTTCGAATTGAACAAAGGAGGCTACAATTGTAAGAAGCTGGGAAGACTAAGGATTTAGTGTATAAATAATATTGATGCCATGTCACATTGACATAGGTATAAAAGGAGAGGACATGTAAATTTTCTCATATTTTTGACACATTAATACATTATTGTTCTTCTCCTCTTTACCTTGCTCTTAGCTTCAATGGCTTCTTTCTCTTTCATGTATTTCTCTCTCCTCCTCATCACTCTCATTCTCTCTCTTCTACACTCCATCTCTCTCTTCTATAGTCTTCTCTCTCCTCTTTCTCTCTCTCCAGTTCACTTCTTGAAAAGTGGTACCAGAGCATTGGTCTTTGATTAATTTTTCCTTTTATTCAGTCCAATTTTTCTCCATAAAAATCAATTTAAGACAAGTAGGTACTTGACAAAGACTGTGACTAGCAAAGGTTTGTAGACCATCTATAGTTAGTAGGAGACTATATCTTGAGATCTTCAAGGTCAGATATGGCATTGGAAGGCTAAAGTAGTAGGTCATGTCATCAAATTTTCATGCACTTCGGAGGTAACTAAGTTGAATGGGAGTTAACTGGGCTTAGTTAGGAGTTAAACTGTGGTTACTTTTCAAGAGAGGCTTCTCATTCCTCTTTCTTCAAGCTTTGGTCAAGCTTCCATGGAGTTTCTGGCCAATATCCCTTCCTACACACAAATCCGTGCTTATAGACTTCATTCAAGCTGAGAATCAGTTGCTTTAGTTGTTTTCAAGCTTCAAGTTATCAACCATTGTGAAGGATTAGTGCTCCCAAATCAGGAAAAAATAGTCATGAATATTGTGGCTCAATTTTTGGTTGCATCAGGCTTCATCTCTCTTTTGTTTGATTGATTTACATGAAATATTGGCTACTCCAATATTCAGGAAGAGAAAACCTACAATGCATATCATGATTATACTCCATTCTTCATCCATAAGCCTTCTTGTAAACCCTAGATGAACAGTCCATGGCAACCATGAAAGCTTCAACCCAATCTTTCAATTCTCATCAATTTCTTGAAGATTCTTCATCATTTCAGCCTGTGGGATCATTTTAGTAAGGATTCTTGAAGAAATTTCAAGGATTAAGCATGATTGGTCAAAGATAAGCTCAAGAGCTTCCATGGAGCCAAAATTAGGGGAAAACGGGTTAAATGCTTCAATCTTAAGCATTTGAAGCTTCAAAATTGCTCTCAAGCATTAACTACACGTGTCTTAAAGATTATTTTGGCAACATTGGACCACCACTGAAGGCTTTATCAATGGAGTCGCCCTATCCCGTGGTCGCCAATGAGAGCGCGATTTTGGTGCCGAAAATTGCTTAAAAATAGCTAAAAATTATGAATATCAAGGGAAAAATATCCAATGTCAAAGGCGACGGGTCGACCTAGGATGATTTTAAGCACCAAAGTGCTTTAAAGGTGCCTGAGCGACACTTGTTGATTTTTCATAATTTTTCAGACAATCGTGCGGGGTGACACGAGCTACTGGCCAATGCGGGCCAGGATTTTTCAGAGCTCAATTCCGAGTCCGGACGGGAAAATGGCCAAGGAAACGGTCAAGATGCGAAGGGGTGGACAAAATTTGGCCAAAATGAGTAAGTGACCCTTGGGAGCCCAAGAATGAAATGCCACATGAAATGTTGGAGAAGAATCGTGGAGAGAGAGAGGAGAAGTTAACGCTTGCCTGCGCCGAAAAATGCGCCAAGAAGATGGAGAGGGAGGATGCAGCCTGCAAACAACCTACCCGAGCGATCATTGCCCTTGCTTCCCCTCTGCCTGCTGACTCTATTGCCGCCCTTCGCCCGTCAATTGGTGGCCTAAATGCTGAGATAGAAATCTAGTCTTTCTCTCTCCTCCCTCTCTCTCTTCTAAGGGGGAGTTCATGTGGGAAGAGAAAGGAAGAAGAAAGAATGGTGGAGGTTTGTCGGATTGCTCCACGGGTTGGAAATGGTGACTTGTGATCGTCATGAGCAAGAAGTGCTGCTGATTTTCAGATTTGCAGCCATGGACATGAAACCCGAAACACGTAAATAAGCGGTAATTCATTTTTTTCAAAGGAAATTTGAGATTTCATGGCTTTTGATTGATAAAATCTTGTTCATGTGGGCTAAAAATTGTTTATGTTGCTGTTTTCCATGAGTATTTGTTGATCATAATCAGAAAATCAGAAAAAACATGCATCTTGTGACTCAAAATAATACACTAAAACACGTAAAATATGAAAAATCAAGGGAAAATGATGTTTTTGGGCATAAAAATGGAAGAATAAATAGGAACACCAATTAAATTTTCATTTTTGTTTCAAGAAGGAACCAAGGGCCACAGCCCATAACCTATTTTGATTTTTCAGTAATTAAATAATGCAAAAAATAAGGGAAAATACAAGGAAAATAGAGAAAAATCACAAAAAAGGGGAAAAATGCATTTTGGGTGCGAAAAATTAATGAAAATTAAGAACAATGTTCGTGAATGTTTGTGGGGACTGAAGCATGAGGATTTGCCTCAGTTCAACCTCACCTTCTTGTTATAGTGTGTTTTTCCCGCTCTTTACACATAAAATGATGGCAAAATGCCTTATAAATCTATACAACAATGCAACATTTGATCGATGGGAGGGTAGAGTAGTTAAAATGTGTCTAAATGTGGAGTAAAATGATGAAAAGATTGTTGTTTTTGTTTGCATGTCATATAGGTCGGTGAATAATCATAAAATAAGGGCCTAGTAGCACGAGGGTTTCCTCGGTGCTAGTAGGTATGTGCAACGCCACATAAGAACGGTAGTTGAAAATCATTGAAAGGATGTTTTCCACATGTGCACAATATTGATTTCATAACTGTTTGAGCACTTAGCATCCACAATATGCATAAATCATGGAAATATTTAAAGGTATCAGAAATCCTGGATGCACAACAATTGCTTTCATTAGGACCTTGACCCACGTTGAGTGAGAGACAGGACACCCTAAGCCATAGGCTAGTCATGGGGTCTAGGGGAAAGAGAACTAAGGACAATGGTACATTCCTATATACGATTAAATGGTACCTTGAGTGGATTTTGTGCGAAATGCTTATATGTTGAGCGATGCATCGAGGGGTCAATCCCCAAGGTGTAGGAGAGTCGCAGAGGGGTGGCGGCACTCAGCTGTTGGAGGACCCCCTATGTCCATGTTTCGTGTCTTTAGGCAATGTGTAAGGGACTCCCTCTGAGGAGTAGTGGGTGAGAGAAGAGTGGACTACAAATGACGTAATACAAACGTAAGATATTTAGGAAGGCAATGTGTGTGTCATCAACGCTCCTGGCCGCGAGGCCGTGGGGTTGTTGAGCGCGTGTGATAGAGGTCCGGCTAGTGCATGAGCCAATGCCGGCCCGTTCTAGGTTCCATCACTCAGTGCACTCACTAACACCCTCAGTTCTCATGAGACAAGGCATGTTAAGAGGCATAGAGAATTGATGGAAGGCATTGGTCAAATGAAGACCACTATGGACACCCTTGCTACCTAGCTCACTAAGTGGATGGAATTCCAAATGAAAGGGAAGGAACATGAGGATAGATTGGGTATGCATGCTGAAGGAGTGATTGGCCCATCAGTGAATGTAGCAAGCATGAACTCCCAAGGAATTTTGGAGAGAGTGGGCATCCCTAACACACATAGCCCACTTTAAATGCCTCAATACCACAAATTAATTTAAGTGTAGCAAATAGCCCAAGAATGGATAATAGGTAAGGGGACAAAAAAAAAAGCTTCAGCCTTTGGCAATCCAAAGTCCATTTCCATGGATTTGTATAAAGAAAGAAAGGAAAACGGGCTTTGTTATAAGTGTGACAAGAAGTACACAGCTGATCATGCCTCAAAAAGTGCTTTTAGAAATGCTAAGACACGTGTTCATAGCATGTTGGTATTTGAGGACTCCAGGGAGGACCCTAAGGATACACATGCTTTTATGATGACTGTTGAAACGAATGATGCTGATGAAGAGTTTGGTCAAGAAGAGTTCTTTGACCCTGCTGACTCTTTTTCTTTTGACCCCGGTGGTCATGTATCACAAGATATGGGTAGAAAGAATGAACCACATGTAGAAATACATATTGCCACTATTTATACCATATCTATGGATGCTTGGACACGATCTAGAAGCCCTAATACATTGCGTATTAAGGGCCAAATTCATGGGAAGGATGTGTTTATACTCGTAGACAGTGGTAGCACTCATAGTTTCATTAATAGAGCAGTCATAAACATGTTGAAGTGTTTTTCCACTGATTTACAGCAACTATTGAAGGTGCAAGTTGCGAATGGGGATGAAGAAATTAGCATGCAAGTATACCATGCTGTTCATATTCAGCTTGCTTAAATTTTTGGACAGCAATTGGATTTAATTGCATTGGAAATGGAGCCTATAGACGTTGTCTATGATTAGGCGATTGCAACTTATTCAACAATAATCAAAGCCCTTCCTCCTCCATATAAAAAACAACCCTCTCATAAAGAATGTAGTGCCTGAACTTCTTGGTCCCAAATACCATCGCAAGGCACAACTTCTCCATATAGGTGTAGTTAATTTTCGATATGCCTAACTTTCGACTAGCAAAAGTTATCAGATGGTACCACTTTCCCTCCCAAATTTGGGCCAAACAGCAGGTGATACTATACATAGTTGCTGCTGAAAATATACAGAACATTTCACCCCTTTTAGATGCTTTTAAAATAGGTGCTTTGGCAAGCTCTTGCTTTACATCGTCAAAAGATACGTTGCAAGCATCACTCCATGAAAACTAACAATTAAAGGACAATAGGTTTGTCAGTGGCAATGTTCTTTCTACCAAGGCATTGATAAACCTCCGATAATACCCTACCGATGACAGAAAGCTATGCACTTCCTTTGGAGGATGCGGTGGACTCATGGCGACTATGACCTTGATCTTTTCACGATCAGTCGCAATCCCTACGGAACTAACCACATGGCCTAACAAGAACCCATAAGGAACTCTAAAGACACACTTCCGTGGGTTAAGAGCTATGCAAAATTATCTGCAACCCTCAAAACACTTCCGTAAGATAATTAACTGTCCCTTATGGTGGCTACCCCCAAATCGTCAATGAATACTTTCAATTCCTCGGGGGAAATGTCACCAAAGGTCTTGTCGGCTCTTCTTTGCCACGAACTTGGTGCATTACATAACCCAAATGCCATCACATGGTACACAAAGGTACCGAAGACAGTAATAAACATCATTTTTAGCTTGTCTTGGTCAGCAATCGCCATTTGGTTATACCCTGCAAAGCAATCCATAAACGAATAGATTTCCCTACCTACTAGTTGATCCAAAATTTGGTCAATAAATGGCAATGGGTAGTAATCTTTAATAGTTTGCTTATTCAACTCTCTAAAATCTACGCAAAGCCGAATCTGATTATTCTTCTTCTTCCTGATCACAGCTGGTGAGCACCATTCAGTATGCTGAACAAGGAAGTTCAAACCCACTTTCCGCAACTTCTGTAGTTCCTCGAATAACCCGTCCCTTAATTCAAAAGGCATACGCCTTACTTTCTGACGTACAAGGCGGGTACCTTCCTTTACAGGAATAGTATGGATAGATAAACTAGGAGGAATACCCCTAAGTTTGTCATAGCTCCAAGCAAAGATGTCGCGGAACTCCTGAATCAGGGACACATAGTCCTCTCTCTCTTTTGAGCTGAGCATAGAACCCAATTTGATTGGCCTCGAATCATTAGGCGTACCAAGGTCCAACTCAATAACATTTGCATCTCTTATTCTATCATGAGGCTCTATCGGCTCATTCAAGGTTATCTGATAAATATCCTCTGTAATGGACCCTTCCTTAGATCCATCGTTCGATGATGTCTCACTACTAGATGAATCATCTACTGTTTCTAGTTCAGTGGAGGATAAAGGAGCTCTCTCACTCTAAGGAGACTCAGGGTAAGCATCCACTATTACACGATGGGCACCTCGACCTAAAATCACTCGATCAGCGGGTATATAGACTTGACAGTCTGTTCGTAAAATCCAGAGCCTTCCTAGAAAAACTTGATAGCTAGGACGTCCTGCAAACCTTATCACCCTAAAGTCTAGATAGCACTCCACACTTGCAACAGTAATATGGACTTTAGTAATACAACCTTCTGGTTGTCTTAGACTATCATCCGCCATCCTAAGAAGCGTGGAGTCATCATTTTAAATTTTGAAACCTAGCCACTCCATCAAGTTTGAACTTATGATATTGATGGAGGATCTAGTGTCCACAATAGCATGCTCCACTAATATTCCATCAACATATGCTGGAACCCTAGGGCAATGCTTTTCAACATGATCGAACCAATCTTCTCCCACTCTAGCTATGCCCAAAGGTTCTACTATATACTCGATACACAATATTTTCTTGAATTCCCTGCGCACTCCTGGAGAAAGTTTAATCAATTATAGGAGATTCACATCTAGTTTGACTTCGCAAAGAGAACTTGCTAGGTCAAAGTCATGGTAGTTAGCCAAAGTTCTCTTCTCGCTCCAAACCATTCTTTGATTTGGTCGTTGGACCGCTGGCTTCAGTGCCTCTTTCTTTACTTTTGTGTTCTTTCTTGGCACCTCTCTATCCTTCTCAAGATCCACTTTACCGTCAATAGGCCTTAGAGGTCCACTTTCCATATTCGGATTTAGGAATCACTTTTCCCTAGCATCTTGGTTAGGGTTTTCCCCGATAGGTTTTATAGTCACTTTATCACCCTCTTTAATCTTTTGCCATCTTGTCACGGCTTGTAGATTAGAGGTTTTAGTATCATTGACACGTACAACCTCAATAAGGTTGACTCCACTACCATGAGGCAACTCCTCTACAACAACCTTTCCTTGTTGCAGTATTTGTCTTGGTCCCTCATCTTGCTGGAGACTATTCCCTTGTACGTGATGGTTAACTAGACTAGGTTGTTTACTTCCTTGTTGGAGATAACTGATCTTACTCCAATAGGTAGCAGCTAAGTGGCTAGACTTTTCGCAAATATCACATTTGACATTCGGGAAATTCCTAGGGAAATGTTGGCCACCACACCACTTACAGCTGAATCTTGAGGGGCCACCCTCTTTAGGGTGTCGACTCCCTATCAAATTCTGTTGCTTCTTAAGGAAGTTGACATCCATAGCTCTTTTTTTGATATTGTTCAGAGATCATATCGGTGTAGTGCTTCATCATGTCCTTAACCTCACCAAGGACATTGGAGGCACTCGACTCATAGCCGAGATTGGTAGTTTGTCATCCCATGGGCCTAACTACTTGATTAGGGATTGGCCATTGACCTACTAGGAAAACATTAGGATTCATTGTTAGCCCCCCACTACTTAGTGAGGCCGCCTGACTAGCCATGGGCATACTCATGCTAGGAGGAGCTGGTAACATAGGTAAATTTGGGATGATCCCTCCTCTCCCATTCGCGTTTGACATGGAATCCCCTTGACTCCCCTTGGTCAAGGCCAAGTTATGACCATTCCAATTTATCCTTGCTGCATAAGTCGCTTGCAAGTGCAATTCTACTCCTCCTTGGATAATAGCAGTGTCAATGTTAGCCAAAGCAACACTACTCAACTACACCTGGATATTAAAATCCAATCCATGTAGGAAATATTGTAACTCGGCAGCTGCTGGAATGGGGATATAAGTATTTAGTTTACAAAAAACTTGCTTTAATTTCTTGGCATAGGCCTGGACATTCTCATTTGGCTCTTGGCGTGTTACATTCAAGACACGCAACCAATATTGTCCACCCTTCTCAGTGGCAAACTCTCTACAGAAAGTCGTAAAGAATTGGGCACTGCTAGTTATGGTTCCAACTTTGAGACCGTGGTACCATACTGCCGCTCTTCCTTTTAACGTCATGTTGAAGAACATCTGTAGGTGTCCTTTGTCTTGGATTCAATAATTGAACATGAGTGTTTGAAACTCCTTAATGTGGAGTTCTCCATCTTCTTCTGCTAACCCATGGAAAATGGGCAACAATGCTCCTAATGCCAGCAAATCCGATGTCCCTGCTGGAATTGCGAAAGGTTGTGCCATGGCTACAACCAGATTGACAATAGGAGTTTGTGTAGGTAAAACTATTACCTCCACTTGTCGTGGGTTGATTAACTGGAAGTAGGGAAGTACTAAAACTTTCACTTGCACTCGAAGCGCTACTCGTAACACTTAGGTTACTAGAACCACTGCCACTTATGCGCAACGGGCTGCTCCTTTGAGGAGAATAATGACTTACAATCTCCAACCAGCATATAGCCCTCTCAGAACGTTCTGATTTTTGTATTTCAGCTTGATGGTCCTTGTCAGAGGACATAAAACAACTATTTGGTCCCTAGAAACCCTAGATTTGAGAATCACCACTTGTTGGCAGCTCCCTACAAATGCACCACTGATGGGACCTAAAATGGGCTGACACTAGCTAAGGCACTAGTCGGACCTCATGCACTCAACAGACAACCCCACCACACCACATGGCCTCGCGGGCCAGGAGCGTCTGTCGAGGGATACACTATCCTAAACACTAATTAAAGCGCACGTTCCCTTTCCCGTCTCCTCAAAGGGAGATTATACATATATCAGCAAAAAATGCCACATATCTGAGACACAAGGGCACCCCACCGGCTGATTGTCGTGGCGCTACTACAGCTCTCCTATATCTTGGGGATTGACCCCTCGATGCGCTACTTCCACACATAGACACATTTGAAACAAACTCCCCTCTTAGTTCCAATATATTTAACATTCCAGGAATGCACTTATCCTCACTTATCCATCCCCTTTGACCCACCGTCTACACCTATAGCCAGGTTGCTCACTCTCTCTCTATGTGGGTCAAGTCCTAAAGAAACCAAGTGCTATGCATCAAGGAGCTTGTAATTGATAGCATTTAACGATGCTTGATGCAAATGTGTATATGATTAAGTTCTCAAACAATTGAAAAATAGCCTCATGCATTGTGCAAATCCATTCTTTTCATGTTTCCATACACTAACGCATAATTACTGCGATGAGAGAAGACATCGAGCCTTACACTCATGCTGTACTTCCCTTTATTTAACTTAATGTCATCCTAATGAATAATTTAGCAAATACATCAAATTTTATATTATATTTCAGCACTCAAACTTCCCTCCTCCCCTAATGTTTAAGGTTTTGCCTCGTTCTATAGGTAAAGGGGTGATTTTATGTGTATTTCGCACGAAATAAACAGTAAATACTCACAAAAACATATAAATGGGGATAACCTAAGGCAAACCCTCATGCTTTATCCTCATTATACACTCACAGACACATCCATATTTTTCCATAATTTTTCTCATCCATTTCCTATTTTTCTCCTTTTAACAAGCATTTTTTCTTATTTTTGCTTATTTTTTATTATTAAAATGGAAGAAATTTAGCTTTATTTCAGAGCTATGGATCTTGAGTCCTTAAACATCAAAAATGTAGATTTTATTGGTGTTTTATTTCATGTTTTTCCCATTTTAAGACCAAAAACCCCATTTTTACTCTAAAAACCATGGTTTTCGGGTTTTTTCCATTTATTTTCCACACTTTAAGTGTATATTTTTTTATTTTTTTAATATGAAAGACTAAAACCAGTAGCAAAAAACATGTCCATCAATTTTGATCCCATATGAACATTGCTGACCTCATCAAATGCGGAAAAAGAGCTATTTTCTTTGTAAAAATGTCATTACCGTGTATCTTTTATTATTTCGGGTTTTGAAACTTGTTGTGGGTTTGCAAACTAGGCCCTGTTTGATGCTCTGTCCACCTTCACATTGCCATCTTCAGCCCATCTTCTGTTTAGAAGCAATCCGGTACCGCGTCGGACGAGCATTCACCAATCGGGCTTCATTCTTCTTCATACGCAGGAACTGCCCCACTGCCCCTTGCAGGAGAGAGAGGGAGGAGAGAGAAAGATTGAAATCTGATTTCCACAACCGGACAACCATTTGACGCGTGGTCTAGAGCGATGGGGAGCGAAGATCAAGAGTATCTCAGGCATGTAATTAGTTGGGGGGTTTGCTTGCAGCCCCCATAACCCATCCTCAATGATTGGAGATATGGCGCCTTCTCCTTGCTCACACCCATGAAAATCAGTGCCCCTCCTCCCAAAAAAAATATATATATATTTTTTGGTGGGATCCCTAAAGGGAGACCCCAAGGGTCATGCCCTTTGGCATCCTTTAAGTTCATTTTCACTTGACTTTGAACTTGGCCTCCCGGGCACTTCCTCTTCCGCGTCTCGTACCCGATTTGAAGTTTGAAAAATCCTAGGCGTCCGTCTTGAAGTCCTCCACTGTCGAGCATCTCCCAGGGTCCTATCTGACATGCAAAATAGTTATGAAAGTTCATCAACTATTGTCAAGTGGGTCTTTTAAGCCTTTTCCGGGCATTGCCGCTTAAAATCGTACTGATTGCCACCGTCGCCTTTGATGAAGTCTATTTTTCCCCTGAAATTCAGAATTTTTGGCTATTTTTAAGCACTTCTCGGCATAAAAAATCATCTCTCAAGTGTTAGAATATCAAGCTCATATTATTCTCCTGTCAGTATGTATGACCGACATTAGCTATGTCCAACTGTATCAACAAGTGTGGGACATTAAATAAGTCAGTGGTCTTAGACCCAGTATGAATGGTCCTACTGACCTTAGTACTATTGTATACACTTATGCTATGTGTGTGGTTACGTGATAATGAATGAAAGAAGAAGAGAGCACATTTGCTCTTCACTCTGTCTCTATCTCTCTCAATCTCTACATGGTATCAGAGCACCCATGACTGGGCTCTGTGGAAAGCATTTGTGAAGAAGGCTGGAAAATTGAAGCTTTAAGGTTCTTGAGAAGAAGGGCTAACTGCTCCTACTCCTGTAGAGGTATGCATCTACTCATTGTGAGGTCTATGATTGATATAAGTACTTGAGTCCTGTATGGAGCCTATGGGGAGCTCTATTGAGCATGACTTAAGTGCTCATTACCATCATTATCACCAATATAGGTTGTTGAATATATCAACAGATCTACGTGAACTATGCCAGTCCAGAATGTGGACTCAGATGCTTACAAATGATGATCATGATCAGTCACTGAATTGTAAAGAGATTGTGTGAACCCTTTGAAGGGTGATTGAAGCCTGGAACCATTCTTGTTTGCTGTGAGCTCATCTGGGAGAGCCGAAATCACTAATTGTAGGTCTGGGATTTTTCACCATTTGCTATATACAGGGTACATACAGCATGAATGCATGGTTAACATGAGTCTGGAGCTCTCAAACATGTCCAAAACAACAACTGGAGCATGGGTACATGTAAAGAAGATATATAAACTAGATGTTATGCATTGAAGCTAAAATTTCTTACTGAAAATACACAGACCTGGAAGCCTAAAGCAAGCTAAAAAACTATCAAAAAGTGTGGGCAGCAAGCATTGGTCTTCTTGAAGCATTACATGTCTTTGGCTGACTCTTGTGGTGAGAGGAGTGACTTGACATATATGTGTCAAATGTTTTGAGCATTGAGAAGGGAGTTGGATGCAAATGTTTGGAGCTAAAGCAAATGGCTTGACACGGTTTTGAATGTCAATGAATTGTGGATGAACTATGAATTTATTGTTTGCTACTGTGCCTTGATAACGGGACAATCTTGGAAGCTATCAAGCTCATGTATTGGTTCCCATGTATGGTGGCATATGTCTATGACATTTTTGAGGGGTTTGGTGGAGTGAAATATATTGTCATTGATTGTTTTGCTTGGTTGGAATTTACAACAAGTGTACCTTGCTTTTGTACTTGCAGTACATGATGTATACGGTGTTAGACTGACATGTCTGGAACTTCATATACAGAGATAAAACTTTGAACTGCTATAAGTGTTCTTGGGGCATGTATCCTCTGTGTTGAGCTCAAAGGAGAGCTGCTGGTTACTGTCAGTTTTAGCCTATGGACTGCTTGTCTGTACATGAACACGTTTCCCAAATACATGATGGTTTTGCATTGAATGCAGTCCGTACATGCAGGCTACAATACCTAAGTGATTGCCAAGTCTCAAGAGGTGTATGTACCACTACTTTCAGATTGAAATGCTGACTGTCTGAGCACATAGAGTGCTGAAAACTGTCATAAATAGTTGCAGGCTGAAACCGAATTGTCAGGAAGATTTTGGCTTGTAGGTAGTCAAACAGAGCATACGATATGGCTAATGCAGAGAGGACTGAAAACATAACCCAGATAGCGGGGGAAAAGCTTGACAGTAACAATTATGCCATATGGAAGTTCCGCATGGAGAACATCTTAATAGAGAAAGGCTATTGGGAGTTGGTACTGGAGCAGAAGTTGAACCTGAGCTCCTAGATCGACCTACGGTTGATTAGAGACGATTACACCGAGCTTGGACAGAAAGAGCTTGTAGAGTCTTGCACTGGCTCTCTTTTTGTATCTCAGATGCCATGGTAATGCAGATAATGAATTGCATCTCTCCTAAAAATGCATGGGACATTTTGGTCAAGTATTATGGCACAACCACAAGTGCCAAGAAGATATAGTTGAAGTATAAGTTCAACAACATGGAGAGGAAGAGTAGATCTATACAGGATTATGCCACGGAGGTTAAGACCATTGCAAATTAGTTGGCATATGTTGGTTCATAGGTTGAAGATGAAGACATGGTTGCTGTGACTTTGAATGGCTTGGGGCCTGAGGATAAGTCTTTTGACACTTTTGTGTCTGTGCGGGCTGAAATGCTTGATTTCAATGAGCTGGTTGCATTGCTTATCCATGAAGAGGTTAAGCTTGGCTTGGCTACAGGATCTAGCAGTTCTAAAAACAAGGATGCAGTTTTCTATTCCAATCAACACAGCCGTGGAAACCATGGTAGAGGCTATGGATCAGGCAGAGAAGGCCAACAAAATGCATCCTATGGCAATAACAACCAGCAGGTATCGAATGCAAGAGGTGGTGGAAACTTTATAGGTAGGGGGAGATCTAGCCCTAGAGGTAGAGGCTTCTGGCAATAGCATCGTCCATCTGACAATCTGAACAAGGATAAGGATTGTCATTACTGCGGGAAGTATGGGCATATTGCCAAGGACTGCTGGAAGAAGCAGGGCAATCAGAAAGGCAAACAACATGGACATTTTGCTACGTCTAGTCAGGTAGATGATAGTTCAGGAGATAGATTGTTTGCCATATAGTATGTAAAAGATAGAGTTGCTGGAAAATGTACTGATGATGCAATTTGGTAAATTGATTCAGGGGCATCGAACCATATGACTCCTCAAGGTGATTGCTTCACTAATATGGTGGTTGAAAAACATGGCTATGTCTGTACAGGTGATGACATGCAGCATAGCATTGAGCATAAAGGCAAAGTGCCTCTTGTGGTTCATGATGGCAGAAAGAAAAATTTGCATGATGTATTGCATGTTCCTTCAATTATGAAAACTTACTGTCTGAGCAGAACTTGTAGGTTAGATTCAACAAGCATGGTTGCTTTATTGAAGAGTTTGGCAATGGATGCAAGTTGATAGCTCGTGGCCACAGGAATGGCAGAATGTTTACTCTTGATGCTACCTTGCCAGAGCTGAACTCAGCTATGTTTGCCCATGGTTCTGGCACTATCAGAGATTTGGAAATTTGGAACAAGAGAGTGGGGCATGTGAATTTGCAAAGCCTGCAAATTATGCAGAAAAAACAGCTCGTTACAGGTTTACCCAAGTTCCAATACTCAGATATTAGTCATATATGCGATGTTTGCCAGTTTGGTAAGCAGTCAAGGTTGCCATTTGTCAGGCATGTAAGGTAGAGTACACATCCATTGCAGTTAGTGTGTTTTGATGTTTGGGGGCCAACCCATAATGCATCTATGGGAGGCTCAAAGTATTATGTGACATTCATTGATGATTACAGTCGCTATACTTGGGTTTACATTTTGAAGACAAAGGATGAGGTGTTTGCTGTTTTTCAGCAGTTTAAAAAGTAGGTTGAAAAGGAATTTGACTACTATATCTCTTGCTTGAGATTAGATAGCGGTGGAGAGTATATGTCAAATGAGTTTGACAACTTTCTGGCTGAAAATGGCATACACATGCAGCTTACCTATAGCTACACTCCTCAACAGAATGGGGTAGCTGAAAGAAAGAACAGGGTCTTGATAGAAGTTGCTCGTGCCATGATGAATGAGAAGAAGATGCCACTCTATTATTGGGCTGAGGCTGTTATGACACCCATGTATATCTTGAATCGGACTCCCATTGCAGGTATTCATGAGATGACACCGTTTGAGAAGCTGTATGGCTATAAGCCGGATGTAAGTCACATAAAAGTCTTTGGCTATCTTTCTTATGTGCATATTCCATATGAAAAAAGAAAGAATCTGGATCCAAAAGCGCATAAGTGTGTTTTCATTGGATATTCGCAGGAGAAGAAGGCATACAAATGCTATGATCCCTCTACTAGGGAGACCTTGGTGAGTAGGGATGTTATTTTTGATGAGATGGGTTCTTGGTATGTATCACTAGCTATAGTGCCATCAGATATGCCTTCCACTCATGTATCTACATTTGATTTGCAGTAGAGCACTGCTATGATAGGACCTAGTAGTCAGATAGTATCCCCATGGACAGGGAGATTGAGGAGCTCACCGTCCACTGATACTAGTATGTCAGTGAGGGGGAGATATGATGTCGTGGACAGCAAAGGAAAAGAGAAAGTTACTGAGGATGTATCTCGGATGATGATACCTGGTAGAATGACTTTTGGATATGAGTCTACTAACACTTTAGACAGTGAACTTGGTATTCCGACTGTCTATACGCCTGGTGCAAGGCAGGGCAGGTACATACCACCTCATGAGAGAGGGGAATCGAGCAATGCACCATAGCCTAGACGCTCACAGAGGGTCAGATACCTTGTTGACAGGTTGACATATAGTGGCTACATTGCAAAGCATTATGCTTACATGACAAAAGTGATGGAGATCAAAGAACCAAGTACATATGCTGAAGCAGTGGAAGATGAGAACTGGTGTGCAGCCATGGATGAAGAAATGAATGCCTTGGCTGAAAATAAGACATGGGATTTTGTGCCACAGCCTGAAGGAAAAAAGACCATTGGCTGCAAATGGGTCTACAAAATCAAATGCAAGTCAGATGGTAGTGTGGAAAGGTACAAAGACAGGCTGGTTGCTAAGGGGTATGCCGAATAGTATGGACTTGATTATGAGGAAACATTCAGCCCTGTTGCCAAGATGGCAACCATACGCACTGTGATTGCTTTGGCTGCTACTAGAGGCTGGAAATTATAGCAGATGGATGTGAAGAATGCCTTTCTTAATGGTGACTTAGAAGAGGATGTCTATATGGTTCAGCCAAAAGGGTATGAACACCATATTGAGGAATATGGGAATCTCCCATAAGTTTGGAACACCTGGTCAAATCTTTGGATTTGTGATAACTTGAACACTATAACTCCAAATCAAGCGCTCTATAGCTCAATAGATTCCATTTTTCAAGCACTTTCCAATGATAGGTCACATCAGATGGTTTTGATAAACTTATGGGCATGTTATTCGGGTGCCACCTTTTTAGTATTCAAAAAACAGAAATTGGGAGATTCCCAAACTCACTAATATTGTGTTTATGTTCACCCTGATCTTCAGCATTATGTATGCAAGCTGAAAAAGGCACTATACGGGCTGAAGCAGGCTCCGAGAGCTTGGCATGCTAGGATCAGTAACTACTTGCAGAGGTTTGGATTTATTGTTGGTAGGGTTGATCACAGCCTATTTACAAAGAAGATTGACAGTGGCTTAGCAGTGCTGGTCATATATGTTGATGATTTGATAATTAGCGGTAATGATGACTTGGGCATACAACATGTAATGAAGATGCTCAAATCTGAATTTGACATGAAAGATCTAGGTGAATTGAAGTAATTTTTGGGTATTGAGGTAATCAAGGTTGAAAATGGTTTATGGCTGATGCTAAAACATTATGCCATGGAAATGCTGAAAAAGTATGGCATGGTTGAATGCAAACCATAGGATACACCCCTTGATCAGAATGTCAAGTTGGAGATTAGCACTGGAGCTGAAATTGAGGATGTGACTATGTATAGGCAGATGGTTGGAAGTCTGATCTACTTGACCATCACTAGGCCAGATTTGAGTTATTCAGTTGGGCTCATAAGTCAGTTTATGCAGAAGCCCAGGAAGCCACATTTGAATGCTGTTAGGAGGATTATGAGATATGTTAAGTCCACTGTAGATTATGGGTTGTTCTATATGAGAGATAAGCCCTTGAAACTAGTTGGATACACAAATGCGGATTGGGCAGGATGCTCATATGATCACAGATCTACGAGTGGTTATGCTTTTGGCTTTGGAAGTGGCATGATCAGCTGGAGAAGCAAGAAGCAACCAACAGTTGCATTGTCTAGTACTGAGGTAGAGTACAGGGGTGCAGCATTGGCAGCATGTGAGATTTCATGGCTTTTCAAGCTTATGGCTGATTTGGATATTCAGGCGGATGCTCGAGTGACCTTATTATGTGAAAATCTCAGTAGTTTACTCCTGGCAATGAATCCAGTATACCATGCCAAGACAAAATACATAGAGGTACACTACCATTTTATCAGAGAGATGGTTCTTGTAGGGAGAGTAGATCGTATGCATATGAAGATTGATGAGCAGGTTGCAAATATCTTTACCAAGTCTTTGGGTAAAGATAAGTTTAGTAGTTCTAGACAGCTACTTGGAGTTCATAAGATGATTTGAGCTTGAGGGGGAGTGTTAGAATATCAAGCCCATATTATTCTCCTGTTAGTCTGTATGACCGACATTAGCTATGTCCAGCTGTATCAGCAAGTGTGGGACATTAAGTAAGTCAGTGGACTTAGACCCAGTGTGAATGGTCCTACGGACCTTAGTACTATTTTATACACTTTGATATGTGTGTGGTTACGTGATAATGAATGAAAGAAGAAGAGAGCACATTTTCTCTTCACTCTATCTCTGTCTCTCTCAATCTCTACATCAGGCACATTGTTAGTGAAGATGGAATTAGGGCTGATCCTAAGAAAGTGCAGTGTATAAAAGACAGGCCCACACCTGCAAATACCACTTCACTTAGAGGATTTCTTGGTCTCTCATCATTCTATCACAGATTCATTAGGAATTATGCCACTATTGCAGCACCCTTGATGGATAGGCTTAAGAAAGAGGCCTTTTTTGATAAGAGCTTTAATCAGCTCAAGGAATTGCTTACCTTAGTGCCCATTTTGGTTTGCCCTGATTTTTTGAAAGAATTTACCATTCAGTGTGATGCCAGTGGTAGAGGCATAGGGGCTATATTGCTAGAGGAGCATGGGGTTATAGCATTTGAGAGCTGCAAACTTGTTGAAAATGAGATGACCATGAATGCATATGACCAAGAAATACTGGCCATCCTTCATGCCATTAAGAAATGGCACCACTACTTGTATGCAGTAGATTTAAGGTCAAGAGTGACCATAGGGTCCTAAAGGATTTCCTCTCTCAGTCTAATTTCCCCGTGTATGTGCCATGTCAACAAAACAAGGAAAGCACCTTAAAGCTAGTTGGTTTACTATAGCCATTGCCTATGCCCAAAGGCAAATGGACACACATTACTATGGAATTCATAACTGGCCTACCGGTGACCAAGAAGGGGTGGAAAAGCATCTATGTAGTTGTGGACATACCCACCAAGGTAGCCCATTTCGTTCCTACAAAGACTCAATATAATACTTCTCAAGTAGCTAGCCAATTCATGGAACATTTTTTTCAGATTACATGGCTTACCACAGATCATTGTGCATGACCGGGATGCTAAGTTCATGAGCAACTTTTGGTAGGAAATTTTCAGCTCTATGGGCACTTAGTTAGTCCCTTCCATTGCTTACCATCCACAGACTGATGGTGGCCAGAGAGAGAGGGTTAACAAGTGGCTAGAAACTTACTTGAGGCATTTCTGTTATGATGTACAGAATGCTTGGGACTCATGGTTGCATTTGGCTGAGTTTGCCTATAATAAATCTACACACTCTAGCATTGGAGTTTCACCCTTTGAGGCATTGTAAAGCTATAAGGTACCCCTTCCCACAGTTATCTTCAATGATAAAATAAACCCACAAAGCAAGGAGGAATTGGATAGAATGCAGGCCTTGCTTCATCAATATAAAGTCAACTTGAAGAAAGCTCAAGATCAAATGAAGCTTTATGCTGATGACAAAAGAAGGGATGTTGAGTTCCAAGAAGGGATTTGGTGCTTTTGAAGGTGCCCAAGTCCAGATATGCCACCCTTAAGGATGGGTCCAACAATAAATTAGCTCACAGGTTCCATGGGCCATACCGGTTTGTAAAAAGAGTGGGAGACTTGGCATATCAGTTAGCATTTCCCCCATCCACGAAGATTCATAATGTCTTCCATGTGAGTCAATTGAAGCCCTTCATTGGATCATCATTGGATTATGTTGAGGAGTTACCACTGATAGATGAATAAGGCATCATTCAATACATACCCGAGCAAATCATAGGACAAAGGGAAAAGAAGCTTCACTCTCACTCCATCATGGAATACTTGATCAAGTGGCAAGGTTTACCACTTGAGTAAGCTTCTTAGAGGTGAGCTTCAGTTTTGCAGGAAGAATTTCCATAAACACAATATTAGTAAGTTTAGGAATCACCCAATTCCCATTTTTTGAATACTAAAAAGGTGCCATATGGATAACATGCCCATAAGTTTCTCAAAACCATATGATGTGACCTATCATTGGAAAGCTCTTGAAAAATGGAATCTATTGAATTATAGACCGCTTGATTTAGAGTTATAGTGTTCAAGTTATGATAAGTCCAAAGATTTGACCACGTGTCCCAAACTTATGGGAAATTCCCATATTCCCCAATATGGTGTTCATACCTATTAGAAGCAGATTTGGCTAAAATCTAGCTAACTATGGCCCTGTTTTCACTCAGATTGTGACTGCAAATAGCTCTCTGTTTCAAAGTAGATTTTATTTTGCACTATGGACAGCAATGGACATCATACATGGACTGAAAGTACTACCCGAGAGCTCTGTTTTGATATAAGGCACACCCCGATCGGAGTCTCCTACAGAAAGTTATGAGAGATTTACTAAAGCAAGGGCCTATACTAAACAATTTGCTAACTGTCTGCAGCTCGCATTTACTCAAGATACTTGGATCAAAATTCATTTTTATAACTCCCCAATAAGGCACATGTATTGTACATACCCCAATGACCTATCATACGCAATAATACCTCTTCATTCATTTGTATACCCTTATAATAATGTAGCAGAGTAGTACTCTGATCTGCTCCTGACCAGTTATCACAACTGCCAATTTTTTTTTATAGGGCAAAAACCTTCGGGTGGGGATGGAATGTAAGAGAGGGGGATTTAATACTGGGGAAATACTAGCTACACTAGCTGGTATATAAGGTGTTAGGGACGTGATTTTTGGCCATCAAATAATAATACAAGTCTCCTTTCATCTTCACCTCTCTCTCCCAACTTTCATGGCTTCTTTCTCTCTTTTTGTCTTTCTCTCTCCTTTTCTAGTATTTCTCTCTCCTTATCACAATCTTTCTCTCTCTGTCTCCCTGCAGTCTTCCTCTCTCTTCTATACTTTCTCTCTCTCTCTCTCTCTTCTTTTCCCTCTCTCATGTTCTCTTTGTGACAGAGAGAGATAAAGAGAGCTAGGGAGACATTACTTTTAATATCTTTATTTTTTAAGTTTCTTGTTTTCTCTCTTCAATTTTGTTTGTAACAAGATGCACTGTGAGTGAGAGTGGGAAGGGAAGGAGAGAGAAAAATAGAGAGAAGGGAGGGGGAGAAAGAGAGAGATGGAGAGAAATAGAAAAGGGGAGAGAGAGAGGGGTTTCATAAAAAATAAAAAGATAGAGAGAGAGCGGGGGAAGAGAGGCAAACAAAGAAAGGGAAAGAGAGAGAAAGAGGAATAGGGAGAGAAATATAGAGATATATAAAGATAAAGAGAGGGGGAGAGAAAACAAATGGAGGTAAGTAGAGAGATAGGGGAGAGAGAAACAAAGAGAGATGAAGGGAGGCAACAAAGAGAGAGAGAGAGAGAGAGAGAGAGAGAGAAAGAGGGATGGGGAGAGAAATAGAGAGGGGAATAGATAAAGATTAAGAGAGGGGAGAGAAAAGGAAGGGAGAGAAGTAGAGAGATGGGGAAGAGAGAAAAATAATGAGGGAGAGAGAGAAATAAAGAGAGATCAAGGGAGGTAAACAATGAAAGGGAAAGAGAGAGAGAAAGAGGAGTGGGGAGGGAAATAAAAAGGGAGAGAGAAAAGAAATAGAGGGAAATATAAGAATAGAGAGTGAGAAAGACAAGTAGAGACTAAAATGGAGAAAGAGAAGCAATGAGGGAAACAAAAGCATATCATCTGCCCCCTAACATACATGAAATGGACAACAGTGATGGGGGTGACATCTTGGATCATGAGGCATATCTTAATCAGTGTGTCTCATGTTCTTGCACTCAGTACAAGCTAGAAATTAGATAAAAGCATTGCTTGTTTATAGACCACACGCTTTGCTTTGACGATTTTCAATTGGAGATCATTAACTGGGTAATCTCGCACTTTGAGTGAATGGTAAGAAAAGTGTATATCAATCATGCTTTACTTTCACATTGTAATTGAATATCATATACAATAATATTAGATATTCCTTTGAAATGCCTATAGAGATGTGGCACTCCATCCTAAGGAATGCACCTATTTGGGCTCATCAGAAGAGTTTGTTGATGTGTGATGGATGGAGTGCCTAAGCCAATAAACCCATTGGAGGGCATGCTACTAGCTACACCCTTGATACTAAAAGAGATGGTGTACCTTTTAAACCTTCCTCCAATTTTGAAGCCTAAGATAGAGGCAATGATTGATGCATTACTACCCATGGATTCCAAGTCATTTGATCCACTAATAAAGGAGACATCCATACCATTGTATGATGGGTGTTGAGTATCTCCACTTAAAGATGCTACTTGTGCTTCTAGCGGTGTAGACAAATTATGGATGGAGCAATGTGAGTGTGACCGAGTTATTCACGTACATACTACACTCCTTTGTTTTTTATTCTATTACCAAAATGCATTTTATACTCTTCAAAGATGCTTGTTTCTTTTTCAAGTTTCTAAAATATCACATATTTCCAATTTGGAAACACAATGTGTGTCTCGTGATGATACATGATTGGTGTTACGAAAGCTTAGCATGGACTACAATAGCATCCATGTATGTGTCAACGATTGTGTGCTCTTTGGAGGAGACTACGAGACTATGGAGACATGTTCAAAATGTGATGCTCACAGGTATCAACAAGACTTGCAAGGGAAAATCATCCCTCAGAAGATTCTCGAACACTTTTCACTTATACTACATATACATCACATATTTCATGTATCAAGAATGGTGAGCTTCACAGTGTAGCATGTGCAAAATAGATCCACAGATGAAGTCCAACAAAAATCAGTAGATTCATGTGCATGGAGCGACATTAACTCTACCTTTCCAGGATTTGCAAGAGAGCCAAGGAATCTTAGGCTTAGTCTTCCTATGGATGGAATGAGTCCATTATGTCTCTGCTCAACTTCTTAATGACCTCCTTCTCCCATATCTAGATTCTATGAAGAAAGGTCACTTGATTCTTAGCTTGCTCATTCCTAGGCACTACAAAGTCAAGAACATGGACATCTATCTCCATCCATTAGTTGATGAGTTCAAGATTTTATTGGAGAAGGGGGTCATTGTGAAAGACATGAGTAAGCATGATGATCGAGGGTCAGCTAATATACGAGCCCTTATTATGTGGACCATACATGAGTTTTTAAGATTTGAGGAGTACTCAGGTAAGTGGGCTTACATTCTTGTTGTTGATATCTAACAGGGCTCGTTCAAGTTTTTTTTGACTAGATAGGGATATTGTGATAGGTCTGGTTACCTCAAGTTATCATGATTTTACATTGTGCGGGCTATAGTTAGACTATCGAAGGTCACAAACCATTAAGAAGATGGTATGTCAAGGACACAATATGTCTCTTTGAGAAGTATCTACCCATGCCTATGCTCACGATACAAACTCATCTTTTGGTACATCCCATGGATAAAGTGGAGATTGCGGGACCCATCCACACACGATGGATGTTCTTCTTAAAGTGCTTCATGAAAACCTTGAAGGAATTTATGTGAAATGAGCTCAGCTAGAAGTCAACATGGTTGAAGGTTGGCTAGTTTTGGAGGCATTAGTGTATATTTCATAGTGGTTACCGATGGTGGATTCAAATAATAGTATGCTATGGATGCGAAAGGATGATGATAGACTGATCAGAGATGTGATCGTTGAAAATGGGATAGAAAAAAGGATGAATGGTTCCATGGAGGATAAAGTAAATAGTTTTTACATATTGCATCATTCATCCATGGAGAAATTTCTTGGTATGTATGCGCAAGCCAGAAGAGAGCAGGAGGGAACACAATCAAAATTTTTACCCAATACATGTGATTGATTGGTTTGATATGTAAAATATTACACGGTGCAGCGAACAAAATCTGAGAAAGAGATAGAGAGTACACAACAGATAAGAGGAGAATCAGTAAAATTCTTTAACTCCAAACAACTGATACAAAGATGGCTCTGTCCACCCGTGCGCTTCCACTAAATGAAGCTTAGATGGCGATCTAGACAGAAGATAGGTGAAGAGCTTAAGGCTAGCTGGAACAACAACTCTGACTGGGTGAAAGATGAGTGAATGATGGCTGCGAAGGGGTTTAGCTTTTGTAGCCCGCGAAGGTCGTTAGGTCGGCCTGCTGACCGACCTACCATATGAGCCTCCACTAGTCGACCAGGGAATATTCCAGGGAATATTCCCTTTACCATCGGGCCAGGGGCGCTGCCCCCGGACCCCCGCCAGGGGGGCCGCTGGCCCCCCTGGGACCCCCTAGCCAGGGGCCGCTTCCGCGGCCCCCGGACCCCACAATAGGGGCCCCTTTTAACTCCCTTACCACGCAACTCAATGCAATGTGCCTCGAGTTGCTACCAGCTTAACCACTCCGTCTAACCCAAAGATTAGACCCACAACAGTCACCTTTTTGCCATCCGGTCACATAGACCTCATCTGATATACAAGTCAGGACTCAACCAATGTCCGAGCTCACATTTGGCTTCTCCTCATAATGGGGGCCTTACAACTTTGAGCACCATGGATCATTGGTAGCATCTAATGAGGGTGGGGCATTGATCATATCTAACACCCCCCCTCAATGTCCATCCATAGGTGAACTATCTCCTCGGCCCAATGCCGAGTCTCTGAAGATGAACTTGAAGCAGATCCTTTGTAAGTGCTTTGGTGAAGATATCTGCTCCATTCTCCTCTATTGGACAGTAGACCAATTCCACTATCCCATCCTCCATCAAATCACGCACATAGTGATACTGGATCTCTATATGTTTGGTGCGTGCATGAAACACTGGATTTTTGGCAATGGCGATGCAACTCTGATTGTCACATCTCAGCACAGTTGGTTCTTCATCCTGCACTCCCATATGCCATAGAATCCTTCTCAACCATACGGCCTCACATGCAGCAAAACAAGCTGCCTTGTACTCTGCTTCGGTAGAAGACAATGCCACTGTTGGTTGCTTCTTACTAATCCAAGAGAAAATTCCTGAACCCAAAGAGAAACAATAACCAGAAACTGATTTCCTGGAATCAATGTCTCCTGCCCAATCTGAGTCACAGTTCCCCACAAGAGAAGTTCTGAAACTGTATGTGATACCATAGTCAAGAGTTTTCTTCAAGTATCTGAGCACCCGCATCCCAGCCTTCCAATGACTCTCATGAGGTTTGTTTGAGAACCTGCTCAAAACACCAACAGCAAAACTGATATCTGGTCTGGTGTTACACAAGTAGATCAGACTGCCGACCAACCTCCTATACCTCCCAATGTCTGCTAATGCTGATGTATCCTCGACGGATAACTTTGCATTCACCTCCATAGGTGTAGCTATCTCCTTGCACTCGGTCATGCCAAATGCCTTCAAGATCTCCCATGCAAACTTCTTCTGAGAGATGAAGATCTTTCCTGGCTCTTGCCAGACTTCAATCCCCAAACAATAGTGTAGCAAGCCCAAGTTTGTCATTTCAAACTCAGAACTCAAAGCCTTTCGAGTTTGGTTGATCATATCTTCATAGTCACCTGTAATAAGAAGGTCGTCCACATATAGGACAATCACTACAGACTTTTTACCATCCCTGTAAACATACAAGTTAGCATCTGAGGCACATCTTTTGAAGTTTAGGTTTAAAAAGAACCTATCTATCCACTGGTACCATGCTCTGGGGGCTTGTTTCAGCCCATACAATGCCTTCTTCAGTTTACACACTTTGTTCTCAGAATGGGGGGCCTCAAACCCTGGTGGCTGAGCCACGTACACCTCCTCCTTGAGGTCATCGTTTAAGAACGCTGACTTAACATCCATTTGGTACACTGGCCACTTTTTGTGGGCAGCCACTGCAAGTACCGTGCGAATAGTGGTCATTCTGGCAGTTGGGGCAAATGACTCTTGAAAATCAAACCCTTCAACTTGTGAAAATCCTTGGGCAACCAGTCTAGCTTTGTACTTTTCTAAGGTACCATCAGCCTTGTACTTTACCTTCCAGATCCACTTGGTGCCAATAACCTTTCGCTTTGCTGGTCGATCCACTAGCACCCAAGTGTCATTCTTCATTATGCTGTCATACTCCGCCTGCATAGCAGCCTTCCATGATGGATCTGCAAGAGCTTCTTCTAAGTCAGTTGGCTCCTTTACTTCTCTCATAATCTCAACCATCAAGGCCATATTGACTATGTGAGCAGAAGCCCTCCTTTGCTCCTCTATTCTCTGAGACCTCCTTGGTCCGTCTGCCTTCTCCTCAACAGATGCAGGCATAGGATTATTGTGGTCATAGAGCTGCTTCACCCAGCGCGGCAATGGCTTTTCCGGTGGGGTGATGTCAGGTTGGTGAACTTTTTCCTCATCATCTGAAGATGATGCTTCCTCCTCCTTAAGGATAGGGATAGCTCTCGGGACAGGTTCATAGTGGCCTACTTCTTCGCTTGATGATAAAGTGGAAGAACTTGCCTTCTCCTCCTCCATTGTATGCGGCTCCTCCTTGAACACCACATCACGGCTCGCGATGATCTTCTTTGCCTCTTGGTCATATAATTTGTAAGCCTTCTGCTCATCACTATAACCCAAGAAGATACATTTTCTGCTTTTTGGTTGTAACTTGTTTCTCTTCTCATCTGGAGCATGTGCATAACATTCACATCCAAAAATTCTGAAATGTGAGATAGATGGTTTCTTACCAGTGTAAGCCTCATGAGGTGTTTTTCCCTTGAGAGCCTTTGTATAGCCCCGATTTAGAATGTAGACTGCATTATTAACAGCTTCAGCCCAAAAATGGTTAAGCAATCCCTTGCCCTTTAGCATGCATCTTGCCATCTCCACAATGGTACGATTCCTGCGTTCCACAACACCATTCTGCTGAGGTGTGTGAGGCGTCGTCAATTGACGCTTGATCCCTTTGCTCTTGCAAAAGCCTTCAAACTCCTTTGAGTTGAACTCACCACCACCATCTGTTCTAAATTTCTTCACACTTTTCCCTGTTTCATTCTCAACAAGTATTAGCCATTCTTTAAATTTACCAAAAGCTTGAGCCTTATCACGAAGGAAGTACACCCACATCTTCCTACTGTAGTCGTCGACAATCAACATGAAATAAGAAGATCCCCCCAAGGCCTGTGTAGGCATCTTACCACACAAGTCAGCATGCACCAACTCTAGAGGAGCCTGTGCTCTATTCTTGCTTTCTTATGGAAATGCCTTTCTCTGTTGCTTGCCCATCATACAAGCTTCACATGGTTCCTTCAATTCAGTTATTGTAGGTAGGTGAGCAACCATACCTTGCTTTTGCATCTCCTTTAATACTGCAAAACCGATGTGTCCAAACCTTTCATGCCAAAGCTTACTTGTGCCCACTCCAGCGGTGGCTGTAAGAGCACTTAGCTCATACAGGTTGTTCCTTCTTTCTCCTTTGCCAACAATTGTGCTAGCACTATCAATAATTTCTGCACCTGTCTTCAAGAACCTCACTTCATGACCAAGATCAGTTATGGCAGCAACTGATAAGAGATTTCTCCTGATTTCGAGAACATACAACACATTTGAAAGCTTTTTGACTTCACCATTTGCAGCAACAAAAGAAATAGTACCTGTGCCTGTAGCAGGGCATTTAGCATCATTTCCAACTGTCATAGTGATGGATTCTTGTAGAGGCTGCATAGAACTGTATAGACCTTTCTTGTTGGTCATGTGACGGGAGGCCCCACTATCCAACACCCAAGAGTCAGTGGTAGATTCTTCTTGCGCCAAGGAGCACACTTCCTCAATGGTCGCCATGAATAATTCCAACTCTGCTTCAGCCGTATTGGCTGTCTCTTTCCCTTTACTTTTAAGGGTACCATTCTTTTCATCTGCCTTCTTGACACGACAATCTGCAATTGCATGTCCTTTCTTCTTACAGTAGAAGCACTCTCCTTGAAACTTCTTCTTGCCGCCCTTCTTCTTTTTGTCACCATCATTTTTGGTGGAGGAAACACCTTTGCCTTTTGCATTGGCAGAGAATGCAGCATCTCCATTGTTGCTTCCTTCTCGGGCTTTGAGCCTCAACTCCTCCTCCATTAATAATGCACAAAACTCCTCAAAAGTCAAAGCTTGAGGTCTCACCTGAGTATTAAGGGCAGTTACTAGTCCATCAAACTTTTGTGGACAAATCCGAAGACACCTCCGAGCTAGCTCTTCGCTAGTCTTTTGTATCCCAACGCCAGCCATCTGGTCGCGCAGATTCTTAATCCGAGTGATGAATGCTTCAACCGTCTCTCCTTCAGCAAACTTCTCCGCTGCTAGTTGATTCTCCAAGTTTTGAATCCTTGTTTGGTTTCGCGTTTCGTACTGACTCCTTAGTACATTCCAAGCATCAGACGCTTTGGTTGTATGCTGAATCAGAGTCAAAACACTGTCAGAACAGCTTGTAACTAAGGCACACAATGCATATGCATTCCTTCGTTTCCAAGCTCGTAGAAGATCTGCATTCGGAGGAATCATCACACTAGGATTTGATGGGTCGGGGGTCGGCTGTGGTTCTGCGTCAGTCCCCAGCACAGTCTCCAGAAGCTCATAAGAATCAAGGATAGTTGTAATTTTGAACTTCCACAAGGTGTAGTTTGTACCATCTAACTTGCCTTCGCTGAAGGTTGGTGGATGAATCCTCAGTGCTTGAATAGCCGGTACGCCTCTTGCACGGTCTCCGATCTCTAGAGCCCCCTGGGCTCTGATACCATGTAAAATATTACACGGCGCAGCGAACAGAATCTGAGAAAGAGATAGAGAGTACACAACAGATAAGAGGAGAATCAGTAAAATTATTTAACTCCAAACAACTGATACAAAGATGGCTCTGTCCACCCGTGCGCTTCCACTAAATGAAGCTTAGATGGCGATCTAGACAGAAGATAGGTGAAGAGCTTAAGGCTAGCTGGAACAACAACTCTGACTGGGTGAAAGATGAGTGAATGATGGCTGCGAAGGGGTTTAGCTTTTATAGCCCGCGAAGGTCGTTAGGTCAGCCTGCTGACTGACCTACCATATGAGCCTCCACTAGTCGGCCAGGGAATATTCCAGGGAATATTCCCTTTACCATTGGGCCGGGGCAGCCCAGCTTAACCACTCCGTCTAACCCAAAGATTAGACCCACAACAGTCACCTTTTTGCCATCCGGTCACATACACCTCATCTGATATACAAGTCAGGACTCAACCAATGTCCGGGCTCACATTTGGCTTCTCCTCATAATGGGGGCCTTACAACTTTGAGCACCATGGATCATTGGTAGCATCTAATGAGGGTGGGGCATTGATCATATCTAACATGATATTCCAAGGGCATGGAGGAGATAACGTGGTTTATGTCTATTCGGTGGTTGCATGAAGCTTTGATTGCAGCTTCATGCAAAGGGGTAAAGGTCTCTAGGGAGGAGTTGGAATTGTCAAGGGGATGAAGTCCGAAGGTGACCATATGATTTCTTTGTTATCATATCTAGATTCTATTGGCAACAAAAAATCTAATTAATTTGTTGTACAATACAAAATCTATAGTGTGGCATTGTTGCTCTAGTGGCCCACACCCTGCTTTTTGTATAGGATCAACCTACTTTTAGATACTCTACTAGAGCTAAACATCATCCTAATAACTTTATGCCCTCTCCATGGATTATGTTATGGTGATATATATAGGTGAACCTCTCCCTTATGATGAGGCCATGCACAGAGATGATAATTACTCATGGGATACAGCTATGCAGTCAGAATTCAACTCCCTACAAGCTAACCATACGTGGAATTTAGTTCCTTTGCCTAGTGGCAAAAAGGTGCAAACGTTGTTTCTAGGTTATTGTAAATGCTTAGATGTAAATATTTATACACATTCATATTATTAATTAATATTATATAGCACTCATTAATATATTTTACAATCCCAAGGTTCTTTAAATATATTGCAAAAATATTTATAAGATCAAAGTATCAAAGTGTAGAATCTTGAAGAAGAATTAAAACAGTATAAAGACAAGGAATAAGAGATGGCAAAGGGCATGCAAATAAATTCAACCTTGAAGGAGCAAGCAAAATATTGTGGGTTTTAAGGAAAGGAAACATCCATTACTAACAATGCTATCACTATCCTTGAATAGTGGAGCATGAAAAAGACATATGCAAGCAATAAGGTTTATTATTTTCTATTGATATACAATCAAAATATACTATACTTCCTAAAAACATCTCCTTTTTTTCATGATCCTTTTTTATGATGCTTGAGACCAATGTGAGGGTTACTAGATAGAGCTTATAAAGGCATTCTTAAAGCACAATCATTTGATTTGAGTTTTGAGAGACTCTAGATATCAATCCCTCCATCTTGCTACTTAAAATGAGGTTGTTATGGATGTTCTTAATAGTTTATCTATGGAAGAAGTTCAAATAGCATGTGATATAGAGAGGATTAGTTGACAAGGCTATGATACCATATATCATTTAAAAGAACTTCATAGTAGTGATCATCAATTATCAATGTATTCTGCTTTCTGACACAAAGTTCCTTGCCCAAATTTTCTTTAATTTTTAAAAGAAGATTAATTTATCATCAACATCCCACCTAGATATTATATAGTTCTCTTATGAGAATACACCTATAATCTTATGCTACTATTATGAAAATAAGTTTTGTAGTATCTCAGTGACCTGAGGTCTCTTGTTGTAGCTCCAAACAAAAACATCAAAGAAGTGGATACACTAATCTAGAAACCAATACAAATTTGTGTGGCACGATATCATGTCGCTAACACAGACACAGTGTGAAAAACTTGGAGCGCATCATCATCTGACTTTCTAAGAGTCAATGTCATTTTGGTCATTAGTGTTAGTGTTCGTAGTATGGATGGTTAAAAAATACTAGATCTTATGATAGGTTTAGCGTATTTTTTATATTTTGGATATTATTTCTTGTAAATATCCTAAAAAGCTATAGAAAACCTCTAGAATAGGGTGACATGCAAAAATCAAGTTGCTTTTTCAACCTATTTTGGAGATTTCATGCAAAAAGAAGGGCTTCCAAAATTGTGTGGCGTCCGATCGGAGTTTACAAGCAGTAAACATCACTCTGAATTGAGAGAAGAAGAAGGAGAGATCTGGAAGATTTTTGAGCATGTGTCCTATGACATTACCCCCCTTTCGGAGCCAACGGAACCATCAAATTTGTCGTATGACCATAGCATAGAAGAAGCTAGTGTTTGGTGCACGTTTTTGTCTATACCAAGGAGCTTTGAGAGAACAAATGCTTGGAGATTGCTTCCGAGTAGCCCCAGACAAGGATTTTGTTTATCTTCATAGAGGTTCTATCACTACATAGTGCTTTGATTCAATGAGCTTTGTCTTTATCTTGTGTATCTCTTGTCTATTCTTTTTCTTCTCTTCTATCTTCTATTCTCTAGTTCCTTCTCTCTCTCATTCTTGGTGGATATGATATTTTGACTAAAACCCCTCCAATATTGGTGAACCTAACATGAAAGGTTATCAGAAGAAAAGATAGGTTGTGAGAACCTTCAAGCACAATTTCTAGTGATGTTTTGCTGTAGTTAGTGTAGAATATACCAGTTTGATTACCCATAAGACTCTCCAAGAGTGGGTTCTACAACCCAAGGGTCTTGTGGCTACAAAATTATTAAGAGAATTTGAAAGTTAGTTTAAGTAATTAAATCTTGTAGACAACAAGCTCTTGCAAGGCAAAAAATTGAATTGTTTCTACAAGCGGTAGATCCTGCACTTCAAGAGAAGCTTGATGACTTGTTAAGGGATCAAACTACAAAGACAAGGCTTAAAATAGAGTGGAGGCATGTTAAGGAAGCTCTTACTACACCGATAAAAAAAGAATAGATCAAGAATAGAAAGGTTGCACGTATCTAGCTTGCCCACTGTTATGAGAAAAACAATCAACTTCAAATATGTCTAGGTAGTGCCCCTTTCTAATCCCTTAATATATAGAAACTGATCCCATTTAGGTAGAGGCCACAACTGCTCATTCACATGGGCCGAATTGTCACCTTAATTGTGGTACCATTTCCAATAGTTTTGTGGTCACGAACACTATATTAGGGAATTTGGAAATTCCCATATAGTTTGGGATTTCCCAGTATAGTTAATATTTGTCCATATAATCAAATATTGTCCCCTTACTTGAAAGTGAAGTCTATTCTAATTACCATATAAGTTATCTCTCCAAGTCCCACTTTGAAGTACGGGTTAAGATTTAGCCACATGGCCAAATCTTTATCCCTTATTTGAAAGTGGGACTTGGGTGATTCCAAAATTTTCTAATATGGTCTTGGTGGAAAAAAATTGTTTATGCATGTTAATCCACCATACCTATAGTAGTTTATATGCTTTCAAATGACTAACTACACTACAAGTACAATTAGTATCTAAGAGGAAATAATGTTATTAGGTGTTTGTGATGTAACTATTATCTATTAGCACATTGATTTAACATTTTTAAGAGAGCCACTAGAGAAACAAATGCAACACTATACTTTCTAATTGCAAAAAATTAACTTGATGGACTTAGTCCCAATGTAAGCTCAAAGTATCACATTAAAATGTCTACATATGCACGTGTACACACACACACAATAAGTTTCATAGAGATAAGGCCACTTTCATGGATTTTACTGAGATTTATACTTGAAAAAGAAATATATATATAGAAAAAACGTTTAGAAAAGCCTAATTTGAAGAGTTACAATTAATAATGAACCCTAAAAAAAAAACTATCCTACTTCTTACCATGATATTCTTCGAAACCTTCTTGACAAGCTCATCCATACAAATGTGATATCATTAATCAAAATATTTCCTCTCTCTAAGCAATGTATCTCAATAGAAATTTTGGCCATATTTGGGGCTTTTGAGAAATAACAAGTATTTAATAAACTAAACTCAACTATGATCAAGACCACCTTGTGGTGGTTGTTGAAGCCACTTTTGTAGCTCAGTTACACAAGTAGTACTAACATTACTAATAAAATGGGTTCCTTAATGACTTTGTCACTTTAAAGTATAACTATATAATTAAGTTTATGTAATGTCTCTATCATTTTGTTTCCTTTTTAACTTAATTTGTTGATATGCCATTGAATTTACACATGCTTGTTGTCACAAGCTTATCCATATGATCAATGCCTTCTAAAAACCATCCCCACTGTGTAGGTTCCCATGTAGTCCCCAAAATTTTTAGTTGTTTTCTCTCTTTAATCACTATGAGTTGAGTGAAATCATGTCTTCCCTCACACAACAAATATCCAATGTATGCTCTAGTGTTCTCTTTGTGTGAAAGTGGTTGGTATTTTACAAGAGGAAGTTGGACAAGTATGTTGAATCTTGTAAGAAAAAAATGAAAAAGTATCTCAGTTTTATTATGAAGGGTTTGGCAAGGCACGGATGGGGGTTGGGGGTACAGTGGGAACACTTAAAAATTTTTAAGTATATCATGCAAGTTTAATGGAAGAAATTTTTACATTCACTTTTTAGACCTTTTTCTGCACACAAAAGGATATCATATAGTGGGCATATTCACACATTGAGTAAGTTAAGGGTATGTTTCATTCGTGATAAGTTTAAAGATAAGGGATTTTTTAATTGGACCTTGAATGTATAGGATAATAAGGGTTTTCATATATTATGCACACACCAATCCCCCTCCCTCCCCCCTCTCGAGAGCTTCCCTCCCGAGAGCTTATATTATCATCACCACATAAACTAAGGTTCAAATACACCCCTCCCCAAGAGCTTTTATTAGCAACACATGGACTATGGTTCAAATTTCACTTTTGTATCTCTATTATTGAATGATTGCTCAATTTAGGAGTTAAAATTATATCATCTCAGCACCAAGTGTTCAACCAACCCAACAAGCCATACATTATGAAACTCTCTTATTTTTCCTTTTTTATTTTCTCAATCCTTCTCCTTTTCTTACTTGTGCTTCTATGAAATGTTACATTTTTCATTTTTTGTTATGAGAAAGGAAGAAGTGCTAGTTGGTTGATATCTATCAATTCTCAATAAATAATAGCCACTTAATTTTAATGACATGGAAGGAGAGAGAGATAAAAACAACGGGTAATTATGTTCAATTAAAGAGAAAGAGGAAGCTAAAAGTAGTGTTTAATAAGTACCTACTAGTGAGTTATATATGTTAATTTTGGTTGTAAAGATACTAGAATGGAGTGTCTTTGATTCATTTGCACAAAAGCCAGTTGTGCAAGGTGAGCAATAGAAAAAGATAAAAAAATATGCTTTCAATGTATTTTGAGTACAAAATCTCAATTGAATATTATAAATATCTACATTGAGGAGGTGCTCAACCATGCATGGTGGGAGATTGTACCCATTCTTATGTTGTGCAAGTTTTGGAATTCTCTTATTTCATCCCATTTGTTCTCTTCTTCGTTTTTTTAAATTATTGGCTATTGTATAATGAAGGCAAGAAATGTTGGTATCAAATCAAGATGATTGGTCTATGCATTAATATCAAGGAGGATCCATTATCTATGCTTTGACATTTACATAATCTAACTCATCACACATTTCTTCTTTATTTTTCAGTTAAAGGCTTTGCCTCCATGATTTGAAGGCAGGTAATCCATGTCACCAACCATTATCCTTGATGTACCTATTATTTCCTTGGTAAGGAAGTCTTTTCTAAACAAGTTTAGACTCCAAACCACGTGAGCAGTAACAAAACCACTCTTATTAGTAGTTTTCCACCATAAGTATTTTTCTTCAAAGGAAGAGAGAGAACTATTAGAAATAATAGATCAAGTAATACCTCCCAACTTGGCTCAAAATTTCCATTAAAATCTTCTCTCGTTGTTATTTTTTCCATACCCACCAATGGATGATTACTAGTATGTCCTACACTATTTTAGCCTATGAAAAACTCCACAACATAAGTTTTTTGAACTTTTAAGCTTACAGGCCTTGAGGCTTTACTAATGGGTGGCCATTCTAAATTTTCAATTGGGGGAACTACATCATACCCTTTGTAATAGATGCTCAAGCAAGGACATCCTTTGTTTTGCATGCAAGCTGGGATAGCCCCTGGTTCCATGAAGTTTCTAGAATATTTTAGAATATTCTAGAAGATATCTACATAATCTCGTATATTATGATTGATGTTGGTGTGCCCTATGTCAGTATGCATGTCATGCCATGAGTCAACATGCATGTCATGCCATGGGACATCCTCTTTAATGACATTTTTCCCTATTAACCTCCCTAGGCTATAGTGTGAATAGGTATCATGGGCTACAAGCCCTTCAATCATGCCAATAGTAGTTGTGAGGCTCCTACAAGGTAAGTTATATTTTATTCATTGTCTTGTCCTAGTATTTTCTTATATAAAGACTTATCTTATAATCAAACTATGCTCTTGTGAGCATACTCTTGTACTCGAGTTCTCTTGTAATTGAGTTATGCCGCAATAAAGTTCTAGTTCCATTTCTCTTTCAAGTTCTTCTATTACTCGGGTAAGTTACTCATGAATATATGTATGCATCATGTTTGTTCAAAATTAGGTATTTTTAAAATACCAATTGTCTATATTTTTTACATATAGAAGGGTGTAATGTAAAGGGGTTATTTACAAATTGAATAGAAAAGGGCTATGTTTTATTCAAGAAAAATTCATAGATAAGGATATTTATAAATAATCCTTGAATGCACCTGATATAGAGGATATACATATAGTAACTTCCCCGAGTTCTATTATAAGTTGTGAGAGCAATATCCTTGCTCTCGAATAGCACTTTTTGTACCCATAACACCCTCTCACATTTATCCTCTTCCTTTGAACCGGTTTATAAGACATTGTTTCTCTATAGGGTTTTATAAGTATCATTGTAACATTTCCCATGCCTCTCCCATAAGAACCCCCCCTTTTCAAAATTTTAAAAGCTACATTTTTTAATTAATTAAGATAAGTTCAAATTTTTTTTACCTCCCTCTCTCCCCTTGCCAACAACCTGTTGGGGGGAGAGAGAGAGAGAGAGAGAGAGAGAGAGAGAGAGAGAGAGAGAGAGAGAGAGAGAGAGAGAGAGAGAGAGAGAGAGTGGAAGAGGGGGCATGCACCCCCCACGTGTAGGGGTGGTGGCTATCAAATGGCCATCTCCCCCCCATGAACCACCCTCTCCCCACTATATAAGGGGAGCCCCCCTCCCCCCCTTTGACGATCATGGTCTTCAACGCCACCCTTGCCCCGCCTAACATGCCGCCAAGCCGCCGGACTGCCGCCCCCACACCTTTGTCATCAAGGTTTTTGTCTTCTTCATCATTCTCAGCACGATTGAGGAGGAGGAGGCGCTGTTAGGTCCGACTGACATAAAGTAAGAAACTAAAGAAGCTTCTTAAGAAGCTTCCTAGAAGCTTCCAATAAAAGCTTCTTAAGGGTGCTTCACCCCCACTGATCGCATGAAGGACATGATTTGTTGTGAAGGGAGTTCTCTTGTGGGAAGAAAGGATTTCCAACTTGCAAGAAATTCCAGCACACCCTCCACCTGCCCGACTTATTCCCAAATCCCAATTGCGATGGCCCCAAAGTGCCACACAAGAGGAGCATGCACAGGAGTAAGAGGAGCACGTGCAGGAGTCCCCACCCGAAGTGCAAGAATCGATACTACCCCTCCTGTGGATATTCAAGTTCCATCAAATTCACATTTTTCATTTCCGCATGATATGGGTGCATTAAGTATAAATTCGCATAGGAAAAACTTAATTGCATTAGAAATTTACTATATTAGAGCACTTTGTTTTAAAAAGATCATAGAAATGTTTGAAAAAGTTTTAAATTGCATGTCAGGGTACTTTTATTTCTTGCACCATCATGATGCAAGGTTGTTGCACTTTTGAATATATGGTTCATGTGTTAAAAGATGCACTTATGCAATAATGTTCTAGTCGCATCTCTCATATAGGTTAAACTCTAGGTTGGATTATCGATCAAGGCCTATGCTTTGGACATTTGGAGAGGATAATTCCAAACAATCATCGGATTGTTTGATTAGACAACCTTACTAGGGACAAGTGGTCCATAAGGGAAAAGGACATGATCTTAGGGTTCTCATCTTAAAGATCGAAGGAACAAATGTTAAGATCTCACAAGAAATCCTAGAGCCAAATCAATCTTCAGCCTAGCGGGACTAGGGTTTTGGATTGGGGTCCATGGAACTCTGAAATCCTATACCTTGATCAAAGGTATTCTTAGTCAAAGAATGCCATATGATAAGAGATGTAATTCCTCAAGATAGGTACTGCTACCTATATCATGCAACAAGTCTACAAGGTCATATGCTATTGCAACTAAATCATAAGATGCTACTACATCTTAGACCAAGGAAGGCGAGATCTAATTACAAGTTAGATTCGTTAACCGTCGAGTAGTCGTTGTCGAAGGATTTGCCAAAGCAAAGCAAAGTCGTGTCTACAGAAGACCTTGACTAATTTCAGGATAAAAGATCAAACATGTGAATAAGCCAGATGAGAAAATGATGCCAAGACTCTGTTTTATTTTTGCCAATAATAAATACAAGGTACAAGAAGAAGAAACCCGAGGAGCCTCTGGATTGCGTAGGAAACGCCTTTGAAAGGATAATAATAAAATGGATTTAAAGATTTCTTGATAAGCACAAAATCGATACAAGGTCGTATCAAAAGACTAATACACAGGATTTTGTTATAGGAGCTGTGACAAGAGGCTTTCCAATTTTAGGATACCTATCCATCTGTGTAAATACATTTTAAGCATACTTCTTCTTCTTGGGAAAGTATAAAGTAATTTCTTGTCTGCTTAGGCTTCAGCATGTCATACAGATAGCTTTGTTTCAGTCACTTCTATGACTAGATTTTTCTTCATACAAGCAGTTTTGTTTTAGACATCTCTATGTCTGGAATGTTCTTCAATATGCATGTTCAGCCTGTAAGCACAGTACCCAAATTGGCAGCAATTCCCCACAACTGTTATATCTGGTAACAACTCCAATACTCGGAAGATTCCAGTCAAAAGCTACCACATCAGCTCATGGAAAATGGCAGTCAAATATGTCTCTTGTTGGATTTGGATTGGTCTCTAGGCTTTTGGATTGGCTTCAGATGGTTTATGAGAGGACGATTCAGGGACATCATCACAAACTTGTACTTCCAATCGAAGTGGATTGAGACGCTGCACAAGGCAAGCATCTATCAAATCTTTGTCATCTGCCAAGGTAACGATGTCATTTTCTTTGTCAACATATGTAATGGTGAGCCCTATAGTAGGGGAAAGATTGAACAGCTCTTTGATTTTCAGCTCAACTTGTCGAAGGATTTCAGTTGCACAAAAACCAATGGCCTGTAAAAACTGTCACAAGTGCATAAATAATGTGCTCAGAAGTCTCTGAAACATGGGGTTGTGGAATCTCTCTGTCCTGGGAGGATACTGGTAATTTTAATCCTTTGACAGCTTAGGCATTGCCTTAGTCACTAAGGTGAATCTTCAGCCCAGCAGGTAGTCTCCGTAGCTTCAATGAGTGGATAACAACGAATAATTCAAGGTTGTGGGTAGCAGAATTCTTCTCACAAGGCTTCAGTTTCCAAGAGACATATGCTACTAGATGACCTGCTTGTGTTATGACAATATCAGCTCTAGAGTCTCAGCCAGATGGCCTGTAAGGGAACATAAGCCCCCCCTTCCGATCGACGACATGCTCCTTCGTTTTTCCCAGCCGCTCCTCTTTCGCCTTCAGACTAATAAAGCGGCTCCCCAAAAAAGCTTCCTCTCCAAAAAGCCTTCAACACCCAAAGAACCAGTTATTGCATATCCAGACCACACTTATATTTGTATTAAGGGCTAGTTTACGAAGTGGACTGGAAGGATTATTAACCCTCTATACACCAAACCACCAATTTGCAGGCACAATCCTCAATGAACCAGACTACAAATTAGTGTTTTCATAAGCTGCTTCCTTCTCTTAATCAAGCATGTGTCCAGATATCGAGTCTAGAATTGGGACATATCCTTCATGCTTCATGCCTGGACCACAATTTCGCTTTGACTACCACCCACGACAAACTCCTACAACTGTAGGTTTACCTCAATTGATATGTTCCCAACTTTTATTTCTTTGCCCCTAAATTTATCCTCATTTCCTCTATTTTGTCTGCATCCCTCCACCTACAGGCAGCTGAATATATGTCAGCCATTAAAACATATGCAACAACACCTTCTTGATTTGCCTCTAGGAGCTGCTGCAAGTACCAGAGAGAGAAACAAACACCCCTACCATCCAGCAGAGTCCCTAAAGAGATCCAAGGCAGTGAAACTGAACCCATTTTGAATATATCCTGACATTAAAGCATTCCATGACACTTTATTTCTTTCCAGCAAGCCCTTGAAGACTTTATGTGCTTTGTTTAAACTTCCACATTTGACATACATGTCCATAGTCATGCTTTCAACAGCAACATTTGATTTTAGTCCTTGCCGTATCATATGATCATTTAATAGCCTACCTCTCCTTATGCATTTGATGCTTCCACATGCCTTCATAAGGCACAGAAAAGTCACTCTCTCTGGTCTAGTGCCTTCTTGTTTCATCCTCTCGTAACATTCAAGAGCAACAAGACCAAGCCCATGTTCAGTGTAGCCTGCAATCATGGCACTCCAAGAAACAACATCTTGATCTACAAGCATACCAGATTTTGCATACATGTCAACCAGAGCATTATTAATTAATTCCTCTTGCTCCAAACCCTCTTCCACGTAGAACAAAAGTATAAACACAACAAGTAAATATGTACAAAGTATCAAATCCCACACACAAATTTTGGGTGGTTTTCACACCTCGAATGCACAGCAATATGACATCCACCCCCTCTAATCCTACGCATCCTCCGGATGGGCCAACTACCCATGATCGTTAACATCAAGATCCACTGTAACGTGTCCGCTAGAATCATTCCGGACATGTCTTAGCAGTCCATCGGGAAGGATGTCTAGAAAGCTCCGCCCGGCACTCCCATGGAATGTTACGGGACTTGCGATCTAGGTCTTCCCGCGTCTGCCACGTAGCGGAAGTATCCTGGCCGTTCCCACTTAGGATCGACCTGAATTTGGGTTTTCCTGTTTGGTCATTAGCTAGCAACAACTAGCGTCAGACCCGAGCGAACTACTTTACGCAGAAACGCCAGGTCCGAAGCGGATTCACGCTACACTTGGTTCAAGGAGAATGGGAAACGAGAGGGAAGCAAGGCTCGACCTCTCTGCCATAAGGCATAGTCCCATTCCGTTCCCCTAAAACAGCGTGAATCGGGTAATAGTTAATTCTAAGTCATCGTTCTCGTTACTTGTTTCGGGGATGACAATTATCCTCTGTTCGTCGAAGACTTTGAGAAAAGTTCCCGGCTAACCGGGACCACCCATCCGTAGGACGGACCCATGGTCCATCCTCCGCACTTTCCTCGGCTTGTTTTAGTTATGTAATTACCTACCACATTAGTTTGACATATAACAAACAGCTTCCTTGATTAACCCTGTTAAGCACTGGTTCCATCACGTAATCTTATCACAGGACATAAAGAAAACAATGCCAAACAACTTCTTTATTATCATTTTATCATTTTATCTTTGCAATACAAGGAGTTCCCGCCCGTAGGTGTATTCATAATCCGCCCGAAGGCTATCCAGTAATCCACCAGGGATCACTAATCCAAGTTTCCGCCCGTAGACTAGTATGCGGGCCTCGAGATCCAATCCCGAGTCACGTTAGTATCTTGTGCAGGGCCCGGAAGGCGAGGGATTTACAGCCAGAGCCCCCCCTGGCACCCAAGCGTCCTCCTGCTCCAAGCAGAACTCAACGGAGAGACCTCTCACGGCGGGTTCGGTCCACGTTCCCGGTGCGGCTAACAACCCCCTTGGTTAGGGTTAGGCAGGCAGTCGGGGGTAACTGAAGCTGCCTCTCCCTTCAGGCCTTCAACCTAAAGTATTTAGATGTATTTTCATCCTTTAGTTCATTAAGCAAACATTGCAAACAGTGCTTTCTAAACTGTTACAAGCACAATCAATTTCCCAGTGGTCGTTCAGCTGGCAAACTATTAAGGAGTGACTTCCTTTCCTCCGAACGCAACCCGCATTTGATCCGGAATCAATTGCAACTTGGCAAGATTCCTATCATTCTTGGGTTAGGATCATACCCTACCCATGCTTTAGGTTTGTTGTGGTAGGTTCCAGCGACCATGTCGCTTTAGTTTATTGTCTGGTCATATGCTTCAAGGCAAACACCTAACCTTTCCTTTTCCTTGGCAGTTATCCCCCAAGAAAAGTGAGTAACAGGATGATTACTCATCCTCTTGTAAGTTTAATTCTTTCAATAACTTGCCAACCTCATTTCGAGAGATGACAAAACTCTCTTGTGGGCAAATCTCAAGTCTATACAAAGTTGCAGCTTTTTGCACATGTATTGCATCTATTCCACGGGATTATTCTACCCATTGTTTAGCGTTTTCCGGTCACGGAATTTACCTCCAGCCGAGTAGCAGGGTTTAGGGTATCCTCCAACCCATTCCTAATTATGTTGGCCCATGGTCCTAGAAATAGGCAACTCCGTCGGAGTTTCATCATTTTGAATGATCCTTGGGATAAAACCTTAGATCATTTCACGCATGAACATCTAATTGCTTCGACATTTCGTGAACGTGTGTAAGATCTTTAGATTTGCGGTTTTTGTCTTGGCAACCAGTGTAAACTAGGTCGAATTACCCTAGTTAACATTTGGGATTCCTATCATATCGACTCAATCATGCCCATACGAATCTTTGTGGTTTAGAGTACTTTAGTCAACTCAATTATGCTTGTCTTGCGACAAGGATGATCCTTCTAAAGGTAATAACTAAATCTAACGGAGAATAATAATTACCAATACGCGTAAACATGCGATTTATTGCTTCTACGCATCACATGGTTCATGATAACTTTATCTTTCCTTGGTGTAGCAAAAACCGCATGATAATCTGGAAGTTAACTTTTCCTAAGACATACTAGGATTTACATCAATTAATCATGCTTACAACCTTATAGTCTATACTTCCGAATCTTATGCTTTGACGAACCATGCAACCTTTCCTAAATGCGGCTTCTGATGAATGACGTTATCGCATGATGATTATGCGATACGCAACATTCCCTTAGCTATAATGTAGTTAATGAAGTTTATACCAACTAAAGATAATGTTAACTTAGTCCATACGATCATTTTCGTACTCTATTATTTCTTTTCGGATAATACTTTATGGTGCTAACCTTTCCTCATGAAATCATTACGAGAAGGATGTTGCCTAACATGCGGCACACGCTTATTCCTACCATGTCTAGGACAAAAGAGAATGCACTTATAAATTCCATTTCTTTGCCTAAGTTTAGACTCATTACTTTGATAAGGTACGAAAACTACATGCAACTAGCCTTCTAAGGTGGATAACTCGTTCAAATTCATGCCATATTTCAATCTTGCCTAATGTTCAAGAGATGCTTTATCAAATGTGTTTTTTTTCCAATTTCCATATGCTTTAAAATTAAGCGTAAAAATGCAATTTCCTTTATGAGCTAAGCGCGCCTAATCATGCGAGAATAACTCGAAAGAACCTGGACTTGAGGACTCGGGGAGATGTCCACTTGTATATTCGGAGATGAGCCTCCCGCGGTCGCACCTTGTGATCTTTTTGGGGCCATCGTAGGCGTAAATTCGACTTCCGATTTGCCTTTGTGGTCTACGGAGTGTCTTGCCTTGGCATGCAACCTTCTGACCTTTGCCTTTCCTCGTAGGCGGAAGATTTCTTTACGGGATGTCGCTTGCGGCAAAAGGGCTTTAAAGACTTATTGCGAAAGCCTTTTTCGAAGGGTCTTGGGTTCTTTACGGCCTTCACCTCCTCCTCTTCAAAGTCCCGGGGAGGGGTATGAAGGGGTCTTTTTGGAAATGTGGTGGGAAGGGACCGTAAGGAGGCCCCCTCTTAGAAGCTTCTAAAGGAGCTTGTGAGAAGCTTCTGCTTCTACAGAACCACGGGGGGGGGGGGGGGGGGGGGGGGGGGGGGTCGTCATCCACATGGCGGGCGGCCTGAGATGGCCGGGCGGTCAGGGCGGCAGCGATGGCGGATCGTGGCGGTGGCTGGCGGACCGGCAGCTAGCGGCGGACTGGGCGACTGTGCGCGGCGGTGTCGGTGACCTCCTTCTCCTCTCAGCCGGCCTCCTCCCTTCACGTCGGCACCTCCTCCAGCTCCTCTAGCTCTCCCTCTCTCTGCACGGCCCGTCCTCCTCCCAGCTCCTCTAGCTCTCCCTCTCTCTGCACGGCCCGTCCTCCTCCCAGCTCCTCTAGCACACCCCCTTGCTAGGGGGTGTTTATATAGGTATGGGGGGTGGGGAAGAGGGCCTCCACACACGTGGAGGACTCCCCTCATGCAGTCCCCACTTCAATCCTTCTTGGCCATCCCCCCTCCACACTCCCTCTCCTCCAGCCATGCATCGGCTGGGGAAGGGATAATAATAAAAAAATTTGCCTTGTATTTATCCTATTGCCCTTCCCAAGCGGACGTTTCCTCGCGGTTTTTACGGTCCTCAACCCCGGCCTTTAATTCTTGACGTGGAGACCTCATTTTCGAGCGTGCATGGTGTGGATTAGGTTACCAATAATCACGAAGTAGGGGAATACTCTTGGACAAGGTTTACACGGCGTGCGGAAGGTTAATATTTACGGTACGCGGTACGCGGAAATATTACATTCTCTCCCCCTTAGAAGAATCGAGATGTCCTCATCTCGAGATAAACTGGGGGTATTGAAGATTGAGAGAGCTTTCATCCATCCAGGTAGCATCCTCTTCGGGATAATCTTTCCACTGGACGAGGCATTCTCTCAAGGTTCTAGATCTCAATTGTCTCTCCCTGACATCTAAAATCTTTTCCGGTCTTAGTTCAAGGACTCCTTGACTAGGCATTACAATTTGTTGGTCATCAAGTACATGATTTGGGTTGGGTACATACTTTTTCAAGAGACTAATATGGAATACATTGTGAACTTTTAGGTTATCAGGAAGTTGCAATTTATAAGCATTGGGTCCTAGGCATTTGAGGATTTTATATGGTCCACAATACCTTGGACTTAGCTTCTTGCATTTACCTAGAGATAAAGAGCTCCTCTTGGGGCGTACCCGTATGAAAACCATGTCTCCTTCTTCGAAGACCCTCTCTTGGCGTTTCAAATCCGCATATGCCTTTTGTCTATCTTTGGCTGCTTGTATGTCTTGTCTTATTGACCTTATTTGGTCATCCATGTCCTCCAACATTTGTCTTGAAGCTTCCACTCTTAGGGTAGGATCTGAAAAATTTAGAGGACTTCGACAATCATGACCATACAATGCCTGAAAGGGAGTCATTTGAATGCTCTGCTGGTAAGAAGCATTGTAAGCAAAATCTACTAACGGCAAGTATTGAATCCATCTCTTCGGCTCTCGACAGCAGTAAGCCCTAAGCATATCCTCAATGATTTGATTTACTCGCTCTGTTTGTCCATCTGTTTGGGGATGGTAGGCAGTGCTAAAACAGAGTTGAGTTCCAATAGCTTCAAAGATAGCTCTCCAGAAGTGAGAAGTGAAAAGAGAATCTCGATCGCTAATGATCCTTCTAGGTAATCCATGTAGCTTGAATATTTCTTTGATAAACACTCTAGCAATGTCAGAGGCTTTATAGTTTGTCTTTACTAGAATCAGGTGTGCAACCTTAGTAAGCATGTCAACTACAACCATAATGGAGTTGTATCCTCCTTGGACTTGGGGTAAGCCCACCACAAAATCCATACTGATGAATTCCCATTTCATTTGGGGAATGTCACGAATGTAATATTTCCGCGTACCGCATACCGTAAATATTAACCTTCCGCACGCCGTGTAAACCTTGTGCAAGAGTATTCCCCTACTTCGTGATTATTGGTAACCTAATCCACACCATGCACGCTCGAAAATGAGGTCTCCACGTCAAGAATTAAAGGCCGGGGTTCAGGACCGTAAAAACCGCGAGGAAACGTCCGCTTGGGAAGGGCAATAGGATAAATACAAGGCAAATTTTTTTATTATTATCCCTTCCCCAGCCGATGCATGGCTGGAGGAGAGGGAGTGTGGAGGGGGGATGGCCAAGAAGGAGTGAAGTGGGGACTGCATGAGGGGAGTCCTCCACGTGTGTGGAGGCCCTCTTCCCCACCCCCCATACCTATATAAACACCCCCTAGCAAGGGGGTGTGCTGGAGGAGCTGGGAGGAGGACGGGCCGTGCAGAGAGAGGGAGAGCTAGAGGAGCTGGGAGGAGGACGGGCCGTGAAAAGAGAGGGAGAGCTAGAGGAGCTGGAGGAGGTGCCGACGTGAAGGGAGGAGGCCGGCTGAGAGGAGAAGGAGGTCGCCGACACCGCCGCGCACAGTCGCCCAGTCCGCCGCTAGCTGCCGGTCCGCCAGCCACCGCCACGATCCGCCATCGCTGCCGCCGTGACCGCCCGGCCATCTCAGGCCGCCCGCCACGTGGATCACGACCCCCCCCGCCCCCCCCCCCCCCCCCCCCCCCCCCCTCGTGGTTCTGTAGAAGCAGAAGCTTCTCACAAGCTCCTTTAGAAGCTTCTAAGGGGGGGACCTCCTTAAGGTCCCTTCCCACCACATTTCCAAAAAGACCCCTTCATACCCCTCCCCGGGACTTTGAAGAGGAGGAGGTGAAGGCCGTAAAGAACCCAAGACCCTTCGAAAAAGGCTTTCGCAATAAGTCTTTAAAGCCCTTTTGCCGCAAGCGACATCCCGTAAAGAAATCTTCCGCCTACGAGGAAAGGCAAAGGTCGGAAGGTTGCATGCCAAGGCAAGACACTCCGTAGACCACAAAGGCAAATCGGAAGTCGAATTTACGCCTACGATGGCCCCAAAAAGATCACAAGGTGCGACCGCGGGAGGCTCATCTCCGAATATACAAGTGGACATCTCCCCGAGTCCTCAAGTCCAGGTTCTTTCGAGTTATTCTCGCATGATTAGGCGCGCTTAGCTCATAAAGGAAATTGCATTTTTACGCTTAATTTTAAAGCATATGGAAATTGGAAAAAAAACACATTTGATAAAGCATCTCTTGAACATTAGGCAAGATTGAAATATGTCATGAATTTGAACGAGTTATCCACCTTAGAAGGCTAGTTGCATGTAGTTTTCGTACCTTATCAAAGTAATGAGTCTAAACTTAGGCAAAGAAATGGAATTTATAAGTGCATTCTCTTTTGTCCTAGACATGGTAGGAATAAGCGTGTGCCGCATGTTAGGCAACATCCTTCTCGTAATGATTTCATGAGGAAAGGTTAGCACCATAAAGTATTATCCGAAAAGAAATAATAGAGTACGAAAATGATCGTATGGACTAAGTTAACATTAGCTTTAGTTGGTATAAACTTCGTTAACTACATTATAGCTAAGGGAATGTTGCGTATCGCATAATCATCATGCGATAACGTCATTCATCAGAAGCCGCATTTAGGAAAGGTTGCATGGTTCGTCAAAGCATAAGATTCGGAAGTATAGACTATAAGGTTGTAAGCATGATTAATTGATGTAAATCCTAGTATGTCTTAGGAAAAGTTAACTTCCAGATTATCATGCGGTTTTTGCTACACCAAGGAAAGATAAAGTTATCATGAACCATGTGATGCGTAGAAGCAATAAATCGCATGTTTACGCGTATTGGTAATTATTATTCTCCGTTAGATTTAGTTATTACCTTTAGAAGGATCATCCTTGTCGCAAGACAAGCATAATTGAGTTGACTAAAGTACTCTAAACCACAAAGATTCGTATGGGCATGATTGAGTCGATATGATAGGAATCCCAAATGTTAACTAGGGTAATTCGACCTAGTTTACACTGGTTGCCAAGACAAAAACCGCAAATCTAAAGATCTTACACACGTTCACGAAATGTCGAAGCAATTAGATGTTCATGCGTGAAATGATCTAAGGTTTTATCCCAAGGATCATTCAAAATGATGAAATTCCGACGGAGTTGCCTATTTCTAGGACCATGGGCCAACATAATTAGGAATGGGTTGGAGGATACCCTAAGCCCTGCTACTCGGCTGGAGGTAAATTCCGTGACCGGAAAACACTAAACAATGGGTAGAATAATCCCGTGGAATAGATGCAATACATGTGCAAAAAGCTGCAACTTTGTATAGACTTGAGATTTGCCCACAAGAGAGTTTTGTCATCTCTCGAAATGAGGTTGGCAAGTTATTGAAAGAATTAAACTTACAAGAGGATGAGTAATCATCCTGTTACTCACTTTTCTTGGGGGATAACTGCCAAGGAAAAGGAAAGGTTAGGTCTTTGCCTTGAAGCAAATGACCAGACAATAAACTAAAGCGACATGGTCGCTGGAACCTACCACAACAAACCTAAAGTATGGGTAGGGTATGACCCTAACCCAAGAATGATAGGAATCTTGCCAAGCAATTGATTCCGGATCAAATGCGGGTTGCGTTCGGAGGAAAGGAAGTCACTCCTTAATAGTTTGCCAGCTGAACGACCACTGGGAAATTGATTGTGCTTGTAACAGTTTAGAAAGCACTGTTTGCAATGTTTGCTTAATGAACTAAAGGATGAAAATACATCTAAATACTTCAGGTTGAAGGCCTGAAGGGAGAGGCAGCTTCAGTTACCCCCGACTGCCTGCCTAACCCTAACCAAGGGGGTTGTTAGCCGCGCCGGGAACGTGGACCGAACCCGCCGTGAGAGGTCTCTCCGTTGAGTTCTGCTTGGAGCAGGAGGACGCTTGGGTGCCAGGGGGGGCTCTGGCTGTAAATCCCTCGCCTTCCGGGCCCTGCACAAGAGACTAACGTGACTCGGGATTGGATCTCGAGGCCCGCATACTAGTCTACGGGCGGAAACTTGGATTAGTGATCCCTGGTGGATTACTGGATAGCCTTCGGGCGGATTATGAATACGCCTACGGGCGGGAACTCCTTGTATTGCAAAGATAAAAGGATAAAATGATAATAAAGAAGTTGTTTGGCATTGTTTTCTTTATGTCCTGTGATAAGATTACGTGAAGGAACCAGTGCTTAACAGGGTTAATCAAGGAAGCTGTTTGTTATATGTCAAACTAATGTGGTAGGTAATTACATAACTAAAACAAGCCGAGGAAAGTGCGGAGGATGGACCATGGGTCCGTCCTACGGATGGGTGGTCCCGGTTAGCTGGTAACTTTTCTCAAAGTCTTCGACGAACAGAGGATAATCGTCATCCTCGAAACAAGTAACGAGAACGATGACTTAGAATTAACTATTACCTGATTCACGCTGTTTTAGGGGAACGGAATGGGACTATGCCTTATGGCAGAGAGGTCGAGCCTTGCTTCCCTCTCGTTTCCCATTCTCCTTGAACCAAGTGCAGCGTGAATCCGCTTCGGACCTGGCGTTTTTGCGTAAAGTAGTTCGCTCGGGTCTGACGTTAGTCGCTGTTAGTAAAATGACCAAACAATTCCAGTCGATCCTAGTGGGAACGGCCAGGACGCTTCCGTTACGTGGCAGACGCGGAAAGTCCTAGATTGCAAAACCCGCAACATTCCGTGGGAGTGCCGGGTGGAGTTTTCTAGACAACCTTTCTGATGGACTGCTAAGACGTGTCCTAGAGGATTCTAGTGGACACGTTACATCCACAAACAGATCAATCTCTTCATTATGCATTTCCGGTATATCAACAAGATTATCTGTCATATCATCTGTCTCTTCCATTAGAGTTTCTTCTCGTTGCTCTTCTCTTGCAAATTCTTCCAATGCATAATCTTCATCATCTCTTTTCTTGAAAATCTTGATTCTTTTTCCAGCAATAGGCACTCTAAGCACTGTCCCATCCAATTCTGTCAAATCATATGTTGCATTATCAAAGACATGTCTGACTATGTACGGCCCAAACCATCTTTTCACCATCTTCCGAAGTGCAGTATGCTGATTTTCAAGGCTGCTATCAAAGATTAATACCCAGTCTCCCTCTTCTATTGCTCTAGGCCGCAAGCGATGCCTGCTGTCAAACCTGTCCTTATTTCTTAGTCTAGCAACTTTCAACCTATCAATAACTAGTTGAATATCCTCTGGTCTTCTCTCCAACTGCCGAATCCGAAGAGCTAAGAGCTCCTCTCTCATCAAATCCTCATGCCAAGGTAAAACTGACCAACTCAAAGCACAAGTCTCAGTCGGCATAACAGGTTTCTGACCATACATCAACTCTGTGGGCATATATCCTGTGGTAACACTGTGAGTCGTACGATCAGCCCACAAAGTAAATGGTAGAAGTCTCGGCCATTCTCCAATCCGTCCGCTGCATGCTTTGGCTAATGCTTTCACTATCGGCGGATGCCCTCTTTCACTCTTCCCATTTCCCTCTGGATTGTATGCTGTGGTTAGAGCCAACTTGATTCCTAGTTGAGAGAAAAACTCCCTAGCTTCTTCTGCATCCAATTCACCGTGATCTGCAGTGATCTTACCCACACAGCCATACCTGCAGAAAATTTCTTCCAATAAGAACTTACACACTGCACTAGTGGTCTTCGCTCTCAAAGATCTGCCCTCAACATGATTGGTAAGATCCTCTCTAGCCAAAACAATATACCTCATCTGCCATAGACCCATAGACATAGTAACCAAGTCAACTACCCACTTATAATGAATGCATAGCGGATAGGTCGGATGAACCTCATCTCGATGACGCACTGCCGAATACATCTGGTAGTCTCTGCAAGTCTCAACAAAGTGAGAAACATCTCTATACATGCCTTTCCACCAATATTTCTCCTTGATTTTCTCATAAGTAGCCCACACTCCTCTATGACCGGCCCAAGGACTCTAATGAAACTCCCTCATCACCTGTAACTGTGTCCTTCTATCGCAGACAACCCGCAAAGGTAATCCTCCTCTTTTCTTCGGATGCTTCCAAAGAAATCTGTCCTTGAGAAAATAACCATAGGCTTTCCTTCTGATCTTCTTGAACTCATCATCAGTCCATTCATCTCTTTTGCTTAGTGTACTAAGGTACTTGCCAATCTGCAACCAATCTCCAACATAGAGTTCTTCTATGAAAGACACAATATCATAGACATGGCAAACATGATCAACCATAGCGGCTGAAATTTTTGCGTCATCCTCTTCTGCAAGTAGAGTCTCCTCATCATCATATCTGGCTCTAGACAACATATCTGCCACCACTGGATTATCCTTCCCTGCTATGTGTTTAAATTCTGGATTTAATGACTTGATGTATGCAATCCATCTCAACATGGCTATATCCGGAGTAGAGCAACTCGTAATCATACCAATCAATGGCAAGCAATCTGTCTCTACCACAACTGAAGCTCCAATAAAGTACTCCTTGTCACATTTGAGAGCCGTAACAATCCCCAGTAACTCCCTCTTGATTTGCAGATATCTCCTCTGTCTCTCATTTAGGACTTTCGCCCCAAACCGAATAGCATACCTATTTCCATTTGCATCATCTTGACCCACAGCCCAACCTATGCCAATTGGACTAGTGTCAACTGTCAATACAATAGGCCTTCCGCAATTATAATCCGCTTTCCTGAGAGTAGGAACAATCTGCAATAACTTCTTCAATTTCCGCATGGCTCTAGTGTGGCTCTCATCCCAATAGAATTTATGCCCCTTTCGAAGCAGCTGATATAAACAATCTGCTATGTGTGCAAAATGAGGTATCCAAATCATATAAAACACACAAGCTCCAATGAATCTCCGTACCTCTGAAGTGGTTGAACAATACTCCGCAATCTTGCCTATAGCATTCACCTTATCAGGTGAGGATTTCCTGGCATAATATCCACACATATGTCCAACAATGACAACCTCATTCACTCCAAAAATAGATTTTTGCCCTGAAAGTGTCAAGTTCACTTCTTCTAACTTGGCCAAAATCTTCTCACAAGCTGAAATATGATCAGCCACAAAGTATCTGCATCCCTGCTCATTTAGACTCTCATTCTTTTCTTCTTCTGCACACCCCTTAATGGGCACATCATCCAAGAAAGGCATAGTAAGTTGAGGTATGTAATCTCGAAGGACCTTATGCATGGCATTCATCATATGCGCAACAGAATTAGTGGCACCTTGAGGCAAGGTACACATCTTGACAAGCCCAATAGGAGTTCTCATGGTGGTTATGTCCCTGCTTTCCAAAGCCAGCTGAAACTGATCATATCCTGAATACAAATCACCTAAAGAATAGATGGCACATCCAGCAAATGCTTCTGCAAACTCATCCACAACTGGACCTATACCAACATTCCTGATAGTAACTCTGTTTACTGGCTGCATGTCCTGTATAAATCGGAGAGTACCATTCTTCTTTGGAACTATAAACCACCTATTTGAATATGGTGCAGATGAAGGCTCAAGAATTCCCATCCTGATTTTCTCATTCAACAAATCAATCAGCTTTGGCAGGTGTGCTGGAATAGGTCGGAGGTTCCATGGAATATGAGGAATAGTAAAAATCACCATAAAAGCAACAATATCAGGATTCACACATCCAATCTCATGCGGGAAAAAAGCAAATCCCCTTCCATGTCGCTCAAGCATCTCCTGAAAGCATTTCTTCTTTGTAGGTAGCAAGAAATCACCATTTCCAATTTTCAGTTCAGCAAGAGTCTCTGCTGAAAATTTATGGCCAATATGCTCCGGATTCCTCAAAATTGGCTGTTTGGCAGCCCTCTCTATTTGCTGATCACTGTCAGGTGGAAGCGATACAGCTACCGGCTTCACCTTCTTATCCACAGTCTTGTATTTCGTGTCATCCCTGGCTTCATTATGCTCTTCTGCATTACTCAAATCTTGCTGTAAGTCAGCAATTCTGCACTCCAATGGCTGAATATCCTCAGCCCTCTGCTCTATGGACTGCATAGGAACAGCCCCAAACTCTGGATGCTGAAATATTTCAGCAGTAAACTCTGTTGGCTGAAAGTTTTCAGCCCTCTGTGTCTCTGTAAGCTGATCATAATCAGCCAGAAACTCTATTTTCTGAATTTCTTCAGCACTCAACACTTTTTGCTGAGTCACCTCAGCTTCTGACTCAATCTGTGACACAAAATCTGCAATTTCATGAAACATGTCCAGGGATTGCACTAACACAGTACTGTGACAACTCTGCATATCAGTTTTCAGCATATCTTCCATCTCTGTCATCGTATTTGTACAAATCATACTGTCATACATCCCATCTATGTGCTCATCATTCTCTAAAATTCTTGCATTTTTCAAAATTTTCTCCTTCCTGCATATGTACTGCCTGGCAGCTCTAGGTAACCTAGAGATCTTCTGATAGCTCGTTGAACTGTTTGCTGAAATCCCAACAAAACTGGAGGAGAAAACACTACTGCACCAGGAGGCGAGACCTCCAATCTCCTCTGCTCTGTACCACCGTCGTCTCGCAAAATGGCGGTACCTAATGAAAACCCGAATCCCTCACAGTGGGCAAAGGTGCATCTCTGAGAGTATCCATGTTTCTAACATGGTTCACACACACAGTCATAAACTGAACTGCTCTCATGCCATCTTTACTGTGAATCCGTGCATAAGCAGATCCATCATCCATTACCTTTGTTTCCATGCGCATCTCTGTGATGAATGGCTGTCCAAGTTTTATGGGATAAGAGCATGAATCCTGCACAAAGAAATGGAAATCCTCCTCTACATCTCCAATAGAAACCCTGACACTGGGATAGGCAGCATACAAATCACCTACAGTGTTATTGGCGGCTCTCATACGCCACCCATGCTCTACATCCATAGGCCATCTGTTACTCTCATAAACTCCACGAACTATGAGATTAATCTCTGAACCATGATCCACCAAAGCAACATAAGGCACCTGTTTCTCTCCAATTTTTACCATTGTCTCTATAGTTGCCCTAGCCCAATGACTCCGCGAAAAGTGACTACGCGGTATCAAGACAGGCTCATCAGCTTCAGCATAATGCATAGGCTAAACCCTCTTCTCTATCTGTGGAAAAATAGAAGCATTCTCAACCAAAACCTCATCTTCATCCTCATCCAACTCCCCAATCAAAACTCCCTATGTATCAGTAGTAGGTAATGCATGTCTTTTCCTCTTCAGGACCTCTTGAAACTGATCTTGAAACTCTCTTTTCGAGATGCCCAAAACCTCAGAAATAGTGAAAGTCACCTCACTGCCAAGTATCTTGTCATTAAAGATTTTCTTCATGTCCGTAGATGTCTCAATATCAGACATCAATCTAAACGCTGGCTGCTTTCTCTCTCTAGGCTCTTGCCTCTTTTCTCTCTTTTGAGCATCTTCCATCTGTCGTTCTGGCCCTGGTCTCAAAGACGGTCCTGCAGTAGGTGGAGTAACAAATTCACCCCCTCTAGTCTTTTTAGATGCACTTGGATTTTCTTCATCCCTCTTACGCTTCTCCTCAACAAGTACATCTGCTCCCTGAGACTTAGCCAAGTAGGCATAAATAGAGTACATGTCAACAGGTGAATCCCAACCTGTCTCTGATCTGATGCTAGAGCCTACACTAGTCAAAACAGTTTGCTGAATTTTTCCCTTATTTGTAGTCTCCATAGCATAAGTCCATAGTGCTGACTGATTCTCTGATCCCTTCTCAATCTAGACTCCATATGCAGAAGCATCTCCTCTAGCTGTCACATAAGAAGTACGCGCAGCCATGTCATCCACTAACTTCTTCATTCCACCTTTTCCAACGTTGGTAGCAAGCGGAGCTCCTGTTTCAGTCAACCAAATCTTATCATCTTGTCCCCAAAATGCCAAATTCTTTCTCCTTACATCCTGAAAAGATTCACAATCCCTGCAATGCTGATGGTCCGTACTATCACACCAAATACATCTCCGATCTCTCCTAGGTGCACTAGGAGCACTCCTAGGTGCAGTAGGAGCACTAGAAGAAATAGTAGGCGCAGTCGAAGCAAATTTCTCTTTCAATTTTCCCACCAACTCCGCTTTAACTGACTCCAGTGTCAAATCCGTTATGCCTTTGATTATGTCATCAAGAGAGGTAGGCACCGATGGAGTGCATGGTTTTGGAGCAGAAGGTACAGGCATCGGTCGTGAAACATGAGGAATAGGAGGAGTGGAAACAGTAGGCACTGGCATAGGCCAAGAATCTGGCTGAGGAGGAGAAGAAATAACAGGGATAGAAGCAGGCATAGGAGCAGAAGACGGTGTCGGTGTCATAGAACCATTCTGTAGGTGGGTTTTCCATATCCTCCTCTTTGTCAAAGTTGAGACTGCATCCTGGGCATCCTGCCAATCTGTTTTAAGACCCATAGGCTTCGTGCGATCCTCAAGAAGTTCTCCCAATTCTTCTTGAAGAGTAGGATCTGCAGCTTGCAAGAAAAGCTCAACTTTTTCAACATCCAATGTCTTTGTTCAATGGCATCAAGCTGACTATTCCTCTCTTCAAATTCTCGAATCAACTCTGAAGCAGCTAAACCTTTGTTTGGCATGTAGACCCACTCTCGGAATGACCGCCATGTAGCCATCCCAAAGTCCTCAAGGAAATACTCTTCTTTCAGGGCCTTCTTAAAATCTTGCCAATGCGAATTTTGAATAAAAAGATCAATCACTTTTGCCCTCAAGGCGGGTGTGACAAGACGAAGGAAGTACTTACTCATAAGTCCAACTGGAACTCCAAAAAACCCCATCTTGATCTCATATGTCTTCAAATATACTGAAACATTACGGCCATCAAATAGCTTCTTCTCATTCTCAACTGCTTCAATCGCCTTAGTCGCGCTGTTTGCATTCTCCTGCTCCGAATATAGTTGCCTTTGCTGAGACAACTGTTGTTGATGCAATTGTTGCTGCTGCTGCATATACAATTGTGTCTGCTGATTTTGAAGCTGCATATACATGGACATATTCTGCAAAATCTGCTTTAGATCATCTATTGAAGTACTTGATGCAGCAGTCATTGATGGAGCTGAAGTAGAGGACGCAGCTGGAATTGTAGAAGAGGCTGAAATAGATGCTGAAGTATCTCCCATCCTGAAATTTCTGCGACGCTTTCACGTCGGGTTCACCAAAGATGTCGAAGGATTTGCCAAAGCAAAGCAAAGTCATGTCTACAAAAGACCTTGACTAATTTCAGGATAAAAGATCAAACAGGTGAATAAGCAAGATGAGAAAATGATGCCAAGACTCTATTTTATTTCTGCCAATAATAAATACAAGGTACAAGAAGAAGAAACCCGAGCAGCCTCTGGATTGCGTAGGAAACGCCTTTGAAATGATAATAATAAAATGGATTTAAAGCTTTCTTGATAAGCACAAAATTGATACAAGGTCGTATCAAAAGACTAATACATAGGATTTTGTTATAGGAGCTGTGACAAGAGGCTTTCCAATTTTAGGATACCTATCCATCTGTGTAAATACATTTTAAGCATACTTCTTCTTCTTGGGAAAGTATAAAGTAATTTCTTGTCTGCTTAGGCTTCAGCATGTCATACATATAGCTTTGTTTCAGTCACTTCTATGACTGGATTTTTCTTCATACAAGCAGTTTTGTTTTAGACATCTCTATGTCTAGAATGTTCTTCAATATGCATGTTCAGCCTGTAAGCATAGTACCCAAATTGGCAGCAATTCCCCACAACTGTTATATTTGGTAACAACTCCAATACCCGGAAGATTCCAGTCAAAAGCTACTACATCAACTCATGGAAAATGGCAGTCAAATATGTCTCTTGTTGGATTTGGATTGGTCTCTAGGCTTTTGGATTGGCTTCAGATGGTTTGCGAGAGGATGATTCAGGGACATCATCACAAACTTGTACTTCCAATCGAAGTGGATTGAGACGCTGCACAAGGCAAGCATCTATCAAATCTTTGTCATCTGCCAAGGTAACGATGTCATTTTCTTTGTCAACATATGTAATGGTGAGCCCTGTAGTAGGGGAAAGATTGAACAGCTCTTTGATTTTCAGCTCAACTTGTCAAAGGATTTCAGTCGCACAGAAACCAGTGGCCTATAAAAACTGTCACAAGTGCATAAATAATGTGCTCAAAAGTCTCTGAAACATGGGGTTGTGGAATCTCTTTGTCCTGGGAGGATACTGGTAATTTTAATCCTTTGACAGCTTAGACATTGCCTTAGTCACTAAGGTGAATCTTCAGCCCAGCAGGTAGTCTCCATAGCTTCAATGAGTGGATAACAACGAATAATTCAAGGTTGTGGGTAGTAGAATTCTTCTCACAAGGCTTCAGTTTCCAAGAGACATATGCTACTAGACGACCTGCTTGTGTTATGACAATATTAGCTCTGGAGTCTCAGCCAGATGGCCTGTAAGGGAACAGAAGCCCCCCCTTCCGATCGACGACATCCTCCTTCGTTTTCCCCAGCGGCTCCTCTTTCACCTTCAGACTAATAAAGCGGCCCCCCAGAAAAGCTTCCTCTCCAAAAAGCCTTCAACACCCAAAGAACCAGTTATTGCATATCCACACCACACTTATATTTGTATTAAGGGCTAGTTTACGAAGTGGACTGGAAGGATTATTAACCCTCTATACACCAAACCACCAATTTGCAGGCACAATCCTCAATGAACCAGACTACAAATTAGTGTTTTCATAAGCTGCTTCCTTCTCTTAATCAAGCATGTTCCCAGATATCGAGTCCAAAATTGGGACATATCCTTCATGCTTCATGCCTGGACCACAATTTTGCTTTAACTACCACCCATGACAAACTCCTGCAACTGTAGGTTTACCTCAATTGATATGTTCCCAGCTTTTTTTTCTTTGCCCTTAAAGTTATCCTCATTTCCTCTATTTTGTCTGCATCCCTCCACCTACAGGTAGTTGAATATATGTCAGCCATTAAAACATATCCAGCAGCACCTTCTTGATTTGCCTCCACGAGCTGCTGCAAGTACCAGAGAGAGAAACAAACAACCCTACCATCCAACAGAGTCCCTAAAGAGATCCGAGGCAGTGAAACTGAACCCATTTTGAATATATCCTGACATTAAAGCATTCCATGACACTTTATTTCTTTCCAGCAAGCCCTTGAAGACTTTATGTGCTTTGTTTAAACTTCCACATTTGACATACATGTCCACAGTCGTGCTTTCAATAGCAACATCTGTTTTTAGTCCTTGCCGTATCATATGATCATTTAACAGCCTACCTCTCCTTATGCATTTGATGCTGCCACATGCCTTCATAAGGCACAGAAAAGTCACTCTCTCTGGTCTAGTGCCTTCTTGTTTCATCCTCTCGTAACATTCAAGAGCAACAAGACCAAGCCCATGTTCAGTGTAGCCTGCAATCATGGCACTCCAAGAAACAACATCTTGATCTACAAGCATACCAGATTTTGCATACATGTCAACCAGAGCATTATTAATTAATTCCTCTTGCTCCAAACCCTTTTCTATGTAGAACAAAAGTATAAACACAACAAGTAAATATGTACAAAGTATCAAATCCCACACACAACTTTTGGGTGGTTTTCACACCTCGAATGCGCAGCAATACGACATCGCCCTACTAAAACTCTCTTTTGGGGACTGATTTGTCAAACTTAGGGAAATGGGGAATTGCCAAGAAGCAAATTGACCAACAAAGGACGACGGGGTTGTCCAAGATCTATTTGACTATAGTACAAGGAGACCTAAGGTAATGATAATTGGGGTTGATAGGGTATAAACCCTAACCCAAAGAAAAAGGGTAAACAAGCAACCTAGCTTGCCAAGCCCTTGGAATCTCGCCAAGTCGCGAAAGATCTAGGATCAAATGCGGGGAGTATTCGAAAAGAAAGAATCACACCTTAGTAGTTGGTCATATGAATGACCCTGAAATGATCGTGATTGTACACTTAGGTACATTGTTTGAACCTCTTTGCTCAAGGAACTAATTCAAGGAAAAACACTTAATGCTTCAGGTTAATAGCCTCGAGGGAGAGGTAGGTTCAGTTACCTTCGAGTGCCTGCTTGGCCCTATCCAAGGGGGTTATTAGTCGCGCCAGGTACATGGACTGAACCCACTACGAGAGGTCTCTTCGCAGGTGCTGCTTGGAGTGGGAGGACGCTTGGGTGCCAGGGGAGGCTGTGGCTGTAAATTCCTTGCCTTCGAATCCCACACAAGAGGCTGACTCGACTTGAGATGGAATCTCGAGGCCTGTGTACTAGTCTACGGGTGAAATTTGGAGTAGCAATCTTGATGATTGCTGGGATAGCCTTTGGGCAAGATACTTGATGTTAGCAAACGGCTGGATACTTCTGCTTTGGGGCATACTCGAAAAGACCTAGATCGCAAACCCTGTGACATTCCTTGCGAGTGCTAGGTGGTGCTTTCTAGACTCTCTTCCTGATGGGCTGCTAAGACGTGTCCCACAAGTGGACAAGCGAACACGTTACAGTTGGTATCAGAGAGAACCAACAAGATCTAAAGATTATAAGGAAACTTACTAGAGAAAAATAAAGGGAATAAGGGGATAAAAAGGGGGAGTGAGTAGAATAGAGCAGTGTTTTCTATTGAAAACATTTCTTTACTCACTTATGGATGTTGGATTGCAGAATCACGAAGGATGGAGCAAGTTCTTAGTGTTACAAGACATGTTCATGACTGCAATGCATGCTTCGAATTATTGTCAGAGGCTTGGCATGATGAATATTTTGGACCGCATCTGTAATCCTTTGCCCCTGTATGAGGAGCGGAGATGGACGGGAGACTTAGGAATATACTACATAGCAGCCCACCGACTCACATACCTTCAGTCCAACTTGAAGAGAATCAAGTGGATGGAGGATTTAAAGATCGTGAAGTTGTTCATCTTTGTTGAAGCTCACATAAACGCAACTTTGCATGTTTGCGGTCGGCAAGTCAAGCAGAACAAGTATGTCTATGAAGAAGTGACCCAAGTGATCTGTGCTGTGATAGCATCAAAGTATTAGGATGCGATGAGAAGAACGGGTATCAAAGGAAGGGAAACCCCAAGCTTCCTATGACTTACCCTTTCTTGAAAATCCATGATCCCACTCCATATTATTATTCTATCCCTATAGTTGATTGTAACGCAATCCTATTTTCCCCAAATTGATGTATCAATCAGCCTGTCCTACCTATCCAAAATAAATGTACTCAAAGGGTTATGCCTTCATGAATAAATAAGACTTTTTACAATTGTCTATCTTGATCATAAATGTTAGCTAAGGTGTTAAGTGATTAAACCACTTAGGTAAAAAGCTGTGCTAGTCATATTAACGTAATATGAGAACATATGATAAGATGTTAACATAAAGAATCTTATTGTTCAGACGGAATCCCAAATGCGGGTTCCAAATTCGACTCCTGCACTACGTCCAACTGCGGCTCAAGATAAGAAATTCCTTCTCAAAAAAATTAAGCCACCCGAGTTTGATGGCAAGGGAAGGACTATTCAAGCCGATGTCGAGATCTGGATTGAGTCCATGGAGGACTATTTTGAGGCAACAGGAACTGCAGCAGACCAACCAAGCCATGCTTGCCAAACTTAAGCAAGCAAGCGATGCGAGACTTTGGCGGAAATAGTGGTGCAGAGTTCAAGCGATCTCGGAGGGGAGATTCACTTGGGATAAGCTTAAGGAAGCTGTGCAAGGGAGGTATCTGCCACCTGCCTACGGCACCCAAAAGATGAATGAATTCTATGACTTGAAGCAGTTAGGATTATCCCTTGAAGCATGTTATTCGAAGTTCGTCTCACTCCTAAAGTATGCACTCCAATGGATATGACACAACACGTGTCGAAATTCTGTATTGGATTGAATCCACCCATAAACACTCAAATTGGAATCAATGCGACCAATGGACATACAAGATGCACTCATTCGAGCTGCTCCAATAATATAGGAGGTGAAGACCAAACCAAGGAACAACAAGATTTGGCCTTATAAGGATCAAAATAAGGGCATGTCTAAGGCTCATTCTAAGAGAGCACAAGGTCAAAATCAGGGTCAAAGAAAGAAAGCTAGAGTCAACGCTGTCAACAACTTTGTTCCAACACAAAGCAATGATCGCAACCCACGTTGCTTCCATTGCAACGAGCCCGGACACTTCAAGAGGGACTGTCGCAAGTTGGGCAGAGGACGTCGCCAAAGGCAATTCCAAGGTCAAAATAGAGCCGCTCATGGCCAAAGAACCACCATTATGGCTAGATGGAGAACCTCCAATGTTTCCATCAAGGAGCTTGACAATGAAGAAGATCCATCCACGGATGCTCACATTGAGAGGGCAACGGTTCATGCCACACTTCACAAGAAGGGTCCGAATCGCCAATTCTTGGTGATTCAAACTCTAGAATATCAAGGTAAAAGCTTCAAAACCTTGATTGACTGTGGCAGTACACATTCCTTCATTTCACCAATCTGTGCAAAAAGATTAGGGATAGCCACAATAGATGCACCTACCTTACTTGTGGAATTAGCAAATGGTTGTGAGGCCACTTGTACTAGGCAAACTGCTAAGGTGAAATTCCTACTAGGTGGGAAGCCAACTTCTATGAGATTCAGGATAATGAACCTAGGTGTCCACAGATATTTACTTGGAATGGATTGGCTAATATCCAATGATGCCCACATCCATTATGGGAAGGGCCAAGTCTCCTTCTGTAATTCTGAAGAGGAACTAGTCACGACTCAAGGTAAGGCTGGTAAGCCAAAAATACAATTGGCAAAAGCAACATAGTTAATAAAAGGTGTTCAAAAGGGTTTACCTATCTATCTGATTAAATTGAATAAGGTAGATTAGAATCAAGAGTATGGAGAAGAACCTTCATGGTTAAAGGAATACGCAGACGTATTCCCTGAAGGTCTAACGAAACTTCCTCCCCAAAGGGAAGTCGACCATGAAATCAAACTTGTGCCAGGAGCTACACCAATTGCAAAGAGGCCATATAAGATGTCCATATCGGAAGCTATCAAACTGAAAGGGCAACTCAAGCAACTATTAGATCAAGGCTACATCCATCCTAGCAGTTCACCATGTGGAGCTCCAGTGTTGTTCTAGAAGAAGAAAGATGGAACGCTTTGCCTATGCATTGACTACAGAGGGTTGAATCAAGCAACCATAAAAAATAAATACTCCATTCCGAGAATAGATGAATTACTTGACCGTCTTCAAGGGGTAAAGATATTCTCAAAGATAGATCTCAGATTTGGATATTATCATATAAGGATCAAAGAAGAAGATATCCCGAAGACTACATTCAGTATAAGGTATGGACACTTCGAATTCCTAGTGATGTCATTCGGGCTGACGAATGTTGCTGCTACCTTCAACAGGTTAATGTAGGATATCTTTAGGCCCTATCTTGATGACTTCGTACTCGTGTTTTTTGACGATACCCCAGTCTACTCAAAACAGGGAAATGATCATGAACCCCAACTTCGCATTGTTCTTGAAACAATGAGAGCACACAAGCTTTATGGCAAGAAGAAGAAGTGTGCATTTTTCAAGTGACAGATTGAATATCTGGGGTTCATTGTATCAGCAGAAGGAATTTCAGTAGATCCAGCTAAGGTCAGAGATGTTTTGGAATGGCCAACACCAACTTCTGTCAAAGAAATACATAGTTTTCTTGGGTTGACAAGGTGGTACATAATTTTCATCAAAGATTATGCCTTGATTGCAGCACCTCTGACTAATCTACTAAAGAAGCAAGTAGCAATTGTATGGTCACCTGCTGAACAGACCAGCTTTGACAAAGTAAAGCAAAGCTTGGTATCAGCACCCATCCTGAAACTTCTTAATCTTAGTAAGGAGTTTGAAGTGGTAACTCATGCTAGCACACTTGCTTTAGTATGTGTACTTATGCAAGAAGGTCATCCTGTAGCATATACTTCAAGAAAATTGAAGAGCCATGAAAGGAATTATGCTACTCATGACCTGGAGCTATTGGCTGTCATCCATGCTCTCAAACTTTGGAGACATTACTTGCTAGGTAACAAATTTTCCTTAGTAACAAACCACAAGAGTCTTAAATGGATTTTCACCCAGAATGAGCTCAATATGAGGCAACATCAATGGATCGAAGTACTAGAAGAATATGATTTTGAAATCAAATATAGGCCTAGAAAAGAGAATGTAGTTGTCGATGCACTCAGTCACAAGGCATTTCTAAATTCTCTCATTTTGAAAGATCCATCAACAGCAAGGTCTCTAGCCACAAAGGTATCAATGCCAAACAACCCGATTCTTTAACTAGCAAAAGAAGGGGCATATCATGATCCAGTCTATCAGAAAATGCTAAGGGAGATCTCCATCAAGGATTCAAGACCCGAAGCTAAAGAGGAAGTATCAAGAATTCTCCATTAGTAATGGACTTGTCTACTTTAGGACAAGATTATGTATCCGTGCGAGCCAAACTCTCAAGCAGAAGATACTTTGGGAAGCCCATGACCCCCCTTTCTCAGGGCATCTTCGTTATGCCAAGACCCTTAATATGGTCAAAAAGAGCTATTATTGGGAAAGGCTCAAGGGAGACGTACTCAAATATGTCACAGAATGTTTGTCTTGTTAACGCATTAAGGTAGAACATGTTAAAATGCCTGGGAATTTGCAACCACTTGACATTCCACAAATGAAATGGTAGTCCATTAGTATGGACTTTATTTCTGGCTTACCCCAAGTTCAAGGAGGATATAACTCTATTTTGGTTGTAGTAGATATGCTCACCAAGGTCGCACATCTCATCCCTGTCAAGACGAACTATAAAGCTTCAGACATCGCAATATTATTCATCAAGGAAATATTCAAACTTCATGGGTTACCCAGAAGAATCATTAGTGATCGTGACTCTCTTTTCACATCACACTTCTGGAGGGCTATCTTTGAGGCTATTGGAACTCAACTCTATTTCAGCACAGCTTACCATCCCCAAAATGATGGTCAAACAGAATGAGTCAATCAAGTCATTGAAGATATGCTTAGGGCATACTGCTGTCGCGAACCCAAAAAGTGGATTCAATACTTACCACTGGTTGAGTTTGCTTACAATGCTTCTTACCAACAGAGTATTCAGATGACCCCTTTCCAAGCATTGTATGGGCATGATTGTCGTACCCCTTTGAACTTCTCGGATCCAACTTTGAGGGTAGAAGCTTCAAGATAGATGCTGGAAGACATGGATGATCAAATCAAATCAATAAGACAAGACATTCAAGCTACCAAGGATAGACAGAAGGCCTACGCTGACTTGAAATGGCAAGAAAGATCCTTAGTCGAAGGTGATATGATCTTCATCCTTGTACGCCCTACAAAAAGTTCACTGTCCTTGGGAGAGTACAAGAAGCTAAGTCCGAGGTATTGTGGACCTTAAAATATCATCAATTGCCTCAGGCCTAATGCTTATAGACTATAACTGCCTGCAACTCTAAAGACTCATAATGTATTCCATTTTAGCCTATTGAAAAAGTATCGACCTTATCTAAATCATGTACTTGATGATTAGCAATTTGTAATGCCTAGCCAAGGAGTCCTTGAGCTATGGCCTGATAGAATTCTAGATGTTAGGGAGAGGCATTTGAGATCAAGGACCTTGAGAGAATACCTCATCCAATGGAAAGATTATGCCAAAGAGGATGTCACGTGGATGGATGAAAATACTCTCAACCAACAATACCCACAGATCTTCTCGAGATGAGGACATCTCGATTCCTCTAAGGGGGAGAGGATGTAACATTTCCCGTGCCTCTTCCATAAGAACCCCCCTTTTCAAAATTTTAAAAGCTACCTTTTTTAATTAATTAAGATAAGTTCAACTTTTTTTTACCTCTCTCTCTCCCCTTGCCGACAACATGTCGGGGAGAGAGAGAGAGAGAGGAAGTGAGAATGGAAGAGGGGGCATGCACCCCCCACGTGTAGGGGTGGTGGCCTCATCAAATGGCCGTCTCCCCCCATGAACCACTCCCTCCCCACTATATAAGGGGAGTCCCCTTCCCCCCTTTGACGATTGTGGTCTTCAACACCACCCTCACCCCCGCCTAACACGCCGCCAGGCCGCCGGACTGCCGCCCACACACCTTCGTCATCAACGTTTTCGTCTTCTTCATCATTCTTAGCATGATTGAGGAGGAGGAGGAGATGCTATCAGGTCCAACTAACATAAAGTAAGAAACTAAAGAAGCTTCTTAAGAAACTTCCTAGAAGCTTCCACTAAAAGCTTCTTAAGGGTGCTTCAGCTAACTGATCGCATGAAGGACACAATTTGTTGTGAAGGGAGTTCTCTTGTGGGAAGAAAGGACTACCAACTTGCAGGAAATTCCACCACACCCTCCACCTACCCGACTTATTCCCAAATTCTAATTGCGATGGCCCCAGAGCTCCACACAAGAGGAGCACGCACGGGAGTAAGAGAAGCACGTGTAGGAGTCCCCACCCGAAGCGCAAGAATCGATACTACCCCTCCTGCGAATGTTCAGGTTCCATCAATTTCACCTTTTTCATTTCCACATGATATGGGTGCATTAAGTATAAATTTGCATAGGGAAAACCTAATTGCATTGAAAATTTACTATATTAGAGCTCTTTGTTTTAAAAAGATCATAGGAATGTTTGAAAAAGTTTTAAATTGCATGTCAGGGTACTTTTATTTCTCGCACCATCATGATGCAAGGTTGTTGCACTTTTGAATATATGGTTCATGTGTTAAAAGATGCACTTATGCAATAATGTTCTAGTCGCATCTCGCATATAGGTTAAACTCTAGGTTGGATTATCGATCAAGGCCTACGCTTTGGACATTTGGAGAGGATAATTCTAGACAATCACCGGATTGTTTGATTAGACAACCTTACTAGGGACAAGTGGTCCACAAGGGAAAAGGATGTGATCTTAGGGTTCTCATCTTAAAGATTGAAGGACCAAACATTAAGATCTCACAAGAAATCCTAGAGCCAAATCAATCTTCAGCCTAGCACGACTAGGGTTTTGGATTTGGGTCCATGGAAATCCCAAATCCTATGCCTTGATCAAAGGTATTCTTAGTCAAAGAATGCCATATGATAGGAGATGTAATTCCTCAAGATAGGTACTACTACCTATCTCGTACAACAAGTCTGCAAGGTCATATGCTATTGCAACTAAATCATAAGATGCTACTACTACATCTTAGGCCAAGGAAGGCGGGATCTAATTACAAGTTAGATTCGTTAAGAGTTGAGTAGTCGCCCTACTACAACTCTCTCTTGGGGACTGATTTGTCAAACTTAGGGAAATGGGGAATTGCCAAGAAGCAAATTGACCAACCAAGGACGACGTGGTTGTCCAATATCTATTTGACTATAGTACAAGGAGACCTAAGGTAATGATAATTAGGGTCAGTAGGGTATAAACCCTAACCCAAAGAAAAAGGGTAAACAAGCAACCTAGCTTGCCAAGCCCTTGGAATCTCGCCAAGTCGGGAACGATCCAGGATCGAATGCTGGGAGTATTCGGGAAGAAGGAATCACACCTTAATGATCGTGATTGTACACTTAGATACATTGTTTGAACTTCTTTGCTCAAGGAATTATTTCAAGGAAAAACACGTAATGCTTCAGGTTAATAATCTGGAGGGAGAGGCAGGTTCAGTTACCTCGGACTGCCTACCTGGCCCTATCCAAGGGGGTTGTTAGCCACACCGGGTACATGGACTGAACCTGCCGCGAGAGGTCTCTCCATAGGTGTTGCTTACAGCGGGAGGACGCTTGGGTGCTAGGGAGGCTGTGGCTATAATTTCCTTGCTCCAGATCCCGCACAAGAGGCCGACGTGACTCGAGATGGGATCTCAAGGCCCGCGTACTAGTCTACGGGCAAAACTTGGAGCAGCAATCCTGATTGCTGGGATAGACTTCGGGCAAGATACTTGATGTATTCCAAGATTATGATAAATAAAGATCAAATATTTGAAAAAGGAACTTGTTTGATATTTTTTTTAAATGTCAGTGCCTAAGTTACGTGAAGAACATGTATTTCAATTGGTTAACTAAGGAAGCTGCTTTTGCGTGTCAAACATAATGTGGTAGGTAATTAGATAACTAAGCAACCCGAGGAAAGTACAGTGGACGTGACTTGGGTCCATCCTACGAAAGGGTGGTCTCGGTTAGCTAAGAACTTTTCTCAAAAGATATGATAACGAAACTGTGAAGACCTAGAGTCAGTAGAGTTAGAATCCCGATTTATGTTGTTTTAGGGGAGCGGAATGGGACTATACCTTATGGACAGAAAGGTTGAGCTTTGCATCCCTCTCGTTTCCCATTCTCCATGAACCAAGTGTAGCATAAATCCGCTTCGACTTTGTTGTTCCTACACAAAGTGGTTCATCTGGAGCTCGATGCTAGCTACTTCCTAGAGACTTTGCTAGTAGGAAAAAAACCTTGACTTCAAGTCGGTCCTAAGTGGGAATCGCCGGATACTTCTGCTTCGGGGCAGACTCGGGAAGACCTAGATCACAAACCCTATGACATTCCTTGCAAGTGCAAGGTGGCGCTTTCTAGACTCTCTTCCCGATGGACTGCTAAGACATGTCCCACAAGTGGACAAGTGGACATGTTACAATCATCTATCATTATATACCTATGTTTTTGCATGGGTGTGGCTTAGAATCACATAATATTCACATGCAAAGTAATTTCACCATTATCTAGAAAAAAAATTATTTACACATAGTGAATTCTAATCTAATGTTTTTTAAAGGATTATTCACATGAATAGCTTCTATTTAAGGCTATTTTTTTGGCACTTAATTATTTCCACCATATCGATCCCTTTCAAAAAATGACAAAGATAATATGTATAATATGGTATCACTTCTTCCACAATGTTTCTTCCATTAATAAATTGATATTCTTCAACATAATCAAAATGTAGTTATGAGGGAGCTTCACGAGCATGAGCATTAAAAAAATTCCATGGCCCAAGTTGAAGATAATCACTTTGATCAGATTATTAGGAAGGGTATATTTGATGCTCTAAAAATCAAGAAGGACTAGAAAATATGCCATAATTCTTTCTACTTTTCTAAATTTGATGGAAAAAATGATGGAAAATGTAAATTTTCTTGGTTGAGCCAATTTGATGATTACTTCAATGAAGAGGCTTTTCTCAAGAAAGATAAAATTAAGTATGCAACCAATTGTTTGACATATACAACTTTGCTTTGATGGAACGTCCTATGCCATAGAAATGATTAACAGAATGCATGGATCAAATTCCTAGAAAAAATTTAAAGAATATTTTCTTCCACCCTAGTTTAATCTTCAACGAATGTATAATTGATCTAATTTATCTTGGCAAGAAGGTGATAACATTTCTATCTTTACCACAAGGATTGGCAAAGGCTTTTGCTATTTTGCATTCTTGAGAAAGTTCTTGAGAGTGCATTTGGCATCCAAGCTAAAATAAATTCTCTCAAACCTAATTCTCTTCACAAAACTATCTACTATGTCCATGATACCAAGGAATAATTCCAATCTATTTCCTAGATGCTTCACAATAATCAACAATCCAATACACCTCATTCCTTCAATAACAACCGCCCCTTAAAGAGACCTTTTGTGTCTTATCATCCTAACTCTTTTCATTTAATAGATCTTCTAATTTCCAACCAAGAATTGACAATATACAAAGTATCCAAATAAAAATCTAAATGATAAGATAAAGTCTCAAACTAAAAATATTAATGCTTAAAATAAAAAAGCCAAGTCTACTTTTCATCATTGTGGAAAATTTGGATATTATCAAGTTAATTGTTGAGTTCCATTACCACCCAACAACAAATAAAGCACAACCTCAATTTCACAACATTGAAGAGGAACCTGATTGCACTCATGATTGGACTAGTACTGGCATATTCTAGGAATAAGAAATGATTGAAGAAAAAATAGGTGTGCTTATTTTTATACATGCTTTATTAAAGATAAAAGGTTTTGTGCATGATATGGATGTGAATATTTTGCATGATGATGGTAGTTCTCATGAATTTATTTTAGATAAATTAGTTAGAAGGTTGCAAGAAGAAACTAGTCCTTCATTATACAATATTAAATCTCCATTTTAAGACATCAAATAATGGAACATAAGAAATCAAGGGACTAGAATTTTCTATGGGTAAATACAAAGGAAAATGTGATTTCACAATTGCATCTCTTTAATTATCAGACATTATCCTTGATATATATTTCAAACATCAATTTAATCATGACTTTGATTATCAAACTCAGATAGTAACTTTTGAATTTCAAGGACTAATAATCTCTTTAATTAGTGATCCTAAAACTCAAATTTTTCCATTAATCAATCATACATTAGCTAAAGAAATAGTTAGAAAGGAACACAAGGGATGCATGATTTTTGTTCTTGAAGTTGAAAAGCCCCAATTTTTTGCACTCTCATTGACACACAAAAATTTTTGTAGACTCATATAAATATTATTTTGTAGATAATTACCTACTTGAGTTTCCATGCACCATCATGAAGAGAATTGGGTCACAAAATTGGACGTTTTCCTAGTGTTACTCTACCACATAAAGCTTCATATAGACATAGTCCTTTACATAAAAAATAAATTCAAAGACAAGTGATTGAATTATTATATAAGTGTTTAATTTTTTCTAATTCTTCTCCTTTTGGTGCACTATTTATGTTGGTTGAAAAGAAAAATAAAACATAGAGGATGTGAATTGATTATTAAGCTTTAAATAAAATTACTAGTAAAATTCAATATTTGCTTCCTAGAGTTAATGCTTTGAGAAATAGTACAATTCTTAATCTTCTTAGATTCTGCACTATTAATCAATTTATTAATTGGAATCAACATTTGGCTATTCTTCACATTGCTTATAATAACACCCCACATTCTACCACTAGTAAACCTCCGTTCAACATAGTTTATGAAAGGAAATTGTCTATTCATTTGACGATCATGGCTTCTAATGTTCCCTCTACTAATTCTTTGGTTACTGACCATAGAAAAATTTAGAGGAATTCATAAAAAATATTAAATAATCCTGATTGAATACACCACTCAAGCCATAAAAAATCTAAAGGATCTATTTTGGTTGTGAATTGAACAAAGAAAGCTACAATTCATTGAAAGGTATCTAAAATACAAGTTAGCACCAAGGTATTATGGTCCATTCCAAATGGTTTACAAGATTAATGAAAATGCATTTATACTGGGCCCCCTGCTTCATTGAAAAATGCATAATTATTTTGACATTGGTTTGTTGAAACCATTCAAGGAAACATCTCCACTTACCCTTAAAGCTAACGATCCTCCATTGTTAGAGGCCAATTATCTTTACTAGAAAATCCATTTTCAACAGTGTATAACTCTCATGTTTGGACCCCAAAGACTAGCTGAGATTAATGCTTTGGTGGAGCCATTTGTCCTTCCCATCATCAACTATCAAACTTCATTTGATATCATGATCTTCATCTTGCAATAGATCACTTTGTGAGAATGTAACATTTATTCAACTTCTTCACCCTTTCCTACTTTGAAAAAAAAAAAATTGCAATCATGTCATTCCCAAGTTTAATTGATCACCCAAGAGAAAGTGTTATTGATTTCATGGATAGCTCAGAAATGGCTTTCCTTGTCTCAGGAAGGGATGATGAGGACACAAAGCTTCATGGTATACCATTGATTCTTAAAGAATAAGCAAAGTGGTATCATGTCATGGGTGATAAAACTAAAGCCACATGGGAGGCCCTCAAGAATGGATTTCTTCTCCAATATGATAGAGGTGATGCTCCTCAAGATTTGTGGAGATAGCTCTCAAAACTATGCCAATGTTCTCTCAAATATTATGCTAATTATAAATCCAAGTTTGTGAGAACTTGGCTAGAGTAAATGAAAGGCAAAGTAGGTTAGCACAAAAAAGTGGGCAACTAAATATAGATAAACTCATTAGAGAAAGAAAGATGGTCTTGCTAGGCCATGTGGTGTCAAAAAATGGAATTGAAGCTGATCGCGAGAAGCAACTTTCTAATGCAAAAATACTTGATTGGAATGAAGAGAGTAAGAAATAGTTTCAAAAAATAAAAGAGATCCTAGCATCTCTTTCCATTATCCTACCACTATGTTGGGATCAAGATTTTTTAATGAATCTTAGTGTGGGATCTGTAAAAATTACACGACACACTGAAGGAATTAGAGAAAGAGATAGAGAGTACACTATAGATAAGAGGAGAATAAGTAAATTCTTTAGCTCCAAACAACTGATGCAAAGATGGCTCTATCCACCCATGGGCTTCCACTGTGTGAAGCTTAGATGGCGATTTAGACAGAAGATAGGTGAAGAGTTTAAGGCTAGCTCCTGGAACAACTCTGACTATGTAAAAGATGGATGATGGATGGTTGTGAAGGGGTTTAGCTTTTATAACCCGCGAAGGTGTTTATGTCGGCTTGATTAACCTACCATATCAGCCTCCACTATTCGGTTAGGGAATATTACAAGGAATATTGGTGCACAAATCGGATGATGTATGCATACGTAGTGAGTGCCGAAAGGTCCCCAAGAACAAAGAACTCTACTTTTTGCTCAAAAACCAAGAGAGAAATTTTGCATGACATGAAGCAAGAAGACTAATTGGATACAATCTCCCCCCATGCCTTGAGTGAGTGCTCCACAAAGCATGTATTTAATATATTATTCATCTCCAAGCTAAAAAATAGCCTAAATTTACAATTAGCACGCTTTAGCTTTTGTGTTTGCTTTTGTCCAAATAAAAAATAAAGTGGTTGGGCGTCCAAAGAGTCAAGCTGTGCCCAAATACAATATCCAATAACAAATATTTCAATCGTGCACCAATGTGCATACAAAATAATAAATATATGTCAAGCGCTTTAATAAATAAGCACGTCAAAATAAATATTGGCGCCACGCCTAAGATGCGCGCCCATAAAAAATGATAATTTCTTCTAAATAACTTGAATAGACATTATCGCTCAGTGCTTCCCAGCGCCACCGCCACATGCTCTACACATCAACTAAAGCATTCACAATTATTAGAAAATAATAAAATTAAACCAACAAAAGTGAATACCTAGCTGTCTTCAGCTACAAAATAAATAAATAGGTTAGAACTCAGTCCTAACCTTAATTTATTACGAGTGCGCACTCTAAACTCATAAACGTCCATTAATTTAAATATGTATTTTGCGGAATCACCCACTTGCACATTAAATTAATGAAACGCCTGAAAAGGATAGGCGTCCCCATCAAATTTTCGCACAAGAAATCCACCTTCTGTATGAGCCCCTGCAATAAATATAATTTGACGGAATCCACCGCAAAACCTCATAGAATCCACAGTGGAATATGCCTCCTGGCATCATACCCCCAAGGTGGGATAGTAATTCTCCTTAATTGTCATTAGCTCAATGTGGAGCGAGCAGTGAGGGGTAAGCACTTAGGTCACGAGCGTGCACCCATTGGGCCTCTTCACAAGATGATTTTTAAATTTAACCAAATATCTACAATATCTACGGACGGTTCTAGTGGTCATAAAGTCGATATCTAGAATAGTCTTAGGTTCAAGAATTTCAGTTTCTTCTTTTAACAAAGGGGGATTTTCATAAATGGAATGGACAGGTAATTCGCCTTTGAAAGGTCATAACAAACTAATATGAAAAGTGTTGTGGATTTTCCAGTGTTGGGTTAGTTCTAGTTTAAAGGCATCATCATTGATTTTGTGAATGATTTTGAAAGGTCCATAAAATCTAGGCGCGAACTTTACAACATGGTGTTTCTCAACACTTCGTAGTCTTCGTTTTTCAATTCGTAACGAGACATAATTATCAATTGTAAAATTCATAGCTTTTCTTTTCTTATTTGCTTGTTTAATATATGATTGCTAGGCTTTCACAGTCATATCTTTAACTTCATCAAAAATAGTAGCATGCATGTGGGCAATATCATCAACAAATTTAACTTCGTTTGACAATGAAGTAAGAGGTGTAGGCAATCTATATCCATAAATGATTTCAAAATGTGCTTTTCGTGTAGCTGCATGGGCTGTGTCATTGTATGCAAACTGAAGTAAATGCAAGTGTGTATCCTAGGTTTGTGGTTTTGAAATTGTGTATGCACGTAAAAGATCTAAGATTTTGTTGTTTGTAGCTTCTGTTTGCCCATTTGTTTCAGGATGAAATGCAGATGAAAAATTAATCTTTGTTCCTAAGTTAGCAAACAAAGTAATCAAGAAATTATTACAAATCTAGAATCTTGATTAGAAATAATAACTTTTGGTAAACCATGGTTAGTGAAAATAATTTTCAGAAACAATTGAGCAACTTGAGATGTAGTTAATGTTTTCTTGCATGGAATGAAATATACATGTTTGCTAAATTGATCAACAATAGTCCATATCATATCGTGATCAACTTGAGTGTTAGGCAGACCAGTAATAAAATCCATTGAAATATACTCCCATGGTCTTTCAAGGATTGGTAAAGGCATTAACAAACCATACTGCTTACCATGGTGTCGCTTAACTCTTTGACAGATTAAACATTCAGATACAAAGTTAGAAACATCAGATTCCATATGTGGCTAATAAAAATCTTCAATCAAAGTATGTAAAGTAGAAGTAATACCTCTATGGCCTTTATATGGGGGGCAAATGAATTTCGTGCAACACAAAAGATCAAAATGGAATAGCTACACATAACCTTTTCTCATAAAACATAAATCCATTAGCATAAGACAATGAATCAATTGGAATCTAGTTATTGGTAATCAATTTATTCCAATCAGCTTGAAAACTAGGGTCTTGGTCATAGGTATCTTTCATAGGAACAAATGAATCAAAAGATATCACAGAGATATTATAAATAGTCGGTCTTCTACTTAAGGCATTCGCAACAACATTTTCTTTTCAGGGTTGATATTGGATAAGTGGATGAAAACTTTGAATAAAAGCAGTCCATTTAATGTGTTGGTCAGATATTTGTGGCTAAGTAAGGAGATGTTTAATACTTTGTTGGTCAATTTTAATCATGAATTCAGATCCCATTAAATAGTGTTTCCATTGACCTAAAGCTTATACTACAGCTAGCAATTCCTTATCATAAGTAGAGTACTTGAGTTCAGAGGGTTTAAGTTTGTAGCTGGAGTAAGCTATGGGATGAGAATTTGCATAAGTACATCTCCTATTCCAGATCCACTAGCATTAGTGACTACTAGGAAAAATGGTCTAGTAAAGTCAGGAAGTTGCAATACAGGAGCATGAGTTAAAGCACGTTTCAGTAAATCAAAGGACTTTTGCTGATTGTCAGACCAATGATACACAATACCTTTCTTTAATAATTTTGTCAAATGTAATGCAAGCAGTGAAAATTTTCTCACAAATTTTTTGTAAAAGCTAGCAAGTCCTAAGAAAGAACGTAATTCATGCACATTTTTAGGTATCGGCCAATTCAAATTTGCTTCTATCTTTTTAGGATCAACTTTAATACCTTTAGATGAAACAATATGACCTAAGTATTCAATTTGTGTTTAGAAAAACTCACTCTTTTCAGGGTTAGCATATAATTGATTCTCTTTCGTTAATTTAAAAACCAAAGATAAATATTCATAATGTTCGTTCTCATTCTTACTGAAAACCAATATGTCATCAAAGAAAACAATGACACAATGCTGATGCTTCAAAAAGATGTGATTCATCATACAACTGAATGTAGCTTGTGCATTAGTTAATCCAAAAGGCATAACTAGGAATTCATAATGTCCAATTTGAGTTCTAAATGCAGTTTTGAAAATGTCAGATGTGTCCAGTCGTACTTGATGGTATCCAAATTTAAGATCTATTTTGCTAAATATTGCAGCCCCTTGTAGTTTGTCCATAAGATCGTCTACCCTAGGAATGGGATATCTATTTTTGACAGTAATTCTATTTAGGTCACGATAATCAATGCACATCCTATAATTGTTATTTTTCTTTTTAACTAATAAGACAGACGCACCAAATGGAGAAATACCGGGTCTAATGAGTCCTCGAGTTAACAATTCTTCAACTTGAGTTTGAATTTCTTTCTAGTCAATTTGATTGTGTCGATAAGGTGCTTTACATGGTGGTTGAGAACCTAGACTCATGTCTATTTTATGATCTTCAAGACGTGTGGGTGGTAAACCAACAGCAAAACAGTCTTGAAATTGTGAAAGAAATTGTGTATGCCTAGGATGCATCTTATTTTCCTTAACTTCAATTTCATTCACCCAGATTAAATAAGATTTGCTACCTTTTCTTAATTCACATTTAGCTTGTGTATGACTAAGCAATGGAAAATCATCAAAGGTGTGCATACCATGCAATGTAATTTGTTTTCCATTAGAATGAATCTTCATTGAATGCGTTGAATAATCGATATCAGGATTATAATGATGATGCCAAGGCATGCCTAGAATAATGTCACTAGATTGCAAAGGCACAATTAGGAAATTCCTACGTTCAACATAATCACCAATTTTAATTTCTAAGTCATGCACTTCTTGTGTTCCATTGTATCTAGTGCTTAAGAATGCAGCCTTGATGCGATAATGAGTAGAAACATTATGTAATTTCAATTCTTTGACCAATTTTGCAAAAATAAAGTTGTGTACAAAACATTTCATTGTTAATAAAGAATGGGGATTTGGTATACCTAGTAAAGTATCAGAAGTAGTGTCGCTATCGTCATCGTCTGTCGAAAAAAAATATTTATTATTTATTTTTTAGTCTCTTAAAATATAAAAAATATTAAACAAGTAATAGATAGAAGTATTAGTGATATTGTATATCATATCAACTTTAGGACTAAGACAAGTTTATGTGTGTAGGATGCTTCGAAGAATATTTAGGATAGAACTTCTTACTTGATATTAGCTCTTGGGAGTCTTTTTCTCATCATACCCTCAACTATGATTAGCACTATGGGGTTTCAAGTTTCAATATCCTCAATTGTGATTCCTATTAGCAGTATCATATTTCAATACCTAAATGGTGGCTTGATGTCATGGGATGATACTACTCATACTATCATATCCTAGCAAATCTCTTAAGATATCTTCCCTTGATTTGTAAGAAGAAATAGAAAGGACTTTACTGGCATTTCTTCATGGTCTTCATCTTCAGTCACTCCCAAATAGTTAATGTGAACATTTGACTTTTTGGATTGGAAATTTGCTACTAGATGTCCAAGTCGATGGCATTTGTAACAAACTATGGATTTGTCTTTAGACACATTATTGGTAATAGCGGGAAGTTTAGGAATGTTGGGATTTTGCTAAAGAGATGGTTTAGGATTTTGGATTTCTGTTTGATGGTAAAGCAGGGGGTCCTGTCCAAGATTTACGGAATGAAAATGGAAGGAAACAATTTTGATTGAATCTTCAAAAATTAGAATTGAATTGTTTTGTACCAAAGTTACCATTGTTTGAAAATTATTGTGGTCACTTCTCTCATTCTCGAACCTTATCTTCAGCATCATGGACCAAGAAAATTGCATCTTCGAGAGTCGTTGGCTTAAACATGTTCACTTTTGCATAGAAGTGACCGAGTAACCTAGACATAAACTTCCGCTTATGAGTCACCTTAGGTACATCTTCGAGTATTTGTAGTTGCAATAAAGCATTCCAAAAAATGCTCGGTATATTGGGAAATAGGCTCGCGATCTCTTTGTTGCAGAAGATCCCACTGTTTGATTGCTTTTTTGTGTAATTGGGGTGAAAGAAAATTCTACAAAAATTTCTTTTGGAAAGTCTCCCAAGTAATAGGACAATCAATGCTTTTGTGGACAACAGTCCACCATAAGGATGCTCTGCCCACTAAATACTGGGTATATTGGAAAATAGGCTCGCGATCTCTTTGTTGCAGAAGATCCCATTGTTTGATTACTTTTTTGTGTAATTGGGGTGAAAGAAAATTCTACAAAAATTTCTTTTGGAAAGTCTCCCAAGTAATAGGACAATCAATGCTTTTGTGGACAACAGTCCACCATAAGGGTGCTCTGCCCACTAAATGATTAGTGACACATTTAATTTTGTCTTTTTCAGCATACTATTCTTCATGGAAATAATCATCAAACTGGCTGATAAAAGTAAGTACAATCTTTCCATCGTGTGACCCATTGAAAGTACAAAATTTGAAATTTATTTTACTTATATTTGTTTCTTTTCGAATAGATTGTGTCGCATCAATCGTACGTCCTATAATATCTTCAGATTGCGGTCCATCTTGATTGACAGTAGATCGTTGCAGAATTCGCCAATTGAGCTTGCAAAGTTTGACGTGGTCTTCGTTCCTCTTGAAGCTGCATCATAATTAGGTCCACTTTTTGCTCCATCGTTGGTTCTGATAAATCACCTTCGACCATAAAATCTTCTATATTTTGATCAGTCATCCAGCAAAATTTCAAACAACCTCACACACTTGAAATCTTGTTAGCGGGATGAGCGTAGCTCAAATTCCAGATAACAAAGCTTGCTTCTTTTTTTTAATAATGGCTTTTGATTATCTTTCTTCTTTACGGCTATGGAAATTGATGTCGTCCTTCTTTCAAAAGGATATGTTGTCCGTGTAGACTACATGTAGCAATCTGTGTGCTGGAACTTAACTCTGTCAGACCATAGGTGCAAATGGGGGCTTACAAGGAGGTCGAAAACCCATTTAGGAGTTGCTGTGTATGAACTCCCGCTATGGGAGAGATTTTAAACCTTCAAAATTTAACCTTTTTAGCTTAGTAAGCTTTAAGCTTTAAACAACTTAGTTTCTAGTAGAAGAAAAAAAAAGTGATCTTCTCGAATCAATCACGACAGGATGACGGCAAATTTTTGGCAATGACGGCAACCTTCAGTACATACTGTCGCCATCAATAATCAAATTTTATAGAGCTAAAGCTTCTCTTAAGCTTTGTTAAGCTTCATAAACTCTAGCTTGATTAAAATTCTTGCTTGTTCTTTCTGAGAAGAAGAAGACTTAATAAAGGAACTTCCCAGGTGGTCCTCCACTTGTAGAGGTTGGTCCTTCGCGATCTGAATGCGTAGCAGGGGGTTCTTCACTACCAGGAATACGCTGATATTGATGGATTGTCGCAAGACTCGCTGTAGAGCTTGATCATTCCAAGAGCTTCGGCTTCGCACGAGATGGTAAGCGATTGGAAGCCCTCGATCTCAGCTTCGCTCTGATACCACTATTATGCAAATCGGATGATGTATACGTGGGTAGTGAGCACCAGAAGGTCCCCTAGAACAAACAACTCTACTTTTTGCTCAAAAACCAAGAGAGAAAATTTGCACGACATGAAGCAAGAAGACTAATTGGGTACAATCTCGCCCCGTGCCTTGTGTGAGTACTCTATAAAGCATGTATTTAATATATTATTCATCTCCAAGCTCAATAATAGCCCAATTTTAAAATTAGCAAACTTTAGCTTTTGTGTTTGCTTTTGTCCAAAAAAAGAATAAAGGGGTTGGGTGCCCAAAGAGTCCGGGTGTGCCCAAATACAATGTCCAATAACAAATATTTAAAGTGTGCCCATGCGCATACAAAATAATAAATATATGTCAAGCGATTTAATAAATAAGCACGTCAATATAAATATTGGCTCCACGCCTAACATGTGCGCCCATAAAAAATGATTATTTTCTCTAAATAACTTGAATACACACTATCGCCCAGTGCTTTCCAGCTCCATCGCCACCTGCTCTACATATCAACTGAAGCATTCACAATTGTTAGAAAATAATAAAATTAAATTGACAAAAGTGAATACCTAGCAGTCTGCAACTACAAAATAAATAAATAGGTTACAACGCATTCCTAACCTTTATTTATTACAAGTGCGCACTCTAAACTCATAAACGTCCATTAATTTAAGTATGTATTTTGCGGAATCACCCGCTATGGAATCACCCACTTGCACATTAAATTAACAAGACGCCCAAAAAGGATAGGCATCCCCATCAACTTTTTGCACAAGGAATCCACCTTGTGTATGAGCCCCGACAATAAATATAATTTTACGGAATCCACCGCAAAATCTCACAGAATCCACCGTGGAATATGCCTCATCGCATCAAATATTCCCTTTATCGTGGGGCCAGGGTGCTCCCCCCGGACCCTAGCCACGGGGGGAACTGCCCCCCCAGGACCCCCCAGACAAGGGCCACTTCCGCGGCCACCAGACCCCAAAATACAGGCCCCTTTTAACTCCCTTGCCCCACAACTTGATGCAATGTGCCTCGAGTTGCTAGTAGCTTAACTACTTTGTCTAACCCAAAGATTAGATTCACAACAATCACATTTTTGCCATCTGGTCACATAGACCTCATTTGATATACAAGTCAAGACTCAACTAATATCCGGGCTCACATATGGCTTCTCCTCATAATGGGGGCCTTACAACTTTGAGCACCATGGATTATTAGTGGCACCTTATGAGGGTGGGGCATTGAGCATATCTAACACCCCCCTCAATGTCCACTCGCATCTCCTTAGCCCAATGCCAAGTCTTTGAAGATGAACTTGAAGCAAATCCTTCGTAAATACTATGGTGAAGATATCTGCTCCATTCTCCTATAGTGGATAGTAGATCAATTCCACTATCCCATCCTCGATCAAATCACTCACATAGTGATACTAGATCTTTATATGTTTGTCATCCTACACTCCCATATGCCATGGGATCCTTCTCAACCATATTGCTTCACATGTAGCAAAAGAAACTACCTTGTACTTTTCTTCGGTAGAAGACAATGCCACTATTGGCTGCTTCTTACTAATCCAAGAGAAAATTCCTAAACCCAAAGAGAAACAATAACCAGAAATTGACTTCCTGGAATCTTTGTCTCCTGCCCTGGGCGATAGTGTGTATTCAAGTTATTTAGAGAAAATAATCATTTTTTATGGGCGCACATGTTAGGCGTGGAGCCAATATTTATATTGACGTGCTTATTTATTAAATCGCTTGACATATATTTATTATTTTGTATGCGCATGGGCACACTTTAAATATTTGTTATTGGACATTGTATTTGGGCACACCCGGACTCTTTGGGCACCCAACCCCTTTATTCTTTTTTTGAACAAAAGTTCCAGAATTCCTTGCACTTGGTCATGCCAAATTCCTTCAAGATCTCCCATGCATACTTCTTGCTAGAATTCAATCCCCAAACAATAGTGCAGCAAGTCCAAGTTTGTCATATCAAACTCAAAACTCAAAGCCTTTTGAGTTTGGTTGATCTTATCTTCATAGTCACCTGTAGTAAGAAGATCGTCCACATATAGGACAATCACTACAAACTTTTCACCATCCCTGTAAACATACAAGTTAGCAGCTGAGGCACATCTTTTGAAGTTTAAGCTTAAAAAGAACTTATCTATCTATTGGTACCATGTGCTAGGGACTTGTTTCAGCCCATACAATGCCTTCTTCAGTTACACACTTTTTTCTCAAAAAATACAGGGCCTCAAACCCTGGTGGCTGAGCCACGTACACCTCCTCCTTGAGGTCACCATTTAAGAATGATGACAACATCCATTTGGTAAACTGGCCACTGCAATTACTATGTGAATAGTGGTCATTCTGGCAGTTCAGGAAAATGACTCTTGAAAATCAAACCCTTCAACCTATGAAAATCCCTGGGCAACCAGTCTGGCTTTGTACTTTTCTAAGGTACCATCATCCTTCTACTTTACCTTCGAGATCCACTTGGTGCCAATAACCTTCCCCTTTGTTGGCCGCGATCCACTAGCTCCCAAGTGTCATTCTTCATTATGCTGTCATACTCGACTTGCATAGCTACCTTCCATGTTAAATCTGCAAGTGCTTCTTCTAAGTCAGTTGGCTTCTTTACTTCTCTCATAATTCGAGCCATCAAGGCCATATTGACTATGTGAGCAAAAGCCCTCCTTTTCTCCTCTATTCTCTGAGACCTCCTTGGTCCCATCTGCCTTCTCCTCAGCAGATGTAGGCATAGGATTATTCTGGTCATAGAGCTGCTTCACCCAACGTGGAAATGGATTTTTCGGTGGGGTGATGTAAGGTTGGTGAAATTTTTCCTCATCATTTGAAGATGATTCTTCCTCCTCCTTAAGGATAGGGACAGCTCTCAGGACAGGTTCATAGTGGACTACTTCTTCACTTGATGATAAAGTGGAAGAACTTGCCTTCTCTTCCTCCAGTGTATGTGGCTCCTCCTTGAACACTACATCATGGCTCGCGATTATCTTCTTTGCCTCTTGGTCATATAATTTGTAAGCCTTCTACTCATCACTATAATCCAAAAGAAGATACATTTTCTTCTTTTTGGTTTTAACTTATTTCTCTTCTCATCTAGAACATGTGCATAACATTCACATCCAAAAATTTTGAAATGTGAGGCAGATGGTTTCTTATCAATGTAAGCTCATGAGGTGTTTTTCCCTTGAGAGCCTTTGTCTTGCTCCGATTTAGAATGTAGATTGCAATATTAATAGCTTCAGCCCAAAAAAGGCAATCCCTTGCCCTTAAGCATGCAACTTGCAATCTCCAAAATGGTGCTATTGTTGTGTTCCATAACACAGTCATGCTGAGGTGTGTGAGGCATCATCAATTGATGCTTGATCCCTTTGCTCTTGCAAAAGTCTTCAAACTCCTTTGAGTTGAACTCACTACCATCATTTGTTCTAGATTTCTTCACACTTTTTCCTGTTTCATTCTCAACAAGTTTTAACCATTCTTTAAACTTACCAAAATCTTGAGCCTTATCACGAAGAAAGTACACCCACATCATCCTACTGTAGTCATTGACAATCAACATAAAATAAGAAGATCCCCCCAAGGCCTGTGTAGGAATCTTACCACACAAGTCACCATGCACTACCTCTAGAGGAGTTTGTGCTCTATTCTTGCTTTCCTATGGAAATGCCTTTCTATATTGCTTTCCCATCATATAAGCTTCACATGATTCCTTCAGTTCAATCACTACAGGTAGGTAAGCAAACATACCTTTCTTGTGCATCTCCTTCAACACTGCAAATCCAATGTGTCCAAACCTTTCATACTAAACCTTACTTGTGCCCACTCCATTGGTGGTTGTAAGAGCACTTAAGTCAAACAGGTTGTTTCTTCTTTCTCCTTTGCCAACAACTTTGCCAACACTATCAAGAATTTTTGCACCTAAGTTCTTGAATCTCACTTCATGACCAAGATCAGTTATGGCCGCAAAACTAATAACAAATTTCTCCTAATTTCTAGAACATACAACACATTTGAAAGATTTTTTACTTCACCATTTGCAGCAACAAAAGAAATAGTACTTACACCCGCAGTAGGGCATTTTACATCATTTCCAACCATCATAGTGATGGATTCTTGTAGAGGCTGCATAGAACTGTATAGACCTTTCTTGTTGGCGAGGCCCCACTATCCAACACCCATGAGTTAGTGGTATCTTCTTCTTGCAACGAGGAGCACACTTCCTCAATGGTTTCCATGAATAAATCCAACTCTGTGTCAGTCATATTGGTTGTCTCTTTCCCTTTAATTTTAAGGGTACCATTATTTTCATCTACCTTCTTAACACGACAATCTACGATTGCATGTCCTTTCTTCTTGTAGTAGAACCACTCTCCTTGAAACTTTTTCTTACTGCACTTCTTCTTTTTATCACCATCATTTTTTGTGGAGGAACCACTTTGCCTTTTGCATTGGCAGAGAATGCACCATCTCCATTGTTGCTTCATTCTTGGGCTTTCAGCCTCAACTCCTCCTCCAACAATAATGCACAAAACTCCTCAAAACTCAAAGCTTGAGGTCTCCCCCAAGTATTAAGGGTAATTACTAGTCCATCAAACTTTTGTGGAAAAATCGAAAGACACCTTCAAGCTAGCTCCTTGCTAGTCTTTTGTATCCCAGCACCAACCATCACAGTCTCCAAAAGCTCTTAAGAATCAAGCATAGTTGTAACTTTGAACTTCCACAAGGTGTAGTTTGTACCATCTAACTTGCATTCATCACTAAGGTTGGTGGACGAATCCTCAGTGTTTGAATAGTCGGTACAGCAACACCACCTTCTACACCGCTTCTTGATGTGTGAGAATTGCTTCTAGAAGTCAACATAGTTCCTCTTTGTTATTGAAGCCTTTGCCTCTTGCACACTCTTCGATCCCTAGAGCCCCATGGGCTCTGATACCATGTAAAAATTACACGGCACAACGAACAGGATCTGAGAAAGAGATAGAGAGTACACTGTAGATAAGAAGAGAATAAGTAAATTCTTTAGCTCCAAATAACTAATACAAAGATGGCTCTGTCCACCCATGCACTTCCACTATGTGAAGCTTAGATGGCGATCTAGATAGAAGATAGGTGAAGAGCTTAAGGCTAGCTGGGACAACTCTAACTGGGTGAAAGATGGATGATGGATGGCTGTGAAGGGGTTTAGATTTTATAGCATGCCAAGGCATTTAGGTTGGCATGACTGACCTACCATATGAGCCTCCACTAATTGACTAGAGAATATTCCCTTTACCATTGGGTCGGGGGCACTCCCCCTGGACCCTTTTTGCCATCTAGTCACATTGACCTCATCTGACATACAAGTCAAGACTCAACCAATATATGGGCTCACATATGGCTTCTCCTTATAATGGGGGCCTTTCAACTCTGAGGACCATGGATCATTGGTGGCACCTTATGAGGGTGGGGCATTGAGCATATCTAATAGGATCAATGTCTTTAGGAGTATTACTACTAGAAAGGGATCCAATGACCTCACTCATAAGGCTTATTTACTTTGCTAGTAAAGTGATGAAACCAATAGAGAAGAATTATACTCCCACTAAGCAGATGGTTTAGCTCTTATGTTTGTTGTAAAGAAGTTCCGCTCGTATCTTTTACCAAGCTAGGTTCTTCATTATTATCATTGTAGTGGAAACCTTTCCCGATGTCCTACAACATATGGATATTTCATCTAGGATTTCTAAGTAGATGATCGAGTTGCAAGAATTTGACTCTACAATAATGGTAGAAGATTCAACTCGAGCATGCATTCTCAATGTGCTAACTCAAAGATACCATGTGAAAAAGGTAAAAACCAACAAGTTCATGATACAACCATAAATGGATATATATAGGTACACTTTGTTCCAAGAGATAAGAATATGAATGCAAATGCCTTAGCTAGTAAAAAAATGGGAGATCAAATAATAAGAGTTGAAAATCTACAAGATCCTAAGTTTCCAAGTAGTGAACATCTACAAGTTATTATTAGTTTTTTAGAGATCAAAGAAATTTTGTTGTATTAGAGAGATATTCCAATGGTAGGCATCAGTTTACAAGATATCTCAAGCAAGATGCATAGAACTTGAGTGAATGGATGGAGGTTGAAATCTTATCATTGTAAGATGTTCCATCATTATGTGTCCTCATGGGAAGAAGACCCTATGAACCTATCAATATCGAAAAAAACATGGAGATGAATTCATGAGGAGAAAGTTTAATGCTAGACCACAAGAAATACCTAATTTTCAAATGCTGCAAAATGAGGAACAACTACTATCAATTAGGCATTGGAATTGAATCATTAGGAGCAGTGGAAGAATGGGTGTAGGCCGTTTGAATTTGAATTCCTCTACCCTTCTACCCTGAATCGAGTAATTCCTCCACAAGTGGTGGAAAAATCCATCCAGGTCATGAAAATGATAGGAAAGCGGTGGCTAGATGAGAGGGTTAAAAACCCCACGTTATGGAGAAGAGATCCTGCAAAGTACTGGGAGGATAAGGTCATTGAAGAATTGAGAAAGGTCAAAGGCTATGAAGCCCATCCTAAATGGTGCTGCTAAAAGATTTTGGACACCAATTTTGAGACATGGATGGGTTTTTGCAAAATGCTACCATATGAAACGGATGATCCCACCTACATGGCTTACTTGAGAAACCATGGTATGAATTTTGACTAGGGGAAGCATGGCAAGTATGACTTTCCTTTGATCAACAATGTTAATGATGTCACTCCTGAAGAATGCCTGACCTTTGGGGCAAAAACCTCTAACCCTCCATCACTCACTTCTTAGATGAGTTTGCGGCGGCATGCCCCAACCTTGCTTTCCTAACCACTTGTAATTACCTCCACCTCTTGCAAATCCTGCTAAAACAAAAACCTGTAGCCAAAAAAGAGCACTTGCTACCCCTCCATTTTGATATCAATGTAGGAATAGACATCTGTGCAATGACCCACCTAATGTTAAGGGCCGCTCTGTTGCTAGCTTTTTTCACGAGCCTTTTGGAAGATATGAGTGACAATAGGTTCTTAAAACACCAAATTAGAGATTTTGAAAATTTTCCAAGTCCCACTTTTAATGAATGTCTTACTTTTGTGAATGAAAGAAAGCACTATGTTTATGTTTATCTTTAAAGGGCACTTTGTATGTTACAAATATGAGATCACACATCTTGAGAGCTTAAATGATGCATGTAAGCTATGTGGCTATTAGAAGATTTGAATTTCACCTCTATCTTTTCTAGCATACTAACAAAATACGATGTTGTATGGTGGTGGAAACATCAAGGAGGCTTAACTACTATATAGCTAGGAAATTTCCAAGTTTAATGTAAGAATACAAAGGTTTGATGGAGTGGAGAGAGAATTTAGAATACAAGAGCCTTAAACATTGTATGAAAATATGTTATCATGGAAAATTTTATAATGTTATGGATTTGAATATATTATAATATGAGTTTTTTCTTTTATATATAGTATCATTTAAAGTGACATGTATAAATTTCATGAAGAGTAACCACTAACCACGTGTGGTTTAATAACTTGATCTAATACCATATAGTAATAAGTTTGGATAACCTATGATGTGATGGTTCTTTTTTTCATGTAAATTAATAGATATGAGTATGTTAAATAATTGCTCACCCCATTTGCATTTTTTTAATGTATATGCATGATATATAAATATCTTTTGTTCAAAAATTTTATCTATCTTTACAATATATGGACAAGATGGATATTGGCTTTGGCCAAAATCAACTAGCTTCATGACTAGCTAAATGAACTTTCATATCATAAAATGAAAATTTATATACCAAGCTAGAAGTTTATGATTTTTCTAAGACCAAAGATTTAACATTTGACCAATGGTTTGTGTTCCCAAAGAAATAGACATATTTTATTATTAATTAAGACTTATTTGTTAGCTAAGACATAAAGTACAAATTTGGACTTAAACCACTTTATAAGAAATTTCAACACAATTAACTAATGTTATTGAAATAATAAAAAACATTAAGTAGATTCTCTCATTGATATTAGTGGCATTTAAAAACACCAAGGTAACTACATAAAACACTTTAAATTTCTAACAAGCATATATTTCATAGCCATGCAAAAGCCCTTAATGTAAGGGATACATTTACTATGGAAGTCAAAGTTAGTCCACATAGAGTCACTGTCTTGTTGCATCATGTATATTGGAAAAATACAACTTTTGTAGATAACAACACTACCATTTATGAAATATTTGTGATATCCTAACTCATGAGCAAGTTGCATTGTTTTCATATCTTTCAAAGTAGAGACTAAAAGAGTTTGCTTCAACTTGGATAATTGTGAGTTGTTCAATGTAAGTGACAAACGACATGAGGCATTTGTTGAGTATATTTGTATAATAGACGGTCATAAAGTACAAAATAGGATTTAAGCCACTTTATAAGACATTTCAACACAATTAACTAATGTTATTGAAAGAATAAAAAACATCAAGTAGATTCTCTCATTGATATTGGTGGTGTTTAGAAACACCAAGGTAACTACATAAAACACTTTAAATTTCTAACAAGCATATATTTCATAGCCATGAAAAAGCCTTTAATGTAAGGGATATATTTATTATGAAAGTCAAAATTAGTCCATATAGAGTCACCGCCTTGTTACACAATGTATATTGGAAAAATTAAAAAAAAAAGATTTTGTATAAAGCATTTAGCTACACTACCATTTATGAAATTTTTGTGATATCCTAACTCATGAGCAAGTTGCATTGCTTCCATATCTTTTAAAGTAGAGACTAAAAGAGTCTGCTTCAACATGGATAATTGTGAGTTGTTCAATATAAGAGACGGATGACGTGAGACATTTGTTGAGGATGTTTGTATAATGATGGTCTCTTGAAGCAAGAAGTAATTGAAGGTTGAACATATATACCATCTTTATCAATCATGGTCTCGTGTGGTGCTGATGATGAAGATGAAATACCATCATTCTCTGCTCTATTCCATTTATCAATGACAACCTTGAATTGAGCATACAATTCATGTCCATATTAAACTAGATCATGTCCATATCGTTCAAACTTGATGACTTCACGTGCATCATGGTATTTGCTTAAGCGAGTCAAGTATGGTAAAAGTTCTTTGATCAATATAGAGTCTTCACGATCAATATCAAATGTTTTTGGATAAATACAATTCTCAACAGGACTTGGACATCCTTTGTAAGGACTGTCACCTATGAGAATAGTCTTGGTATGCTGACAAATATCTCCATATTGATCCCATACATACTTCAAAGGCTTGAACATTGCTTCTACTCCCATATTATCTGGCCTATATATGATTTTGAGTGGATTTCTATGACATTGTTCTTGGTTCCAAATAATGAAGAAAGAATACCTCCTTTTTGCATGGATCTCCAAGCACTTAATAATTGCCATGGCATTCTTATGTAAAGCTATTGACCAAACTTCCACTTGGAATCTTGCAAATAAGGCTTCAAGAAACTCCATACATCCTCATCAAAAAACAAGCCATTGCTTTCCCATTTGAAAGCTTTGAAACCTTTTAGCCTTAGCAAAGCATCGTTGTAAAAGAAGACCATTGAGATCAAGTAGTACACATAATTGTGTTGCATTTCTTATCAAGGACACATCAATCACATTATCATGCTCTACTATTGTTGAATCTCTTAGATATCCAACCATAGATGTCTTAGTTGAAGTTACAAAGAAGAAAAAGAAGCACATTAGATTTACTTACTTCCTCATCATTCTACTTAATGTTTGAGCTATAAACTGGTATAGAGCACTAAAACAATTTAACTTCAGAGGTGAAAAAAATATATATGATGATTTCTTTGAAGTAAAATCTATTCTAATAAAGTTATTTTTCCATACCTACTTTTTAATATCGCTAATTATAAATATACTTGAGATACTAGCAATATATTCTTGTAATTAGTTGTGAAAATTTAACTGTCATTATAATATTAAACATACTCAATTTCTAAAAAGGCCTTGAAAATGGCATGTACAAAGACGGTGTTTATTAGTCCTAATTATTAAAAGAAAATGTAAACATTATACTTTTGACCATGTGACCAAAACTATGTCACATATAAGTGACACATGACAATTTTATTGAGATAAGTTATACTCTATTTGAAAAGTTTTCATAGTTTCTTCTTAAGGACCAACCATTCTATTTTTGAACTAGTTATGTCCCATAGATATTTAAACTCATGAATTGTAACAAGGATTTTGCCTTAATATTCCATATACACATCTCAAAAGATACATTGGAGTGAAATCTTTGTTGCAATATTTGCTACTGAGGTAAAACTCCTTTGGGAGGTGCAATAAATCTTTTTTGGTGTGTGCAATATATTGTTGGATCTCTTATCCTAAGGTACATGCATAGACATACACTAGTGATATAGTAAAAGAGGCTATAAGAGATAAGAGATTTGACCATGTGGACAAATCTAACCAAAACTAACATGACAAGATGATTACACAACACAGATAAGAGTTTAATTGAAATCACATTTAAAATAGACTTAAGTAAATTTTTCATAAGCTAGCTCAAACTTTTCATTATGATAAGTATTCTTACACACTAGATTACAATCAAACAGTTATCCTTACAAAGGATGATAAATTTGAATGAGCTCTTTAATACTATTTTGGAAAAATATTTACTTAAATAGATTTTTAAAACCAAACATGCTTCGTACCTTTTGTAAAAATTTTAAAAAATAAAGACAGTTTCTTTAAGTAATATCACCAAAGAAAGAAAATATTGCAAATGCTAATGGAAGTAACTTCTCAAGAAAAAAATCAAAGTTACATCAATGTGTCTTCCTTGATGAAAGGAGAAGAAACGGAGTTTAAACACCTGAAGTAGCCTTTAATTTCTCTTTCATAATTAGACTTGCTATATCTTGGTTTGATTCTTCTATGCCCTCAAGTGGTACTTCAAGAACTTGAACTTCAGTAGGAGGAACCTCTTGGGAGTTTGAATTTTGTTTGGCACCCTCATGGACCCTCCACAATTGTGCTTTAACCTCTCTTTGCTCTTGAGTGTTGCAAACCACTGCAATAGTATTTATATGATTTACCAATGCCACCTTAGATGTAAGTCCACTTGCATATACATCAAATACAACCTCATGAGCATCCTTGAATGCTTTGATTGTAGTTTCCATAAATTTCATTTTCTTTCTCAAAATGGCCTTTGCAATCCTTTGTTCTTCTTCAAGATCTTCATCATTGCACTCCTTGTCCAAGCCTTGAAAGTCCAAAATGGAAGGCTTCTTGACATTGTTTATATATCACTCAAAAGTCAAAACTACGTTACAAAAGAATCTATAGATCCAAAAGCAAATGTTCTATCCATTGGTAGGAAGTCAACACTATCAACTAGCATGCGATACTTGTAAGAAATGCTTTCAAGAGCATTTTCCAAAGCTACCATTTTCTTTTGATCAAGAAATTATAACAACATGAATTGTTTAGGTTCACATATCATTTGTAGTAGAGTGAATACAACCTTTCCAAACTTTATAGAGTCCCATTTCATTCCCTCAACCCCATGTGCTGCATCTAGAACAACAACCCCAATGGTAATTGGATCTCTATAAACATTATGTATAAGATCAAATGTTTTTAGATTGCATCCAACAACATATAAACGCCAAGGGTAAGTAGTGGAGGATTGAAGAGGATTTTACTTTTTTCCAATTAGGGAGTTCACAATATATTTTGCTCCATTTGGTAGGGACCCTACATCAGTTAGCTCCACGTGTGAGTTTCTTTAATATCCAATCATTGCAAATGCCTAAAATATTTGTTTAGACTTCATCATTGATATCATAATCATCAACAAGCTCTTCCCAAGTCCTCATCCTAGTGCTACTTTTTGGAACTGAAACATTGAAAAGAGTGACTAATTCCTCCTTTAGGACCCCATCTTGCTTGATTTGCTTAGCCCTTGTTTCCATGTCAATCATATCTTCCTTATCCCATTTTTTTCTAAGAAAAAGGATATGACCTTCATTGATCTCCTCTTGTAGTGTAAGGATGTCTCCATCCTTTAAACCCATAAGGCAACGAAAAGCAGCAGGAGAAGGTTGCCTTCCCTTTTTTCTAAAACTCTCCTCTTGGAATATAAGTTCACCTCTAGAGTATCTCTTTATGATTTTGATCAACTATCAAATATTTCTTGGGAGATAACAATCATATGGCAATCTCTAGATGCACAATTTTCTCCAATGTACACCACAAATCTCTGCAAAAAAATATATCAAAATAGTGACATAGAGCAAAAGAAAGAGCATCACACTAATCTTCAAAAAAAGAGAAGGTAAGCTTATATGTGTTTACCTACCATAGTCCTCTTTGAGAGGTTGTCATAGAAATCCCTTATTGGGGTTTTGATGAAGAACCAAATGCTAGCCACTAATCTCTTAATTGTTGAAGTTGCTCAACATAAGGGGCATTCTTCATAATATTATGTGATTCCGTATTTGTCATTTGTGAAAGCTCAATGCACATTTCCGCAGGAGAATCAACTAATATTCTAGCATTTCTCATGGTGTATAAATGCTTGGTTGCTAGACAACGTGTAGTATTAATATGAATATATATATTTGTTGCATGAATTAAGTGAAGCTCTGATATAATCCAATAACTATAAGTGTCCAACTTATTAGCATCCACCTCATCACGATGCATGAGTCTCTTCTCATTGTTCTCTTGTAGAAAATGCATAAGATATGTTGTTGTTGTTCGATTCATGGGATTCTTTATGAAAGACGTGGTTAGCTTCTCTACATAATCCCAACATAGTGACCTATAAGCATACAAAGGAGGTGCCTCATAACACCTATCAGCGAGAATAGGAAATTGTGTTGTTGGACCAAATGGAAAGAAATTTTCAAACATGTGAAATCTTGATTCTTCCTTCTTTCCCTTCTTCTTAACTATCTCAAGAAAATCAAATGATTTTTCTACTCCCTTGACCTCAAGAGAAATTATTGGCTTTGCAGGTGTAACTTCTAGCATGGAAGGTAAAGTGGCATCATTCTTAGTAGTGTTAGCAACCAAACTAACAACAAGAGCTTGTGGCAAGAAACTTTATTGAGGTGATTTTGACTTTGAGCTTGTGGGATTTGATGAATTATTTTCTTTTATCTACACCAGCGATTGATTATTGGAAACATATGATCTACACTCTTCAAACTCCAAATGTGCAAGAAGATTTATTTCTCATAGATTTTTGGCCAAGAACACAAGGTGATGTAACCAATATAGATGTAGATAATACAGATGACTTTATTGGATTGGAAAACTTGAATTATCACTATTGTGGTTCTCTGAGCAAATGACCCAAACATGCATTTGAACCAATGCTTGATGTTAAGAAATATGACTTTATGCTTGTTAGATCTTCAGATCCAGTATATCCACTTATGGCTTGGTGTTGCACAAAGTGAGATCAATACAAATAGAAATTCCAAAAACTTCAACAAGGTACATATACAATATTGGGTACCAGTTTGTATTCCTCAAAATGCTCCAGATGTTGAGGTGTATTTTAATTCTTGGGATAAATATTCGATGTGAAAAAAAAAAAGATCCTGAATGATGGGAAACAATAGATAGCATTGTCTTCTCTTGGATAAAGAAAGGTACAAAATCTCCAAAAAATTTTAAAATTCCTCCAAAGATTGTATTGAAGGCTAAAGAAAGTCTACAACAATCCATCGACTAAAGATTTTCCTTGAATAATTTCAAGGATATTAAAACTAAGGTGTTTATTAACACCACCTTTTTGAGTTTTTTTCAATCTCTTGGAAACAACCATAAGCAGTAATATGTTCCATTGCACCAAGTTCCAAATTAATGAAATTCCCAAAATTCACGAAATCCATTTTGATTTGGTTTTCCCATATTGATGGGAAATTCCCAAAATCCCTAATATGGAGTTTTAAAATGTAATCATCCTTTCCTCTCTACTACCCCTCTCAATATAAGAATTAACCAAAAGAGCTACATGCAAAGCCATGCATTCCTTTGTAAATCTCTTAGGTCCCCCTCAAAATGTAGCTACTGAAGAGCATCAAGATAAGATCTAGTGTGCAATGTATATAAAAAAAAAAAAGAGAGAAAACAAAGAAAAGACCCACACACAGTAAAAGGGAAGGCAGGAAGAGCTGTCTCATGTAACATCAGAGTGCCACAAATGTTGCACCTAGGAGTTCTCAAGTTATATGCATCCAATGGCCTTGGTTAACTAGCTAACCCTGTAGCCCTCCTTGTTCCACCACTTTACACTTAGGGCATATCGAGGGCAAGACACATCTAGGGAGTCCGTGCTCTGATTAGACATGTCTCCCTAAGTCAGAACCACAACACCTCTGCTTGTACACAAATTGGGTCCTTAAGTGTGAGACCATACCACAAGCTTTCCTCACATTTAACCCAACTCTTGATTTCACTAGCATGGACATCCTGCCCTACACAGTGAGGTAGGCACACCCCCTAGGTAGTGCACTTTCTCTTCCTTTTTAGGTACATTTGAAAATCCACGACAACCACCGACTTCGAAGGCCCTCTTACCTACTCACTCTACTCTTGGCCTCCACAACATGTCATCCATTTGGCAATGCTTCTTCTCCATGTCCAATCTTCATGAAGCCCCATCCTCAACCCACATGGAAACCATTCAACCATCCAACCGTAATCAACAAGTGCTAGCAAGTCCCATGGGATTGTCAACTCTAGTTTAAAGAAAGAAAAGATAAAATTAAAAAGATGTAGGGAAAAGTGGAAAAAACAACCCATGACTTAAAAAATGGGAGGAAAAAAAGTCCAAAAGCGCAAGGACAACCTTAAAAGTTCATGGCATGTGCATAGAGGAAATGCATATTTTAAAGGCAAAGGCACACTCTAAATTTTTGTAAGAGATATAGATGGGTACGGGTGAAGGGGTAATGTAAATAAAAAGGGAATAGGGAAAGAGGACCTAAGCTAAAATGGCCGGTGGTAAGCTCACTAAACTTGTAGGTATGAGAGTGCACATGGCTATGTGAGAGGTAACCATTACACTTGGCTTGAAACACTTGAAACAATAAGTGGTCCATGGGTCTTAGCGTTCGAGTGAGAGCTCCCACACCCCTTTTCATCAAGATTAGCATCAATGTCTTCTTGTCCACAACAAAGTTGGATTTCTTGTATATGTTCAGTATATGGATAGTTCTTCTTTACATATAATATAAGAGAAGAAGACAAAGGATATTGCAAGTAAAGATAGAGAGGTTGAATAGAAGAAGTAAATATTTTAGGAGGATATTGAGAACCGACTAGTGTAGGGATTTGATGTTGCTTTTATGTCCCAATATTTTCCTCTTACCTCAACAACAAAAAGAGATATCTATTGCTGAATGATATTCAACACCTTTTTGATCTTAGAGAAGATTACTACTTAGAAATCCTTGCTGAATGGGGCAAAATTGATAATAAATTTAGGAACTGCTAGCAAGTCTTGATGTTGAGGGAGAGAATCTTCAAGACAGCTCTATAGCCTTGCATTCAAGTATTAATTAGATTGTGGAACATGAAAACAATGGGCTACCTATAGAAAAAGATTTCTCACCAATTCAACAAAGACTTAGTATTGATGACATGGAATTTGAAGAGAAACTAAAGTCTCCATTAAAGGAGGAATCAAAAAGTTCAATGAATCTTTATGGTGATAGTCTTTTTGAAAAAGATAAAAACCCCAAGGTATGAAATATAATTTTAAGATATCCATTGAGGTTTATGTTAGAGTTTATTATGTGTTATAGACAAATATTATAGGATATTTATCTACTAATATCTTACACTATTGTGATTAATTGTGCAGATAACCACATATTCAAAAAGTTGAAAATTTTCATTAAGTTTGGAAATTCCTAATGTGATTAATATCTGGATACATGGGCAAACCATATCCCCTTACTTAAAGGTGAAATTTTTTCTTGATATTATACTCGTGGAAGTTACTATATGTATATCCTCTACATCATGTGAGTTCAAGGCCTATTTATAAATATCTCTATTTGTGATTTTTTCATGAATAAAAAATAATCCTTTTATATTTAATCTTTAAATAATCCTCTCATATTACATCCTTTTGCATGTTAAAAATGGTATTTTAAAAATACATTATTTTGAACCCACGTGATGCATACATATATTCAATCCCCCGAAGTCCCACTAATCTCAAACATGGGGCTAAGATTTAGCCACTTGGTCAAATCTTTACTCCTTATTTGAATTTGAAACTTGGGAGATTCCCGAATTCTCTAATATGGTATTAATAGAAATTGAAGATCCAAACATCTTTCTTGGAAGATCCAAGGGCACAAGGCCATTAAAGCTTTGCAAAAGTCAAGGCCTTGATCATTCTATTGGAAGGTTAAATAATCAAACCATTGTAATATATCATAGCAAGATGTCAAGCTCTCCAAGCCTACGAGAATGATGGTTTTGAAAGCTATCTCCAAGCTGATTGGATCCCAAGTTTTTAATAGAGTATCGGATAATATAATTTTTGTGGAGAAGGAATAAGCTATAATATTTTTTGGCTTCATGCCTAGATATAGTGAATCTAGGGCAAGATACTATGGAGTTCTTAGCTCTTAATTGTTCTCCCATGTAGGAGAAGCCAAGAATATGAATTTCCTTCCAGACTATAGGAAACAAGAGTTTTTGAAATGTAGAGGACTTATTGAGTGGGATGAAACAAAAGATTCCTCTAGAGGCCCAGTGAGTTGTTTGAAAATACAAACTCTTCTACAATAGAGTCAAACTAAAATATGTCAAGGGTTTTTTGAAAACCATCTTTTTCCATCTCTTTGTCTAGTTTGTAACCATTCTCAAAATCTATGATTTGCATAACAATTTAAATATCCTTATTTTCTTCTTTGGGTGATAGTTTGTATAGTCCTTGCCAAAATTGATGTATTACATGACGTGGTTGTCTTTGAGCTTGAATTTATGCCAAATTTGTCTATAGAACCATTGGAATATCTCTAATAAAAATTTTTCTTCGTATCTTCCACCTCCATATCTTCTATGTCCAAAGTGTTTCGTTCTTGCTTGATAATCTGATTTTTTCAAAAGGTTCAATTGATATTTGAAGTCGTTGAGATAATCATCATTCCATATAGTGAGTGTAAATAATAATCACCCCAAGCTTCAGTCATTTCCTTTTCAAAAAGGTTCAATTGATATTTGAAGTTGTTGAGATAATCATCATTCCATTCAATTTTATCATAATAAAAGAATACCTTGTTTAGTGTTTCCCAAACATTAGCTTTTTTATTTCAAGCTTGTCTATTATCAGCATGATCCTTAATGCACTATGTAGAGACTTTCATTGCTTATATCTAATACTTGCACCACCATTCTTAGAGTTTATCTTACCAAATCTCTCATGAAAGCCTAAGAACCTTCTAGCCTTCACTCCACCAATAGATGACTTTTTGGGGACACAATTACTATCCTTAGACTTTTGAAGATATGGTTCAATAACAACATTACCACCATGCAAACCAATTGCAGATAAGACTATTTCAATCTTTGTTACAATAACTATTCTAGCTGATAATGGCTTCAACTTCCATACAAACACGATATGAAGATGAAAAATCTTTTCAATTATCCTCCAAAGCACATGAAGTGTACAGATATAGGCATTCGCTAAAGGAATATCTACGACTAGCTTAAACTATGAATCCTTGTTGTGCTTCGAGGGAGCTCTATTCCAATTGCTTCAATTCAACTCTATGGTGGCTGGGAACATGCAATATCAACAAGGAGATCTCGAGTTGGCTCTCTTTGATACATTGTACATACATTTGAGTGCCTTTATGTCACTAGCTATGTGCTACTCAATCTTATAGTTCCCAAATTGAGAGCTAGATTTTAGGATCCGATTTTGAGTAGTGCTTGAAGCATTTAAGGCCGTTTTTGAAGCTGAAAGTGCCAATGAACCAATTATTTTAATGCTTTAACCTTAAGCTTGATTTAAAAGGTCTTAAACAAAAAAAACACTGACGAGACAAGGGGCGCAAAATTTGTGCCCTCTCCAAATCCGATTGATACCTCTTCAATCCACGATCTTCTAGAGAGAGGGAGAGAGATTACTAATCCATGTAGAGAGAGGAAGATGATGCCTATAATCTTGTCCAATTTCATGAAGAAATGAGAAATCTGATTTTAAGTATTTCTCTCTCCTCTCTCCTCTTTGCTATTGTTCGTATGGGCATCAATTCAAGAAAGAAGGGGGAGGAGTGTGATGAAATGTTCGGAGCAAATGATGATGCTAGAGTAGTAGAGATCATAGATCAGGCCAAGAGAGTGTGCAATGGCAAAGAAGAAGTGTCAACGGCCTCCCGACCACACTAGGACATACGAGCCTCAAACCTGCGGGTTTCCATGCATAAGTGAGTGGTTCTTTTGTTTTATGAAAAATGATTGAAGAAAGTGCTTGATTTTGATTGTTCTTGGTTTTTCATATTGTGTTCTCTCAAAAATATTAAATAAAACTAGAAAATAAAAGGTCATAATAATTTCCCAAAAAACACCAAAAACCTGCAAGTTGTAGGTTTTATAAAAATAATGGGATCTTGGGTTTTCGTTGAGTGTTTTGGGGTCATATGGGATAGAAATGGATATGAAAATGATGCTCAGTGTCCTTGATTGGTAAGAAATCATAATTCTGAAATAGCACATTTTTATAAACAAGTGAATGGAATAGAAAAAATAAAAAAAATAGTTTTTACGCCTAAAATTTTAGAAAAACATACATTTTATATTTGTGAGCATATGACAAGGCCAGAGCATGAGGGATAAGCCTCAACCAAGCATTGTTTCTATGTTATAGTGTGGTTTTTATTGATTTCTACATAAAAATGAATGCTAAACCTACCCAACGAAGCAAAACCTAAATGGTAAGAAGGAAGAGAGTTTGTAAAAGTGGTTAGTCGCTAAAAATGATTCAAATTTTGTTCTATTTGTCTATGCATAACATATAGGACATTTGAGTTAAGGAGACTAGTAGCACGAAGAAATTTAGTGCTAGTATCTATCAACGGCACACATACGAGTAGTTGGAAAACCATTGAAGGGTTGTCTTTGCACTTCACGTAGCTGGTTTCTAATGATAAAATTGAGCACAATGGTCATCCACACTTGCATTGAGCATAACATGGTATCAAACCTTGACACATTGAAATTGTTTTCCAAACATATGACCTATGTGGAGTGTGTAAGGAAACCCAAGTTGTAGAGTAAATGAACCATTTCTTATAAGGGCAAGCAGTGGGATTGAACGAGCTAGACAGCGGGCGGAGATAAATAGAAGATACTCTCCACGAAGGAGTGGCCCAATATCTTTGCAAGGGTGGAGTCTTAATAACCCTAGCTCGGCACACAGTTCATTAGGGGGAGGAAGCTCTAGTCCTTTTCCCAATCCAATCAGTCCCTCCACTTTGAGTGGAGCTATAGTCCCGGTTGTTCAAACCCCTGTTAGCGAATCCGCTTGTTACCATGGTGGCACAACCCATTGCTATACATGCTGGAGTGGCAGATTTTCCAGTTTTAGGTTTCCCCCTATCCATCTTTAATGGGTTAGTGGAGGAAGATGTGGATCTCCACATTAGGAAGTTTCAAAAGTTGATGTTCAACAGGCATGGCCAAGATGAAGGACATTTAATGATGTTCTTTAACATGACTATCAAAAAAAGAGCTGCCATATGGTATCACAGCCTAAGGCTGGAACCATAATCACTATCAATTTATTTTTCGAAGCCTTTTGAAGGGAGTTTGCCCTTGAAATGGGTGGTCAATAATGGCTACGTGTACTAAATGTGACATTTCAAGAGCCACATGAGGATATCCGAGCATATGCCAAGAAGATAAAAGAGGTCTTTCACAAATTGCAAGCCTCTATCCCTATCACAACAATTTCCCAACTACAATATTTTTTGCATGGTTAGAATTTCAACATTCACGTGCAGCTGAGTAGTGTCATTTTTCCAAATATGGACACAACCATTAGAGGAGCACAAGAAGTAGAATCTCAACTACAAGTGGCATATGCCTCTCGAACCAATCTTAATATGGGTCTAGTTTTTGAAAATAATTTGGCATTGACCAATGGCAATGGAGGTCAAGGGATAGCTATGACTAACCTGAATGTGAGAGGAATCATGGTCCAAAATGTGCCTTTATTGCCAGCTCCTCCCAGTGTGACTATACCTATGGCTAGTCAGTTGGCTCCACCAAATGTTGGAGGCCAAGCATCAAACCCCAACGTTGTTCCTATGAGTCAACAACCAATGCCCAATCAAATTGTTAGGCCAATGGAATGACGAATAGACGATCATGGCTATGAGTCAAGTGCATCAAATTTCCTTAGTGAAGTTAAGGATATGATGAAGCACTATACTGATATGATTACCAAAAAATATAGACAAATAGCTGTCAATGTCAATTTCCTTTAAAAACAATAGAATCTGATAGGAAGTAGACGCCATGAAGAGGGTGCACCCTCAAGATTTAGTTGTAAATGGTGTGGCGATCAGCACTACCTTAGAAATTGTCCAAACATCAAATGCAATATCTTTGGGAAGTTAGACCATTTGGTTGCCAACTGTTGGAGTAAGATTAGCTCTCTCCAACAGGTAGTAGACAAGCAAGTCCTGTTAACCATCATGCACAAGGAAACAATCTTCAGCAAGATGGTGGGCCGAAACAAATACTTCAAAGAGGTAAGGCTACTGTAGAGGAGCTGCCTAGTGGCAGTGGAGTTAGCCTCATTGAGGTTGTATAGGTTAATGGCACTGAAGCTTCTAATCTGCAGGCCATTACAAGAGGTCGAAAGGGTAGAGAAGGTGACAAAGATAATGTAAAACCAATGGATGGAAACCCTAATCATGACAAAAAAGGGACACAAGTTTTTAACCCCCACATGGAAGGGGGACATTTACAACCCATAGAGAGTAAAGCTGACACCAAGAAGGATGAAGAATTACCAAGAAGAAAGGCAGAAGCTAAGAAGGAAGCACCAAAACAAGTTTAATGACCAAAAGAGAGAATGGTCTGGCGAGAGAAGAGAGTGTTAGTGAATTATCATGAATTTGATTTGGCAATCTCTCTTTGTGATGTTAAACGAGACGTAATTCTCTTGCAATTGATTAAGTTGTCTCTAGGAGTGCGCAAGGAATTTTAAAATATCCTGTGTACTAGGTATATCGTGGAACCTTTGGGCATAGCATGAGTAGGAGATGATTGGTGGGAGCATGCTGAAAAACATTTCCGAAGGGTTGCGACCTATGTTGATGGAATATTAGTGGATCATGCTATCGTAGATATAGGATCATATGCTAACATCATGAGTTCAGAATTGATGGAGAGGCTATGTCTAGCAATCCAAAAATATGCCTCCACAATTCTGTGAATGGCTGATGACAGTTTAAGACAACCTGAAGGTTGTATTACCAAAGTCCTTGTGACTGTTGCGAGTGTGGATTGCACTGTGGACTTTAGGGTCATTAGGTTCGCACGATGGCCAAGCTATCAAGTATTGTTAGGAAGGCCATGGATCTTGTGATTGAGATGTCAAGTAGATATACCTGCTCGTCGTTTGATGTTTGGTAGAGGTGTCAATTGTGTAGTAGTAGATGCATATCCTGAGTCTCCTCAAAGTGAGAGAGCTCCTCTATCCTCTATGAAATTGGAGACATTAGAAAATTTTTTGGTTAGTGAGATGTCATCGAGTGATGAACCAAAAGAAGGGTATATCGTGGAACCTTTTAGAAGTTGCAAAAATTGCAACAAGCTGGTTTGATCTTCCTTGTTCAGCACACTAAATGGTGTTCACATGTTCTTATCATGGTGGATGCTGAGGATATTTAAAATCTTTCTATTGGTTCTTTCATGAGAAAAATGTCTGCTACAAACTCCCTCATGGCAGCTCTTAATCACATCCATAATCTCCTTTGCTGTTGGCACCCTTCTAAGCACTGCATCCTTTCCTTTGCAATATAACACATCATTTATCAAGTGGTATTTAGTGGCCTTAGTAGCCAACCACCTTTTCTCATTCTTATTCATATGTGTAGGTGCCTCGCCATGCTCAAGAAAATAAAGCACATCTTGTAGTTGAAACTTACCATGAAACAAGGGGAGCTTTACTGCAATGATGCCCATCATTACTTCTTTCAATTTTTTTGCTGCTAGAGCATTTGTGTTGCCGTTTGTGTGCCTTAGCACAAAAAAGATTTGGGCTTCCTGTAGTTTCCTCATGAGAGTTTTAGCTTCTCTCATTTTCAATACTAAGTTATCATTTTTACATGCCCAGATTCCTTTCATTTAATTAACAATTAGCATAGAATCCCCAAAAATATTAAGTCAAGTGATACCATGTGAGAGACACTACTTGAAACCTAAAAGCAAGGCTTCATATTCTACCTCATTGTTGTTAGAATGAACATTCTCCAAGAAGCTGATATCTTCTCTACAAATTTTGTCACCTTTGGGACTGAACACCACTATTCATGCCTCATTGTTGTTAGAATGGCTATTCTCCAAGAAGTTGATATCTTCTCTATAAATCTTGTCACCTTTGGGACTTTACACCACTATTCATGCTGCTACTCTGTCTTTAATATGCTAGTAGGCCCTATCAAGGTAGAGGGCATGGGCATTCTCCACTGGTAGTGGGTCCTCAAGAGGAGGTGTCTCCTCTCTTACCTTTACCTTCTCTTTTTCCTTCTTTTGATGGCATCTATGGGTCAATAAATCAACTGGGCAAGCCTGATAGAGTTTTCCACCTTGAAGGTGTAGTCAAACTCTTGGAGTTGTATCACCCACTTAGCAATTATGGCTGAAACATCCATGTGCTGTAAGGCATATGGAAAATTCTCTTCTATCGTGATCAATGTGAACGGACTAGGGAGAAGATAACAAGGAAACTTTCTTATAGCAAACATTAGAGACAAAGCCATCACCTCCACCATCTTGTACCCTAGTTCTGATGCTGTCATTACTCTGCTAGAAAAGTAAACCGGCCTCATCATGCCAGTTTTTGCATCCTTTTGTATTAGTGCTACCCCTAGAGCATCTTCCCCAAAACTCAAGTTGACAAAAAACTCTTGACCGCAGCAAGGCTGTAAAATTATGGGAAGGGTGTTGAGAGCCTTCTTCACCTCGTAAAGGCACCTTTCACTTTCGTCACTCTACAAGAGTTCCTAAGAGTGGGTCAACTGTTGTAGTGGAAACACTAATTGCGAGAGAAGATGAATGCAACGCTCCATATATCGCACCTTCTGAATGAAAGAGGTCAGTTGCTTCACAGAAGATGGTGATGGCACCGCCAATAGGGCCTTAATTTTTTTTGGATCCACTTCAATGCCCCTCTCACTTATGACATGCCCTAACAAAGTTACATTGCTTTCGCCAATGTGACACTTCTCTTGGTTTAGCTGCCCCCCCATTTGCGAGGGGCAGTTGAAATCTTCATCCATCTTCCCTAGATGTAGAGCCTTAGAACTATAAATACAAAAATCATCAATAAAGACCTTGATGGACTTCCCAAAATATGACTGGAAGACATAATTCATGAATCATTAGAAGGTAGCTGGGGCATTTGTTAATCCAAATGGCATTACTTTGTAAGCAAAACACCCCCAAGGCATGATGAAGGTGGGTTGTTGATCCTTCTCAACTATTTGGATATGGAAATAATGTGAATACCCATCACAAACAGTGTATCTCTCATCATGCTCGGCCACCTCGTTGAGTATTTCATCTTGAAAGGGAAGAGAGAAGTGATCTCTGTTTGTTGCAGCATTTAGTAGCTTGTAGTCCACACAAATCTGCCATTTTCCATTCTTCTTGGGTGTCACCACTACAGGTGAAACCCACTCTGAGTCCCCTACTCGATAGATGAAACTTGCCTTCAAAAGTCAATGCACCTCAGTGAGTAGAGTGTTTTGTTGAACTAATCCCAATCAGCGTAGTTGCTGCACTAGCCTTGCTCCATCTTTTAGATTAATGTGATGTTATACTGCCATCACACCTGGGATGTGTTCATAATCAGAAATAAAAAGTGCAGAGTGTTTTATCACCACTTTCATGTAGGAGCCTTCTCCTCAATTGATAGATCCTTAGCCAATATTTTTTCTAACCCCTCCTTCTTGACCTTTAGACACTGTTGCTGCGGAATTTCACTACTAAAAGGCCCTTTAAATGTAATCACCATCACTTTTAGAGAGCTTTCTTCCTCCTCATTAGAAAACTCGCCCTCTGTCGTAGATGACCAATCCTCGTTGGAACTCCATTCATCAGCGGTGGTCTCTAACACAAGATCCTCCTGTCGCCCTCCTTCATGTTGTAGATAGTTCTCTTCCATTTAATCTGTAGCCACTTCTGTGGCCTTAGCTCTAAAGCCCTTGTCTCCCAATCTTGTATGGCTTTTATTTCCATTAGCCATGGTCACCCAAGAATGAGTGGATAATCGTTCCCCTTCACTCACATCACATACATGTCAAGCTCCAATTGCAATCCACACACCTTTACCTTGAGTTTCTTTATAACTCCCAAACAATTTGCTACTACATTGTTAGCCATTTTGGCACCAAATTTAATAGTTTCACTTACCTCTAATCCCAAACGACGCAGCAACTTTTCCGTCATGACACAAATTTTTGCACCTCCATACACATATGTCTTTGATACTCTCTGCCCATTGATTTCAACTTCCACTAGAGGCACAATATCTTTTGTCTTTCTAGCCTTGATTGCATTCACGTGTCTATTCTTCATGGGTCTAATTCTTACCATCTTTGACCATTGTCGCGGCACTGTTGGAGATAGATGTGGTAATTGTGGCCTTGAAATTGTCGGCCCTTAATCCCTCACATCAGCAATAAAATCATAAGCTCTAGTACCTTTACTAGGGAAAAGTCATTTGGCTCAATGCGTTGGCATGAGAGAGTCCTCCTCATTTTACTATCACGTGTCTTTGTAGCCTTTGAAGACTCTGTCTCTTCTTCCATATTTTCAACCTCCTCTAGTGGTGTAGGCTCCATCCTCTCAATTCTACGGGCTTTCTTCACTGGCATTGCTTCAACCTCTACTACTTTTTCCTTCCCTTTGATATCACTCTCATCCAAATTGATCATCTTGACGTCACGATTCTCTGGCGATTGGATAGGCAAGGGTGGCACCTCTGCAAGTGGTTGAGGATGATGGAGAACTTGAAGCGCCCTAGATTCGGTGGAACAGGCCTTTCCCTAGGTGGCATCACCTGTTGTCCCCTCCTTGGTTGGAACCCATTTCGTGGCAGACACCTGGGATGAGGGAAAAAGTACATACCATGGCCAATCTCCCCACAATTATAGCAAACATACTCTTTTGCTTGTCTCCTTGGGCCCTAATTGCCTTCATTTGCGAGGGGAGGGGGCCGTACTCCTTGCACCAAATTCAATGAAAGGCTTTCAAGTTGATTAGTAATGCGTTGTAGGAGCTCTTGGTGTAGCATCTCTGGTTTGGGTGGGGCATTTTCTTTTTCTCTAGGCCTTGGCTTGGTTGGCAAAACCTGCATGGGCTCAACTCCCCCCTTCAACTAAGCTTGATACTTCAATTTCCTATCTTTCTCCCTGACCTAAGTGATTGATTCTTCATAGGATGTGGGAAACTTGCATTTAACCTTCTCCCTTAGTAGAGGGTAGAATCTGGCCAAAAAATATTCTTTCTTAAGGTAATCAGGTACTCGCTCTCCCTCGGCTAAGGAGGCTATGTAACTTGGTACTTGTGCAATAATGTGATCTTGAGATCCTCCCAATTACCCCTTGTAGCCTGTGGGAGAGTTTGATACCACACTCGAGCATCATCCTTTATAACTAAAGAGAAGGCCCGTACTTTGGTTGCTTCATCATCGGCCTATGACTAGGAAGACTATTTCTAAGTCATCCAGAAAGTCTAGAGTGTTCTCTCCTTTGTGTCCAAAAAATCTTGGAAAAGCCATGATAGGAAGATGTTGATCTAACTCAATACAAAATAAAGATGAACACATCTAGGCCCAAGTCAGATCTTATTAAGGGTAGAATAAATGGATTCACAAATGCATTAATCTCACCAAGACGATGAGAGCCCAATAAGCCCCTTATGATATTTTGAAACCTGAGCTTTGTGCTAACTATTATATGCATGTTTTTCTTAGTAAGAAGACGGATAGGTCCGTACAAATCCCTATGGTTCATGGGATACACTTAGAGTAGAATGAATATGTACATATTAAAGGAGATGTTATAATCCAAAATAGGGAAGGGGACAACAAGATCTCTCTCAACCTCTTAGCTCCAAAATAGAAGACTAACTTTTGCTAAAAATGTATCTTTCTACTAATGTACACATCCACACTAATGTTTTGAACCGATTGAAAGTTGTAGAAAATAAGAGTATTCATTTATGCATTAACTACAAATTTCCACTACAAACTTTCATGAAGCGTGTTGTTGAAGCTCTTGCCTCTTAGATCCCATCATTCAAGAAATACAAAGGATTTGCTTACCAGTGATTAGCCTACCTTGGTGTGGCCATCATCAGACTTGTAAAGTTTATAGGCTTTGATAGCTATCTTCTCAGTTACTTTGAGCCTTCTTACTAGTAGTAGTTGAAGTACATCACCATATGTAGCCTCTCGCCAATACCGCACACCATTGATGTGTAACTCCCCCTTCAAAAACTTGTTAATCCCTAAATTTGAAAGTGCCTTCACCAAATTGAAGACGAGGCTCCTCAGGGAGTGTCTTTACACTAGAGACCAAGCACTCAATACAATGCCTTGACTTAGCTTTACCCGTATACGTGCCGTTTATCGATAAAGATTCTTATTCTCTTGAGATTATTTTGGAGACTATGATGGTACTATTGCGCAATGAATCCCTTGAATAGGGTTTGATGAAGATTCCTCCTTAGAGATCCCTTAACAAGCGCTCGTTGAAGAAGAGGAAAACTCCTTAGATGTTTCTTCCTTCATAGAAATTGTAGAGCGTAGCATGAGAACTCCTCAATGGGGGCACCAAAAATATGGGTTGAAAAGATGAATGGGTTTCCTCTAACCCATCCAACCTCCAATCCTCACTAAGTGATGCCAGGGAGGAGACATATTCCACACTGGATTCCGTGAGGTTTTGCATGTATTCCGTAAAATTTTATTTATTGATGGGGCTCATACACAAGGTGGATTCCTTGTGCGAAAAGTCGATGAGGACGCTTGTCCTTTTTGGGCATCTTGTTAATTTAATGTGCAAGTGGGTGATTCCATAGCGGGTGATTCTGCAAAATACATATTTAAATTAATAGACGTTTATGAGTTTAGAGTGTACACTCGTAATAAATTAAGGTTAGGATTGAGCTCTAACCAATTTATTTATTTTATAGCTGAAGACTGCTAGGTATTCACTTTTGTCGGTTTAATTTCATTATTTTCTAACAATTGTGAATGCTTTAGTTGATGTGTAGAGCAGGCAGTGGTGGCGATGGGAAGCACTGGGCAATAGCGTGTATTCAAGTTATTTAGAAGAAATTATCATTTTTTTATGGCCGTGCATCTTAGACGTGGTTCCAATATTTATTTTGACGTGTTTATTTATTGAAGTGCTTGATATTTATTTATTATTTTATATGCGCATGGACGCACGATTTAAATAATTGTATTGGACATTGTATTAGGATACCACCCAACTCCTTGGGCACCCAATAGCTTTAATTCTTTAGTGGGGCAAAAGCAAACACAAAAACTAAAGCGTGCTAATTGTAAATTGGGCTATTTTTTGAGCTTGGAAATCAATAGTATATCAAATACATGCTTTGTGAAGCGCTCACACAAGGCATGGGGAGAAATTGTATCCAATTAGTCTCTTGCTTCATGTCGTGCAAGCTTTTTCTCTTGTTTTTTGTGCAAAAATAGAGTTCTTTTGTTCGTGGGGACCTTTCGGCACTCACTACGCGCACATACAACATTCGATCTATGCACCAATGGTATCAGAGCGAAGCTAAGATCGAGAGCTTCCAATCGCTTACCATCTCGCACGAAGGTGGAACTCCTATAATGATCGAGCTCTAGAGTCAATCTCGTGGAAATCTATCAATACCAGCATGTTCCTGGCAGTCAAGAACCCCCTGTTACGCACTCAAATCGTGAAGGGCCAGCCTCTGCAAGGCAAAGGACCACCAGTGAAGATTCTTTGGAAGACGTTTTTTTTCCCCTCTCTGTCAGACATGGTAAATAATATGGTTTATTAATGCATTTACCAATTTCAGAATGACCATGGGAACATATCTCAATGGATTTTATCACTGGTTTGCCTAACACTAAAGATAATCATGACATGATTTGGACTATTGTTTATAGGTTTAGCAAACAATCATATTTCATTCCATGTAAGAAAACATTAACTGCATCTCAAGCTGCTCAATTGTTTTTGAAAACTATTTTCACTAGTCATGGTTTGCTAAAAGTTATTATTTCTAATCGTGATTCTAGATTGTGCAATAATTTTTAGATTACTTTGTTTGCTAACTTAGGAACAAAGATTGATTTTTCATCTGCATTTCATCCTGAAACAAATGGCCAAATAAAAGCTACTAACAGTACCATTTTAGATCTTTTGCGTGCATATACAATTTCAAAACCACAAACATGGGATACACATTTACATTTACTTCAATCTGCATACAATAACACACCACATACAGCTACACAGAAAGCACCATTTGAAATTATTTATGGATATAGATTACCTACACCTTTTAAATCATTGTCAAACAAAGTTCAAGCTACTGATGATATTGCTAACATGTATGCTACTATTTTTTATGAAGTTAAAGATATGATTTCCAAAGCCCAGCAATCATACACAAAAAAAGTCAACAAGAAAAGAAAAGCTATGAGTTTCAAAATTGATGATTATGTTTGGTTACGAATTGAAAAGCGAAGATTACAAAGTGTTGACAAACACCCTATTGTAAAGTTAGCACCTAGATTTTATGGACCTTTCCAGATCATTCACAAAATCAATGACAATGCATTTAAACTAGAATTACCACAACACTTGAAAATCCACAACACTTTTCATATCAGTTTATTACGACATTTTAGAGGACAATTACATGTACACCCTGTATATAAAAACCCTCCATTACTAGAAGAAGAAACTAAAATCCTTGAACCTGAAACTATTTTAGATACTGACTTTATGACCACTAGAACAGGCCGTAGATATTCTGCATATTTGGTTAAGTTTAAAATCATCCTTTTGAAGAGGCCCAATGGATGCACGCTCGAGACTTAAGTGCTTACCCCTCACTGTCACTCCACATTGAGCTAATAGCAATTGAGGACAATTGCTATCCCACCCGAGGGGTATGATGCCAGGAGGCATATCCCATGGTGGATTCCGTGAGGTTTTGCTATGGATTCCATAAAATTTTATTGATTGTCGAGGCTCATACACAAGGTGGATTCCTTGTGTGAAAAGTCAATGGGGATGCCTGTCCTTTTTGGGCATCTTGTTAATTTAATGTGCAAGTGGGTGATTCCATAGCGGGTGATTCCATAAAATACATATTTAAATTAATAGATGTTTATGTGTTTAGAGTGCGCACTCGTAATAAATTAAGGTTAGGATTGAGTTCTAACCCATTTATTTATTTTATAGCTGAAGACTGCTAGGTATTCACTTTGTCGGTTTAATTTCATTATTTTCTAACAATTGTGAATGCTTCAGTTGATGTGTAGAGCAGGCAACGGTGGCGTTGGGAAGCACTGGGTGATAGCGTGTATTCAAGTTATTTAGAACAAATTAACATTTTTTTGATGGGTGTGCATCTTAGGCGTGGCACTAATATTTATTTTGACACGCTTATTTATTGAAGCACTTGACATTTATTTATTATTTTGTATGCGCATGGGTGCACGATTTAAATAATTGTATTGGAGTTGTATTAGGGTACCGCCCGACTCCTTGGGCACCCAATAGCTTTAATTCTTTAGTGGGACAAAAGTAAACACAAAAGCTAAAGCATGCTAATTGTAAATTGGGCTATTTTTTGAGCTTGGAGATCAATAATATATCAAATACATGCTTTGTGGAGCGCTCACACAAGGCATGGGGGAAAATTGTACCCAATTAGTCTCTTGCTTCATGACTTGCAAGCTTTCTCTCTTTTTTTTTGTGCAAAAGTAGAGTTTTTTTGTTCTTGGGGACCTTCCGATACTCACTACACATGCATACAACATCCGATCTGTGCACCACTAAGATAACTAAATAGGGGCACCATCTAGCAAAGGGAGGATAGGCTAGGACATCCCTTTTCTCAAAGAGAATGGAAAGAACCAAGACACAACTTCACGAGAGAGAATATATGTACTAGACACCATATCAGAATATGAGAGAGAGAGAGAGAGAGAGAGAGAGAGAGAGAGAGTGTGTGTGTGTGTGTGTGAGTACGTGAGTGAGTGAGATGAGAAGAGAGGGGAGACAAGAGGAGAAGAGGTAGAGGAAGCTTGACATTATGTACCCCTAGAATGAGAATATGAGAAGAGAGAGAGACAAGAGAAGAAGAGGTAGAGGAAGCTTGCCATTATGCTACATAATAAAAGAAACTCACTCATAGCTTACCTCAAAGAGATGGACTAGCATGAGGGTATTCTAGAGTGCTCTCATGTGCTTGTTATTGTCCTTGTCATTGTCTTTGTTTACATCTCCATGGGCTCCTTATATAACTTCCATGAGAGACTAGATTAAGCTAATCTTCTTGATTGACATAATCCTAGATTATGTATGGCATCTTTGAAAATATGGAGAATAGTGGATGGGACAAGTCTCCACCTTGGTCATCATGCAAGAAGCTAAGGGTGGTGGTAGACAAAATAGAGAAAGAAAGCTAGATTACAAGAGGTGGGTGTCCAAAGCACATTATTATAATATATTTACAAGAAGAATATAATGAAAGTTGATGTGGTGAAAGAGAGAACAAAATTGCATGTAGCCAACAATCTGCGCCTTCGTAACTTCAAATCGGTGAAGAATCTGAAAAAAGTTTCTTCTGCAACTTTGTAGATCATATCGAAAGAGATTGAGCATCGTGGGAATTTTCTTGAGATTCTTATTTCCTTTTGAGTTATTGAAATTATTAAAAATGACTTTCAAAAGCTGCTTTGACTTTAGTTCCTCATATATATATATAAATACATATAAGCATGTGACAAAAGGGGTCCATGCTTGTAAGCTTTTGTGTAAGATCCAAATGACACCATGATGTGGATATTGACTTGTGTACAAGGCTGAAGTGTCCTCTAATGATGGTGATAGATTACAAATCTTGGTGATGTAGGCAGAACCCACATGTAGTTGGAGACTAGTCCTTTGAAAAATCTATGCACTCACTCAACTCCTAGGTGTAATCTATTTTCATCTTTACTAAGATAACCATCCATTTTACCCTTTACATTGACATCCCTCCTAAGAACTTGTTCCCCCCATTTTTTAGAGTTATCATAACTGATAAGTAATAATATAGCATACCTAGTGCTTGAAGAGTAAACCCAAAGTGATATGGTAAGGCTCTTAATAGGGATTTTGGCCAAATTTTGTGGTAGAAATCCAGTTTGTAAAAAAAATAGATCATTAGCCCTCCCCTTAGGCTAGAGGCATTCATTTCTCTAGCAGCTTGCTAATGATGGTCTAATAGAGCAAGGAGGACTACACTCCCTCATTGGTGGCTCTTCGTCGAATGACTGCTTCAAAGTATCCCTATTTCTTTCAAAATAAGGCTTAAGTCACCATCCATTTACCCTTGTCTTGTGAACCCTCCCATCCATGTCACCTAGCTTATAGCTGCCATTTGGATATCTCCTTATGACCATGAATGGCCCTTCCCACTTGAACACAAGTTTAGCATCCTCTATGTTATTTGGAGAGTTTAGCCTCCTCAAGCCTCTCTTCTATATAATCCACAATCAGTGCATTCCATACAGCTATATCTTGAAATGGCAAAGTGCCAAATGCCTTGGTTGCCTTTGCTAGCAAGACACATTTCATATACATAATAACTAGTCCTTTGTATAAGTGAGGCTCTTTTTCCATTTCCCTTTTCACTATTTCAGAGTGTGTGAATTCACCCAATTTAGAAGCTCCCATTATAGTGCAAGCTTTCAAGATGAAAACATAGATAAGTGCATCCAATAATGACATCTTCCAACTGCATTTCTTTGGAAACATGAGCACCTCATCATCATTAGTACCATGTTCAGCAATGCTAAGGTTAATGCATTCCACGAAATTTCAAATTTCATATGAATCCTACCAAACATAGGCCATACTTCAGTAGTCAATCCGCATTTATCATACATATCCACAAGTGTGTTGGCCATAAAAAGCTCTCTTTCCAAACCCCGTTTGATTGTTTCACCATGTAAAAGGTGGCTTGACTCTAAATCTTTTGTAACACCAACATCTTTTAAGCGCAAAAGAAAATGACACAATCAGGATATTCCAAAGTGGCTTTGCAGTGGTGGATGTGCAACATTACAAAAATGGTAATATAAGCTATTGGGGGGGAATGTATTTGAACCTTAGTCTACATGATGGTAATATAAGCTCTTGGGAGTGGAGTTGCCCAAGGGGGGTGCATATTACATGTAAACCCTTACTATCCTATGCATTAAATGCCAATTAAAAAACTCCTTATCTCTAAATTTATCATGAGTGAAACATACCCTTAACTTACTCAACGTGTGAAAGTCCCCCACTATATGATATCCTTTTATATGTAGAGAAAGATCTAGTGACTGAATTTGAAAATATCTTCCATTTAACCCACATGATATAATTACAAAATTTTAAGTGATCCCACTATACCCTCTCTCCCCCCCCCCATCCCCAATCCAAGCCTTGTCGAACCCTTCAGAATAAAGTGGCTAACCACTAGGATAGCCACTTGATTTTTTAAAAAAAGGTATCCAAAGATGCTTCACATTATCCTTAGAAAAATTGAGATACTTTTTTGTTTTGTTATTTTGAGATTCAACATACTTATTTGACTTCTTCTAGTAAAATGCCCACCACCTTTACACAAACAGAACACTAGAGCATACATTGGATATTTGTTGTGTGAGGGAGAACATGATTTCACTTTACTCATAGTGAGTAAAGAGAGAAAACAACTAAAGAATTTAGGGATGACATGAGAACTTGCATAGTGGATGGTTGTAATGAAAGAGACCTAACTAGCCTAACTAAGGAAGAGAAGAGAGAGAAGGATTGTAGGAGAAGAAGAAGAGGAGAGAGAAAGACAAGGAGAAGAGAGAGAAAGGGAGGAAGAAGAAGAAGCCATGAAAGCTTGTGAAGGTGAAAAGGAGAGATTCTTGATAATTCTGTGATGCCTTAGAATACCCTCTTACACCTTATATACTGTCTGTGTGACTGGTATGTTCCCATGCCAGGTTCCCGTGATCCCTGCTTGTTACAAACCATCCCATCTCATAAAGTTTGTCCTAAAAAACAAGGGATGTTGTCTTGTAGGGGTCTGCTGTATGAAATCAGCCATAACTTTGTGTAAGAAACTTCGAAGGAAACAAGTGAGGTGTCATTGTACTTTCAGCCCATGTGGGTGAAGGGGGGCTACAAATACATTAGGACCAAAACTGTTGCAAAATAGATGGCTATCCAGAAGTAACTAGTGTGCTGTCCAAGATAGTATGGCTAGAGAAAAACAACCATAACTTCCTCTAGGAAACCCCGATCAGGGCAAGTGAGGTGTCCGTACGGAGCCCTCGAGGTGTACTTTCAGCCATGTATGGGAAACGGGGCTGAAAATGGGTCATGACCAAAACTAGTGCAAAACAATTGGCTATCTAGAAGCAAACTGCAGCCCAAAATAGGTGTCAAGTGTGGTTAAGTTCCAGCCAATGCGGCCTCCTTGAGGTGTGGAAACTCATCCAAGATAGATGCTGGGCACCCAGAAGCTTCCTTTGTTGGTAGGCCTTGCCATTTGATCAAGTATTCATGAATAGAATGGGTGCGGAGTTGCTTTTCACACTGCCCAATGACTGCTTCAAGAATATACTGAATAAGGCCCTCCTCATCTATGGGGGGTAGCTCCTCTACATGATCTTTTGGAGTGCCAATGAAAGGTTTTAATTGGCTCACATGGAAGACATTATGGATCTTAGTAGTGGGAGGGAGCTGGAGACAATAGGCCAATTCCCCGACCTTCTTAATGATTGTGTAGGGCCCATAGTAATAGTGTGCCAATTTGTTGCAAGATTTGTCCTTTAGTGTGGCATAACGGGACTTGGGGACCTTGAGGAGCACTAATTCACCCTCTTGAAAGTTAAGGGGTCTTCTTTTTGCATCAGCATGGAGCTTCATGTGCTCTTGAGCCCTTTTGAGATTTGCCTTGCATTATTGAAGTAAGGCTTGCATGCGGTCCAACTCTTCTTTTCTAAGGGGGTTGAGCTTTTCATTGAAGATCACAATGGAGAGGGGCACCCGATAACCATACAATGCTTTGAAGGGGGAGACTCCAATGCTCGAATGAGTGGAGTTGTTGTAAGAAAATTCAGCCAAATGCAGCGATACATCACAAGAATTATGCACATCATGACAAAAATGTCTTTTATAAGTCTTAAGACACTTGTTGACTCACTCAGTCTAAACATCCATTTGGGGATGATAGGCTGTAGACGGAGCCAATTTGGTCCCCATGGAGCTAAAAATTGTCTGCCAAGACTGACTCATAAATTTGGTGCCCAATGATATGCTATGGCGTGGGGTAAGCCATGCAACTTAAATACATGCTCCATAAACTGAGTGGCAACTTGAGATGCTGTAAACTGAGATTTTGTAGGGATGAAATGGGCTGCTTTAGTGAGCACATCAACTACCACATAGATGCTATTCCAACCCTTCATGGTTGTAGGTAGACTAGTGATGAAATCCATGGTAATGTGGGTCCATTTTCATTCAGGGATAGGCAAGGACTGCAACAATTCACTTAGTTTAAGAGTGCTATCTTTATTTTGTTGACAAGGCACACATCTAGACATGAAGTCTTTAACATCTCGCCATAGGCCTTTCCAATGGAAGCTTTTTGAAATGCGGTCATATGTTTTGAAGACCCCTAAGTGGCCAGCAATAGGTGAAGAATGCATCTCTTCATGAATCGTGTGGGTAAAAGGAGAGGCATGGGGAATTACGATACCGCCATGGATCCAAATGAGGCCATTGTGGAGCTGATATTGAGAGTTGTCATCCATAACACCTTGCTGTAATTTCTGAAAAAGAGGTCTAAATTCAGCATCAAGCAAGTAGGCCTCTTGGAGCTCTTCAATCCAATCATGGTGGAGTTCAGTGATAAATGTAACCTTGCATGCCCACATGTGAGAAAGTGCATCAGCCACTACATTATCCTTGCCACAGGTGTGGGTAATCTCAAAGTCATAGTTTTGTAGGGTAGCTACCCATCTACATTGTTTGCGAGTGAGGTTGGGCCGAGTCAAGAAGTATTTGAGCACACGGTGGTCACTTTTCACTTTAAATTTACTGCCATACAAGTAGTGGTGCCACTTTTTAATATCATGAATGACTGCCAACATCTCGTGATCATAGACATGTAACTCTCTCTCTTTATCATCCAATTTTTGGCTCTCAAATGCTATTACACCATGTTCTTGCAGCAAGACTGCACCAACACCCCGTCCACTAGCATCACACTGGATGGTAAAATCCTTTGAAAAGTAGGGGCATACGAGGATGGGGAACTGAAGTGAGCAATTCTTTCAGCTGCTGAAAATTGCAATTAGCCAAATCATCCCATAAGAAGGCCTCTTTTTTCAGCCTGTCAGTTAATGGTGCTACAATTGTGGCATAATGGCGAATAAATCTCCGATAAAAAGAGGAGAGGCCAAGAAAACCACGCAAGGAGGTAGTGATAGTGGATGTGGGCCAATCTCAAACACACTGCACTTTCTTAGGGTCATCTTGGATGCCTTTTTCACTAACAATGTGTCCCAAGTACTCAACCTCTGTTTGCATGAAGACACACTTGCTTTCCTTGGCAAATAACCAGTGCTCTCTTAGTATATCAAAAATTTGTCTGACATGCTTCAATTGCTCATGTAGTGACTTGCTGTAAATGAGTATATCATCAAAGAATACCAACACAAATTGGAAAAGCCATGGCTACAATATTTTGTTCATTAGGCTCTGAAACGTGGCGAGGGCATTAGTGAGCCCAAATGGCATGACAAGGAAATAGTACAAGCCACGGTCAATCGGGAAGGCTGTTTTAACTTCATCACCCACTCTCATTCTGATTTGGTGGTAGCTGGATCGCAAATCAATCTTGGTGAAGTAGCATGCTCCCTTGAGCTCATCAAGCAAGTCATTGATTTAAGGGATGGGGTATCTATTTCTGACAGTGATCTTATTGAGATCACGATAGTCAATGCACAACCGGAAGGATCTGTCCTTTTTCTTTACCAATAGAACCGGAGAGGCATAAGGGGAAGAGCTAGGCTCTATGAATCCCATTTTAGTGAGCTACTTGACTTGCTTAGCTACTTCCTCTAGCTCACATTTAGAGAGTCGATATGGGGGTTTATGTCAAGATTGTGGGAGAGAAGGAAGGAGTCTCACTTGAAGCTTTCTTGCTTGCACAATGGGGGAAGACACACAAGGGTGGAGGCTGAAAACAGTTTTCCTCTTCTTAGTTGTGTAAGCCAAAAGAACTCTAGTACAAAGAAATACAAGAACCCTATATATGGGTCTCAAACCAAACTCAACTAACTAAGGTGGCATACTAACTGAGCCACGAACTAGAGTAGATAAGGATAGCTATCATGTAGCTATTATTCATGGGCGGTGTACCAACCGCGTCTGCAACTGACAAGTCGGTGACATAAATACACAATGGTCACCCTGGCGTATCACGAGTGGAGCTCGATATCTCAACACTCCCCCTCGAGCTCAATCCCAATTCCTGCACACCAAGCAGGTCTCTAAACTTGCGCAGCTTCTCTGTGCCCAATGCCTTCGTGAATATGTCAGCTACCTGATCCTCTGTGCTGACATAAACTAGATCAATAAGACCTAGTAAAACCCTCTCTCGCACATAGTGATAATGCACCTCAATGTGCTTTGTTCTAGCATGATAGACTGGGTTATTTGCCAAGTGTATACTACTCATGTTGTCACAATAAATGACAACTGGCCCATCTGTAGACTGATGCATATCATAAAGTAGCTTATGCAACCAAGCTACCTCACATGCAGCCATTGCTGCACCCCTGTACTCAGCCTCTGTGCTCGACAAGGCAACTGTAGGCTGTTTCTTGCTGCTCCAAGTGACTGCAGCACTCCCAAAAGAGAACACATATCCACTGGTAGATCGTCTATCAGAAATACTACCAGCCCAATCAGCATCAGTGTATCCATGCAACTGTATCTGAACCCCAGTCTCATAAAATAGTCCATACTGCAATGTGGACTTCACATACCTGAGTATGCGTCTAGCCGCATCCAAATGTGGTTTCCTTGGAGCCTGCATAAACTGACTTACCAATCCAACAGCATAGCTCAAATCTGGCCTGGTAATAGTCATATAAATCAAACTTCCTACTATGCGTCTGTACATAGTAGGGTCTTCTAGAAGCTCACCTGCATCTGTGCTCAGCTTCACATTCTGCTCCAAAGGAACTGAAATAGGCTTACAGCCTGTCATCCCATATTTGGACAGCATGTCCAATCCATACTGCCTCTGCAAGAGCTGAATCCCACTTGGCGATCTAATCACCTCAATGCCCAAGAAATAATGCAGCTCTCCCAAATCCTTCATCTCAAACTTCTGCTTCAATAGCATTTTCACATGAAGGATATCTTCATCACTGTCACCTGTCATAATCAAATCATCAACATAAATGACAAGTAGCATAATACCTTTCTCTGTTTTTCTCACATAAAGTGAGAAATCTGCCTTGGAAATCTGAAAGCCAATAGTGACAAGATACTGTCCTATCTTGTCAGACCATGCTCTAGGTGCTTGCTTCAAGCCATACAAGGCTTTCTTCAACCTGCAAACAAACTCAGGATGAACAGCATGCACATAACCTGGTGGCTGCTCCATATAGACCTCTTCTTGCAAATCACCATGCAAGAAGGCATTCTTTACATCCATCTGATGTAAAGACCATCCCTTTGATGCAGCCATAGCAATGACTGCTCTTACGGTTGCCATCCTTGCAACCGGACTGAATGTTTCTTCATAGTCAATGCCATATGTTTGTGCATACCCCTTGACTACTAATCTTGCCTTGTATCTATTCACAGAACCATCTACATTGTGCTTCACCTTATAAACCCACTTACAGCCAATTGCATTTTTACCTTTAGTCACAAGTACCAATTCCCATGTAGCATTAGCTTCCAAGGCATCCATTTCTTCATCCATGGCTTTCTCCCATTTTTCTTTTCCCATGGCTTCCTCAAAAGAAGTGGGTTCTGGTTCCTGTATCACTTTGACCATATATGCATAGTGAATGGCAGTAAATCCATCATATTTCAGCCTATCCACAGGATATCTAACTCTGGTAGACCTGCGCAAAGTGGGTTCACTCCCAGGTGCTCTCAAAACATCCCTGGTCTTCCTTACTCCAGGTGTAACAATAGAAGGAATACCCAACTCATCATCAATGCTCTGTTCTGAGCCACTGGATTCACCATCCACATAAGTGTTGAGATATCGAGCTCCACTCGTGATACGCCAGGGTGACCATTGTGTATTTATGTCACCGACTTGTCAGTTGCAGATGCGGTTGGTACACCGCCCATGAATAATAGCCACATGATAGCTATCCTTATCTACTCTAGTTCGTGGCTCAGTTAGTATGCCACTTTAGTTAGTTGAGTTTGGTTTGAGACCTATATCTAGGGTTCTTCTATTTCTCTTTGTACTTGAGTTCTTTTGGCTTACACACAACTAAGAAGAGAAAAACGTTTTCAGCCTCCATCTCTGTGTGTCTTCCCCCATTGTGCAAGCGAGAAAGCTTCGAGCGAGACTCCTTCCTTCTCTCCCAGAATCTTGACATGGTATCAGAGCCTTGTTCGTGGTAAGGAGCTCAAGAAAGCAAGCCAAGCTCGCGGTGTTCTGGTAAGAGGAGCAGTGCTGCTTTCATTTTCTGTTTTGGGAGCAGATCTCTGCAGGTAGCACAGCCGGAAATTGCAGGAGTGCATTGTCTCAGGTTGAGACGCCCTTCGCGGTGAAGCAAGAGGGCAGTATATGCTGCGGGAGAGGCCTTTAGCCCTTGGCGACCTTGTTTTTTTAATTTGAGGCCATTTCGGGGCCTGTTTTGCAGACGGAAGTTTTCTGCACGCACTCAGGAAAAGGCTCAGTTTTATGCTGTGCAGCCACTGTTCTACAGGTCGGTGAAAAGTTACTGTAGAAATTGCATCGTATGGTTGTGCGCAGAGACATTGGGAGTTTCAGAATCATCCTTGGTTCCTATTTATGCAAAATCGTCACTAGGAAGTGACTGTGTGGTCAAATACCACTTTCGCCAGTTTTGCAGATTTTCCCTTGTGAGGGTGAAGCTGTGTTTTTTGCAGTGACAGAATTTCTTGCAGTATTCTGTAATGGCGTCTGATTCTCTTTCACAGATTGTCACTGAAAAGCTTGACAAGAACAACTTCCAGGCATGGAAGTTTAGAATGACGAATTTCCTTATGGGAAAAGGATATTGGGAATTTGTTGCAGGAAATGAAGAAGAACCAGTTCTTCCTGATGTTCCCAATCAACAGCAAATGCAGGCATTCAAAGCATGGCATGAGAGAGCCAGGAAAGTTATGTACTGGCTGTCTATCAGTATTTCGGACTCTATGATTGTGCATATTCAGGATGCAAGTACGCCAAAGGAGGCATGGGATACTCTGTCAAAAATGTATAGCACAAATACGCAAGCCAGGAAAATGCAGCTCAAGCAAGAGTTGCACAATGTGCAAAGAGAAAATATGAACATCAACGACTACCACATGAAGGTGAAGAAGATTGCAGATGCACTTGCTTCCATTGGGTCACCAGTGGAAGATGATGATTTAGTTTCCGTGACCTTGAATGGTCTAGGAAAGGATTATGCACAGTTTCGGACATCCATTTCAGTTCGTGAAAGATTTCCTGATTTTGAGGAGTTGATTGCTCTTCTAATTTCTGAGGAGCAGAGAAATGGTGGTGCATCTTCTTCAGGAGGAACTTCAAAAGAAGCTGTCTTCTACTCAAATGCTGGAAGAGGTACAGGCAGAGGTAGAGGAGGCCGATTTGGAGGCCGTGGTAGAAATCAGAGTATGCAGCAAACTCAAGAAAACCAGTCCTATGGAGGAGGACGTGGTAACTCTAGAGGCAGGGGGAGCCAAAGAGGTCGTGGTGGATGGCAAAGAGGCCAAAATGCAAACAGTAATGTTGAATGCTACTATTGTGGTAAAATGGGTCATATGGCTAAAGACTGCTATAAAAAGCAGAATGACATCATGAATGGAAAACTGCAACAAGGGAATTATGCATCTTCTAACAGACAGGGTGATGACAGAAATGAGCATTTGTTCATGGTGCAACACATGAACAATTTTGTGACAAGTGCAGAAGAAAGAAATGATGTATGGTATGTTGACTCAGGTGCATCAAACCACATGACAGGTCATGCAGAATGGATGGAGGATGCAAGGGAAATGGAAAAACCAAGATTTGTGGAGACTGGTGATGATACTGCACATCCTATTGTGCAGATTGGAAAAATTCCATTGTCTATGCAGGATGGGAAAAAGAAATACTTGTCCGATGTATTTCATGTCCCGAATATCACCAAGAATCTGGTTTCTGTTGGTCAAATGGTTGAGCAGGGATTGCAGGTCAGATTTAATCCTCATGGATGCTTTGTTGAGGATATGAAAAATAAAGGTCGCTTGATAGCAAAAGGAAAGAAGAAGGGCAGAATGTTTACGTTGGATGCAGACATGTCTGAATTGAGTGCAGCAATGTTTGCACATGGGACCGGTGTAGTTGCAGATATTGATATCTGGCATAAACGCATTAGTCATGTTAATGTACAGCGACTTAAATCAATGCAGGCCCAAAATATTGTTGCAGGTTTGCCTAAATTCAAGGTTGCAGAAATGCATAAGGTATGTGAAGCCTGTCAGTTTGGAAAACAGGCAAGGAAACCATTTCCTAGACATGTTCAAGAGAGTAAGAAGCCATTGGAATTAATCCACTCTGATGTGTGGACTACTAAAGCTGCATCTCTTGGAGGCTGTCATTATTTTGTCAGTTTTATTGATGACTATAGCAGAAAAGTTTGGGTGTATTTTATGAAAAAGAAAAGTGAAGTTTTTGGGCATTTCAAAACTCTTAAAGCTATGGTTGAAAAAGAAACAGGCCTGCAGATAAAATGCCTAAGGTCAGATGGAGGGGGAGAGTACCTCTCAAATGAGTTTGCAAAGTTCTTGCAGGAGCATGGCATAAAGCAGCAATATTCATGCAGTTATACCCCACAACAAAATGGAATTGCAGAAAGGAAAAACAGGAATATTGGAGAGGTATCTCGTGCCATGCTCAATGAAAAAGACTTGCCAGATTTTTATTGGGCTGAAGCAGTTGCTACAACAGTCTATATAATGAACAGGACTCCCACTGCAGCAATACATGGGATGACTCCAGAGGAGAAGTATACTGGTAGGAAACCAGATATTTCTCATTTGAAAATTTTTGGTTGCATTGCCTATGTACATGTGCCAGATGAGTTGAGATCCAAGTTGGATCCAAAAGCTGAGAAGTGCATCTTTATTGGTTACTCTCTGCAACAAAAAGGGTATAGATGCTATAACCCTTCTACTCGTAAGTTTACAGTGAGCAGAGATGTTGTTTTTGATGAGATGAGTAGCTGGTATAAACCAGTAAATGTGATTGATGATGTAGATGCACAAAATGGTAATGCTGCACAAAACTCACAGCAGCAGTCACAAAATATTAGTGGACCTGGAGCGTCCTCTAGCAGTGGTTCACATTCTTCGCCATGGACAGGCAGATTGAGATCAGGAGAATCTTCTCAAAGTAATGCAGATAGTGGTATGCATGTATCACGAAAAGGAAAAGAGAAGATTGATCAGCCCATGTTTGATGTGAATGCAGGTCACTCTTATGTGGATGGTGAATCCAGTGGCTCAGAACGGAGCATTGATGATGAGTTGGGTATTCCTTCTATTGTTACACCTGGAGTAAGGAAGACCAGGGATGTTTTGAGAGCACCTGGGAGTGAACCTACTTTGCGCAGGTCTACGAGAGCTAGGTATCCTGTGGATAGGCTGAAATATGATGGATTTACAGCCACTCACTATGCATATATGGTCAAAGTGATACAGGAACCAGAACCCACATCTTTTGAGCAAGCCATGGGAAAAGAAAAATGGGAGAAAGCCATGGATGAAGAAATGGATGCCTTGGAAGCAAATGCTACATGGGAGTTAGTACCTTTGCCTAAAGGTAAGAATGCAATTGGCTGTAAGTGGGTTTATAAGGTGAAGCACAATGCAGATGGTTCTGTGAATAGATACAAGGCAAGATTAGTTGTCAAGGGGTATGCACAAACATATGGCATTGACTATGAAGAAACATTCAGTCCGGTTGCAAGGATGGCAACCGTAAGAGTAGTCATTGCTATGGCTGCATCAAAGGGATGGTCTTTACATCAGATGGATGTAAAGAATGCCTTCTTGCATGGTGATTTGCAAGAAGAGGTCTATATGGAGCAGCCACCAGGTTATGTGCATGCTGTTCATCCTGAGTTTGTTTGCAGGTTGAAGAAAGCCTTGTATGGCTTGAAGCAAGCACCTAGAGCATGGTCTGATAAGATAGGACAGTATCTTGTCACTATTGGCTTTCAGATTTCCAAGGCAGATTTCTCACTTTATGTGAGAAAAACAGAGAAAGGTATTATGCTACTTGTCATTTATGTTGATGATTTGATTATGACAGGTGACAGTGATGAAGATATCCTTCATGTGAAAATGCTATTGAAGCAGAAGTTTGAGATGAAGGATTTGGGAGAGCTGCGTTATTTCTTGGGCATTGAGGTGATTAGATCACCAAGTGGGATACAGCTCTTGCAGAGGCAGTATGGATTGGACATGCTGTCCAAATATGGGATGACAGGCTATAAGCCTATTTCAGTTCCTTTGGAGCAAAATGTGAAGCTGAGCACAGATGCAGGTGAGCTTCTAGAAGACCCTACTATGTACAGACGCATAGTAGGAAGTTTGATTTATATGACTATTACCAGGCCAGATTTGAGCTATGCTGTTGGATTGGTAAGTCAGTTTATGCAGGCTCTAAGGAAACCGCATTTGGATGCGGCTAGACGCATACTCAGGTATGTAAAGTCCACATTGCAGTATGGACTATTTTATGAGACTGGGGTTCAGATACAGTTGCATGGATACACTGATGCTGATTGGGCTGGTAGCATTTCTGATAGACGATCTACCAGTGGATATGTGTTCTCTTTTGGGAGTGCTGCAGTCACTTGGAGCAACAAGAAACAGCCTACAGTTGCCTTGTCGAGCACAGAGGCTGAGTACAGGGGTGCAGCAATGGCTGCATGTGAGGTAGCTTGGTTGCATAAGCTACTTTATGATATGCATCAGTCTACAGATGGGCCAGTTGTCATTTATTGTGACAACATGAGTAGTATACACTTGGCAAATAACCCAGTCTATCATGCTAGAACAAAGCACATTGAGGTACATTATCACTATGTGCGAGAGAGGGTTTTACTAGGTCTTATTGATCTAGTTTATGTCAGCACAGAGGATCAGGTAGCTGACATATTCACGAAGGCATTGGGCGCAGAGAAGCTGTGCAAGTTCAGAGACCTGCTTGGTGTGCAGGAATTGGGATTGAGCTCGAGGGGGAGTGTTGAGATATCGAGCTCCACTCGTGATACGCCAGGGTGACCATTGTGTATTTATGTCACCGACTTGTCAGTTGCAGATGCGGTTGGTACACCGCCCATGAATAATAGCCACATGATAGCTATCCTTATCTACTCTAGTTCGTGGCTCAGTTAGTATGCCACTTTAGTTAGTTGAGTTTGGTTTGAGACCTATATCTAGGGTTCTTCTATTTCTCTTTGTACTTGAGTTCTTTTGGCTTACACACAACTAAGAAGAGAAAAACGTTTTCAGCCTCCATCTCTGTGTGTCTTCCCCCATTGTGCAAGCGAGAAAGCTTCGAGCGAGACTCCTTCCTTCTCTCCCACAATCTTGACAATAAGAGTGACCTGCATTCACATCAAACATGGGCTGATCAACCTTCTCTTTTCCTTTTCGTGATACCTGCATACCACTATCTGCATTGCTTTGAGAAGATTCTCCTGATCTCAATCTACCTGTCCATGGTGAAGAATGTGAACCACTGCTAGAGGGTGCTCCAGGTCCACTAATATTTTGTGACTGCTGCTGTGAATTCTGTGCAGCATTACCATTTTGTGCATCTACATCATCAATCACATTTACTGGTTTATACCAGCTACTCATCTCATCAAAAACAACATCTCTGCTCACTGTAAACTTACGAGTAGAAGGGTTATAGCATCTATACCCTTTTTGCTGCAGAGAGTAACCAATAAAGATGCACTTCTCAGCTTTTGGATCCAACTTGGATCTCAACTCATCTGGCACATGTACATAGGCAATGCAACCAAAAATTTTCAAATGAGAAATATCTGGTTTCCTACCAGTATACCTCTCCTCTGGAGTCATTCCATGTATTGTTGCAGTGGGAGTCCTGTTCATTATGTAGACTGCTGTAGCAACTGCTTCAGCCCAATAAAAATCTGGCAAGTCTTTTTCATTGAGCATGGCACGAGATACCTCTCCAATATGCCTGTTTTTCCTTTCTGCAATTCCATTTTGTTGTGGGGTATAACTACATGAATATTGCTGCTTTATACCATGCTCCTGCAGGAACCTTGCAAACTCATTTGAGAGGTACTCTCCCCCTCCATCTGACCTTAGGCATTTTATTTGCAAACCTGTTTCTTTTTCAACCATAGCTTTAAGGGTTTTGAAATGCCCAAAAACTTCACTTTTCTTTTTCATAAAATACACCCAAACTTTTCTGCTATAGTCATCAATAAAAGTGACAAAATAATGACAACCTCCAAGAGATGCAGCTTTAGTAGTCCACACATCAGAGTGGATTAATTCCAATGGCTTCTCACTCTCTTGAACATGTCTAGGAAATGGTTTCCTTGCCTGTTTTCCAAACTGACAGGCTTCACATACCTTATGCATTTCTGCAACCTTGAATTTTGGCAATCCTGCAACAATATTTTGGGCCTGCATTGATTTAAGTCGCTGTACATTAACATGACCAATGCGTTTATGCCAGATATCAATATCTGCAACTACACCGGTCCCATGTGCAAACATTGCTGCACTCAATTCAGACATGTCTGCATCCAACGTAAACATTCTGCCCTTCTTCTTTCCTTTTGCTATCAAGCGACCTTTATTTTTCATATCCTCAACAAAGCATCCATGAGGATTAAATCTGACCTGCAAGCCCTGCTCAACCATTTGACCGACAGAAACCAGATTCTTGGTGATATTCGGGACATGAAATACATCGGACAGGTATTTCTTTTTCCCATCCTGCATAGACAAGGGAATTTTTCCAATCTGCACAATAGGATGTGCAGTATCATCACCAGTCTCCACAAATCCTGGTTTTTCCATTTTCCTTGCATCCTCCATCCATTCTGCATGACCTGTCATGTGGTTTGATGCACCTGAGTCAACATACCATACATCATTGCTTTCTTCTGCACTTGTCACAGAATTGTTCATGTGCTGCACCATGAACAAATGCTCATTTCTGTCATCACCCTGTCTGCTAGAAGATGCATAATTCCCTTGTTGCAGTTTTCCATTCATGATGTCATTCTACTTTTTATAGCAGTCTTTAGCCATATGACCCATTTTACCATAGTAGTAGCATTCAACATTACTGTTTGCATTTTGACCTCTTTGCCATCCACCACGACCTCTTTGGCTCCCCCTGCCTCTAGAGTTACCACGTCCTCCTCCATAGGATTGGTTTTCTTGAGTTTGCTGCATATTCTGATTTCTGCCACGGCCTCCAAATCGGCCTCCTCTACCTCTGCCTCTACCTCTTCCAGCATTTGAGTAGAAGACAACTTCTTTTGAAGTTCCTCCTGAAGAAGATGCACCACCATTTCTCTGTTCCTCAGAAATTAGAAGAGCAATCAACTCCTCAAAATCGGGAAATCTTTCACGAACCGAAATGGATGTCCGAAACTGTGCATAATCCTTTCCTAGACCATTCAAGGTCACGGAAACTAAATCATCATCTTCCACTGGCGACCCAATGGAAGCAAGTGCATCTGCAATCTTCTTCACCTTCATGTGGTAGTCGTTGATGCTCATACTTTCTCTTTGCACATTATGCAACTCTTGCTTGAGCTGCATTTTCCTGGCTTGCGTATTTGTGCTGTACATTTTTGACAAAGTATCCCATGCCTCCTTTGGCGTACTTGCATCCTGAATATGCACAATCATAGAGTCTGAAATACTGATAGACAGCCAATACATAACTTTCATGGCTCTCTCATGCCATGTTTTGAATGCCTGCATTTGCTGTTGATTGGGAACATCAGGAAGAATCGGTTCTTCTTCATTTCCTGCAACGAATTCCCAATATCCTTTTCCCATAAGGAAATTCGTCATTCTAAACTTCCATGCTTGGAAGTTGTTCTTGTCAAGCTTTTCAGTGACAATCTGTGAAAGAGAATCAGATGCCATTACAGAACACTGCAAAAAATTCTGTCACTGCAAAAACTTAGCTTCACCCTCACAAGGGCAAATCTGCAAAACTGGTGAAAGTGGTATTTGACCACACAGTCACTTCCTAGTGACGATTTTGCATAAACAGGAACCAAGGATGATTCTAAAACTCCCAATGTCTCTGCGCACAAGCATACGATGCAATTTCTACAGTAACTTTTCACCGACCTGTAGAACAGTGGCTAAACAGCATAAAACTGAGCCTTTTCCTGAGTGCGTGCAGAAAACTTCCGCCTCCAAAACAGGCCCCGAAATGGCCTCAAATCAAAAAAACAGGGTCAACCTAAGCTAAAGCTCCCTCCCGCAGCATATACTGCCCTCTTGCTTCACCGCGAAGGGCGTCTCAACCTGAGACAATGCACTCCTACAATTTTCGGTTGTGCTGCCTGCAGAGATCTGCTCCCAAAACAGAAAATGAAAGCAACACTGCTCCTCTTACCAAAACACCGCGAGCTTGGCTTGCTTTCTTGAGCTCCTTACCACGAACAAGGCTCTGATACCATGTCAAGATTGTGGGAGAGAAGGAATGAGTCTCACTTGAAGCTTTCTTGCTTGCACAATGGGGGAAGACACACAAGGGTGGAGGCTGAAAACAGTTTTCCTCTTCTTAGTTGTGTAAGCCAAAAGAACTCTAGTACAAAGAAATAGAAGAACCCTATATATGGGTCTCAAACCAAACTCAACTAACTAAGGTGGCATACTAACTGAGCCACAAACTAGAGTAGATAAGGATAGCTATCATGTAGCTATTATTCATGGGCGGTGTACCAACCGCGTCTGCAACTGACAAGTCGGTGACATAAATACACAACGGTCACCCTGGCGTATCACGAGTGGAGCTCGATATCTCAATAGTTTATTGATGGGCTTGGCATGGGGCTCCAAGTCAATCAGGTGATCCACCGATCTCTGAGATGGAAGAGTGGTGGGGGGTTGAAATAGGTCCTCATATTCAGCCAAAAGTACTTTTAGTGCTGCAATTTGCTTCCCCAAGGTGTGTTGGTCATCATTATCCTTATGCAAATGCAAGACAAAGATCTGTGAGTGTTTCTTGAATTCCTTTTTGAGTTGTCTTGCTGTTATAAGCTTAAAATTTGCAATTTCTTTGATGCCCTCCAAATGTACAAGTTGCCCATGCATTACAAACTCCAAATACAACGGAGAGAAGTCCATAGAGATTTTTTCCAATTGCTGCAGCCAATCACAACCTAAAACAACATCCACGAGGCCCATATCAAGGGTAATTAAGTCCACCTTTGCTATATAATTTTTGGCTAGCATAAGAGACACTTGTGTGCATACATGGGAGCTTATTTTCTCACTTCCATTGGCCACTTGAACCCTAAGAGGTTGTTGTAATTCAATAGGAACACATGCCAAATGGGCAAGAGTCGATTTATTCACAAAAATGTGTGTGATGCCACTATCTATAAGAATGTATACATTCTTGCCATCAATGTTACCATGTACTCGCAAGGTATTTGGGCTCCTAGAGCCGGTCCATGCATCCATGGAGATTGAGCAAGCTAATATAGTGGTAAGTGTGGGTGTAAAGGGTTCATTCCCAAGCATGCCATCCATGGGACAACCACCGGGGTCAAAAGGGAACCCGTCCAATGAGTCATAAAACTGATCGGTGTCAAGATCCTCTTTGTATTCAGCATTTTCAGCAAGTGTAATCATGAGAGAGTTGTCATGTGAGTCCTCTTCCAACTTGTCACTATCTTCTAGCACATACATACTACTAAACTTGACAATGGCATTCTTAAAGGGGCATTTGGATGTATGATCAGTCGTGTACTTATCCCCACATTTAAAGCACAAGCCCTTAGCCTTACAATCCTTGAAAACCTCGGGAAGAATGAATTTTTGACCGTTAGGATTGAAGCCATTCCGTGTCTTATTTTCAGCATACTTTGGGTCACTTTTGGAAGGGGATATTGTCCCAAAACTGTCATATTTCCTTTGAGAATTAAAAGTGGGGCTGCCATTATGTGCATTGTTGCTGCGATAATTACCAACATATGGGGGTTGCCTAATAGAGTATCTTGGATGTCCTACAATGGGTTGCATGCCCTCATTGCGACGGTATTTCCGACCATATCGTTCTGCCAATTCTATGGCTGCAAACAAGGTGGCTGACTTTTGAGCCATTACATCAGCTGCTGCTGAAAGATGAGCATCTAGCCCATAAATGTATTTATGCAATTTGGCCTCATCACTGATGGCCTCAACATACATGGATAGGTTCATAAATTGGTTGGTATACTCCCTCACGGTGAGATTTCGCTGATCAAACTAATACCATTGCCTAGCCAAACGTTCTTTCTCTACCAGGGAGATAAAAAATTGGATCATATGCATCTTGAAATCTTCCCGATCATGAAAGTGCTGATTTTCTCTTTGAATAAATCTCCACCATGTGTGGGCGAAACCTTCTAGATGAAGGGAGGCAAAAATAATATTTGCCTCATCAGTACGGTGGTAAATGAGAAAATAGGCTTCCAATTTAGAGGCCCATTCCTCTAATTCAGCCGAGGATGAGGACTACCCATTAAACTTAGTAAACACAATCTTGTCATGCAACTCGTTTGGGCCTTGCTATGCATGTATGCCATGTGCTACATGCTGCCCACATATTGTGCTGCCCATACATGCCTTGCTGTCCAAACCTTGGCTGTCCAAAATTTCCATGGGGGCCATGCTGCCCATGCATTACATGCATTACATGAGGACCAAACTACACATTAGGACCTTGCTGTCCAAAATGACCATGCTGCCCAAAACTGCCATGTGCATGCTACCCATTGCCATGTGCATGCTTCCCATTGCCATGTGTATGCTGCCTATGTATACCTTGCATTCCATGCTGCTCAAAATTTGCATTAGGCCCTTGCTGGCCATTCCCATGAGTGTGCATATAGCGTCCATTACGGGGGAGTTGTGGTCCCAAGGATGGGCTTGAAGGGTTCGTAATGGGGGAGGGAAGGATGGGTTCATCATATCGAGTGGAGGGTTCACCTGTCTCATAAGTGCTATGGGAAACGCCATGGGTGCCACCAAAACCTTGTGGACTATGCCCGGTCTCCAAGGGGGGAGGGCGGTTGGCCTCACGGGGAGGGACATGCTCCTTGGGCCAATCCGAGGGGGGTGCAATGGCGGGGATGAGGGCGCCCATGCGCTCGATGAGTAAGTCCATCTTGGCCATCATCTCAGAATGACCATGATCTTGGTGGGTTTCCATCTCCCTATGGCATTGTTCCAACTCTTGATGTCGTTCGGCATGATGGGTCTCATGTTGGCATAGAGTATGGTTGAGCATAGAGAAGCGGTCCATCTCGAGGGCACCCTTTTCAAACATGTCTTCACGATCCTCTTGAGCTGATCTAGGATCATTCATTGAGGCATGGGAGTCCCTTTTTTCACGTTGGAAGTCCTCTTGGGCCTTTGCTTTACCCTTGTGGCCTGCCATCCCAGGTGCAATCCACCAGACCCCTTGTTACAAAAATGGAAATATCTTGAGCTAGGAAGCTCCCATCGCCAAATATTTTGATTCAAATTAAAGCTCTTGATCCCCTCTACGAGGCAATATAAAAATATCTTTGATAGTAAATGATGAGGGCTTTGTTGTAATTGACTTTTGTGGGCTGGCTCTGCAGGACTACTGGCTATCCCACAGTACCTCTAAGCATAAAACTGAGCATATCTCCCAAACCGTAGGGGGGAATGGGGAGATTTTTGGTTTATATTGAAGGTGAGGATTTCCTTTTCAAATCGAGATATGGGGTCCACACTTGGGCACACAAGAAGGCTTTGCTGTAATTGACTTTTGCAGGCTGACTCTGTAGGAGTGCTACTTATCCCACAGTACCTCTGAGCACAAAATTGAGCGTATCTCCCAAACCATAGGGTGGAATGGGGTTATTTTTGGTTTAAATCAAAGGGGGGGGGGGGGGATTCTCTTTTTTAGTCAAGCTATGTGGCTTGCACTCAGTCACACAAGAAGGCTTTGCTGTAATTGACTTTTGCGGACTGACTGTGTGGGACTGGCTATCTGGAATACCCTGCAAGGACTCCTTCAATGAGCATACCTTATCCCAATGCTGAGGTGCTTATTTCAAGACATCCAGGGCCTCAATGGTGGTTTTCAATGCCACATAGAGCCATACATTATTTACGTCCATAGTTCTCTTGTTGAGACCATTTTCATGACTGCATACCCTGCCCTTCCTGCATGCATCCACCATACATTCCCAAGTGATACATGTCATTATCAATACATGTACAGGGCTGTGGATGTAAATGATCAGGGTTTTGGCTATTCATTCAAGTGTATTTGCACCTGCAAGAACCTTTGGGCTCTGGATCATCGGGAGGTGGGCAGAGTTCCCCCTGGGCCGGGTTGTGCACCCCTTTAGGGTCTTTGATGGCAAGGGGGGGTCACCCCTCTTTTGTCTTGCCACCTCACTTGGCATCGGGCTTTTCCTCACCCGGAATATACATGGTAGACATTTATTATTAAGCAACTAGCATGATATACATTTACAAATTGAGGATTGGGCCTTTCATGATATGCATGATCAATAAGGAAAATGGGATGGGAAAAGGGGTTACCTCTGCAAATTAGTGACTCACTGATTGCATGACTTACCCTTCATACGATTTCTTTCTTATCAATCGGAATCAAAATAAGAGTACGGTTAAGGATTAGAGTAAAATCTTGATCAATGGGGAAAGAAATTTAAAGATCATCCAGTCATGCATGCATTTCAAGGGTGTGGACTGGGGATGGGAATCCAATTGGCACTCTCAAGCTCCAAGAAGGCATGCAATTCTTCCATCTCTCTCATCAAGTGGCTCAGTTCAACTATTGGATGTAAAAGAGAGAGCAAGAACCGATTGACATACCTTATTCAAGCTTGGGGAAGAGTTAATGGCTGCCCTTCTCCAAGAAATTTGTGGTTGCCCTTCTTCTTGCAGCCCGTGGCTGTATGGGGGCCTTCAATGTTGGGAAGAAGGAGAAAGATGGTTCTCTTGAAAAAGTAATTGTGCTTTTGGACTTCTCTAACTCTGCTACACTCCTTTTGCCCAAAACCCTCAAGAAACTTACATGGAAATTAGTGACGACCTACCAAATTTATCTTCTTGCCTCCAGATGTGTCCATGGTTCTTGGGAAGGCTACAAGAAAGGCTGCCATAGTCTTCAAGAGGGCTCATAGCTTGCCTGAGTACTCCCTGTGTACCTGTGAGAGAGATGTAACTGAGGTTTTCTAACTGTGAGAAACTGTGAGAACTCTAAATCTATGGGAAAAGAAAAGGATCAAGGACAAAGCTCTGATACCACTTGTAATGAAAGAGACCTAACTAGCCTAACTAACAAAGAGAAGAGAGAGAAGGACTGTAGGAGAAGAAGAAGAGAGAGAGAAAGACAGGGAGAAGAGAGAGAAAGGGAGGAAAGGGTGGAAGAAAAGAAGAGGAAGAAGAAGAAGCCATGAAAGCTTGTGAAGGTGAAAAGGAGAGATTCTTGATAATTCTCTGATGCCTCAGAATACCCTCTTACACCTTATATACCGTCAATGTGACTGGTATTTTCCCATGCCATGTTCCTGTGATCCCTGCTTGTTACAATGGTTTCTAGAAAGGCATTGATCATAGTGAATAAGCTTGTGATTAAGCATGTGCAAATTCAATGGCATATCAAAAGATTAAGTAAAAAAAGGGGAAAAAAATGATAGAGAACTTACATAAACTCAAATAGATAGTTATATTTTAAAGTGAGAAAGTCATGAAGAAACCTGCTTTTATTAGTAATGTTAATACTACTTGTGTAATTGAGCCACAAAATTAGCTTGAAAAGCTACAATGTGGTTCTAATCACTATGGAGTTTAGTTTATTAAATACTTGTTAATTCTCAAAAGCCCCAATTGTGGCCAAAATTTCTATTGAAATGCATTTCTTGAAGGGAGAAAATAATTTTTCATATTTTGATTAATAATATCACATTTGTATGGATGAGCTTGCCAAGAAGGTATCAAAGCATGTCATGGTAAGAAGTAGGATAGTTCTTCTTTGAGGGTTCATTATTAATTGCAACTCTTGAAATTGGACTTATTTGGTAGTTTTTGTCTTATATATATTTCTTTTCCAAGTATAAATCTCTTTCAAAGCCATGCAAGTGGCCTTATTTCTATTAAACTTATAATGTGTGTGCATGTGCTTGTGTGTGTGTGTGTGTGTAGGTGCACACATGCATAGGTGCACATTTTAATCTGGTACTTTGAGTTTACATGGAGTGATCCCATTAAGTTAATTTTTTGCAAATAGAAAGCATAATGTTGCATGCTCTTCGAGTGGTTCTCTTAAAAATGCTACAGTTATGGTGGATTAAAATGAATAAATGTTCTTTTTTTTAATGACCACAAAAATGCATTGGAAGTGGTGCCACAACCAAGGTGAAAGTTTGGCCCATGTGGAAAGAATTAGCGTAGGGTAACAATTCATAAAAGCTTGTAACAATATCCACAATGTATAGATATTATTTGACTCACAACACTTCCATTCTCACCTACAAGTTTCATTTTCTCATTTTTGAAGAACATATCACATTGCAAACTTTCAAAGCTCAAAATTAGGCAAATTGTGAAGACAACCATTTAAGGTGTAATTTGTCAAAAGCAAGAGTGGTTAGGGGAAACCTAGGTGCTATGTGAAGAACATTCCAAATGTCAGACCTAAATCTAAGCTAGAGACTAGGAAAATTCTAGACACATATATTTGAAATTTAAAATTGTCAAAGCTAGTGCTTCCGAAAAAAAGCATGGAGGTCAAGGGATCGAGGGAAATATCAAATTTAAAAACATTAACATTACAAGTGAAGTTTTTTTAATGAATTGCTTTTTGAAGACATTAGACAAAGTCGTTCTTAGAACATTAACATTACAAGTGAAGTTTTTTTAATGCATTGGATTAACCCTTTGAAAAGATCCAAGCCCCATGGATTATCATTAATAAATTCAAATATCCTGACGGCAGCACCTTCGGCAAAGGCTTGAGTGCACTGCTAATGGCATTAAAGCGCGACTCGGCCTCCTCTGCGAGCTGGCATCGTAGTAGCAGCAGCGACCAATGCAGGGGGGACGTGTCACCACACGCTTGCTCGCAATGCATCAGCCCTTGAGAGCTGCACAAACACCATCAGCTCCCCTTTCTTCAAAATGAATTTATTGGAATGTAACAAAGATGACTTTATTGGAAAGTTACAAAGATACGAATTCATGATTTTTTTTGGATAGAGATAGTTTCCTCCGTATGTGTGATAATGCATGTTTCACCCATAAGCCAAGTTTCTATGTTTTTATATAATATGGTGAATTGTTGTTAAATTGTTTTTGGAATTACCATGGCCAAATTTCCTTTTTAGTGACAACAAAAATCATCTGAAATGAGTTTTAATGAAACTGAGAATTTAGCCTTGGCACGAAATTGGGAATTCGTATAAGTGATATTACAAATGATTCCTTGATTGTTACCTCCATTTAAATAAATATCTATATTAAATGAACCTTCCCAAACTAAAAACTAACTAAGAATAGGTTGATTGAATCAATGCAATAGTTCTATCAATGATATGAGTCAATTTTTTTCGAATCCAACTACATAGACACAAGTTTACCATGAAAGCCACCTGAAAGTTTGTAGCAATGATGGTTGAACAACTTCTCGATGAGAATAGAAAGGCCACATTTCATACATATTTTATCTCCAAATTAGTTAGATCCTTCTCGATATATGTGTCTAAAACCTCAATTAGAAAAACATATTTTTTATTACCAATCCTTGACAATCAATAAATGAGTGCCATACATTAGATACCAAGTTCAAGTTACTTATTACAAAGTAGGCCATTGAAGGCACAAATTTACCATTTCCCAAGTGCAAGATTGATCATGCTTCCATGCATGCTCATGCGTCCTCCTCTTGCATCCACTCATATTCAAAATATTTATAATCAAAATAATAATAATAAAGGAGATATAAAATAATATTTCGTTATGAAATAGGTGTTGATAGACACCCAATTGGCACTTCCAACTATGACATCAATCACAATCATACTCATTCTTGAACCACCTCTTGATGCTTTTTCTCATATAACTTCTCCATGTTTCCCTTCAATAGCCTCCACTTATCTTTAAGGAATCATGATTGCATTCTATCAAATACATATTAAATGCAATTAAGACACTATTCCTCTATGATTGATTTCTCACACATGTTTACTTGGATCTTCCTCAAGTCCCATTTCCTAAGGGCATTTGGTAAATCAATATTAGATATATAAATGATAAGGTGGACTTAATGGTGATGCCTCAAACTGGATAGCATAGACATCATTGTAGCCCCTTGGCATGAAGCATTAAGAAAAGTGTTTTTTTGATGTTTTCATTGAGTTTTGTTCTCACTAAGTTCTTAAAAAACAACACCTCTTTCCATTACAATGAAGGCTCACACACACGCATACCCCCACAACGGTTGAACAAAGCATTCCCTCCTTCCCTCTCCACACACACACACACGAATGTTAAACCAAGCATTCCCTCCTTATGTCCTTCCCTCCCTACCTAACCCTTTCACTCACACTCTCACTCACTCACATATTGTCTCTCTCTATGAGTCACCCAAGCACAAGAAATGTAGTCTCTTCCTCTCTCTTTTTGTTTGACTCATTCAAGCACAAGCAGCATTCTCTCTCTCTCTCTCTCTCTCTCTCAATCAATCAAAATGGAGCAACAACCAAATTGGAATGAAGCATTGATTTTAGCAGCAAAGGAGCAATGCATAGGACAAAAATGTTGTATATGACTATGGGTCAAAAAGAATATTGTTTTCATGAAGTATTAATCAAGGAAGAAGTAGGATTTTTAAAAGTGAAGATCTCTTGATTAGTCTCAAATGTTGTCATAATTTCATCACCCTCTTTCATACAAATTTGATGGTATCCTAATCTCAAATCTACCACCAAGTAAGTCATCATTTCTAGGGATGGGATAATTATTCTTTATAGTGATCTTATTGAGATTTGTGAAATCAATATACATCCTAAAGGAACCATCCTTCCTCTTAACCAACAAGATCAGAGATACATAACTTGAAGAACTAGGCTCAATAAATCCCATCACAAATGAATCTTTCATCTACTTCACAATCTTCTCACATTCACATTAGGATCATTTCTAAGGTTGCTTATTTACTGGCTTTGAGGAAGGCTCCAAATGTATGGGGTGGTTAAGGTCTCTCTTCGGAGGTAGGGATGTAGGCTTATTTATTGGTTTATGAGGCTCCAAATCTATAGGGTGACTATTTACTCTCTTAGGAGGTATGGCTACATGCACTTGGGATAAGTCTCTAAACTCCTATGGAAGAGGTTTCAATTCTAAATCATTTTCTTAATCCTTGAACTAATCTATGATCTCTTTATTAGAGTGTAAAAACAAATATGTGCGAGTGCTTTTTAAACTCCTTTTTGAGTTGCTTGGTTATAAAGAGCTAGACATTTTCCTTGTTATAAACTCTCTACAAATGAATGAGTTGTCCCTCACTGAAAAGTTCCATCTATAGGACCTAGGAAAATTCCATAATAATCATTTTGAACTACATCAACTAAGCACAACTCGATACCACATCAATAGGGACCATCTTTAAAGCAATCAAGTCCACCTGTGTCCATCTAAGTGTAGTACCATTATGGAATAATATTGATTGAATTTTATCATTATGGATTTTGTCAAATTTTCACATATTTTGTGACATATCGTGGTCACATTGTGCCTAGTAGATAGATGGAAGGATACCAATATGTTTTGCGGTGTGGTGAGCACAAAATTAGATGGAGTTAAGTGGAATTATTATTTTGGAGTGTGCATTTCAATGCATGAAATTCATGCACTTTACATCATGGAAAATATTATTAAGAAATTTATTGTACATGGTTTTACTAGGTAAATATATTGTATCAAATTAGTTATAATTAGCTTTTTTCTTATGTGCTTAAGAAATGTATAAGAGGTGAGCATCAAGAGAATTTGGTACTTGTATCAATTCTTCACTTGTCAATCGCTTCCAAAATCATAAAAAATGATACATCGAATCAAAAGATCTAATTTCAATCTTTCTCTCTCCTCTCTCCTCTCTCCTCTTGTGGTTTGTTCTCATGGATCAATGTAAAAGAGAGGGGGACAAGCTGAGATGGACGTTTTTTGTCAAACGATGATGCAGTATCGTGTCACTATGTGGACATAGTGTGGAAAAACTTCGAGTGCATCATCATGTGGCTTTCTTATTGATCTACAAAGTAAATGCCATATTAGTCATTACTGGTAGTGTCCATAGTATGAATGGTTTTAAAAATACTAGATTTTTGGACAAGTTTATCCTATTTTTGATATTTTGGATATTATTTCTTGTAAATATTCTAAAAAGCTATGGAAACTTCTAGAATAGGGTGGCATGCAAAAAAGCAAGTGGCTTTTTCAACCAGTTTGAGAGATTTCATGCAAAAAAGGAAGGACTGGAAAAATCACATGACACGCAATCTCAATTGACATGCAACAAACAACACTCCAAACTGGGAGAAGAAGAAGGACTAGCAAAATCATATGACACATAATCTCAATTTACATGCAACAAACAACACTCCAAACTAGGAGAAGAAGAAGGAACGATCTTGAATAATTATGAGCACGTATCCTAAGGTTTTACCCCCCTTTCAAAGCCAACAGAACCATTAGATTTGTGGTCTGAGTAGTAGAGAAGAAGCTAGTGTTTGATGCACATTTTTAGTCTACCACAGAGATCCAAGAGATCTAATGCTTGGATATTGATTTCAAGTAGTGTGAGACAAGAAATTTGTTTATCTTCTCAAGTTCTATTATTACATAGCGCATTGATTCATTATGCTTTGTCTTTATCTTGTGTATCTCTAATCTATTCTTTTTCTGCTCTTCTATCTCCTATCCTCTACTTCCTTCTATCTCTAATCCCTAGTGGATATGACCTTTCAACTAAAACCCCTCCGACATTGGTGAACATGAGGTGAAAGGTCATCAAAAGGAAAGACATGATGGAAGAACCTTCAAGCACAATTTCTAGTGATGTTTTGCAGCAATTAGTGCAAAATAAGAACATGCTCTGCTCTAGCAGCTGAGTGTGAGATGAAGTTGTTTAATGGCAGGAATGTATATCCATATTTGCATATCTATGCTCAAAAGATGGAGTTCTTTGGGGTGGTTCCACTTGCATGGAGCGCATATTTTGTACGGGTGACTGTACATGAATTGAAAGTGCAAATTATTGAATTGTACATGCAAGATGCTAATTGGGTAGCTTTCAAGAAGACACTTAGGGAAGAATTTTACATTGAAGACACTAGTTTGATTACTCACAAGACTTTCCAAGAGTGGATTGTACAAGCCAATAAGGGTCTTGTGGCTACATAATTATTAAGAGAATTTGAAAGTTGGTGTTTGAGCAATTGGATATTGTAGAATAGCAAAATCTTGCAAGTCAGAAGATTGAATTTTTTCTACAAGCAACAGATCCTAAGAGAAGCTTGATGATTTGCTAGAGGATTAGACTACAAAGTCAGGTCTTAAAATAGAGTGGAGGCATGTTACAGAAGTTGTTACTACATTGGTGAAAAATGATAGAAAAAGAGGAAGATTACATGTATCTAGCTTGCCCACTCTTACGAGCAAAATAATTTATGTATCTGGTAAGCCACCTGCATCTCTGACTAATCCTATGGCTGCACTTGTTGTTCCTTATGTTAGGGAGAAATATGTATTAGATGAATTGGTCAAAGGTATGTGGGATCTTCAATTGAAGGTTGCAAAATTGGATGAAAAAGGATAAGAGGAAAGGGGATGGGCATCAATCCCTAAACCAAGAAAAAGATGTATGTGGTGTGATAATTTGCTGTATGAAAGGAAGGATTGTGCTGCTTATTAGGAGGGCTTGGCATGATAGCTCCTCTTTTGGAAAGATGGCAAGATCCATGCACAAGAAACGAGATTGCCTCTTGCTTTGAATTTTGAAAAGGAAGGTATGCAAAAGTTGTTGAAAAACTTAGTTGTCTGAAATATTTATGCAACTATACATGCTTCTACTTTTGGTCTACAGTTGGATAGAATGCTTGGCCAAGTGATGGTTGGTCCAAAAGCTACAATATGGATAGAATGCATGGCCAAGTGATGGTTGGTCCAAAGGCTACAATATGGATAGATACTTTGTGTGCAGCAAAAAAGAGAAAAATTACTGATAATGAAATTTCTCATGCAGAGCAAAAAATTGGTGACATAACTGGTTGGGAATCATTGGTAGATGCATATTCAATGGATGAATATTTAGCAAAAGGGAAAAACATGAATATTCTTGTGGAAGACAAAGAGAAGAGAGATGAAGATAATGCACAAACATCTAAGAGAGTGACAAGAAGAAGTGTGGATTAGCCTTAAAGGTGCAAATCACTCACCTCTCGGTATGCAATGAAAGAGGTTGGGCAGGAGCAAAAATAGGATAGCAAGAAAGAGGGCAAATAGCTGGGATATAAGCTACTGTCTAATATTGAGTTAGCCATGGATGCCTTGCAAGATCCTGTAGTGGAAGAGTCAACCATTGCATCTGTAGATTTTGTTAATGCATTTGAAGATGTTTATGAAGCTCATGTTTTACTTGATGCAGGGATTCAGGGGGAGGTTGGTGAAGTGTTGGATACATATGATTTGCAGGATACAGTTATCATTTATGAGAGAGTTGATGAGCTCGAGGATACAGTTATTGTTTATGAGAGAGTTGATGAGCTCAAGGATATGCCTTTAGAGAATGTTAGATGTAATGCTCCATAGCTAGAAATTGTTTTGGATGCTTTGTCAGCGGCCTTGATAGGCAATTCAAAGATGCTTCAAGATATGGACTGCTTTACTATTTTTGGTGATAGTTAGAATGTGTTGGATGCAAGCGAGGCTATGTTTATGTTTAAGTTTATGTTTGATGTGGAACTCAATTATCGATATAAGTAGATTTGTATGCATTAGACCTAAAAGAGCAAGCATGTTGTTATGTAATTATTGATGGGTACATTGATAGCATGTATATGGAGATTCAACAACCTTTATTATATAATGCACACCCTAGGCCACCTGATGACTCTGGAGTAGTGGATGCTTGGTATGGTGTTAGAGATGTGAAAATGCTACCCATTTTGATCTATGATCCTGGTGGATGCCATCTTATGTGCATGATGAGTGGCAAGTTGATGCTATGGGTGTTTGACCCAGGTGGTGCATCAATGGCGCATACCAGAGGATGTTGAGGTTCAAAGGGGATGGATGTCGTGTCACTACATGGACATATTGTGAAAAAACCTGGAGTGCATCATCATCTAGCTTTCTTATTGATCTACAAAGTAAATGCCATACTAGTCATTAGTGGTAGTGCCCATAGTATGAATGGTTTTAAAAATACTAGGATTCTGGAAAAGTTTAGCCTATTTCTAATATTTTGAATATTATTTCTTGTAAATATTATGTAATGAAAGAGACCTAACTATCCTAACTAAGGGGAAAGAGAGAGAGAAGGACTGTAGAAGAAGAGGGAGAGGAGAGACAAAGGCAAGAAGAAGAGAGAGAAAGAGGGAAAGAGGAAGAAGAAGAGAAAGCCATGAAAGCTTGAGAAGGTGAAAAGAGAGTTTCTTGATAATTTCTATGATGCTTCAAAATACCCTCTTACACCTTATATACCGTCAGTGAGACTGGTATGTTCCCATGCCATATTCTTGTGATCCCCATTCATTACAAACCATCCCGTCTCATGAAGTTTTTATCCTAAAAAACAAGGGATGTAGTCATGGACTGTAAGAGTGTGCTGTAGGAAATCAGCCATAACTTTGTGTGGGCAACTCCGAATGGGACAATTGAGGTGTTGTTACGGAGCCCATGAGATGTACTTTCAGGCCATGTGGTTGGGGTAGGGCTGCAATCAGGTCAGAACCAAAACTAGTACAAAATAAAGGGCTGTCCAGGAATTTCTAGTGTGCAGTCCCAAATGGTATGGCTGGAGAAAAATAGCCATAACTTCCACTAGGGAACTCCAATCAGGGCAAGTAAGGTGTCGAAACGGAGCCCTCGAGGTATACTTTCTGGCCATGTATGGAGGGTGGGGCTGAGAGTGGACCAGGACCAAATCTGGTACAAAACAGGTGGCTGTCTAGATGCAGAATGCAGCCCAAAATAGGGGTCATGGTGAGGTACCAGCCAACACAGCCTCCTTGAGGTGTGGAAATTCATCCAATATAGATGCTGGGTGCCAAGAGGCTTCCTCTATTGGTAGGCCTTGCCATTTGATTAAGTATTCATGTATGGAACGGGTGCGGAGTTGCTTTTCACATTGCCCAATGACCACTTCTGGAATGTACTAAATAAGTCCCTCCTCATCTATGGGTGGGAGCTCCTCTACATGATCTTTGGGAGTGCCAATGAAAGGTTTCAATTGGCTCATGTGGAAGACGTCATGGATCTTAGTGGTGGAAGGGAGTTGGAGGCGGTAAGCCAAATCTGTGACCTTCTTAATGATCTTTTAGGGCCCATAGTAACAGTGTGCCAATTTGTTGCAAGAGCCATCCTTTAGTGTGGCATAACGGGATTTGGGGATCTTGAGGAGCACCATTTCACCCTCTTGAAAGTCAAGGCGTCTTCTTTTTGCATCAGCATGGAGCTTCATGTTCTCTTGAGCCCTTTTGAGGTTTACCTTGCATTGTTGAAGGAGAGCTTGCATGCGGTCCAGCTCTTCTTTCCCCAAGGGGTTGAGCTTTTCATTGAAGATCATGGTAGGAAGGGGCACCCGATAACCATACAATGCTTCGAAGGGAGAGACTCCAATGCTTGAATGGGTGGAGTTTTTGTAAGAAAATTCAGCCAAATGCAGCCATACATCCCAAGAATTCTGCACATCATGACAAAAATGTCGCAAATAAGTTTCAAGCCACTTATTGACTCTTTCGGTCTGCCCATCCGTTTGGGGATGATAGGCTGTAGATGGAGCCAATTTGGTCCCCATGGAGCTGAAAATGGTCTGCCAAAATAGACTCATAAATTTGGTGTCCCGGTCATGTACTATGACTTGGGGCAAGCCATGCAACTTAAAAACATGCTCCATAAACTGAGTGGCAACTTCGGATGCTGTAAACTATGATTTTGTAGGGATGAAATGGGCTGCTTTAGTGAGTCGGTCAACTACCACGTAAATGCTATCCCAACCCTTCTTGGTTGTAGGTAAACCAGTGATGAAATCCATGGTAATGTGGGTCCATTTTCCTTCGGGAATAGGTAAAGGCTGCAATAAACCACCCGATTTAAGAGAGCTATCTTTATTTTGTTGGCAAGGCACACATCTAGACACAAAGTCTTTTACATCCCGCCATAGGCCTTTCCAATGGAAGCTTTTTGAAACTTGATCATATGTTTTGAAGACCCCTAAGTGGCCAGCAATCGGGGAAGAATGCATCTCTTCAAGGATCCTTTGGGTGAAGGGAGAGGCATGGGGAATCACAATACGGCCATGGATCCAAATGAGGCCATTATGGAGCTGATATTGGGAGTTCTCATCCAAGACACCTTGCTGTAATTTTTGGAAAAGAGGGTTGAATTCAGCATCAAGCAAGTATGCCTCTTGGAGCTCTTCAATCCAATCATGGTGGAGTTCAGTGATGGATGAGACTTTGCATGCCCACATGCGAGAGAGTGCATCAGCCACTACATTGTCCTTTCTACGAGTGTGGGTAATCTCAAAAGTCATAGTTTTGTAGTGTCGCCACCCATCTACGTTGTTTGGGAGTGAGGTTGGGCTGAGTCAAGAAATATTTGAGCACACGGTGGTCACTTTTTACCTTAAATCTGTTGCCATACAAGTAGTGATGCAACTTTTTGATAGCATGAATGATTGCCAACATCTCCTGATCATAAACATGCAACTCACTCTCTTTATCATCCAATTTTCGGCTCTCAAATGCTATTACCCCATGTTCCTGCAGCAAAACTGCACCAATACTCCTAGCATCACATTGAATGGTAAAATCCTTTGAAAAATCGGGGCATACGAGGATGGGGGGGGGCTAAGGTGAGCAAGTCTTTCAGCTGCAGAAAACTGCGGACCGCTAGTTCATCCCATAGGAAAGCCTCTTTTTTCAGTTGGTCTGTTAATGGGGCTGCAATGGTGGCATAATGGTGAATAAATCTCCTATAAAAGGAGGAAAGACCAAGAAAACCGCGCAAGGAGGTAGTGGTAGTGGGGGTGATGGCTGATGATAGCCTAAGACAACCAGAAGGTTGCGTTACTAAAGTTCATGTTACAGTTGTTGCAAGTGTAGAATGCTTCTTGGACTTTAGGGTGATAAGATTTGCAGGACCTCCTAGCTATCGAGTTTTGCTAGGTAGGCCTTGGATCTTACAAACAGACTGCCAAGTCGATATACCCGCCGGTTGAGTGGTTCTAGGTAGAGGTGCTAATCGAGTAATAGTCGATGCTTACCTTGAGTCTCCTCAGAGTGAGAGAGCTCCTTTATCCTCTACTGAATTAGAGATAACAGATGATCCATCTGGTAGTGAGACATCATCCAGTGATGAATCTAAAGAGGGTTCCACTGCAGAGGATATTTATCAGATAACTCTAAATGAGCCGATAGAGCCGCAAGATAGGATAAGAGACGTGGATGCGATTAAGTTGGACCTTGACATGCCAAATGATTCGCGGCCAATTAAATTAGGTTCCATGCTCAGTTCAACAGAAAGGGAGGACTATGTGTCCTTGATTCAAGAATTCCGTGACATCTTTGCTTGGAGTTATGATGAGCTGAGAAACATTCCTCCCAACCTGGCTGTTCATACTATTTCTGTAAAAGAGGGCAGTCATCTTTTGCGTTAGAAGGTAAGTCATATGCCTTTTGAATTGAGGGACGGGCTGTTTGAAGAGTTACAGAAGTTACAGAAAGTTGGTTTGATTTTCCCTGTACAACACACAGAATGGTGTTCACCAATTGTTATCAGAAAGAAGAAAAACAACCAGATCCGACTATGTGTAGACTTTAGAGAGCTGAATAAGCAGATGGTTAAGGATTACTACCCGTTGCCATTTATTGATCAGGTTTTGGATCAATTAGCATGTAGAGAAATATAAACGTTTATGGATTGCTTTGTAGGATACAACCAGATGGCAATTGCAGAAGAGGACAAGTTAAAAACAACTTTTATTATTGTCTTTAGTACTTTTGCATACCATGTGATGGCCTTTGGTTTGTGTAATACACCTGGATCATGGCAATGAACAGCAGACAAGACCTTTGGTGACATCTCCCGAGATGAGTTGAAAGTATTTATCGATGACCTGGGGGCGGCCACTTTAAGTGAAAAAATGTTGATTATCTTAAGAAAGTGGTTTGAGCATTGCAGAAAATTTTGTATCTCTCTTAAACCACGGAAGTGTGTCTTTGGAGTGCCTTATGGACTATTGCTAGGTCATGTGGTTAGTTCGGTAGGGATTGCAGCTGACCCTGAAAAGATCAAGGTTATAGTTGCTATGAGTCCACCATGCACTCCGAAAGAGGTTCATAGCTTTTTGTCATCGATAGGGTACTATCCGAGGTTTATAAATGCCTTGGCAGAAAGGATGTTGCCATTAACGAACTTATTATCCTTTAGCCGTCTATTTGAATGGAGCGACCCTTGTAAGGTATCTTTCAAGGATATGAAGCAGGAGCTAGTAAAAGCACTAGTTTTAAAAGCACCTAAAAGGGGCGAGGTATTCTACATATTTTCCGCAACCACCATGCATAGTATCAGCTGTTGTTTAGCCCAAATTTGGGAGGAAAAGTGGTATCATCCGATAGCTTTTGCTAGTCCAAAATTGGGCATATCAGAGATCAACTATACCTACATGGAGAAGTTGTGCGTTGCGATGATCTTTGGGACTAAGAAATTCAGGCATTATATCCTCTATGAGAAGGTAATTTTCTATACAAAGGTGGAAGGTCTTAGATTGCTTATCAACAAGCTACAATCGCCTGATCATCTGGCAAAGTGATTGATCACTTTGCAGGAGTTTGATTATGAGATTAAGAGTAAGCCACGGCCAAGGTTGCAGGGTATTGTGGAATGCCTTGTGGATTTCGGGGAGTCGAAAGAGACTTTGGCTGAAGGAAGTGATATTGAGGCAATGTTTAAAATTGATACATATTTTATTCCATCTTAGTATGCTGCTATTATGCATTATCTATCAATAGGAGAGATTGGAGCTGGCCTATCAAAATCAGAAAAGAGGAAAATCAAACAACAGGCTTTGAAGTTTTCCTTGATTGCAGGAACACTATATCGGCAGGGGGTTGATGATATCTACCGCTGATGTGTGATGCCTGATGAGGTTCCTTCTATCTTAGAAGAGTGCCATGACTCTACATGTGGAGGGCACTTTGCGGGATGGTTGACGGTGCAGAAAGCTTTAAGAGCTGGATATTGGTGGCTGTCCATCTTCCAAGATTCCTTTGAGTATGTTAAGAGATGTGATACCTGTCAGAGACATGACAACAGAGAGAATAGGAAATGCCCACTTATGCCTATCATGGCTATCCTTCCATTTGAGAAGTGGGGCATTGACTTTGTGGATCCTATTACCCCGTCGTCTACTACCCAAAAGAGATACATTATAGTAGCCACTCATTATTTTACAAAATGGTTAGAAGCACGGGCGACGAGGCAGGACAATGCAAAAGACATTGCAAGTTTTCTTTTAGAGCAGATTATCTGCCGTTTCGGTCCACCAAGGAAACTAGTGTCGGACCGTGAAACCCATTTTTTAAACAAAGTGATCAAAAGCTTGACTGAAGCTTGGCAGATCAAGCACAATAAAACAACCCCTTATAATCCGCAAGCAAATGGACAAGTTAAAAACACTAATAAGCAGCTTGTGGGTATCTTGTCTAAAATAGTCTCTGACAGGAAACGAGACTGGGACAGGAAGTTGTATGTGGCAGTATGGGCGTATAATATAACGTTCAAGTGAGCTACCGGCCATAGTCCATTTAAGTTAGTTTATGGAGAAGAGTGTGTGTTACTCCTATAAATCGAGTTGCCAACCATACGGTTTCCAATTAACCACTCTTTGGAGACGAGGATTCTCTCTTTGAACGTTTCACGACCATAGCCCACCTGGATGAGCTAAAACATCGGATGAAGTAGTTGCACGACCTTAGAGTGAAGAAGTATACCTTTAAAAAATGGCAATTAGTTCTGTACTACGATGCACGTAGGGAGCTATTTCCAGGGAAGATGGAACCCAATGGGATGGCCCCTACAAGATTGTTAGAATAGGGAAAAATAGGTCTACGGCTCTATTAGCTGATCTGTAGGGAGTAGAGTTTAAAAATAAGGTTAATCTTAATAAGATTAAACCTTATTATTTCTAAGTATGCTAATACAAAGAAAATGCATTGCAGGTCCATGTTGGGGATGATTTGAGACCTACAAAAGAGCGTAAAGCTGGTTGATGGGGCGGTTAATTCCTTATTTGGAGCACCCATATCTGGAGCAGAGATACCATCAGCGGAAAATTATCTGGTGGAGCAAAGGATACAAAGTGACTGAGCAAGAAGACGGAACCTTTGTGTGGGAGATCAAAGTCTTCTGCCATCACTGCTTACGACTGTTGACAAGTATCCCTGTTGAGTTCAATGAAGAAGGTGGGATGGAGCTGTCAGTTCATCCTCTAAACATACTAAACTTTGACTATCATAATTACGAATAGAGGAGTTCGTGATGGCAGGCTGTGTAACCCATTGTGGACGTACACATTATATTTTGATGGAGCGTCCAGGGGCCCTAATAAAAAAGGGAGTGTTGGAGTAGTAATCTGAGATCCCCGACGTAGAGTTACGATGAAGTTAGCTGCTTATCTTGGGATAGGATTCACTAACAATATGGCGGAGTATAAAGCCTTGATTATGGGATTGCATATTGCCAAACAATGTGATATTCAGCGGTCGTTAGTAAAAGGGGATTTCCAGTTGATCCTGAATCAGCTAGATGGGACATACACAGTGCGGAACCCCATTCTTTGTATGTATCATCGAACTGCGAAACTTGAGGAGTTTGAGAGAGTGTCTTTTCAGTTGATTCCACGTTACTGGAATCAATTTGCGGATTCATTGGCAAATCTTGCTTATGAAAAAGACATTTTCTTTAACTGTGGTCCTAGTTTGGATATTGTGATCAATGATAAAACAGGACCTGGTCGCTTGTGGGGAATGTTATCAGAGCATGCAATATATGGCAGATGATGGTTGATATGGGTGATGCAAAGAGTGAAAGGTGAGAAGGATCGAAGCTTGCACGCGAGCTATGGCGGGAGAGCAAGAGCAAGAAAAGAGAGAGACAAGAAATGGGAACTCCAACAGTCACAATGTGTGACCGGGCCTTCCTTTATTCAAACTGTCACTAAAAGAATAAAGAATAAAGTGACGTGACGGGCGCCCGCCACCTGCAGTATGCAGTGGCGGGTACTGTCAGTGTAGTAATATACGGGGCGGCACGGCGGAGGCGCCTTTACCCCCAACAACCTCCCACTTAAAGGCGAATCTGCCCTAGTGAGAGAGAAAAGAAAAAAGAAAAGACAGTACAAATGTACATAGGTACAAGGGATGAGGAAAGGCGACATCTCATCCAATGCCCATCAACCTCCTGAGGAAGGCAAATTGGTCAGTAGTGAGGCTCTTCGTGAGTTGATCTGCAGGATTCTCTCAGTGGAGAGATCTTGACAAGGTCAACAGACCTGTCCTCTACGACACCACGTATGAAGTGATACCTCACCTCAATGTGTTTCATCTTCGCATGGAAGACCGGATTCTTAGCCAATTGAATGGCACTCATAGAATCCGAATGCAGTGTAGGTGTAGCATCAATCCCACGGTCAACAACTAGACGGCCTAACCATATGGCCTCCTTACAAGCCTCAGTGGCTGCAACATACTCGGCCTCAGTGGTAGACAAAGCCGTACACTTCTGAACCCTGGACATCCAAGAGACAGCCCCTCCAGCATAGGTGAATACATAGCCAGAAGTGGACTTCCTACTATCTGCATGTCTTGCATAATCAGAGTCAGTGTACCCCACGACCCCTGTATCCTGACTGCCATAGCAAATACACATATCTGCTGTGTCCTTCAGGTACCTCATGATACCCTTCATGGCATCCCAATGTCTGCTGCCAGGTGTAGCCATATAGCGTGCCACAACACCAACTGCATGCGCAATATCTGGACGAGTGGCTATCATGGCATACATCAAACTGCCCACGGCTGAAGCATAAGGGATCTTGGCCATCTCGACCCTCTGCTCATCTATCTGCGGACAATCGGCCTGTGATACCTTCACATAAGAAGGTAATGGACAGCCAATAGGCTTTACGTCCTGCATGCGGAAGCGCTCAAGGACTTTATGAATGTACTCCCGCTGTGAGAGATACAAAAGCCCCTGATGCCTATCGCGCTTAATGCGCATCCCAAGTATATGTGAGGCCTGTCCCAAATCCTTCATCTCAAAGCTCTTCTTCAGCTGAGATTTAAGAGCATCTAGCTCATCATGAGCTTTCCCTGCTATCAGCATATCATCAACATAGAGTACCAAGATAAGCAAACTGCCATCACGGGCTTTCTTCGTGTAAAGACACGGATCCATAGCACTCCTGTTGTAGCCCTGTGACTGCATAAAGGCATCAAACTTATGATACCATTCCCTAGGTGCCTGCTTCAAGCCATACAAGCTCTTCTTCAACTTGCACACTAGGTGCTCCCTGCAAGGTTCTGCAAAGCCCTTAGGCTGATCCATATAGATCTCATCATGCAAGTCCCCATGTAGAAAAGCCGTCTTGACATCCATCTGATATAGATCTAAGTCAAGCTGTGCAACCAAAGCCAAGACTAAGCGCAGGGTGGTCATCTTAACCATAGGAGAGAAGACCTCATCAAAGTCCACACCATGTTCCTGCTTAAAACCCTTTGCTACCAATCTAGCCTTGTATGCTGGCTTGGGGTGTCCAGGGGTACGTTTCAGCTTGTACAACCACTTGCATGGCAAAGCCTTCTTGCCCTTAGGCAAGGCAACCAAATCCCAAGTCTCATTCTTATGCAGGGAGTCTATCTCAGACTGCATAGTGTCAAGATTGTGGGAGAGAAGGAAGGAGTCTCACTTGTAGCTTTCTTGCTTGCACAATGGGGGAATACACACAGAGGTGGAGGCTGAAAACAGTTTTCCTCTTCTTAGTTGTGTAAGCCAAAAGAACTCACTTACAAAGAAAATAGGAGAACCCTATATATGGGTCTCAAACCAAACTCAACTAACTAAGGTGGCATACTAACTGAGCCACGAACTAGAGTAGATAAGGATAAGAAAGAAACCCTGAATATTTTAAAGACAATAAATCTATACAAAGATGTGTAAAAATGAGTTCTATCCCTATAAAAATAGAGAAGTAAAGAAAGGAAAATTTATAAGTAATTGATCATCGCCTTGCAAAGGCCTGGTAGGTTCCTGGGGACGAGTCAGACCCGGGGCCGACGCCTTGTCTTCCTAGAGATGGCATCTTGCTGGAAAAGAGGAAAATAAGGTAGGTTGGAGCGAAAATAAAAGTGAGCATCAGAAAAGGATTAAGTGTCGCCTTGCGAGGGCTTGGTAGGTTCCTGGGTACCGAGACAAGACCTGAGGCCGACGCCCTATTCTCCTTGGGACAATACGCTTAGCTCCCTCCTTTTTACATGCCCGAGTATGGAAAAATAAAAAACACCCTAAAAGAAGAAATGTACTGAAAGAAAATACTTCTTGATCAAGCTATAGGAGTCCTCACCTAGTAGGAGCTCCTGGTTGTGTTGTCCTTAGTTAGGTAGGTAGTTCAGACCACCACTTAGGGCGACCTCTTTAATAGTTCTTTTTAGTCTGGCCGTGTTGGAGCAGTTGGTTAGTGACTAGCTTTGGCCCTTCTATCAAATTATGCTAAGCCTACTCCTTGTGGATGTCATGCCTTGGTTTTGTCAGGGGGTAGGGTGAGCATTGTGCTGTGTTTTAGTGTGTATCTATTTTGTATCAGCTTGATGCTTCCTTCGGTTGTTTTGTGCAGATCTATTGTGGGATTCGATGGGCTGAGTCGCTCTATCCCATGGTCGCCAATGAGAGCGGAGTTTTGAGCCCCGGATGTGTCTAAAATTTGCCAAAAAATCCAAAATTTAGGGAAAAAATATTCAACATCAAAGGCGGCAGCTCCAGCTAGGATGATTTTAAGCACTAAGTGAAATATGGCTCTTAAAAGGAGCGCCCGAGCGACACTTGTTGATTTTTGATCATTTTTCAGACTGCCATGCGGATTGTTAGGAGTTTCTAGCCAATGCAGGATGTAAAGCCGGATGCGTAGAAATTTATAGCACTCAAATCAGAGCTCGGACGGGGAAATGGCCACAAATTTGGCAAGATATGAAAAGGTGGACATTTGAGAGGACCAAAAAGGGTGCTTTTGGGGGAATTTTAACCCCCCCTTCAATTTTTTATCAAGGGGGCCATGAAAAAACGTGGAGAGAGAAGGAAGACATGGCGTGAGCATGCAGGGCGCATTTTTCGCCTCTGTCCTCTCTCATCAAACATGGGGGCTGTGAAGAACCCCTAGAACCGATGTTACCCCTCTTCTTCTCTCTACGGGCCGGTCTTATCACCTGTCTTCACCCGTCCAATGGTGGCCTGAATGAAGAGCGCCAATTCTAGTCTTTCTCTCTCCTTCCTCTCTCTCCCTGAAGGGGATGTTCTTGTGTGCAAGAGGAAAATGAAGAATAGTGAGGGAAAGCTTGTCCGGTTGAGACCGGATTGCTTCCGGGTTGATGAAGACATGAAGATTGCTGATTTTGAAGATGTTGGACATTGAATGAGGGCTGACCCGCAGTCCCATACCAAAATCAAGATCCCAAGACACAAAGTCTAAGCGGTAATTCAATGTTTATGAAGGAAAAATGAGTTTTTATACTATTTGGTTGATGAAAGATTCTTCCCATGGGCTGATTATGAATTATGATGTTTTTACTATGATTTTGATCAGTTTATGCTCTGAAAATCGGAAAATCATAAGAGATATGGCTGAAATGAATGGGGTAAAACCCGTAAAACACGCGTTTAAGGGGTAAAAATGGGGTTTTTTGTAAAATAAATGGAAAATATGAGACATAATGCCAATAAAACCTGAAATTTTGCTATCAAGGAACCTAAGGGCCATAGCCCACAATCAATCTTAATTTCTAGTCATTTTTTATTGAAAAAAATAGAGGAAAAATACCAAAAAATGGTAAAAATAGGTTTTAAATGGGAGAAATTTAGGAAACGATAAAAGAAAAATTCCAAAAAATAACACGTGTTTGTGCAATGTATAATGAAGGTAGAGCAGGAGGTTAGTCTCAGTTTACCCTCGTTTCTATGTTTTCGTGCGTGTTTATCGCATTCTTTATAAAGAAATACACATAAAACGACTCTTCCACCTATCAACGAATGCAAAACATTAAACGGTAGGGTGAGAGGGGAGGTTGAGCGTCAAATTATAATCTTAAATCTGATTTATGTGTTGCATCATGCCTATAGGACTTTTATTTTAAAATAAAGGGAAAGGCAGCATGAGCGTAAGGCTCGGTGCCTTGTCTCATTACATAAACGTTAGCATGGAGATCATGAAAAGATTGGTTTCGAACGATGCACAATGCTGATTTTCTTTTGTTTGTGCACTAAACCATTCACATTATGCACTATGCATGGTTCATGGTATCAAAGGAAAAGCTCGTGGACTACATAGCAATTGTTTTCTTAAGACTTTGACCCACGATTGAGAGTGTGAGATTATCCCTTGCCGTAGGATAGAGGGTCGGTTTCCTAAGGGACTGTGAAGTGAGGAAACATGGTATATCTCCTAGAAATACGAGAAATATAAAAGAGAGGAGTTTGTGTTTGTTTGTGTTATATGTTGAGCAGCGCATCAAGGGGCCAATCCTTGCGATGTAGGAGAGTTGCAGTGGGGCTGCGGTGTTTCTACCAAGAGGTTGCCTCCATATATGTGTGATCGTGGCATTGCCAATGTGTATGGGTTCTCCATCTAAGGAGCTTATGGAAAAGGGAAACGTTGGACTATAAACTATAAATGCATAAATTAGGCTTTAGGGCAATTTGTCCTTTAGCATTAGATTGACGCTCCTGGTCCCTGAGGCCGTGAGGGTGTTTGTCTGTCATGAGGATGAGGTTCGCCTAGTGCCATAGCCAGTGCCGGCCCATTTCAAGTCCCATCAGAAGGCCGTGATATTCAATATCGCGAGGTATATCTTAATCAGCATGTCCCATGTCCTTGCTCTCAATGTAAGCTGGCAATTAGATGAAAATGTCGATTGTTTATAGAATACATACAACACTTCGACGAGTTTTAATCAGAGATCATTGATCAAGCAATCTCAAATTTTGAGCAAACGGTAAGAAAAGTATATATCCATCATGCATTGTATTCGTAAAATAATTGAATATCATATACAAAAACATTGGATGTGGTCGACAAATTTATTACAGGGTGGTGATGTCTCATCCCAAGGAGGAGTGCACCCTTTGCGGCAAGTTAGAAGAGTTTATGGGCATACGATGGATGGAGTGCCTGAGCCAATCCACCACTTGGAAGGTATTGCCAAATCTATATCATCAATACCAGAGGAGATAGGTAGCCTTCCAGACTTTCCTACAATCTTGGAGCTTGAGATGGAGGCAATGATCGATGCATTGATGCCCATAGATATCGATACATCTAATCCGCTTAGAGAGGAAGTATCCATACCATTATATGATGGGTGTCAAGTATCTCGCCTGATGGTGCATAGATCGGTTGCCGTATGCATGCATAGTGAGTGTCAGAAGGTCCCCAAGAACAAAAAAACTCTACTTTTTACACAAAAACCAATGAAGAAAGCTTGCACGACATGAACAAGAGACCAATTGGGTGCAATCTCCCCCATGCCTTGTGCAAGCGCTCCACAAAGCATGTATTTCATATATTATTCATCTTCAAGCTCATATAATAGCCCAAATTACAAAATAACACGCTTTAGCTTTTGAGTTTGCTTTTGTGCCAATAAAGAATTAAAGCTAATGGACGCCCAAGAAGTCAAGCGGTACCCAAATACAATGTCCAATACAAATATTTAAATCGTGCACCCATGCGCATACAAAAATAATAAATAAATATCAAGCTCTTTAATAAATAAGCGCAACAAAATATATGCGTCATGCCTAAGATACACACCCATAAAAAATTGATGATAAATTTGAATACACGCTATCTTCGAATGCTTCCCACTATTACCGCTGCTTGCTCTACACATCAACTGAAGCATTCACAATTGTTAGAAAAATAATACAATTAAATCGACAAAAGTGAATACCTAGCAGTCTTCAGCTACATAAATAAATTGGTTAGAAATCAATCCTAGCCTTAATTTATTATGAGTGCGCACTCTAAACTCATAAACGTTTATTAATTTAAATATGTATTTTGTAGAATCACCCGCTATGGAATCACCCATGTACACATAAAATTAACAAAACGCCTGAAAAGGATAGGCGTCCCCATCGACTTCTCGCACAAAGAATCCACTTTGTGTATGAGCCCCGATAATAATAAAATTTTACGGAATCCACCGCAAAACCTCATGGAATCCATCGTGGAATATGCCTCTTGGCATCATACCCCTGGGGTGGGATAGCAATTGTCCTCAATTGCTATTAGCTCAATGTGGAGCTAATAGAGTGGGGAAAGCATTTAAGTCTCTAGCGTGCATCCATTGGGTCTCTTCAACAGGATGATTTTTAAACTTGACCAAATATCTAGAATATCTACGGCTAGTTCTAGTGGTCATAAAGTCAGTATCTATAATAGTTTTAGGCTCAAGGATTTCAGTTTCTGTTGAGATATCGAGCTCCACTCGTGATATGCCAGGGTGACCGTTGTGCATTTATGTCACCGACGTGTCAGTTGCAGATGCGGTTGGTACACCGCCCATGAATAATAGCTAGACAACAACTATCCTTATCTACTCTAGTTCGTGGCTCAGTTAGTATGCCACCTTAGTTAGTTGTCTTTGGTTTTAGACCCATATATAGGGTTCTTCTATTTCTTTGTATATGACTTCTTTTTGGCTTACACAACTAAGAAGAGGAAAACAGTTTTCAGCCTCCACCTTTGTGTGTATTCCCCCATTGTGCAAGCAAGAAAGCTACAAGTGAGACTCCTTCCTTCTCTCCCACAATCTTGACATGGTATCAGAGCCTTGTTCCTGGTAAGGAGCTCAAGAAAGCAAGCCAAGCTCACGGTGTTCTGGTAAGAGGAGCAGTGTTGCTTTCATTTTCTGTTTTGGGAGCAGATCTCTGCAGGTAGCAGAGCCGAAAATTGCAAGAGTGCATTGTCTCAGGTTGAGACGGCCTTTGCGATGAAGCAAGAGGCCATTTCGGGGCCTATTTTGGAGGTGGAAGTTTTCTGCACGCACTCAGGAAAAGGCCCAGTTTTATGCTGTGCAGCCACTGTTCTACAGGTCGGTGAAAAGTTACTGTAGAAATTGCATCGTATGCTTGTGTGCAGAGACATTGGGAGTTACAGAATCATCCTTGTTGCCTGTTGATGTAAAATCGTCACTAGGGAGTGATTGTGTGTTCAAATACCACTTTCGTCAGTTTTGCAGATTAGCCCTTGTGAGGCTGAAGCTGTGTTCTTTGCAGTGACAGAACTTTTTGCAATGTTCTGTAATGGCGTCTGATTCTCTTTCACAGATTGTCACTAAAAAGCTTGACAAGAACAACTTCCAAGCATGGAAGTTTAGAATGACGAATTTCCTTATGGAAAAAGGATATTGGGAATTTGTTGCAGGAAATGAAGAAGAACTAGTTCTTCCTGATGTTCCCAATCAACAGCAAATGCAGGCATTTAAAGCATGGCATGAGAGAGCCAGGAAAGTTATGTACTGGCTGTCTATCAGTATTTTAGACTCTATGATTGTGCATATTCAGGATGCAAGTATGCCAAAGGAGGCATGGGATACTTTGTCAAAAATGTATAGCACAAATATGCAAGCCAGGAAAATACAGCTCAAGCAAGAGTTGCATAATGTGCAAAGAGAAAATATGAGCATTAGTGACTACCACATGAAGGTGAAGAAGATTGCAGATGCACTTGCTTCCATTGGGTCGCTAGTGGAAGATGATGATTTAGTTTCTGTGACCTTGAATGGTCTAGGAAAGGATTATGCACAGTTTCGAACATCCATTTCCGTCTGTGAAAGATTTCCTGATTTTGAGGAGTTGATTGCTCTTCTAATTTCTGAGGAGCAGAGAAATGGAGGTGCATCTTCTTCAGGAGGAACTTCAAAAGAAGCTGTCTTCTACTCAAATGCTGGAAGAGGTAGAGGCACAGGTAAAGGAGGCCGATTTGGAGGCCGTGGTAGAAATCAGAATATGCAGCAAACTCAAGAAAACCAGTCCTATGGAGGAGGATGTGGTAACTCTAGAGGCAGGGGGAGCCAAAGAGGTCGTGGTGGATGGCAAAGAGGCCAAAATGCAAACAGTAATATTGAATGCTACTACTGTGGTAAACTGGGTCATATGGCTAAAGTTTGGTATAAAAAGCAGTCTGACATCATAAATGGAAAACTGCAACAAGGAAATTATGCAGCTTCTAGTAGACATGGTGATGACAGAAATGAGCAGCAAGCCATTGGAAAAGAAAAATGGGAGAAAGCCATGGATGAAGAAATGGATGCCTTGGAAGCAAATGCTACATGGGAGTTAGTACCTTTGCCTAAAGGTAAGAATGCAATTGGTTGTAAGTGGGTTTATAAGGTGAAGCACAATGCAGATGGTTCTGTGAACAGATACAAGGCAAGATTAGTAGTCAAGGGGTATGCACAAACATATGGCATTGACTATGAAGAAACATTCAGTCCGGTTGCAAGGTTGGCAACCGTAAGAGCAGTCATTGCTATGGTTGCATCAAAGGGATGGTCTTTACATCAGATGGATGTAAAGAATGCCTTCTTGCATGGTGATTTGCAAGAAGATGTCTATATGGAGCAGCCACCAGGCTATGTGCATGTTGTTCATCCTGAGTTTGTTTGCAGGTTGAAGAAAGCCTTGTATGGCTTGAAGCAGACACCTAGAGCATGGTCTAACAAGATAGGACAATATCTTGTCACTATTGACTTTCAGATTTCCAAGGCAGATTTCTCACTTTATGTGAGAAAAATAGAGAAAGGTATTATGCTACTTGTCATTTATGTTGATGATTTGATTATGACATGTGACAGTGATGAAGATATCCTTCATGTGAAAATGCTATTGAAGCAGAAGTTTAAGATGAAGGATTTGGGAGAGCTACGTTATTTCTTGGGCATTGAGGTGATTAGATCACCAAGTGGGATACAGCTCTTGTAAAGGAAGTATGGATTGGACATGCTGTCCAAATATGGGATGACAGGCTGTAAGCCTATTTCAGTTCCTTTGGAGCAGAATGTGAAGCTGAGCACACATGCAGGTGAGCTTCTGGAAGACCCTACTATGTACAGACGCATAGTAGGAAGTTTGATTTATATGACTATTACCAGGCCAGATTTGAGCTATGCTGTTGGATTGGTAAGTTAGTTTATGCAGGCTCTAAGGAAACCGCATTTGGATGCGGCTAGACGCATACTCAGGTATGTGAAGTCCACATTGCAGTATGGACTATTTTATGAGACTGGGGTTCAGATACAACTGCATGGATACATTGATGCTGATTGGGCTGGTAGTATTTCTGATAGACGATCTACCAGTGGATATGTGTTCTCTTTTGGGAGTGCTGCAGTCACTTGGAGCAGCAAGAAACAGCCTACAGTTGCCTTGTCGAGCACAGAGGCTGAGTACAGGGGTGCAACAATGGTTGCATAAGCTACTTTATGATATGCATCAGCCTACAAATGGGCCAGTTGTCATTTATTGTGACAACATGAGTAGTATACACTTGGCAAATAACCCAGTCTATCATGCTAGAACAAAGCACATTGAGGTGCATTATCACTATGTGCGAGAGAGAGTTTTACTAGGTCTTATTGATCTAGTTTATGTTAGCACAGAGGATCAAGTAGCTGACATATTCACGAAGGCATTGGGCGCAGAGAAGCTGCGCAAGTTCAGAGACCTGCTTGGTGTGCAGGAATTGGGATTGAGCTCGAGGGGGAGTGTTGAGATATCGAGCTCCACTCATGATATGCCAGGGTGACCGTTGTGCATTTATGTCACCGACGTGTTAGTTGCAGATGCGGTTGGTACACCGCCCATGAATAATAGCTAGACGATAGCTATCCTTATCTACTCTAGTTCGTGGCTCAGTTAGTATGCCACCTTAGTTAGTTGTCTTTGGTTTGAGACCCATATATAGGCTTCTTCTATTTCTTTGTATGTGACTTCTTTTTGGCTTACACAACTAAGAAGAGGAAAACAGTTTTCAGCCTCCACCTTTGTGTGTATTCCCCCATTGTGCAAGCAAGAAAGCTACAAGTGAGACTCCTTCCTTCTCTCCCACAATCTTGACAGTTTCATCATTTACTAAAGGAGGGTTTTCATAGACAGGGTGTATAGGTAATTGGCCTCTAAAAGGTCGTAATAAACTGATATGGAAGGTGTTGTGGATTTTCCAATGTTGTGGTAGTTCTAGTTTAAATGCATTGTCATTGATTTTGTGTACGATCTTGAATGGTCCATAAAATCTAGGTGCTAATTTCACAATTGGGTGTTTATCTACACTTTGTAATCTTCATTTTTCTATTTGTAACCAAACATAATCATCAACTTTAAAACTCATAGCCCGTCTTTTCTTATTTGCTTGTTTTGTGTATGATTGTTGGGCTTTGGCAATCATACACAAAACTTGATCAAAAATAGTAGCATGCATGTTAGCAATATCATCAGCAGTTTGAATTTTTTTTAATAATGATGCAACAGGTGTAGGCAATCAATATCCATAAATAACTTCAAATGGTGCTTTCTTTGTAGCTGTATGTGGTGTATTATTATATGCAAATTGAAGTAAATGTAGATGTGTGTCCCATGTGTGTGGTTTTGAAATAGTATAAGCACGCAAAAGATCTAAAATAGTACTGTTAGTAGCTTCTGTTTGACCGTTTGTTTCAGGATAAAATACAGATGAAAAATATTTGAGCAGTTTTCAAAAATATTTGAGCAGCTTGGAATGCAGTTAAAGTTTTCTTGCATGGAATAAAATATGCTTGTTTGCTAAACCTATCTACAACAGTCCAAATCATATCATGATTAGCTTTAGTGTTAGGCAAACCAGTGATAGAATCCATTGAAATCTATTCCCATGGTCATGATGGAATAGATAATGGCATTAGTAAACCATATTGTTTACCATGATTTCTTTTAACTCCTTGACAAACCAAACATTCAGATACAAAGTTAGATACATCAGTGTCCATATGTGGCCAATAAAAATCTTCAGTTAATGTACACAATGTAGATATAATTCCTCTATGACCTTGATATGGAGGACAATGAATTTCATACAAAACAAATGATCGAAATGGAACTGTCACACATAATCTTTTTTCATAAAATATGAATCCATTATTGTAAGACACTGAATCAATAGAAATCCAATTATTTGCAACTAGTTTATTCCAATCAGCTTGAAAAGTAAGATCTTGATGATAAGTATCTTTCGTAGGGATAAGGGAATCAAATGATATCACAGAAATATTGTGAATGGTCGGTCTTCTACTCAAAGCATCAGCTACTACATTCTCTTTTCCAGGTTGATATTGTATAAGGGGATGAAAACTTTGAATGAAAGCGGCCCATTTAATGTGTCGGTCAGATATTTGTGGTTGACTAAGGAGATGTCCAATGCTTTGTTGGTCAATTTTGATCATAAATTCAGATTCCATTAAACTATTTTCCATTGACGTAAGGCTTGTACTACAGCTAACAATTCTTTATCGTAAGTAGAATATTTAAGTTCAGATGGTTTGAGTTTGGAGCTAGAGTAGGCTATGGGATGATAATCTTGCATAAGGACGGCTTCTATTCCAGATCCACTAGCGTCAGTAACTACTAAAAAGAATGGTCTATTGAATTCAAATAGTTGTAATACAGGAGCATGAGTTAAAGCATGTTTCAATAAATCAAAAGATTTTTGTTGATTGTCAAACTAGTTATACACAATACCCTTCTTTAAAAGTTTTGTCAAAGATAATGCAAGTAATGCGAAATTTCTCACAAACTTTCTGTAAAAGCTAGCAAGACCTAGAAAAGAACGTATTTCATGCACATTTTGGGTTATGGACCAATTTAAAATTGCTTCTATTTTTTTAGGGTCGACTTTAATACCTTCTGATGAAATAATATGTCCTAGATATTCAAATTTTTTTGAAAGAATTCACTATTTTCTGGATTAGTATATAATTGATTGTCTTTTAACAACTTAAAAACTAAAGACAAATGTTCATAATGCTCATTCTCATTTTTACTGAAAACTAATGTGTCATCAAAGAAAACTATGACACAATGCTGATGTCTCAAAAATATGTGATTCATCATTCAACTAAATGTGGCTAGTGCATTAGTTAAATCGAAAGGCATAACTAGAAATTCGTAGTTGTAAATGCAGTTTTGAATATATCAGATTTGTCCAATCTTACTTGATGATATCTAAATTTAAGATCTATCTTACTGAATATGGCAGATCCTTGTAGCTTATCCATAAGATCATCTACCCTAGGAATTGGATATCTATTCTTAACAATAATTTTATTTAGGGCATGATAATCAATGCGCATGTGATAAGTATTATTTTCCTTTTTCATTAATAAGACAGGTGCACCAAATGGAGAACTACTAGGTCTAATTAATCATCTGTTAAGTAATTCTTCTATTTGATTTTGAATTTCTTTCTGTTCAATTTGGTTGTGTCTATATGGTGCTTTACATGGTGGTTGTGTTCCAGGAATTAAATCCATCTTATGATCTTCAAGACGTGAAGGTGGTAATCCAAGTGGTAAATTAGCAACAAAACAATCTTGAAATTGGGCAAGAAATTGTGTATGCCTAGGATGCATTTGTTTTCCTTTAGCTTGAATTTCATTCACCCATATTAAATAAGATTTGCTACTTTTATGTAATGCTTGTTTAGCTTGAGTATGAGTAAGTAGTGGAAAATTATTGGAAGCATGCATACCATGCAATGTGATTTTTTTTCCTTGAAAATAAATTTTAATTGAATGCGTAGAATAATCTATGTCAGGATTGTATTGATGACGCCAAGACATTCCTAAGATAATGTCACTAGACTACAAAGGTACAACTAGGAAATTTTTTCGTTCAGTATATTTACCAATTTTAATTTCTAAATTATGCACCTCTTGTGTTCCATTATATCTCGTACCTAGGAATGCAGCCTTGATGCGATAATGTGTAGAAACAGTTTGTAAATTCATTTTTTTGACTAACTTTGTAGAAATAAAGTCATGTGTGCTCCCATCATCATGTAAAATAGTCTTTTCTTTACCATGCACAAAACATTTCATTGTTAACAAAGAATGGGGAGTTGGCATACCTGGCAAAGTACCCGAAGTAGTACCAATGCCGTCATCATCTTCCGTAAAGTCCGGCATTTCCTCACGTTCTTCTTCTTCTATTGCGCCAAGATAATTGATATGGATAGGTGGCTTTTTGGATAAACAATTGGCTGCTAGATGTCCAAGTTGATGACATTTGTAACAAATTATGGGTTTTGCTTTAGATACATTATTGGTAATGGCATGAAGTTTAGGAATGTTGGGATTTGACTGTGGAGATGGCTTAGGGTTTGGATTGGTGTTTGATGCAAAGCAGGTGGTCATGTCCAAGATTTACAGAATGAAGATGGAAGAAAATGACTTTGATTGAATCTTCAAAAATTTGAATTGAATTGTTTGGAACCAAAGTTACCATTACTTGGAAATTGTTGTTGTCGCTTGTCTCTTCCGCGAATCTTGTCTTCAGTGTCATAGGCCAAGGAAATTGCATCTTCAAGTGTTTTTGGCTTGAATATATTGACTTCTGCATAGAAATGTCCAAGTAGGCCAGACATAAACTTGCGTTTATGAGTTGCTTTAGGTACATCTTTGAGCATTTGGAGTTACAGTAGAGCATTCCAGAAACGTTCAACGTATTTGGAAATAGGTTCGCAATCCTTTTGTTGTAGAAGATCCCATTGCTTGATGGCTTTTTCATGGAATTGAGGAGGAAGGAAATTCTGCAAAAATTTCTTTTGGAAAGTCTCCCATATAGTGAGACAATCAACGCTCTTGTGGACCACAGTCCACCATAAAGACGCTCAGTCAACTAAATGGTTAGTGACACATTTAATTTTGTCTTTCTCAGCATATGTTTCTTTATGAAAGTAATAATCAAATTGACTGATAAAAGCAAGTATAGTATTTCCATCGCGTGATCCATTGAAAGTATTAAATTTGAGGTTTCTTTTACTTATCTTTGTTTCTTTGCGAATGGATTGGGCTTCAAGTGTTGCATCGATGGTACATCGTATAAGATCTTCGGGTTGCAATCCATCTTGGTAAGTGGTAGATCGTTGCAAATTGACCAATTGAACTTACAAAGCTTATCGGGCTCTTCGTTCTTCTTTGAGCTGCATCATAATCAAATCCAACTTTTGATCCATCATTGATTCGAGTAGATCACATTCAGCCATAAGATCGTCCATATTTTGTTCAGTTATCCTGCAAAATCCAAAAGACCTCACACTCTCGAAATCTTATTAGCGGGATGAGCGTAGCTCAAAAGCGGGTTTACAAGGCTTGTATATTTTGTTTGGCTTTTGTTGTCTTTCTCCTTTACGTTTGCGGTATTCATTGTCACAACTGTCTTCCAAGTGAATAGTGTTGCGTAAAAATTGTGTATAAACTACGTATGGTCTGTGTACGAGCTTCTGTACTTGCTGAAACTAGTTCAGTAAGTCTGCAAATGTGAACAGGGTCTACCAGAGAGCAATAGACTAGTTCGTGTGCTTCTGCGTATGAGCTGTCACTATGATAATGGTTGGAGATGACCTTTGTGAATTTGGTGACTTGCAGGATTAATAAAGCTTAGAATTTTAAGCTTTAGTAACTAGCTTAAATTTCATGGACTAGAAGACGTCTTCAGTCGAATTGGCGGCCGTCAGTTTATACTGACGCCGTAGGCGAAAAAAATCTGTGTCTTTAAGCTTTTTAATAAGCTTACTATTAAGCTTAATAAGCTTTTTGTTAAAGATTTGAAGCTTTAAGCTATGGAGTTAAGGTTTGTCTTATCTGTATGAAGACGACTTGTTGAAGGAAGTATCCGCATGGTCCTCCGCCTATAGAGGCTGGTCTTTCGCGATCAGAGAGTGCAGAAGGGGGTTCTTGACTGCCAGGAACACGCTCGTATCGACCGTTCGTGACGAGACTGACTGTAGAGCAAGCAATTGGAAGCTCTCGATCTCAGCTTTGCTCTGATACCACTGCTGCATAGATCGGTCGCCATTATGCACGCGTAGTGAGCATTAGAAGGTCCCCAAGAACAAAAGAACTCTAGTTTTTACACAAAAACCAATGAAGAAAGCTTGCATGACATGAAAAAGAGACCAATAGGTTGCAATCTCCCCCTATGCCTTGTGTGAGCGCTCCACAAAGCATGTATTTCATATATTATTCATCTTCAAGCTCAAATAATAGCCCAAATTACAAAATAGCATGCTTTAGCTTTTGAGTTTGCTTTTGTGCCAATAAAGAATTAAAGCTAATGGACGTCCAAGAATTCACGCACTACCCAAATACAATGTCCAATACAAATATTCAAATCGTGCGCCCATGCGCATACAAAAATAATAAATAAATATCAAGCTTTTTAATAAATAAGCATGACAAAATATAGCCGCCATGCCTAAGATACGTGCCTATCAAAAATTGATGATAAATTTGAATACACGCTATCCTCCAATGTTTCCCACTGCCACCGCTACTTGCTCTACACATCAACTGAAGCATTCACAATTGTTAGAAAAATAATACAATTAAACCGACAAAAGTGAATACCTAGCAATCTTCAGCTACATAAATAAATTGGTTAGAAATCAATCCTAACCTTAATTTATTACGAGTGCGCACTCTAAACTCATGAATGTTTATTAATTTAAATATGTATTTTGCGGAATCACCCGCTATGGAATCACCCATGTACACATAAAATTAACAAAATGCATGAAAAGGATAGGCGCCCCCATCGACTTCTCGCACAAAGAATCCACTTTGTGTATGAGCCCCGGTAATAATAAAATTTTACGGAATCCACCGCAAAACCTCACGGAATCCACCGTGGAATATGCCTCCTGGCATCACGTGAAGACACTGCTTGCATTCCTAAGTGTGCAAGCAAAATACGGATAGAGCGATGCGAGTGTGACCATGTTGTTTAGATACATTGTACATATGCTTCGTTGATTTCTTTTCAACACTATCATAAAAAACAATTGTGCTTTTTCAAGATGTTTTATGATTTTCTTTCAGGTTAGTGAAGTATCATATATTACCACTTAAAAATACCATGCATGAGTCTCATGATGATGCGTGACATGTTTTATGAAAGCTTGGCATGGACTACAATATCATCGATGCATGTATCAACGATTGCATACTGTTTCGAGGAGAATACGAGACTATGGAGACATATCCAAAGTGTGGTGCTTATAGACATCGACAGGACTTGCAAGGGAAAACCATCCCTCAAAAAGTTCTTAGACACTTTTCACTTATTCTCTGCATAAATCACATGTTTCATACGTCTGAAATGGCGAGCTTGATAATGTGGCATGTGTGGAATAGATCCACAGATGGAGTTCAACGAATATCGATGGATTCATGCACATGGAGCCACATTGACTCTACCTTTCTGTCTGAGAACTAGCTCGATCTTGCTATGGATGGCGTGAACCCATTCGGTTTGCACTCAACTTTTTACAGTGTATGGCCTGTAGTCCTTGTCAACTACAACATCCCTCCATGGCTTTCTATGAAGAAAGGACACCTCATCCTTAGCTTGGCCGCTAAATAGTAAAAAATATGGATGTGTATCTGTGTCCATTAGTCGATGAGCTTAAGATCTTGTGGGAGGAGGGGGTCACTGTGGCGGATATGAGCAAGCGCGATAGTCAACGGTCCGCCAATATTCGAGCCATTCTCATGTGGACTATGCATGATTTTCTGGGATCTGAGAAGTGCTGAGGTTTGTAGGCTTCCGTTCTTGTTGGTTTTATCTATCATAGCTCATTCAAGTTTATATTCACTGGAAAGAGGTGTTGAAACAAATTTGGTTACCTCAGGTTATTATGCACTTCCAATGTGTGGGCCACAGTTAGACTCCCGAAGGTCATGAACCATGAAGAAGCTTGTATATCAAGGACATGTTGCTTTCTTGCCGGAGGGTCATGAACCGAGGGAAGGTTTTCTTGGATGACCTCTAGCACGTATGAACACCCAAAGCTAGTACGAGCTGAGAATGGTCCACACGAAGTCACATCCAAACAAAATGTGACAGTTCTCAGTTTTCTACGAGTTGCCGTATTGGACCCACTTATAGATCAACCACTTGTTGGATCCCATGCATATTTTCAAGAATGTGGGCAGCTTACTATCGGACCACATCACGGGAAAGAGAGACACTGCAGGGGCACGAATGGTTTTGAAGGCGATAGACAAGATGGAGATGCTTTGGAGTGTTGATGGTCACTTCCAAATACCTCAGGCTCCTTGGATTTTTTCCACTAAAGAAGAATGCATTGTGAAGCAAAGTATTAAGTCTATCTGCACTCCGACGGGTATGATGCGTTCTCTCAGGTCCTCGTTTTTGAAATACGACCAATTATTAGGGCTACAATCTCATGATTGGCATAAGATATGTCAGGTTTGTACTACGAATGGATTGTAAGTGGCATGCATATTTTGCTATTTGGAGTGTAGTCATTGTTCCGAATGCTTCTTCATTTGTGGCAGTTTGTACTACCGATCACGATCGCAGGATGCCTTACTCTAGAAATACGCAAGGTGATTAACAAGCTGTCAACTTTAGTGCAATGGATCTCACAAAAGGAGATCAAGGCATCCTGTATTGAATCTACAAGGCGGGGAGTACTACTGGAGACGATCTGTCTCTTTGAGAAATACCTGCCCACCAGCATGCTCACGATATAAATCCACCTTCTTGTGCATCTTGTAGATGAAGTGGAGATTGATGGACCTGTCCATAATGTGATGGATATTCTTCTTGGAGCACTTCATGAAAACCCTAAAAGGCTTTATGCGACAATGAGCTCTTGGCCAGAAGGTAGCATGGCTGAAGGTTGGTTGGTGCCTAAGAGGCGTTAGTGCATATTTCACAGTGGCTACCAATAGTGGATTCAGACAATAGTATGTTAAGGTCACTCAAGGATGATGATAGACTGACTGGAGATGTGGTCATTGGAAATGGGATAGAAAAAATAATGGATATTGCAATGGAGGAGAAAGTGAATCACTTTTTTATGTTGCACCATGCCTCCATGGAGATATGGCTCGCTAGGTACGAGCAAGCTATGATAGATCGAGAAGAAGCACGATCTGAATTTCAATGTAGTACGCAGCATCGACTGATTTGATATTCCGAGGGCATGGAGGAGATGCCACGGTTTATGTCAATGTGATGGTTGTATGGAGCTTTGACCGTAGCGTCTTGCGAAGGGGCGAAGGTCTCAATTGAGGAGTGGAAATTCTCAAGGATATGTAGTCCAAAAGTAATTATGTGTTTAGGATTTGTCGTATCTACATTTTATATGTGACAACTAATTGACTGTTTCAATGTACAATACAAAATATATAGTGCGGCGTGGTTGCATGGATGACATTTCTTCATGGATCGTATCAACAAAATGTGCTGGACAACAGATTGTGGTATCATCATGGAAAAATTTGAGCAAGAGAGCCGATGATGAGCAACGGATCTAAACATCATTATAGATAAGATGGAGTATTTTGGGAGCTTGCAAAGTATTATCACGGTGGATTACTGTAGCTTCTCCATGATCCTACTCGATGTGCAATAGTTCAAAGTGATACTTGAAGGTGCTTGAGCAACATCTTGACAAGGTCCATCTAGATTTCTCGAAATAGATTTCGAAAAAAGATGGACAAATTTGCATGACACGTCTATATTGCTAGCCCATTGTGAACAGGTATATGAAGTCATGTTTTTTAAAATTTTATTATGACATGGTACATGTCACAAAAGTTAAATCTCTCTTGTACGTGATTTTGAACATCTAATTTTCTATCCAAACCCCCGACAATCTCGATGGTGGTATGTTATACTTTCAGCTCCCGAAAGTGCGTGAGTATATGATCAAAGCAATGTCCCCAGTATAGATGAGGACAGTATGCAAATAGATGGGTTGATATTGTATGGGGTGGAGGCTGCCGAAAGCTTGGAGCATGTAGAGGAGTCAGAATCAGGTAATAATGATGGAAATACAAGAGTCTAATAATTCTTTGAGAATGAGGTGGACTCATCTTTTTGTGGTGACCTATCTATCCACCTCCCAGTGTATGCGGAGTTGTGTCAAGAGATTGACATGGGACCGTAGGGTGCTTCATACTTGGAGCATCCACCTACTCAATGCGTTGAGGAATCACTTATAAGGGTACATAAGATATGTGTTTTTAAGTAATATCATTTTTAAAATACTTATATTACCGTGTTTTGCTTGATTTATATTGATCATGCTAACATCAATTTTTGTATATGCAGGTGACCTTTCTGGATATTTAGACCAATACGATGAGTTGAGGGATGAACGACGAGCAACTATAAGAGATATTCACATGTATGTCTCCAGATAAAATGGCTCGATACAGAGATATGGCAGACTAGGAGCTATCCTCAGACACCATCAAGCCATTCTATTAGATCTATTTGGTACGCTCTGATGCTTCATCTTTAAGTAGAGGAGGCTGATGCTCCAAAATTGGGATGGAGGGAGTGGTTTTGGGGGATGCTGCGGAGACATGGATGCAATGAGCCACGGTTGGCTCAGGATACAGGTGCTACTTCTCGCATTCGTGAAGATTTGAGAGAGCGTGGCTCAGGTGGTTGTTTTGGAGGTATTGATGCTGATCCGGGCTTTTTACAAACCGGATTTCTACCACAAAATTTGTCCAAAACCCCTATCAAGAGCTTTACCATATCACTTTGGGTTTACTCTTCAAGCACTAGGTATGCTACATTGCTTCTTGATTTTGATAACTCTAGCAAATGGGCGGAACAAGTTCTTAGGAGGGATGTCAATGTAAAGGGTAAAAGGGATGGTTATCTTAGTGAAGATGGAAATGGATAACACCTAGAAGTTGAGTGAGTGCATAGATTTTTCAAAGGACTAGCCTCCAACTACACATGGGTTTTGCCTGCATCACTAAGATTTGGAATCTATCACCATCATCAGAGGATACCTCACCTTAGTACACAAGTCAATATCTACATCATGATGTTGGATCTTATACAAAAGCTTACAAGCATGGACGCCTTCTGTCACATGCTTATATGTATTTATATATATATGGGGGTCTAAAGTCAAAGCAGCTTTTGGAAGCCATTTTTTATAATCTCAATAACTCCCAAGGAAATGAGAATTTCAAGAAAATTATCACGATGCCCTATCGGTTTTGACCTGGTCTACAAAGTTGCAAAAGAAACGTTTTTCAGATTCTTCACCAATTTGAAGTTATGACAGTGCAGACTACTGGCTACATGCAATTTTCTTTTCTCTTTCACCACATCAACTTTCCATTCTATCCTTCTTGTAAATATATTATAATAATGTGCTTTGGACACCCACCTCTTGTAATCTAGCTCACTTTCTCTATTTTGTCTAGCACCACCCTTGGCTTCTTGCATGATGACCAAGGTGGAGAGTAGTCCGCACATGAGAGAACTCTAGAATACCCTCATGCTAGTCCATCTCTTTGAGGTAAGCTATGAGTAAGTTCTTTTATTATGTAGCATAATGGCAAGCTTCCTCTACCTCTTCTCCTCTTTGCTCTCTCTCTTCTCATCTTCTCATTCCATGAATACATAATGGCAAGCTTTCTCTACCTCTTCCCCTCTTGTCTCCCTCCCCTCTCATCTCTCTCTCTCATATTCTAATAGGGTGTCTAGTACATATATTCTCTCTTGTAAATTTGTGTCTTGGTTCTTTTGATTCTCTTTGAGAAAAGGGATATCCTAGCCCATACTCCCTTTGGCTAGGTGGTGCCCCTCTTTAGTTCTCTTAGTGAGGATTGGAGGTTGGATGGGTAAGAGGCAACCCGTTCATCATTTCAACCCTCAACGCAGTGTCTTCCTCTCGTCGTTCTACTAGAGTTGTATCACCTATGGGATTTGTCAAACCTATGGGGATGTCTACTCTAGTCACTCCACCTTTTTCTCAGTCGTCTCCGAGAGATACTACCCTTGTAAGTACACTACATCTATAGGGGTCTCCTAGCTATACCCAAGAGCATGGTCGTAGGTGGGAGAGTGTTGAGATAACAAGCTCAACACATGCGGACATTAATGATGGACCGCTTGGCTAGATGGGTCCACATGTCTACACTTAGCATGTCGGTGGTCGTTATGACTCTCACATGGCCACTGACTCATTACTTATTATATTCAGGTTGTTACACCTATTTACAGCTGGCATAGTTATAGCACCAGTCGACTAGTGTAGTTGGTTATATATTGTTTGACTTAGTAGGCCACTTTCCTTTATGTTGTATCTTATCTATAATTTGTGTACATTGTAAATTGTGTGGAAGAAGAAGAAGAAACCAGCAAGAAAACTTTTTCGCCTCCATCTCTCTTCTTGTCTCTTGAGTGAGCTTCTCCTTGTGCATTCTGTGTGTGTTCGGCACAGCATCTTGAGCAAGTCCCCCCACCACGCAATTCTTGACATGGTATCAGAGCCATGCCACTGAGAGAGGTTGATTTTGAAGGTTGAAGTGAAGGAGAAGAAGCAAGGTTTGAGCAAGCAAGCCACGGGTAAGAAGCTCTCCCATCCTTCCACTCTCTCTCTTGGATAGTGCATGTGGAGGCACCGAAAGCTGGGTCGAGCAAAAAATCTCAGATTGCTGTGAGATTTGGTGTGCAAGCAGAGTATTGTATACTCTGTAGATAAGACCTTTAGGGATTTCCATAGATATTTTGGGCATTTGAGGCCATTTCAAGCCCCGTTTTAGAGTTGCAAGATTTCGAATAGCAGTTTCAGGGTATACTGCGATTTCTACTGTATTGGCTGAAAGTGGGTGCACAGGTTATAGATTGCAAATCTATCATTTCTGAGGTTTTTTTCTAGAAGCAAACATGAGGTTTATCTGTAAACAGGTTGCAAATTACATGTACTGTTGAGCAATCAGTGAAAAAGGTTGCTTGGTGTATTACTGTGCACGTATTGTGGAAGTTTGCAGAAGACTGGCTTGTTGTGCTATATCCTTGTTTATGATAATGGCAGAGAACAGTGGAAATCCCATTATTGAGAAGCTCGATAAGAACAACTACCCTTCATCGAAGTTCCGTGTGACAAAATTCCTCATTGGAAAGGGCCTTTATGAGTTTGTCTCATGTGAAGAAAAGTAGCAAAATAGATTGAATCAATAATTTGGCAATATGCAGGTTTTAGGAGGTTGTGGTAACTTTAGAGGCAGGGGGAGCTTTTGAAGAAGAGGTGGATGGCAGAACAGAGGTTCTAACAACTCTGATATTGTGTGTCACTACTGTGGCAAAATAGGTCATATTGCAGCCCAATATTATGCTAAGAAAGATGATACTCGCTGTGGTAAGTTGCAGCAAGGAAACTATGCATCGTCTTCGCAACAGAATGAAGACAAAAATGAACAAAGCTGTGGGTATATTTTATGAAGGAAAAGAATGAAGCATTTGAGTACTTTAGAACTTTCAAGGCTGCAGTTGAAAGAGAAACATGCTTGAAAGTAAAGTGCTTGAGGTTAGATGGAGGGGGAGAGTACCTCTCGAATGAGTTCAGTGATTTTCTGAGGTCTAATGGGATAAAGAGACAGCTCACATGCAGGTATACCCCACATCAAAATGGGGTTGCAGAAAGAAAAAACATGCATATTGCAGAAGTTGCATGTGCCTTGATGGCTGAAAAGAATATGCTTAAGCATTTTTTGTCTAAGGCTGTTCATACTACTGTTTATATTATGAACAGAACTCCCACAGCTATAGTTCATGGTATGATTCCTGAAGAATGCTTTATTGGCAAGAAGCCTGATGTATCGCACTTGAAGGTATTTGGTTGTGTTGCATACGTTCATGTGCCAGATGAGCTATGGAAGAAGCTTGATCCAAAGACAAAAAAATGTGTTTTTATTGGATACTCTTTAGAGCAAAAAGGGTATCGTTATTATAACCCTCCCATATGTAAGTTCAGAGTGAGCAGGGATGTCATCTTTGATGAAATGAGCAGTTGGTATGCATCTAGTGGTGATGCATTGGATGATGATGATGATCATGACACTCATGTGCGGGCTAAAAAGCAAGAATCATGGACTCTTAATGGACCAAAGACATCATCTGGTAGTCCTTGGTCTAGGAGACTAAGGAGTAGCTCTACATCTTCAGGTGCATCTAGTAGCACTAAAGGTAAAGACAAAGGAAAGAATAAAGTGTCAGATGGCATTGATGCAGTTCTTGATGGAGACTCCAATGGCTCAGAGAGCTTGGATGATGAGCTTGGCATTCCTTCAGTGAGGACTCCAGGTGTGTAGAGAGCACGCGTCAATGCAAAGACTCCATTGAGTGATCCAGTGGTACATAGGTCTAGCAGGGTGAGATACCATGTTAACAGATTTGGTTTTGAAGGTTATGCAGCTCACCATTATGCTTATATGGTGAAAGTGATTGAGGATGTTGAGCCCACATGTTTTGAGAAGGCTGTTGGTCATGCTCATTGGGATGTAGCAATGGATGAGGAGATGGCTACATTAGAGGCCAATAAGACTTGGGATCTAGTATCATTGCCGAAGGGCAAGAAAGCTATTGGATGTAAGTGGGTTTATAAGATTAAGCACAATGCAGATGGTTCTATTAGTAGGTACAAAGCTAGGCTGGTTGCAAAAGGCTATGCCCAAACATATGGCGTAGATTATGAAGAAACCTTCAGTCCAGTTGCTAGGGTGGCAACTGTCACATGTGTGATTGCTTTGGTAGTAGCCAAAGGTTGGAGGTTGCAGCAAATGGATGTGAAGAATGCCTTCTTGCATGGTGATTTGTAGGAAGAAGTATATATGGATCAGCCAGCAGGTTATGAAGATTTAGAGAATTCCATGTATGTGTGCAGGTTGAAGAATGCGTTCTACGGGCTCAAGCAAGCACCTAGCACATGGTCTAATAAGATCAAAGAGTATCTTGTCAATATTAGCTTTTATATTTTTGATGCTGATCACTCACTTTATGTGAGAAAGGGAGATGTAGGTTTGGTCATCATAGTCATCTATGTGGATGACTTGATTATTACAGGTGATAGTGATAGTGGGATTGCTGAAGTCAATGACTTTTTGAAGAAGAAGTTTGAGATGAAGGATTTAGGTGAGCTAAGGTACTTCATTGGCATTGAGGTGATCAGATGTGATGATGGTATATGGCTATCCCAAAGACAGTATGGCTTGGATATGTTGTCCAAGTATGGTATGACAACATGCAAACCACTTTCAGTCCCATTGGAGTAAAATGTAAAGTTGAATACTGATGTTGGGGATGAGATAGAAGACCCTACTATGTTCAGGAGGATAGTGAGGAGTTTGATCTACATGACCATTACAAGGCTAGACTTGAGCTATGTTGTTGGTCTTATGAGTCGGTTTATGCAAGTACCTAGAAAGCCACATTTGGATGCAGTCAGGCGCATATCGAGATATGTGAAGTCCACATTACATTATGGACTTTTCTATGAGACAAGTACAGATATACAGGTGTTTGGATACATAGATGCAGATTGGGCTGGTAGTATGTCTGTTAGAAGATCTACCAGCGGATACATGTTCTCTCTTGGTAGTGCAGTAGTTACTTGGAGCAGCAAAAAGCAATCTACAGTTGCTTTGTCGAGTACAGAGGCTGAGTATAGAGGTGCTGCTATTGCAGCATGTGAGGTAGTATGGCTACAAAAGTTATTGGCTGATCTAGATGTGCAGGTGGAAGGTCCAATTGTCATTTATTGTGACAACATGAGTGGTATACAGTTGGCTAGAAACCCTGTGTTCCATGCCAGGACAAAACATATTGAGGTACACTACCACTTTGTGAGAGAGAAGGTACTAGTAGGTGAGATTGACTTGGTGTATGTGAGCACACAGGATCAGATAGTTGACATCTTCACGAAGACATTGGGTACAGAGAAGCTTCAAAAGTTTCGAAGCTTACTTGGAGTTGCAGAGATGCAGTTGAGCTTGAGGGGAGTGTTGAGATGACAAGCTCAACACATGCGGACATAAATGATGGACCGCCTGGTTAGATGGGTCCACATATCTACACTTAGTATGTTGGTGTTCATTATGACTCTCACATGGCCACTGACTCATTACTTATTATATTCAAGTTGTTATACCTATTTACAGAGCTGGCATAGTTATAGCGCCAGTTTCCTTTATGTTGTATCTTATCTATAATTTGTGTACTGAGTCGGTTATGCATTGTTTGACTTAGTAGGCCACTTTCCTTTATGTTGTATCTTATCTATACTTTATGTACATTATAAAGTGTGTGGAAGAAGAAGAAGAAACCAGCAAGAAAACGTTTTGGCCTCCATCTCTCTTCTTGTCTCTTGAATGAGCTTCTTCTTGTGCATTTTGTGTGTGTTCTGCGCAGCATCTTGAGCAAGTCTCCCCCCACGCAATTGTTGATAGAGGGGACACATCTTAGGCATAGAGGGGTATGGATACCTTGTAGATGATAGAATAGGAGACATCATCATGATGATGAGGGGAGGAGGGTGATGGCTCGTATGAGAGAGTTGTGCAAACAAGTTTTTCGGTGCAATGTCTTGGATCATTGGAAGAACATACCATAAGGGAGCAAGGACTACATTGTAGCATCCTTGTATGAGGAGTTTCCAATACCTGTTGAATCAGATAGGTTTTCCACCAGACTGGATGATGGAGTGTATGCGTGTATACATGTCATACAGACGATCGGACACACGCAAGGCACTTAAGAGTGGGGCCTCAAAGCCCGAGTGGCTAGGCGCGGATGACTAGGGCCAACTCAAGGAGGAGGCTATAGATTCTCGAGGATGTTGGAGATAGCAACACGAGGCAACGATGGCACAACTGGACATAGGAGTGGTCCATCATCTTGGGAGTGGCAGCCAGAAGACTTATCTGGAGGACTTTATAAATTTTTCTTTTGTTCTACTTACTTTTTTTTTTTGCAATCGTGTTTCTAACAAGTGTATTTTGTTTTCTTTGCAACACTCCATTATAAAACACAATCCCACCGGCCTAGAGACTTGATATGCAGAGAGACATGATCTCACTGCATTGATCGACCGATCGTATAGATGCGGCAGCCCTATAAGTCACTTATCTTTCTTGTCGGTGATTACTAATTTTAATTCAAATGCATTATTGTATGGTGGGTTGATGTGTAGTTGTTTCTCTTCTTGCAAAGTCCATTCAATGCTCCTTTGCGGGGCGGGACAAGATTTTGGATGGCGAGGATCTATAGCTCGCCCTTGGATCCGTGTAGTACACATGCTCTTTTTTTTCGGTCATGTGATTTATGTAGGTATTTTCTATGCACTATGTTATTATCGTCCTTTGTATCTTGCCATGATTGTAGCATCGCTTTCATCACGTGATCTTGTATTGATTTTATGTATCAGTCTTATGGATTCAAGTACACTTTTCCTTCATTCAGATGAGCATTGTACACATTATTGAAACTCTTTTGTATTGCCCAAATAAAGCACAAAGTTCTATTTGTGGTCGCCCCGCCACAAATTTTTTTCCCTTATTACCGTCGCTATTAGTATCGAAAATTTACTACAGGCATCGCAAATTTACTGAGATGCCGCTATTAGCATCGCTATCAGCATCACATATGCGATGCTGATAGCAATGCAAATAACAATGCTGATAGCGACTGTTCTATGGTGTCACTAATATCAACGTTTTTTGCGACGACAGGGGAGAATTTCTTTATGAACATTTTCGCCGCTTTGAACGTCACTATAAGCCCTATATCATGTAGTGTGTGTGGAATCCCATTCTATGAATGTACCATTGTGGAGCCTTGGATATGTTGCATATTTTTTAGATAGTGTCCTATTGTTAGTTCCTCGACAGTGGAATCACTTTGTGAATTCCTTGGCTATTTATGCTTTGGTTGAATATATATTTTTTAAATTTGGAGCTCTTATAATTATTCCTAATATTAGTCCTATATTACTTTGGAGTCTTCTTGCTGACATGTCCTATTTTGGCTTCCAATGGTTAGTTTGGGTTATACATTAGGTAGCAACTGAGCACCTTCCTACTCTCTCATGGATACATAGGATTGTGAATCATCATATTAGTCAAGAGGAGCCCTTTTCCTTGGTTTATTTTGTGATTTAGTAGAGTTAAGGCCAAGAGGGCGTGTTTCTATAGGGTTCTCAATGTTTGATTTCATAATGAAAAGAGGGCCAGTTTGTTGATTTGAGAAATGTTATATTTCTTTAGGCGAGGGCCGTGTGTATGTTTGCTATGGGTACATTTAATGGTTTTCTATTTTAGTGATTGAATCAAATAGGTATGACAAAGTGTACTTGGAGGGAGCCTTTGCTGTAGGAGAGCTTCTTATGGCCATTTGGAGAGGATAGGAAGAGAAGATAGAGAATAGAAAGTATGTAGAGAGAGAATACAGCCAAACCGACACCAAAGAATTCATAAAGTGAGAGTTCACATGCAGTATAACCAAAAATCTGGTTAGAAAAGAAGGGTGACTATTGCAAAATGATGAAAACTCAGTCAAAAACTGCCAGAAATAGTAAAAAAGGGCATGTAGAAAGAGTCATCTGACCACAGTTAAGAAGCATTGTAGGCAAACTCAACTAGTGGCAAGTATTGAATCCACCTTTTTGGTTAATGGCAGTAGTGTGCCCTTAGCATATCCTCGATGACTTGGTTGACTCGCTCCACTTTACCATCGGTTTGAGGATGGTAAGCTGTACTAAAATAGAGTTGAGTCCCAATGGCTTCGAAGATAGCTCTCCAGAAGCATGATGTGAAGAGAGAATCACGATCACTAATCATTCTTCTAGGAAACCCATGCAGTTTGAATATCTCCTTGATGAACAACCTTGCAATGTTTGAGGCTTTATAGTTTGTCTTAACAGGAATAAGATGTGCAACCTTAGTGAGCATATCCACCACAACCATAATGGAGTTGTATCCTCCCTGAACTTGGGTTAGGCCAACAACAAAGTCCATACTGATGAATTCCTATTTCATTTGGGGAATGTTAAGCAGTTGCAACTTCCCTGGCATTTTGACATGTTTGGCCTTAATGCACTGACAAGAAAAACACTCTGTGACATATTTGAGAACGTCACCTTTAAACCTCTCCCATTAATAGCTCTTTTTGACTGCATTGAGGGTCTTGGCATAGCCAGGATGTCCTGGAAAATGGGAGTCATGAGCTTCCCAAAGTATTTTCTGCTTAAGTGACTGGCTTGCCGATATACATAATCTCCTTCTATAGTAGACAAGTCCACTATTGATAGAGAATTATAGATACTTAGCCTGTAGCTTCGGGTCTTGATCCTTGATATGGATCTCCCTTACCAACTTCTGATAGGTTGGATCATGGCATGCCTCTTTTCTAGCTAGCTCAAGTATAGGGTTGTTTGGCATGGATTCCTTTGTGGTTAGAGATCTTGCAGTTGATGGATCTTGCAAGATTAGAGAATTTAGAAATGCCTTACAACTAAGTGCATCGGCAACTACATTCTCCTTTCCAGGCCGGTATTTGATTTCAAAATCATACTCCTCCAGCACTTCAATCCATCGACGTTGCCTCATGTTGAGCTCATTCCAGGTAAAGATCCACTTGAGACTTTTATGATCCATCACTAGGGTAAACTTGTTACCCAGCAGGTAGTGTCTCCAAAGCTTGAGAGCGTGGATGACAACTAACAACTCCAGATCGTGGGTAGCATAATTCTTCTCATGACTCTTCAGTTTCCTTGAAGAGTATGCTATAGGATGACCTTCTTGCATAAGCCCACATCCTAAGGTAAGTGTGCTAGCATCAGTTATTACTTCGAACTCCTTACTAAGGTCCGGAAGTTTGAGGATAGGTGATGTGCTGATACCAAGCTTTGCTTTAGTTTATCAAAGCTAGATTGTTCAACAGTTGACCATACAATTGATGTTTGCTTCTTCAGTAGATCGGTCAGTGGCACTGCAATCAAAGCGTAGTTGTTAACCCCAAGTCGAGATGACGAAAAATGGTGGAAAATGAAGGAAAAATTGAAAAAACCATGGAAGAAGAGAAAAGACATGCAGTGACCTCTAAAAGCTAAACTGAGACCAAAGGCGCAATTTTAAATAAAAGGCACCTCAAAAAACTTGGAAAACTCTTGTAAAAAAGCGCCAGGCTCCCTTCTGTGCCAATTGTAAAATATTAGATGGGCATAGGCTAGAGACATAAGGCTAGAAGAGGGAAATGGAAAAAGGACCTTGCTACAATGGCCGGTCATGTAAAAAAGGGGATGGGTGTCCATGGGATTTTAGGGCTTGTATATAAAGTTCAAAAAGTGAATGAAAGCTCATTCTTTGGTGTGTGGCTAACAAGAGCTCTCTTCTTCTTCTCTTCTTCTCTTCTTCTCTTCTTCTTGCTTGTGTGTGCTCTTGAGAGAGGGAGTGTGAGAGTGTGAGGGAGTGAGTGTGTGGGAGTGAGGGATCAAGAGGGTGAAGCTCTTCACCATCTCCTCTTCTCTTCTTCTCTTCTCTTCTCTTCTCTTTTCTCGTGTGCGCGGCTATGAAGGATGGAGCTTGGAGATGGAGGAGGCTTGAGGATGCTTGAGCTAGAATCAAGAATTGTGGAGCTACCAAGGTGTGCGAGGGAGGAGGCTACTCACATCAAGGTAAGCTCACTACACTCGTAGGATTGACGATGCGTCGGCTAGGTGAGAGACAACCATTAGAGCTCACTTGAAACGCTTGAAGCAATAAGCGGTCCGTGGGTCTTGGCAGTTGAGCATGAGCTCCCACTACATTTTGGTTCCATTGCCGGGAACAACGGATTCAAGCTTGAGCACTTGCACGCCTCATATCGAGCATCGAAGTAGGGAATTCATCCCCAAAACGGAGCTTGAGATAGGTAGAAAGTTTGGGTGTTTTGGATCTTCAAAACAAGTAAGTATTTTGGGATATTTTGGTTGTTTGATGATTGGAAAACATGGAGAATTTATTTCAGTTTTTTGCGTTTGATTTTTGTTGCATTTAGCGTAGGTTAGAATTAGGAAATCGAATCGGAGAAGGGTAGGGTTTACTGTTTCAAAATAGGGCAAAACAGGGCAAAAATCATGCAAAAATTGGTAAAACTCTTGCTAGTGATGCCTAAGATCGGAAAATGAGTGATTGGGGGCATCAACACCACACCCGGGAAGGGGTATAAGAGCCAAGAGGCCAAGGGAGAGCTCATTTGTGCCATTTTAGTGAGAGAGAGAGAGAGAGAAAGAGAGAGAGAGAGAGAGATAGAGAGCTCTAGTCTGCATAGATTCGATCGCATCACCGATGTGCTTACCGGCCCATTCAGGTATATGAATCTCTCCCTCTACTCCCCTAGATAGGATCTGGAAGTGCATGGCCATTGTGCTTGCTTAAATCTTGTGAATCGATCAAATTTGTTTTCACTTGTTTACGTGAGCCGCACTCGGCCCGTCCGAGTGGCATTTTCTGGGCCGAGTCCCAGAATCGGCCCTCGTCCCCTGTCACTCGGCCCATTCGGCCCAAACCCTAGTCAGCTCTCGGACCGCCATTCGAGGCAAATCGTCCGAGTCCACCCATTCGGCTTGTCCGAGTCAAACTTTCGGCCACATGGCACATTCGGCCTCGGCCCGTCTGAACGACCCGTTCGAGTCTCAAATTCGGCCCTTGACCACTTTCCACATTAGGCCTTCGGCCCAAGTGCCTCGGCCCATCCAAATCACCTTGTCCGAATTTGCCATTCGGCTCATCTGAATCAAAATCATCCGAGTCAAACCCTGAAATTCGGCCCTTGGCCCTATGCCTCGGCCCATTTGAGTGACCTACTCGGACCCTACAATTCGGACCAGTTGGTCCGAGTGCAATTTTTGATCAAATTTTTCAGAAATTTGACCTCACCCAGCTAAAATGCAGTAGCGCAAACTGTTGAAACCCTTCGGGCACTTAGAACTTGATTTTGGCACAAGTAATAGAAAAAAATCGTAGCGCGTAGCCGCTTAGCAGCTAGAAGTAGGCAGTTGCGGGACCGAAGGACTTAGACGCGAACTGCTAAGCTGTAAAACCTGATTGACCGAAAACAAACAAGGCGGCATATGAGAAAAACCCTAAACCCTGACAAAACAGCCAAAAAATTGATTTACAAGCCTATCAGACCCAAAACAAGTGAGAGTGCGTAAGACACTTAGGAATTGCTTGCTGCACTCACATTGAATTTTCGCACTTGAAGTACACTTAAGAAAGCTGAAAGCCTGGTTGAGCACAAGTGCATGAGAAACGACACATGCACTGAGTGATCATAAATTAAGGTTTGTATTCAATAACTAAAGGAACCACTCAAGGAACCCACCAATAGAAGAGGACCCAAGACATAGACAAACCATCAAAGTGCAGATTAGGACCAAGCAAGGGGCACCAACGATGTGGATTTAACAAGTCTACTGAACCTGATCGACAGCTTGGTGGAGGAAGACAACTCGACAATGGTAGAGGAAAGCTTAGACCGCAAGTCTAATGAGGAACTCGATTTGAACGTCTTCCCAGATGCTATTCAGCACAGGTGGTAAGCAGTTACGATGCACACGCCCAGTATGAGCACCGCTGTATGACAGCAGGCGCTATCATTGCAGATCTAGAAGAGGAGAGAAATCTACCCACAAAGCATTGCAAAGCATAGCTGAATACAATAGGGATCAGTAGGCTAGAAGCCAAAGGCAAAGTAGAGAGTTGCGCGAGGTGCAGCGAGTGTTGAACTTAGCAGGTAGGAACCGAACAGATCACGAGAGAGCCCTAGAGGGAAACTTGACGTTGAGCGAGCTTCTCATGAAGCGACTGCTAGATAACACGGCTGCAGAGCAAAGTGCCGTGGCACTAGCAACATCACTGCTCGCAGGACTAGGGGCGAACCAAGGCTTAAAGACCCAGTCCAAAATACCGATCGTTGCCAAGCAACTTGACCAGTACCAACCCCATGACGATCCATACAGCTTTGTTGAGCAGTTTGAGCAAGTCTACAAAGCAAACGGCCTCAACGACCTAGCTCAACGCTCGCAAGCGTTAGGGCTTTGCCTAGGTGACAAGGGTAGGACGTGGTATACGAGCCTAGATGCTGTAGAGCGAGCCAACTTCAATGGCCTTAAGGATCCCTTCATTAAGAGATTCATCGAGCCTGGATACTCCGATAACCTACTAGTACGCTTGATGAATGTCAAGCAGAAAGAGAAGGAGGACATTCGCGACTACGTAACCCATGTGAGGAGTCTCTTCAAGGGAATCCCTCTGGGCGAGCGACCGACTGAAAGAGCAGTTTCGATTGTATCCATCAGCAGAATTTGAGACGAGGAGTTATATAAGGCTTTGGCAGGCAATTCAAGCTTATAACGAGATGCAATAGCTAGAGTGTTTGAGAAAGACATCAGAGTCAATGATTAGCTGAAAGAGTGGAGTTCTAGGAGCTCGAACATAGAGGAGACCAACTCTCGAGGTTCAGAGAGAGCGTCAGCCTCTAGTGAGCGATCAATCCCATCATCCCAAGATAAGGGGAAGGCCATCAAGACAGACGAAGGCTTGGCTAATGTCAAGATGGAATTAGCCAAGTTGCAAGACATGTTGAGACGACCAACGCGCCCGCACATCCAATGTGTGTACTATGGCAGAAACCACTTACCGGCCAAGTGTCAAGACCCTAGGTCAAGACCTTGTGCTAATTGCGGTAGGTTTGGCCATGACGTCGCGCATTGTAGATTACCAAGAAGACTTCCGTACTCGCAACCCTACAGCCTGCCTTACCTAGCGAATAGACTGCAGTCATTCTTTGGAAGGGGAGCCCCATTCGCCCTTCCCGCACCTAATGATATGAAGCCAGTTGTTCCTAGGATGGAAATAAATCCTACGGGCATCCCTAGACTGCCTGATCCTTACGTGACCCATCCACCGAGCGATGCTCCAGTCCACTACGTGGAAGAGCCAAGTGAGGAAGAAACTTACATATACCCTTATGTCTCGCATGACGAAGAGGGCAACGCTGTCCTCATGGACTATCGACCCATGCCGGTGATGGCGTTAGGAAGAGGACGAGGTAGAGGACTAGGAGGGCAGACGCAAGATCCAATCATCTATTGGACTTCTGGTCACCCCGGTCATGTCTCACCACGCTACCCTGAAAGAGAGCAGCAAAACAGAGACAAGGCTGACCAAAGGTGCGTAGAGTGCGGAATTACCTATCTCTTTGTAGATTTCCCAAACCAAAAGCTATCTTCTAGCTCAACCAACGTACCATCTGTCCCATTGGGGTTGTTTGGTGTCAAAAACCTTGATGGGGAGGCCACACCTATCCCATTGCGGGTCATAACCCAAGCCCAAAAGAAGCAGGTCGGCATCTCTCTGCCAGGACCTAGCAATCTTCACGTAGCCTTGATAGGGAAGAAAAGCCGCAGGCGGAAAAATAAGAGATCGGAAGCTAAAGTCGAACTAAAAACCGAGAGTGCTATGACTCTGCCTACTGGAAAGAAGGTTTCAGACGCAGAGGCAAAAACTTCAGCCCCTAAGACGACCGAAAAGGGAAGCACTAAGGTAGGGGAATACCCGCATCCAAAGCGACAATTAGAGGCCATAGAAAAGGTGAAGGAATGGGTGAAGGAGGCTCAAGAGAATCTCAAGGACGCTGAGCCCATCATAGAGGACGAGATCGATGATCTCTGCAGTGTAAGCACACCAATATCACCGCCTCAACCTAAGTTGGCAGAAGCAACCGCACCACAAGCAGTGCCGCTAAGACCAAGCCTTGATGCTATAGAGCCGCAGATCAGTCACGGCCATTGGCCAGGACAATCTAGGCTAGGGGAGAGATGAGTATCCAATGATCTCCTAACCACGCTAGTGACTACCCCTATAACACTTAGCCTGGGAGATCTACTTAGGCAGCATCCTACCCTATGGCAAGATCTTAAGCAGTGGGTCGAAGGGTCACGAGAGTAGGTCACGGCAGACCCTCAAGACCATGATGAAGAAATGCAAATACCGAGTTTGATGCTGCACTCTGTGCCTAGATCCTTGCACGTCAATGCCTTCTGGGAAGGTTCTGAGATGCACGCAGTCTTACCGGTCCTAGCCCTAGGCGACACAACAAGAAAGGGAATCATAGATACGGGAGCTGGGGTTAGTGTGCTTAGCCACGCAGTGCTTCAGACTTGGGGAAACCCGCCTATCAAAACTACTAGGTTTAATGTCACACTAGCAAACGGTATGAGCGTAAAGCCATTCAGGGTACTTAAGAATTAGCCAGTGAAGATTGCAAGGGTCCACTTCTCTATTAACTTTATAGTCATGAAGGGAGTGGACTACGATATCCTATTAGGCCGACCCTAGATGCACAACGCTAGAGTCATCGAAGATTGGGGTAATGGCTTGATCTTCCTTGGCAACAGAACGGATGCTGTAAGGATAGAGATGGATACTTGGAAGACCTCAGTAGTCGACCTAGACGCCATCTCTGCTATGCTCAAGGGTAACACTCAGGTCAAGGAGTCCTATGGGCCCTTGACCAAGTATATCCCATGCCCAGAGGATGAGTGGGATTGGATGCACATTCTTGCTACAATCGACCTGCCATTCTCAGATCATGAGGCATATGAGAAAACCATCAAAACGATCGGCAAGCCTAGCGACACACTCTCCATACCAATCTGCATGATGGCAGGAACCCTTCGAGGAAAGCCTAAGCCTATCAACTTCCAAGTCCCAACTAACAAAAGGGAACTCCAGAAGATGCTGGAATACTTGACAGACAAGCTAGCTGGCAATTTTTGCAAACTTCAAACCACTCAAGGATCTCTTAGGTGAATCCAAGCGGCAATGGACCACAGTGCATGACTTAAACCTCATGTATAACTGGGCCCTACTCCCTGACCAATGACAAGAGGTGTACCAAGCCCTAGGAGATGACGAGCAGTCTAATGAAGGGGATTCTAACGAAGAATACGAAGACTGCCAATCCTTCAGTGATGGAACTGAGGGTGAAGTAGATACCGTAGAATACGTCACTGAAGGACAAGAAATAGAGAAAATACGAGCAAACTCCAAGCCATAGAAAAGAAATATCTTTAGGATAGAGCGAGGGGTCATGCACATGGAATGTGACTGCACCTAGTTGGAACACGTAGGAGCCATAGACCTTGAACAAGTAGGCTTAGCCCAGCCAGGGACAACACCAGTCCTTAGGACAGAATCACTATCTGAACTACGTCCACCAGGGGAGACTACCTCTTCTAGCGAAGACGGGGATTTTGAATCTGAGTCAGAGGTTAGTTCGGACAGTGATCCAGAAATCCCTAGGCTGCCCACATGACTAGACACACAAAGGGGGGCCTACCCATCCACCTGAGGCGCAGATGGTTAAGGCAGGAAAAGGTAAAACAACCCAGGTATACGCGAACGGAAGAACAAAAAAAACCGCAAGACCTCCCTAAGCGCTTCACAAAATTCAAAAAAGGGGATAGGGTAGTAGTTCTGTTAGGTGCCAAACGTCAAGGAAAAACCAACAAACCACCAGCAGCCAAGGTCAAGGAGGAAGAAGAAACTAGTCTTGTCGCTCTCTTGCAAGAGTACATAGACGTATTCGCATGGTCCTTGGAAGAGCTTAAGGGGGTAGATCCGAGTGTCGTGACTCACAACATACCCATGACGCCAGACCCAATGCCGACCGTACCCTATGAATCCAAAACATGCTCATGCTGTCAAAGAGGAAATTGACAAGTTGATGAGAGCAGGATTCATTTACAAAATTGAGCACACATACTGGGTATCACCCATAGTCATCGTGATGAAAAAGAATGGGAAAATCTGAGTGTGTGTCAATTACAAGAAGGTGAATGCTACTACGAAGAGGGACAACTATCCATTGCCGTACACCGAGCACATGCTTGAGAGGGTGGCAGGTAAGTAAGCCTACAGTTTTCTCGGTGGCTTCTCAAGATACAACCAGGTGCAAGTGCATCCTACGGACAGGCACAAGACCGCCTTCGCCACTGAGTGAGGCATCTTTGCTTACATAGTCATGCCCTTCGGGTTGACTAACACCCCTACCACTTTCTAACGCCTCATGTGCACCATCTTTAAGGACATGCTTCGTAAGGAGTTAGAATTATTTGTTGATCACCTGTGTGTCCATTCGACCTGGATCAAACACTTGGACAAATTCTGTGCAGTCTTTGAACGGTGTCGCTTATATCGTCTCTCCTTGAACCCCTTAAAGTGCCAGTTTTGGGTAAAGCACGGATGCATCTTAGGACACGTGGTGTCGAAGAACGGCATTGCCACTGACTTCTCGAAAGTCAGGGTTATTGTTGACCTTCCACCCCCAATTAATTACAAGGGAGTTCAATGCTTCTTAGGCCATACGGGGTACTATTGGCGGTTTGTACTGAACTATGCGTTGATCACTAGATCATTGTACAAGCTGCTGATTGTCTTTGAGTGGATCGAGGCATGCCAATGAGCATATGAAAAGTTGAAAAAGGCTCTAACCACAGCACCAATTCTACGAGCCCCAGATTGGACCATTACCTTCCACGTGCACATTGATGCTTCTAATTTTTCCGTGGGGGCAGTGTTGTGCCAACCTGGTGAGCACAACTTAGATTATCCAATGAGCTTTGTGAGTAGACAACTCACTGAGATTGAAATGAACTACTCGACAACAGAAAGAGAGGGATTAGCCATGGTGTTCACTGTGAAGAAATTTTGACATTATCTATTGGCCACACCCTCCATCTTTTTCGTGGACCATCAAGCCCTACTCTATCTAGTAAACAAACTTGTGCTACAGGACACATAGCTTGATGGCTCCTTCTGCTCTTGGAATTCAATTTCTCTGTGGTTGTGCGGAAAGGAAAACAACACTACATGGCTGACCATATGTCACGCATTCCCATGGGAGAAGCCGCTGGATAAGGCATCGTTGATGAATTACCCGATGCCTATCTATTCCACCTATCCAGCGAGAGATTTATTTAAGGGTGATCTAATGCCGTATTGGGCGGATGACATAGTCCAAGTGCTTGAGCATAGACTACCTGAGCAACCAATAGAAAAAGCCTGACTTAGGTGCTTAATCCTTAAGATCGAGCCCTATCAGGTGATTGCAGGCCAACTCTATAGGCTGGGGCAAGACAGATTGCTACGTAGATGCGTATGTGAGCATGAGATGCACGATGTGCTCTCCGAGGCACACAACGGCATTGCGAGAGGACATTTTGGACGAGACATGACAGCACGGAAGGTGCTGCAGTCTCAACTATGGTGGCCCATGCTTTTCCGCGATGCCATGCGCTTCGTCAAGCATTGTGACGAGTGCCAACAAACAAAAGTCTCGATTTGCAAGGATCAGATGGATTAGACCCCAATTATTGCTCGACAACCCTTTGAAAAATGGGGAATCGACTTCATAGGACCCATCAGTCCTGCGGCGCAGTACTCACAAGCCAAGTACATCATTGTGGCCACACCACGTATTACCTCACGAATGGGCGGAGGCAAGAGCCACACATAAAAACGATGCTAGGATGACTGCCAAGTTCTTATGGGAGCAAGTGATCTCGCGACTCGGCTGCCCCATTGAACTGGTCAATGACCAAGGCACGCACTTCATCAACGAAGTGATAGCGCATGTCCTGTCCACCTTTCTCATTATCCGTCGCAAATCATCACCATACTACCCTCAAGTGAACGATCAGGCAGAATCCACGAATAAGATTCTCGTCAATGTCTTGACCAAAGTAGTCTTAGCCTCACGTAGCGACTGGGACAACAAGCTTATGGAAGCTTTGTGGGCTTACCATACAGCTTATAAAACGACTTTCAGTCAAACCCCGTTCAGGCTGACCTATGGAACAGAAGCAATCCTACCCTTAGAATTCTTTGTTCCTAGCCTGAGAATAGCCCTTCAAGAACGATGGGAAGGGAAGGAGGCATGGACGCAACACCTAGTCAAGCTTGAACGCCTAATCCATGCACTTATATGTGAGAAGGCCCGTCGCAAGAGTTGGTTTGACAAGCATGTCAAGCAGCGCGACTTTGAACAGGGCGACTTAGTGCTCCTCTACTCCGTTAAGGGACATAAACAGAAAATGAAATTTTGAGGCCTTGGACCCTTCAAAGTTCGTGCGATCAGTCGCACAGGAAATGTCGAACTCGAAACCTTAGATGGTGAGGGAATAGGCTTCTTCAATGGCAGTCGTGTCAAGAAGTACTATCCTCCCACCCATCCTTTGCACAAGCCCCCGATGTTAGAACTGCTTGTCAAAGTACGAGTGGCCACGATCACTGAGATTGATGACGAGGATGAGGAAGCCGTAGAGCCCGCATACCTCCATATAACAGTCACTGCAAAACAAACCTACGCTTTCAACGCTTTGATCGATGAGGGAGCAGACTTCAATTTCCTAACTCACAATCATTGGATCAAACTTGGCAGACAACCACTTCAACCCACGAATGCTAAATTCAGCCCATATGGGGCCTATTCCTATGCACTCCTCGGCAAGTGCAAACTAGCCATTTCTATCGAGTGTGAGACTATTGCAATGATTTTTTACGTGTTGCCAAATGCTAAAGATGCAGGCATGGAGTCGCTGCTAGGGCGCACTTTCAAAAAGCAGACTCACTGCAATGTTGATTATGAGTCATAGCACATCCACCTCCCAATAGGCAAGTTCACATTGTCACATCTTTCAGCAAGGGCTGTGCGACTTCATCATCGTCCGCAAAGCCACTGATAGAATTCTCCATAACCAAATCTAAGGAGGGGGTTAGTGCATGGCCGCTACCTCCCAGAATTCAGGAATCATAGCCCACAATAGCAAATCATAAGGCTCAACAGCCTAGATTTCAATGGAAGCCTAAGCAGTCGCAACTGTCGCCAAGGAGTCGACGCTCCTATCCTCATAAGACCAAAAACTCTAAACCTAGGAGGCCAAGACGCAGTCATAGAAAGCGTCGCATGATCAAGCAAAGATGGGTCCCTAAAGCCCTCTTACGTGCGCAAGGCTACTACGAGGGAAATACCTGGCTGTGCATCCCTAAGGCCCACATGGCCAAAGGCACCATTCATATACTTCCCTCAAGCTTGATCAAACCACGTCCCATAAACCCTCAAAACCACAAGCCGCAGTGCTCTCTTGAACCACAACCATCCGCCTCATCGACACCTAAGCCTAAGAGAGTCCCACAAGCCTATTGGCCCAAACTGCAGGCTCTGTCACAAGAGTCATCACCTACCGAAGTCAATCCGCCTCCCCAACTCCAACCTGAATGCAGCAGCCCATCTGTCATGGCTGCTTCTAATTCACTCAACATCCAAGCGGTGCAACCACAAACTCACGAACCCTCCCAACCACCCATCTTCGCTGTCAAAAGCTCTTGTTCTGTCAAACCTCAACCACCTGTTGGCCTTATGCCCTCCTATGAACGAAAATCCTCTCTAGCACTAGCCGCTGACCTCGCTGACGACACCGGGGATGATGTGGTGGATTGTATTAAAAGACTAGATGACACTTTTGTGTTACTCACGCTAAGCTATGACCACTTGGACTTAGGTTTATTAGAAGAACCCTTTGCAATTGAAGTGCAAAATATGCATTGCTCTTGGGAAACCTTTGAATTCGCATTTGCAAAAGCTTCTCGCTCTACTCTGCTGAGTTTCTTAACATCGAAATCTCCAAGGAGCAAGCCATCAAACAGCGCCTTATCACGTCATACGATCCACGAACCACTTCTGCTATCACTGACCAAGAAATCGCGGAGTTATCACAACTCGCTGATACTGGATCACATTTCTTGAGGCAGTGGTGCGCTCTTAGGTTGCAATGGGAAGTTGAAGGATGTCGCATAATGACCAATGCTGAGCAACGCCGCGCCATCAAAACAGCAGAGTATGATCCCACTTACATCGCGCCCACCGCATATAGAGTGTTAACCACTCTTCGGGGCCGACCCATGGAAGAACACATCAAAGGACACCCCTACCTCGATGGCTTGTTGACTGAGGAAGAGTTACACATTGCTAGCTGTGTCGACTCTGGTGACTTCCTCACAGATGTTCTCACATACATCATGCACATGGGAATTTGACCCTTTGATTTAGATCGCAAAGCTCAATTGGAATACAATCCAAATTTCTATACTTGGCTCCTTCACAAGTAACTCCTATACCAACATGCTGAAATCCCTTGACCTTTTGACCCTCAATCCTAGGAAGGATTCTTCTTAAGATGGAAGGGGAGGGGGCAAGGTGAAATGAATCAGATGAGAAATGAATCAAAGGGGGTAAATCAAAGAAAAATTAGTGAAAAACATAAACATATATTATGAAAAAAAGGATGGGGTAGGAAAATGGGCATGAAAACTTTGAAGTAAAGGGCAAAAATTTCAAGTTTGAAAAGGAAAATCGACATTGCTTCACAATGAATTTATTCAAAAAGCATAGAGTTTTTGTTTTCCAACAATTAGCGAATTAATATGTGGAAAAAACTAATGAAAGTTACGATTTATGGTAGGAACATAAAATGTCGCAGCAAGACCGCGCCCACCGACTCCCATTCATAGACGAGGAAAGAGAGCAATACCACATCTACCTAGATAACTATGCCTTCAGTCAGCTCAAGTTTCAAACCATCCACAATGTAGAAGTTTTGGTGGCCAAGGAGGAAGCAGCTAGGTTGAACAATGCAACCTCACGAAGTATCTTGAAAAGTTCTCGCAGGAGCCAAACCACCTGAAGTGCATGGAGTTCCTCAGAACGTACAACCCAGATCAAGAATGTGGCTCTGTGACAGTGGCCAGAGGAGAAAATGCAAAGCAGGTATAGGTCCGCTTAGACCCAGCCTTGGTGGAGAAGGCTTTGGAATTGGAGCCAAAGATGGAGAGGAAGCAGAAAAGGGATGCCTATGTCATGCTTAAAATGAAGAGGGAAGATGTGCTCACAAATGATGGCATAAGCATCCAAGATATCCCCGACGCAGAAGCCAGGATGCAAGCAAAGTTGATACATGTGCTCTTCTCCAACCAATGCTACAAATCATTGATGCATCGAATTAGCATACCTGTGCTGGAGAATGTAGCAGCCCATACCCTAGATGAAGTGGACTGAAATGCGTATGTGCGAAAAACGATCAACGAGGCAGCCAAAGCATTGGCCCTAGGAAGTGTGCTAGCAGGAGGAGAATCTCTAGCCTCTAAAGCTACAGAAAGAAAGAAAGCCTCCTTCATTGGGTATGGAGGTGTCTTGATTGCGCTCATCCAGGAGGCAGTGAAGGAAGCACAGGATGCATAAGAAGGAGAAGGAGAAACGCCAGAAAGGTCGCCTCCTCACCAGGACAAGGATAGGTCCACCGATAGAACTGAGACAGAAGAAGAATGGAAAGAATAGACAAGCAAAAAGACAACCAAGAAGCCCAAAAAGAAGACAACGCAGAGAAAGAAGAAGGATGACAAAGGCAGAAAGAAGGAGAGAGAAGACTTGGAAAGGGCAAAGAAAGAGTATCTAAAAGAGGCCAAGGAGAGAGAGAGGAAGAAGAGACAGGAGGAAGAGAAGGAGAAAGAAGAATTATAGAAAGAAAAGAAGGCATCGAAACAGGAAGCAGAGGAGAAGAAAAGAAAGGAAAAAGAAGAGAAAGAGAAAAAGAAGGAAGAGCAGAGAAAAGCAGAGGAGGAAAGGAGAAGAAAGACTGATGAGGAAGAGGAAGAACTAAGAAGGAAGGAGGAAAAGGACCTGGCTGAAGCCACACGCCAGTCCATCGAGCAACAAAGTCGAGCTGATGAATTAGGGAGCTTGAGCCCACATAGAGAAGAAGGGCCAGGTTCTAGCACACAGGTGCCGGAGATCGTGCCACCTGCAGTCTCACTGAGGGCAAGGGCAAGGTCCTAATTCATCCAATTCCTATCGTCCTGGTGCCTTCCACTGAACCCACCACCATAACCCCTAGCATCCCGACCAGTGTTGACGTGTCAAATTTCGTGGCATGGATACAATACTTCATCAACAAAGAGATGGCCCAGGGACAGAGCACAGAAACCATGGCCACAGGACAAAAGAGGCTAGCTAATCCAGGCAAGATCCTAAACGGCAGAAGGTGGAAGCCTCAACCTCACCCATCCACACACTGATGATGCCATCGGCTAACTACGACGAGTACGTCGCCGAGCTGCTCTCCCAATTGGAGAAAGCTAAGGAGGAATGCAAGATAGCCGTGTGGCTGAGTTGGCAACTAACAAGGAATCAGTAGCCACCTTCCAGTTGGATAAAACAAGGATGATAGCCATGCAGCAAAGGGAGATCGCAGATCTCAAACAAGCAGTCAAGGCTAAGGATGACAGGGAGGAGCACTAGAGATAGGAGCTTGAGAACGAAACACAGGAACTAGTGAAGATGCAAAGAGCGCACAAGCTCCTGATAGTGCAATACTAGGAGCTCATTACGAAATTCGCTCAAGTTGATGCGCTTGTGGCTGAGATGAATGCCAGAGATGAGGAGAGAAAACAAGACATAGAGGAGCAACAAGAAGAGATTAAGTGCCTGACAGATCAAGTAAACTCTGAAAAAGAAGAGCAAGAGAGACTGGTCAGGGAGTTGGAGGACCAAGAGCAAAGGCTCATGATACTAACCCTAAAGCAAGGAGAGAGCATGGAGGAAATGAACAAGAGAGCAGAGGAGTGGGTTGTGCATAATGAAAAGAGGGTGAAGACACTGACACGGCGCCTTGCTCTGGTAGAGAATGAGAAAATCATTGCAGAGAGCAAGGTGGCCACCCAAGTGGCCTTCGGTGCCCAACAAAAAGCCTTCCTCGACACCATTATGGACACCACCTACTCAGAGCAAGGAGAGTACTTGGAGGTGACACAAAGAAAGCTCAGCATCGCACGTAGAGCCTTACATGCTGGATTGCAGATGCCACCCCAACCTGCGAAGGTTAGGCTGAGCTTGGATGAGCAACGAAAATACCTATTGCTGGCTGGCCTAGCCCCCCAGGAAATTGACACCCTCAAATTCGAAGGGGAAGCACCACAGGGAGAACGACAGGGGGAGGAAGCAAAACTTGAATCAACATGAACCGATTCAGGGAGGATGTAGTCCCACAACCCTCCTAGCCACAATCTCAAGAGCCACCACAGGAGGACCCATCTGTAGAAAGACAAGCTGCATCTAGGGAAAGACGCAGAAAGCTAGTAGAGGAAGCTAGGAAACAACTAAGAGCCAAACTAGCCGTGCTGCCATCCTCCCACCTTGCCCTGATGATATCCCCCCTAGATTCCACGTAGAACTGGTGCTGTGGGAAAGACAAGAACAAGAAAAGGATCCATTCACCTTTAGTTTTCTCCTACCCAATAGTCTGCGGAGGGTCTTGCCGCTCAAGGTGATGGATGAGGTGATCACGATTGGTGGCCAGTTGGGGCAAAGATGGCTAGAAGAGCGAGAAAAAACCACGACCTCTTGGGGAATAGAAGTGGCTGATTACTGTGGCAGAACAAAGTTTTTGAAGCTCCACACACTGTACAGGGCTACAAAAGCCAACCCCTGTGGAGGAGGTGAGTATGCGACATCAATATGCTCGCTTGGATGGCATTTTGTAACACCGTGCCATTCGAGCGGAACAACCCCACCTACATGACATACCCTCGAAGGGTAGGTGTGGATTATGATGCCACGCTCCATGGGCGGTACGACTTCCATATTATTTATAACTCTAATGTAATATCCTTCGAGCATGCCCTTCTCTTTAACTCCGAAATCCTAGATGATTCTATGACACGCTTTCTTGTAGATTTCTCCTCATGCCTTGACCCTGCCTTTGTAACAACCTATAATTACCTTAGGTTACTTAAGCTACTCCTTAAGCAGGACCCGACTCCACAAGAGCACGGCCTACCCCCCCTCTTCTTTGACCCTAACTCTATTGACAGTTGTTCGTCTTATGATGGGGCTAGTCTCCTCCCCTCTTTTTGCCTAGCCCTTCTAGAAGATATGAATGACAGCCAATTCACTAGGTGCAATCACCCTTTCCTCTCCACCACTTCTCTCCACGTCCGCATGAATCTGAAAGGATACATGCAAAGCTACCAATTTTTGAGCAAATCCATCTGACCCTCTTCCCCTCCTCATTCAAATGAAGAAAATTAGGCCTGGCTGTCATTCCACAACTGCAACCAAAAGAAAGAAAGAAAGAAAGAAAGAAAGAAAGAAAGAAAAGGAAAGTCAAAGAAAAGAAAAGAATAACATGAAAGGAAAAGCATACAAGCACTCACTTGCAGAAGCACTTAAACACCACATAGAGCACTATCACTGCACCTAGGGATTCTCAAGTTAGGCATGCTTGGTGGCTTCGGTCGGCCGGCTCCGCTCCTAACCCCGTAGCCCTTTTTGCTTCCCCACTTCATGCTTAGGGCACATTAAGGGCAGGACATACCTAGGGAGCTAACATTCACCTATGGTTAGACCTGTCACCCTAAGCCACTTGCACTGCACCTCCCTTAACACAAATGGGGTCCTCAAGTGTGGGACATCACCTAGGCTAGATCCACCTCCCCATTCCTCTAGCATGAGCACACTATACTAACACAGTAAGGTAGACACTCCCCTTAGGAAGAGCATCGCACCTTCTCCTTTTAGGCATCACACAAGCAACAAACCACCAACTTCAGAGGCCGCCGTCAACCACTCGCTATCCATCTGGCTTCCCCGACAAACATCAGCTTGGACACGCACCTGAATCTACATGTGGCCCTTCCCTTTACACCATCATTGCCTAAGTGCCTACCACCCTAAAATAACACAAAAGTGCCATGGGAGTGGCACCCATCTCGGAGGGGGGTAATGTTAACCCCAAGTTCAGATGGCGGAAAATGGCAAAAAATGAAGGAAAAAGCGGAAAACACATAGAAGAAGAGCAAAGACATGCAAGCGACCTCTAAAAGCTAAGCCGGGAACAAAGGCACAATTTTAAATGAAAGGCACCTCAAAAAACTTGGAAAACTCTTGTAAAAGAGCGCCAGGCTCCCTCCTGTGCCAATTGTAAAATATTAGACGGGCATAGGCTAGAGGCATAAGGCTAGAAGAGGGAAATGGAAAAATGACCTTGCCACAATGGTTGGTCATGTAAAAAAGGGGATGGGTGTCCATGGGATTTTAGGGCTTGTATATAAAGTTCAAAAAGTGAATGGAAGCTCGTTCTTTGGTGTGTGGCTAACAAGAGCTCTCTTCTTCTTCTCATCTTCTCTTCTTCTTGCTTGTGTGTGCTCTTGAGAGAGGGAGTGTGAGAGTGTGAGGGAGTGAGTGTGTGGGAGTGAGGGATCAAGAGGGTGAAGCTCTTCACCATCTCCTCTTCTCTTCTTCTCTTCTCTTCTCTTCTCTTTTCTCGCGCGTGCGGCTATGGAGGATGGAGCTTGGAGATGGAGGAGGCTTGAGGATGCTTGAGCTAGCATCAAGAATCGTGGAGCTATCGAGGTGTGCGAGGGAGGAAGGTACTCACATCGACATCAAGGTAAGCTCACTACACTTGTAGGATCGACGGTGCATTGGCTAGGTGAGAGATAGCCATTAGAGCTCAGTTGAAGCGCTTGAAGCAATAAGTGGTCCATGGGTCTTGGCGGTTGAGCGTGAGCTCCCACTACAATAGTATTTGATAAAGACCCTATACCATCCTGCCAATCCAAGAAAACTGTGTATTTCTTTGACAGTTGTTGGTATTGGCCATTCTAGAACATCTCTGACCTTAGCCGAGTCTATTGAAATCCCTTCCGCTGATACAATGAATCCTAGAAATTCAATCTATCGTTTGAAAAATGCACACTTCTTCTTCTTGGCATAAAGCTTGTGTATCCTCATTGTCTCAAGGACAATGCGAAGCTGGGGTTCATGATATTCTTCTTGTTTGGAGTAGACTAAGGTATCGTCAAAGAAGACAAGTATGAAGTCATCAAGATATGGCCTAAAGATATCCTGCATTAACTAGTTGAAGGTGGCAGGTACATTGGTCAGCCCGAATGACATGACCAGGAACTCAAAATGTCTATATCTTGTGCTGAATGCCGTGTTTGGGATATCTTCTTCCTTGATCCTTATCTGATAATATCCAGACTTGAGATCAATCTTGGAGAAGATCTTTGCACCTTGAAGACGGTCAAGAAGTTCATCTATTCTTGGAATAGGATATTTGTTCTTAATGGTTGATTGATTCAACCCTCTGTAATCAATACAATAGCCAAAGCGTTCCATCCTTCTTTTTCTAGAACAGCACTGGGGCTCCCCACAGCAAACTGCTAGGATGGATGTAACCTTGGTCTAACAGTTGCTTGAGTTGCTCCTTCAACTCAATTGCTTCTGGGATGGACACTCTACATGGCCTCTTTGCAATTGGTGCATCTCCTGGTACTAGCTTGATTTCATGATCAACTTCCCTTTAAGGCGGAAGTTTTGTCAGCTCTTCAGGAAATACGTCTGCATACTCCTTTAGCCATGAAGGTTCTTCACTAGACTCCTGATTCTGATCTAGCTTATTAAGCTTAATCAAATAGATAGGTAGCCCCTTTTTGACTCCCTTTATTAACCGAGATGCTTTGGCCAATTGAGTTTTCGGCTTTCCAGCCTCTCCTTGAGTTGTGACCGATTCCCCTTCATAATTTCAAAAGGAAACTTGGCCCTTTCCACAGTGAATGTGGGCATCATAAGGTTTAAGCCAATCCATTCTGAGCAAAACTCATGGATACCTAGGTTCATAACCCTGAATCTGACTGAAGTCGACTTTCCTCCTAGCAGGAATTCCACTTGAGGATGCGCTTGGGCAATAAGTTTCTTTACGTTAGAACTTGCTAAGCCTTTCTCACATTACATTTCATGCCCAATTCAGCTTTTAGCCAAGTGACCAAACCACTTAACTTCTTAATCAATACTCGCAATCAAGACAATCATTGATAAAAAGAGTCTTATTTCATTCATATGGGCATAGTCCTTTCGGAGTACAATTATTCTTGGGAAGATGGAACAAGCTGATACATTAATTTGGGGAGAATAAGATTGTGTTACATTCAGCTACAGGAACTCACTAATAGAATGGATTGGGGTCATAGATTTTCAAGAATCGATAGGTCATTGGAAGATTAGGGTATCCTTTCCTTTGGTACCCATTCTTCTCGTAACGTCCCAACACCTTGATTGTGTTGGCAGGGATTATTCGGGTCACTTTCTCGTACACATATGTATTCAGCTTGACCTTCCGACCTTCGACATATAGGGTTGTGTTTGCGTGAGCCTCAACAAAGATGAACAGCTTCACGATCTTCAGGTCCTCCAACCACTTAATTCTCTTTAGGTTGGCTCGAAGGTACGCAAATCGATGCGTTGCTATGTAGTAAATTCCTGAATCACCTGTCCATCTCTGTTCCATGTATAGGGGCGATGGATTGTAGATGCGGTCTAGGATATTCATCATATGGATCCTCCATTGATAATCTAAAGCACGCATCGTGGTCAT